>NC_142008.1:62774654-63984116 GCF_049901715.1 Pseudonaja textilis
TTGAGAATGTCCAGAAATATTTCACAAGAAGAGTTCTCCACTCCTCTACTCATTGCAGAATACCTTATGCCATCAGACTTGAAATTCTAGATCTAGAAAATTAGAACTATGCTGCCTTCGGTCTGATCTAAGTATAGTATATAAAATCATACATTGCAATGTCCTACCTGTCAATGAATACTTCAGCTTCAACCATAACAACACTAGAGCAAACAATAGATACAAACTCAAGGTTAATCGCACCAAACTTGATTGCAGGAAATATGACTTCAGCAACAGAGTGATCAATATCTGGAATACTCTACCTGACTCTGTGGTTTTTTTTCCCCAAACCCCAAAAACTTTAACTTTAGACAGTGTACTATTGACCTCACCCCTTTCCTAAGAGGTCTGTAGGGGGGGTGCATAAGCGCACCAATGTGCCTACGGTCCCTGTCCTATTGTTTCTTTTATATTTTTTTTATTTTTCTTATATGTATCCTTGTATTCATAACTATGTTTTTACTTATACCTATTATCTTGTAAGCAATTGACAAATAAAAATAAAAATAAATAAATAAATAAATTTCCTTAACAAAAGGATATTGAGTCCATTTATTTTAAGTGCTATTATAGTAATCTTAGGATAAACATTAGATAATACAAGTGGGAAAGTATGCCTAATTTTATAAAATAATATAATAATCATATTGTAAATTTCTACTGAAATGATGCCTCATTGTTTCCATACTATTATATTAGATCACATTATGGAAGAATGGCATCTGAATATAGAGACTTTAGGAGAACCTAGCACTATGGGTCCAGAATTAGATTTTCAAAATCATTAACTACATATTTCTGGAAAATTTGCAAGTAGGAAATGAAAGCATACTTTCTTTTCTGACTTCCAATAGATGGTTTTGAATGGGCAGGGAAAAGTTGCCATGAGGCTGACCCATTGTCAGACAAATTGTTCAGAAATCTGGCTGAGTAGCTATACTAATAGCTATCATTATATTATGTGGAAGCAGATTCTCCAATTAAATTATATATTGTGTGGTGTACTTTTTTTCTGCCCTGAAAGAATTCTTTCACTTTATAAAATTACACATAATTCTTATGAAATGTCAAAATTAATGGCAGAATTTACGTATCTTTTGCAAATGTTGTCTTACCCAAGATCGCATGCCCTATCGTTGTGATGCTAGCTCCGCCCTCCAAAATGTGCAAATTTCTTTAATTTAACTTTAAAATGTCTTATGGAATTTTATGGGGCTTATATTCCCAAATAAGTGGCAGTAGAATTGCAGTTTCTCTAGTTGCATTTTCCTGTCAACAATGGGTTAACAATCATTAACGAAGAAACTGCTTATTGCATTTAATACTAAAAAAAAAAGTTTGGTTGTCACAATTCTGTGCTGCGGTATATTAATATTGTCCCAACTAAATAAAATATTTTGTTTAGAGGGAATATCACTGCTCCCTCTGGAATCATTAAAGTTTCCTTAGACATCATCTTTTCACAAAATCTGTGTTGAGCTTCATACATTTACTTCAGCTGCTGAAGTTGGGACAGCTCCAAAATGAAGAGAACGGAAAGAGAAAGTGTGCCGGTTTGGTGATAATTTTTTCTTTATTTTAAAATTGGAAAGGACATCCTAAGGAAAAGAAAGAATCTGTAAAAGTTTTGACAGAAGTGATTAAGCGGCGATTTTAAACAGGAAGTCAAAGTAATATTTTGTTTTCTCATTGCTGGATTTTTTACACATGATTTTAGATTTTGAAACTGGACTGTTTTTTTTTCTCTCTTCTTCCACCTATTCTTTCTTTCCTTTTTGACTTTATAATATTTTAGGCTAGAGACTCCTAGTCATCTTTTTAAATATCTTTTTCCCTTTTTAATTAATTTTTATTATATCTTGTTTGGAAAAGGAGGGGGAAAGTGAAAGCAGAAGAAACTTTGTAACACTGCCAACTAGAGGCTTGGAAATATTCTATCTCTTTTTTTTCTTGACCAGACAAAGCTGTGAAAGAACTGAGACTTCTTTTCAAGGACATTGCCTGTTTGATAAGATAGAGGGAAGAGCATGGGAGAGTATTATTGCAGATGCTCTTCTGGGTTTCTATCAATAGCTAGAGTCTGGTGTTGAAGTTTATAGGAAAAAAAGGTGATAAGACTCGGGAGAAGAGAGTTTTAAATTTTAACAAAAGCCTTGGATAACCAAACAAGGTGCAGTGTGCTCTTTTTACTTTTTTAAACTGGGTTTATTTCTTACTTTAACAGACCATCTCCCTACTAGCTTACTTTTTGTAATAGCTATTTGGATCTTTGGCCTTTTGGAACTTGTTTTTGTCTTTCTTTTGTTTTTGAAGTCTAATTTTTACATTTGCATTTTATTTTAAAGGAAAAGCTTTAGTATTAATGATTTCCTTCCTTTTTCTTTTTTAAGGAGTAGTCTCTTTTCTTTTTCTCTCTCCCTCCTTTATATTTTTTTCTATTTACCTTCCATATTGGGTTTTTTTGTGGCTTTCTTTTTTTTATTATGCATCCTTTTATACCTGAGACTTTTTAATTGGATTAAGGTGTTGAAGAACCTGAAGAACTTTTCTTTTCTCTTCTTCAGTTTTTTATTTTTTTATTTTTCTGCCTGTTCAGGATTTAACAATTTTTTCCTTTTTTCTGTGTGTTTATGGTCTTTTCTTTCATTTTTGAGTTTTTACTGCAATCTAACCAATCAATTGGATTAAGGTATACAAGAACCTGAAGAATGTTTTATTATTATTATTATTATTATTATTATTATTGTTATTGTTATTGTTATTGTTGTTGTTGTTGTTGTTGTTGTTATTTGGCTTCATTTTTCCCACTATTTTTACTTGGAATTACAATTGGTTATGTCATATGTGGATTAAGGTCTAGAAGAACCTGAAGATTTTGAATTGTCTGAAATGAGTAGGAAACCAACAGCCCCTGGTTCCTCAACTTCTACTTCTTCCTCTTCACCATCTGGAGGACAACACTCAATACAGGCTATGTTACAGCAAAAAAAGAACAGGAAAAAGTGACGCTGCAGATGATTATGCAAGAGAGAGAACATTGAACAAAGAACAGGAAAAACTGATGAAAAGGTGGAGAACATTCAACAAATTATGATGAAGTATGATGAGAGATTCCAAAAAATTGAAGAAGAAGATAAACAAAGAGATAAGAAGATTGAAGATATTGATAGCAGAATAACTTTGGTTGAACAAGATAAAAGTGGGATGTTGAGATGGGAGATAGACAGATCAGAATTTTATCTCAGATTCCAGAGGAAGAAAAGGGACAAAACTTAGCTGAGATAATGATAGAAATTTTGGCTGAAACTCTAGAAATAACTAAACAGAAGATGATGGATGGAATAGATGAAGTTTATCGAGTCTTCACAAGATATGCAATGAGAAATAGCTTAACAAGAGAAGTTCACATCAGATTTACAAAGAAAGCCATTAACACGCAAATATTGCAAGTGGCAAGAGAGAAAACATTGAAATATAAAGACAAGGAGATTGTGGTCTTGAAACAAGTACTCAGAAGAGTGAGAGAGATGAGAAGAGAATACCGATTTCTGACTAAAATTCTACTTTAAAAAGAGGTGAATTATAGATGGCTGATTGCAGAAGGTTTAATGTTCACAGTGCAAGAACAAAGACATAGAATTGACTCAATTGAGAAAGCTGAATTATTTTATACAGAACATTTTGGAGGGAAAGAGGAGGAGGCGAAAAAGAAATGTCACTAATTGAATTCCAAGAGGACTGCCAAATAGCAACTGAAAAGAAAGAAGGTGCAGTAGGCAGAAAGGTGGAAGTCAAAGAACAACATGAACTAAGATCTATGAGAGCTGCTAAACCTAACTATAAAATATAACCATGGAAGAGAAAAAAATGATTACAATCAATATAAATGGACTTAACTCAGCCATTAAAAGAAGGAAAACCTTCCATAAATTAGAGAAATTAAAATTTGATATAATTTGTCTACAAGAAGTACATATTAAAAAACAATATGAACAATTGCTGGTACAGGCAAAATTAGGGAAAATATTTACTTCCTTGACACAATGTAAGAAAAGAGGAGTGGTTTTATATATTAAAGAGACCACCCCAGCAAAATTGATTTATATTGATGATGACGGAAGAATACTAATGGTGGAAATAATGGACAATAATATGAAAACACTCCTGATTGCAATCTCTGCCCCAAATGACAATCAAGAAGAATTTTATAGAAAATTACATATGAAAATAATTGAACTGAATTATGCTAATATAGTTATGATGGGAGACTTTAATGGGATTGTAGATAATAAATTGGACTATACTGCACAGAAAACAACAAAGCAAAACAGGAAGACTCTTCCTAAATCCTTTTTCAAAATGATAGATGAAATAAATGTAAAAGATACATGGAGAGAGAAAAATGCTAAGACTAAACAATACACCTTCTATTCAAACAGACATTTATCATGGTCTAGAATAGATATGATATGGATGTTAACAGAATTGTTAGAAAATATTCAAGAAATAAATATTGAAACAAATACTTGGGCAGATCACAATCCAATGACAATTAAATGGAAAGGACAAAGAAGAAGATCTAGATGGACGTTAAATAATACTATATCAAAGGAAAAAGACTTCATACAGTGGATGGAGAAAGAATTGGCCTTTTTCTTTAGAGAAAACAAAAAAGAAGATACATCAATTCAGAATGTATGGGATACAATGAAGGCATATGTTAGAGACTATACAAGGAAAAGGAATATTATGAAAAGGCTAGCCTCTAAGGCCCTAGAGGATGAGCATAAAAGACTTGAAAAAGAGCTACAGAAAATGCCACAGAAAAAGGACATTAAGTTAAAAATGGATATAATTAAACATAAAATGGGACTAATGGAAAAAGAAGAACTAGCACAGAAAATCAGAGGTGCGAAACAGAACTATTTTGAAGATGCAAATAAACCAGGTAGATGGTTAGCATACAAATTGGGAAAGGAGAAAGAATCAAGGAAAATATTGCAATTAATAGATGACCAAGGCCAAGTTTGCTATGGTAGTAAAGAGAAGAAGGAAATTATACGAGACTATTATGGGAAACTATACACACAAGAGAATATTGATGAGGAAAGAGTTAAACAGTACTTACAGAATGCTAATCTACCCCAGATGCCTAAAGAGATTGAAACAATGTTAGAAAACAATATAACGATGATGGAGTTAACTGAAGCACTTAAGAAGCAAAACAATGGAAAGGCATCAGACCCAGATGGACTTCCGGCAGAATTTTATAAAACACTACAAGAATCGTTGAACCTTCCATTGCTAGAAGTTATGAACGAAGTTATGTTAAAGAAGAAGATACCCAAATCATGGTCACAAGCTTATATTACACTTGTCCCAAAGTGGAGGCTGATCCATTACAAATCAAGAATTATAGACCTATTTCCTTACTAAACGCAGATTATAAAATTTTTGCTTCAATATTGGCAGACTTAAAAAATCCTTAAACAATTTTATCCACCCTGATCAAAATGGATTTCTGCCAAAGAGACAAATTAAAGACAATATGAGAGTAATCTTGGACACTTTGGAATACTACGAGGCACACTCTGAAAAGCAAATGGCTTTGATATATATATATATATATATATATATATATATATATATATATATATATATATATATATATATATATGAAAACAATTTTATTAGTTTTTAAAAACAAATAAACAAACAAAACATCTTTGATCTTTGATATTTTTAGATGCACAGAAGGCATTTGATAATGTGAATTGGCGATTCATGTTATTACAACTGGAACAGATGGGCTTTGGTAAAAAAAATTATTCAAGCAATAGAAGCTATATATCATAACCAAACAGCAAAGGTAATGATAGAGGGAGAACGGACAGACTCTATTGATATAAGAAAAGGTACAAGACAAGGGTGCCCATTATCACCTTTGTTGTTTGTGTTAACCTTGGAAGTGTTAAACAGAAATATTAGAGAAGAAAAGGATATAAAAGGGATGAAAATTAAAAAGGAAGAATTCAAGTTGCAAGCATTCACAGATGATCTGGTTTTCATTTTAGAAGACCCACTAGAAACAGCATCAAAATTTATAGAAAAGATAGAGGTATATGGAAAAGTGGCTGGTTTGAAAATAAATAAAGATAAAACAAAGATCTTGACAAAGAATATGCTATCAAGACAAAAGGAAGAATTGGCAGATGTACTGAAAATTCAGGTCACGAATAAGATCAAGTACTTGAGGATACATTTGACAGCAAGATGTCGCACACTAAAAGAATAATTATATCAAACTTAAGCAGCAAATAGCACTAGATTTGGAGAAATGGGAAAATTTACAACTGTCATTAATAGGGAGAATATCAACAATCAAGATGAATATACTACCCAGAATTTTATATTCGTTCCAAAGAATTCCAGTTAGGCTTGGAAAAGATTACCTTGAAGATTTAAATAAAATTGTGTTGAAATATATATGGCAAGGTAAGAAAGCGAGAGTAAAGTTAAAACTTTTGCAAGATGCCAGAATAAAAGGAGGATTTGGTTTGCCTAATTGGGAGCTACATATTTGATGTGGGTTAAGAAATGGATAACATTAAGAAATACTAGACTGTTGACATTAGAAGGACATGTTCTGTTGTTGGGGTGGCATGCTTTTCTATGGTATAAAGGAACTAGAACACAGGGGTATTTTAAAAGACATTATATAGGGGAGTCTCTGTGGTTAAATTGGGAGAAGACTAAAAGGCAATGTTATTTGAAAATTCCAGTCTGGCTATCGACTATTGAAGCATTTTCTTATCCTATAATATATAAAAAGGAACAAACAGTTAGATATGGTGAAATATTGAATGAAAAGGGTGAAAAATCTATGCAAAAATTAGAGGAACAAGGTATAAAGATGAATTGGTTTTCATATACGCAAATACATTCAAGGTATGATAAAGATTCTAAAACAGAAGGTTTCTATGATAAACTGACTGATTTAGATAAGATTTTGACAGGTACTGATGAAAAGGTGATTAAAAAATCATATGGATATTTATTAGAAATTAAACTAGAAGAAGAACAAGTTAAAGAAACTATGATTGCTTGGGGGAAGAATTTTGGATATGGGATTGATCTAGAGAAATGGCAAAAATTGTGGTCTCAAAATTATAAGATGACAATGTCAACAGCATATAAAGAAAATTTGTATAAGATGTTTTACAGGTGGCATTTTCCCCTGACAAGAATAGCAAGAATGTTCAAGAACAAATCTGAAAAATGTTGGAAATGTCAACAGATACCAGGCTCATATTACCATATGTGGTGGACTTGTGCAGATGCCAAAAAATATTGGACCAAAATCCATACGTGGTTGGAAAAAATGACAAAAAAAACATATAGACTTGAAATCAGAGATATTTTTATTTGGAGTTTTGCCTGAAATATATAGTAAAGAATTGAAATACCTGACTGTAAATATATAAACAGCGGCTAGGATTGTATTTGCCAAAAACTGGAAAAATGAGAATATAGTATTACAGGAGGAAATCATTAAGAAAATATTGGAATGTGCTGAAATGAGTAGATTGACATTTGAAATCAGAGAACAAGATGATAAATAATTTTATAAAATTTGAAATCTATTCTATCAATGGTTAGACAATAAATAAGGTAATGAAATATGTAGATTCTTAGAAAATAATAAATACATAAAGATCTATTCTTTTCTTATTATATCTACAAAATGATTGTGGGATAGATTTGAGATAATAATATGAACTGTCATAAAACAAATTAAGTAAAATACGGATTATTTCATAAAACATGAATGAATAAAAGTATAGTCAAATGATTGATTAACAATGATATTAATGTACTTAATATTTGATTGAAAATTTGAGAATATATACAATGTAATTGTAATTGAAGATTATGAAATGGAAGCACAAAACAATTTGTAAACCAACTGACACACTGTGTGTATATATATGGAAGATGGCTTGATGTTTTTATGTTTTGTTTGTCTATGTTTGTCTTCAAAACCAATAAAAATTTATAAAGAATTTTTTTTTGCACATTTAGATTATACAACATTTCAGACATAAGGACAAAAATATGCCTCAGAACACACAAGAACTGTCCTCAATTCTTGAAATGGCTGAATCTTTTCTTGTGATCACATGGGTGCCCACTGCAAACACAACTATCCAGGAAAACACTTCAATAAGTTGCAGAGGGGTGGAATGTACATGCCCTTTCTGAAGCACCTTTTTATCTTTGGACCCTACTGTACAAGTGTGTGCATTACCTATTAGAACTATTTGTACCAAAACTTATAGAAACTTCAGAGGAATTTGGAGAAGTTGCAGGACTAAAAATTAATAGGGAAAAACAAAAATAATTACAAAAAGTATGACAAATAAACAAAAAGAAGCACTGACCAAGATAATGGACATCCAGATAACATATAAAGTAAAATACTTGGGGATTATGATTTCTGCAAGATGTATAACAATTAAAGATGACAACTATACTCCATTAATTAAACGTATAACAGAAGACTTGAAAAATGTAGTAAATTAAGAGTATCCTTCATGGGCAGAATAGCAATCATAAAAATGAACATACTACCAAAATTATTGTTTCTTTTTCAAAATGTCCCTGTAAAATTAGAATTTTTTTGATAATTTGGATAAATTAACACTGAAATTTATATGGCAAAAGAAAAAACCTAGAATTAAATTAAAATTGCTGCAAGATGCTAAAGAAAGGGGTGGATTTGGTTTGCCTGATTGGGAAATATACTATAGGGCTGCAATCCTCACATGGGTAAAATATGGATAAACCTTAAGAATAGAAAAATGTTAGCTTTAGAAGGTTACAACTTACAGGCAGGATGGCATGCTTTTTTATGGCAGGACAGACAAGAGGTCCACAGATATTTCCAAAGACACAAAATCAGGCAGTCTTTGTTACTGGCATGGAATAAAACTAGACAACAAATATATGTAGAAACACCAATATGGTTATCCACACTGGAAGCTCTGATATATCCACATTTACTTCATCAAGGAAAAATTATTAGTCATGAGGATATCATAAATGAGACAGGAGAATTAAAATCAAGGCAAGAACTGAAAAACCAAGGAATGGATATAGAATGGTGGGCTTATCTACAAGTCCAAATCGAGTTATAGGAAAGACATGAAAGATTGGGGAATTAATAAGCAAAAAACACAATTAGATGAAATATTATTGGGAACAGAAGATAAAATGATAAGGAAAATTTATAGTGTACTATTGGAATGTAAATTAGAGGAAGAAAAAGTAAAAGAAACAATGTTGGCATGGATGAAAGATTTTGGGCATAGTATAAATTTGGACAAATGGCAAATTCAATGGGAACAAAATAAAAAAATAACATTGGCCACATCGTATAAAGAAAACTTATATAAAATGTTTATAGATGGCATATCCCCACCATCAAATTGACTAAAATGTACCCAAATTTGTCCCCTATATATTGGAAATATGTTAAGGGAAAATGGGTCGTACTATCATGTATGGTGACATTGTAGAAAAGCCCAAAATTTTGGGCACAAAATCCAGAGATGGTTAGAAGAGATGTGTGAAATTAAAGTAGAACACAAACCAGAATTTTTTTATTGGGAATCAATTTATAGAAATATAATAAAGATATAATATATCAAATAATACATTTAATCACAGCTGCAAGATTAATTTATGCTCAAAAATGGAAATGTAAGGAAATACCAGACAAAATAGAAATAATTAGAAAAATTTGGACATGCGCAGAAATGTCACAAGAATTAAAAAATAAGGACGAATTTGAATATTATAAAATATGGGGAAAGTTTTACCACTGGTTGGAAAAAAGGAAGGATCAGGAGCATTAAAATGTCTAATATTAATGCATATATTATATATTATGTATATAGAATGTAAATATATTTTATGTATTATGTATGTATTATTCTTCATATGAATTAGCAATGTAAGACAACTAGGTATGTCAGGAGAATTATACCATGTTTATTGTTTTTAAATGTTTTTTCCCTTTTTTGTTCAATAAAATTTATATATATATATATATATATATATATGAACTATTTGTGATTGCAATTTCAAAACCAATAGAATAACTATTGGTTAAATTAAAAATGAGCCCAATTGTTAGCATACTTAATGCAAAGAGTCCTTGGGCTTTGTGTTAAAAATACACATACATTGTTTTTCATTTCATAGAGGAGAAAAATAATGTCACAAATGGGTAGAATATTTGCAATTAATCTGAGTTCTAATTAATTCAAAATCCTAATGGAAGAAAAATTATATATTTTGCCTCCAGAAGATGCTAGGTTAATATCTGTATTATTTTATTTCTCCAGAAATACACCAATGATGGGGTAGACAAGGATTGTATTTGTTTAAGATTATTAAGAAGTGGCTTCCATTTTAATGTTTTAAAGGGCTAACATACTCTGAAGCACATCACATTCATTGCAGGATGCAGTCTTCTGGAAACGGATTCCTTCCAGTTGTTCTGTTCTGAAATTTGTTGCCCATAAGTCTGTTCCTCAGGAGACTGCAGAATGAAGCTGGTTTATCCTGGATTGCCAGGGCCTAAACCACTCTGTGGTTTTCCTGTACTTCATATCTGCTATTTAAACTCACTATTCTGCTTCTGTTTTCCACCTGATAGAAGCACAGAAAATTACATTTTCACGTACTGTGTGACAGTATTATTTGATATCTTTAAAATAACCATAAAATATAGGACAATATCACAATATTATTCCCATACTAAGGCTAAAAGATTCTGGCAAAAAAGATAACAGTGAATTCTGGGCAAACAAATTCTGGTAAACATAGAGGAATGCACACATATCAGCACACACATAATATGAAATTAATTTTATAAATAAGAATTACTTTTACTATGAAAGAAATAATTTGCTCTAGGTCAATTGGAATTGCTTTTAATGCAAAGTGTATATGTAATCTCTCGCCACCCAAAGTCACCTTATAGGGAAGATGGACAGCATAAGGGTTTAATAAATAATAATAACTTAAAATATATAGGGTGTTCAGATGACCTTACTTCAGATGGTCACTAAGTGACTAGTCACAACCGACTGGCTATGTCTAGCTATTTATTGGAGGGAAGTATCTTGGATACACTAAGACAAAAGAAAAAAAAGTGCTTATTTTAAGAATTCTACTATTCAACTAGTAAAGGTTAATGTCAGCTTCGGAATATATATTTGGAATATATAAAATGAATATGAAAGGATAATTGTCTCTGTGATAAAAGATGGCTAGTAGTTGTGCTACATCATCTGGAAACCTTAGATCACAGGTGTCAAACTTGCAGCGTCACATTGCCATCATGTGATGTATCATTACATTTTTCTCCTTCGCGGAGCTATGGTGGGTGTGGCCTGTGCATGACGCCATGGGCCGCCAGTTTGACACCTCTGCCTTAGATGCCAAGATGCCCTTGTTTATTATTAGGAGGCAAACAGGTGAACCTAGTCTATTAAATCTGACTGATATAAAATTGGTATTGGTATTTGATACACAATATTGGCCATTTAAATTTCCGTAGCTCATTTAGCAGAACATGTATAAATAGAAAAATTCAGGTTGCTAAGAATTACTTGGACATGTCCACAACAGGGTAAAAAGGTCAGTTGTGATTGCATAATTACTCCTTTTTTACATGCATCACACATGTGCCACTTATAAAGAATGGCAGTGTTTCAATTTCAAGATTTAATCTGCCATTTTTAAAAACTTTTTTGACAATTCCCTGAGGATACCCTAAATACCCTAGATTTAGGAGTTGAACTCAATTTGAAAGAGACATTACCATTTTTAGTGTTATTCAAATCAATTAAAAGGACAGATGTAATCTTTAAAAGGAAAAAAGAATGAATTGTTCAAAACACAAGCACACGGCACATTAACTACTGGTTTCAGAAATATTATTTCATCAATAAATGTCAAAAACAAAATGATAAAAGAATGAATGGCATTCAAAGTAGAAACCAAATATCAAGCAAATAAATCTACAGTTTTTTTTAAAAAAAATACTATAAAGTGTATAGGAATTCAAAAATCCACTTATTGGTAAAATAGCCAGATTTCTTTTTGTAAAAAAACAAAACAAAACCCATTGCTCATATTGATAGACAGTTCAATGCCTCTTCTTTTTTCTCTCCTTTCTTTGGTCATTAAAATAACAATGGTTTTCAAGGTTTTTTCCATGAATGTGTCAGTTCTCTGCTTCATCACATCAGAATATTGTTCGCAAGCTGGCACTCATGTGACCATCACATCTGGTTGTTCTGCAAGTCCCAAAAGAGTAGTTATTTTGCTAGAGGGAATTCATTTATTTTTAAAGACTCAAATAAATGAAAACCCTAAATGGAAAACAAATTTGTAGGATATGCCCACCTCTCAATCATTAATGGCAAAGTTGCTAATGGGAGGTGGACAGAAGCTGATGCTTGGAAAGCTGCATAAGGCCCTTCAGAAATTGGCCTTTGTGGAGGGAATAGGAGAGTGAAGATGAATTAAAATGATGAAAGAAACTTGCAGTTCCCTTTTGATTACATATGTGTTTTGTTTTGTTTTTTACTCTTCTGTATCTGAAAAAAAAAAGAGAAAGAAAGTTGTCAAATAGACATTCAATCACTATGCTATTGCTCAAAGGAATTCCTTCCCAGAGTGATTCTGCCAAAGGGAGCTACAGGTGAAACTTGAAAAATTAGAATATCGTGCAAAAGTTCATTTATTTCAGTAATGCAACTTAAAAGGTGAAACTAATATATGAGATAGACTCATTACATGCAAAGCAAGATAGTTCAAGCCATGATGAGTCATAATTGTGATAATTATGGCTTACAGCTCATGAAAACCCCAAATTCACGATCTCAGAAAATTAGAATATTACATTCAATCAATAAAACAAGGATTGTACATAGAACAATATCGGACTTCTGAAAAGTATAAGCATGCATATGTACTCAGAACTTGGTTTGGGCCCCTTTTGCAGCAATTACTGCCTCAATATGGTGTGGCACGGAAGCTATCAGCCTGTGACACTGCTGAGGTGTTATGGAAGACCAGGATGCTTCAATAGCGGCCTTCAGCTCTTCTGCATTCTTCGGTCTCATGTCTCTCATCTTTCTCTTGGCAATGCCCCATAGATTCTCTATGGGGTTCAGGTCAGGCGAGTTTGCTGGCCAATCAAGCACAGTAATCCTACGGTCATTGAACCAGGTTTTGGTGCTTTTGGCAGCATGGACAGGTGCCAAGCCCTGTTGGAAAATGAAGTCAGCATCCCCATAAAGCTCGTCTGCAGAAGGAAGCATGAAATGCTCCAAAATCTCCTGGTAGATGGCTGTGTTGACCCTGGACTTAATGAAGAACAGTGGACCAACACCAGCAGATGACATGGCTCCCCAAATCAACACAGACTGTGGAAACTCCACACTGGACTTCAAGCATCTTGCAGTGTGTGCCTCTCCATTCTTCCTCCAGACACTGGGTCCTTGGTTTCCAAATGAGATGCAAAAGATGCTCTCCTCAGAAAAGAGGACTTTGGACCATTGAGCAACAGACCAGTTCTGTTTTTCTTTAGCCCAGGTAAGACGCTTCTGACATTGTTTGCTGTTCAGGAGAGGCTTGACAAGAGGAATATGACATTTGAAGCCCATGTCCAGGATCCGTCTGTGTGTGGTGGCTCTTGATGCACTGACTCCAGCCTCACTCCACTCCTTGTGAAAGTCCCCAACACATTTGAATGGCCTTTTCCTGACAATCCTCTCCAGGCTGCAGTCATCCCTGCTGCTTGTGCACCTTTTTCTTCCACACTTTTCCCTTCCACATAACTTTCTATTGATGTGCTTTGATACAGCACTTTGGGAACATCCAACTTCATTTGCAATTACCTTTTGAGGCTTTCCCTCCTTATGGAGGTTGTCAATGATGGTTTTCTGCACAACTGTCAGGTCAGCAGTCTTTCCCATGATTGTGATTCCTACTGAACCAGACTGAGAGACCGTTTAAAGGCTCAGGAACCCTTTGCAGGTGTTATGGCTTAATTAGCTGATTAGAGTGGGACACTTTGAGCCTAGAATATTGAACCTTTTCACAATATTCTAATTTTCTGAGATTCTGGATTTGGGGTTTTTATGAGCTGTAAGCCATAATCATCTCAATTATGACACATCATGGCTTGAACTATCTTGCTTTGCATGTAATGAGTCTATCTCATATATTAGTTTCACCTTTTAAGTTGCATTACTGAAATAAATGAACTTTTGCACAATATTCTAATTTTGCGAGTTTCACCTATATATACATGATTTCTGGAAATACTTACAAAACTTTGGAAAAGAGCTTTCCCAACATGAAAGTTAAGATTGAGCATACTCACAGAATACTAAGTTTTTTTATGTAGAGCAGAGTCAGGAGGAAGGAAACTGAGTAGCCTAGATGATACAATAACTAATAGCCATCAAGGAACTCTAATTAAAAAATGTGTTGCCATTCCCTGTTGTTCTTTTGTCTTTTGGAATATGTTATATTTGGCACTTTGTACCTGCTAGTAAAATAAAAACAACAATCTAAATGATTATTAAAGTTGCCACTAATTCGAGTTGTGCTTGTTTTTTCCTTATGCCCCTAATAGTTCAAAGTGAAATTAATTTACACAGATATATAAAAAGCTGACCTATACCACATTAGACTACCCTCATCTTGCCCAATTTTATTTGGATTTGAAAAAGAAGCTTCTCTATTCCTATTTACTGAATCTAGAACTTCCTTCAGCAAAGATGAGATATGACTGCTTCTTTAAAAATTAGACAAGGAAAGCTGGGATATTTCAGGTATTCCCTTGAGGAACAGATTCTGTATCTTTTTGTAACAAAAGGAATGACCTCGGAAGCTGCATCAGACACAAAGTAGTACAAAACAGGATAACATTCCTCATGGTTGCCATAACTTCTTATAACTTGATGCTCTCTGGTTGTGTTGAGCTATATTCCCAGGTTTGATTATATTCAGTGGTGATTACATTCAATAAGTGCACAGGTACTCTGAATTCCAATCAGCTCTGGTACTTAAAAGAAAATATGCAATTTGCTTTCTTTTTGAACAGGTTTTGCCTTATTGTGAAAGTATCTTTGCTTTTTTCTGATATTGTGCTTTCTTCTGTAATGTATATCAGTGCATCAAAATTAAATAAAAACAATTAATAGCAACAAATTGAAATGATTAAACAGCTAGTTTCAGTTTTAGCACCAGGTTCCTAAAGGGTAAGTTTGGAGTTTAGCATTACATTCTTAAATAGCAATAGCATTTAAGTTTATATACTGCTTCACAGTTCTATCTGAGCATTCCCCAAAATCTGGGTCCTCATTTTACCAACCTAGGAAGGATGGAAGGCTGTCAGCCTTGAGCCTGGTGAGATTCAAACTGCCAAATTTCAGGCAACAAGCAGTCAGCAGAAGTAGCCTGCAGTACTGAAAAGTTTAATCCTGAATGGATTTAATGATAATAATGAACAATAATGGACAATAATTATTACAGATCTAAAAATATGTTCTATGTTAAGGAAGATTTTAACAAAGTAAAATGTTAATTTAACAAAAAGAAAATCAACAGCCATCCCACAAGTGGTGGGATTCAAAAATTTTTACTATCGATTCTGTGGGCGGGTGTGGCAAGGGAAGGATACTGTAAAATCTCCAGTCAGGGGTGGTATTTGCCAGTTCTCTGAGCTACTCAAAATTTCCATTACTAGTTCTCCAGAACTGGTCAGAACCTGCTGAATACCACCTCTGCATCCCACCCATTCCATTCAAAGCATATGGTTGCAACATATAGCTTATTGATAATAGATATAATTTCCAGCAAGGCATCCCATACTTGATAAAGAGCTAGGCATATCCAAACAAAGTGTTTAAGAACTGCCATATATTACATAATTTACTGTTTAGACATTAAGACAGAAGACCAAGTATTATACTAAATAATCCCATATTCAGTTTCCTGTTTAGGCATGTATCTAACCAATCTTTGGCTCACAAAGGTGTGAAGGAATGTGCAGCTGAAAAAGGGAGGGGGATTGTCAGTGATTGTTCTGCAGCTTTTCAAGGAGGAGGCTGAACATTCCAGAGAGGGAAACCCCAAACAAGCGACTGCACATTCCTGAACTAGATGGTAGGTAGAAGAAAAGATTCAGGGTAGCCACATCCTGGAATCTTCCAAAATATGTGTTAGTTTAGAAGGTTGTAGCTTTAGTCTGGCAAGATTCTGTCAGTTAAGTGTAAGCAGATCTTACTATGCAATCACTGGGAATTCGACCTGACAAAGAGGGATCTATAGCATATTTCACTAATTAAAGAAGCATTGTTATTTATAGATATCCTGCGGTGATTTTAATAGTCTTATGTTTATTAAAATTGTGAGCACTTTGGATTCAACTGCAAATTGGAATACACAGGGGTATTTGCAACTCCTTTAGGTATTTCTGTTTTTGGTGTCATATAATGTTTTCAAGCATTGCGGACAAGAGGTACATCTGTGCCCCAGTAATTTTGAAAGAATAATAGCAAGCACTAATAATTATTCATTCTAAAGTGATCCTCATGAAGTTCACCAGAGCACAGTCCCCAAAAAGAGGTTGCAGGAAATGCAATAGAATGTTAATGCTTTGAACAGTATCATGACTCCAGCTTAAATTGATAAAAGTTCTGTTTTCCCCATTAAGAATTCTCTTAATGCCAATCTGGGAGTTGTTGTCTTTTTCCACCATAACTGGAGACAAGAAGATATTATTCTTTCAAATTGAAATCCCTTTGGTGTGTAATAGGTGTAAGAAGCTTAATAGTATAACAGCTGAAGCTTGTCCGTTCCTTGTAATCTGCCTCTGTGTGTATAGTTTGTTAAAGATACATTTTTAGTTGCTTGCATCATTTTTAGGTGATATGGAGATGATAGATAATGAGGCCATTTTTCTCTCTCATGATAACTTAGTTCACACAAATGAAGAGCCTTTATTTTAGGGCCAAAATGATACAAAGTATACACCTTTGCACCCACTACAGGAATCTAGCTTTTTTTCTCTTCACAACCTCTGGAGCAAAGAAAAATTATTGCAAACTTTTAACTTTGTGGATTTATGTATAAGCTCCTGATACAGTGTAATGTTCTCCACTAAGTTTTATAATGAGACCTAAATATAGATTTATTAGAACAATAGATTTGTTAAGACTAATTTAAAGATTACCAAAAAAAAAAAAACCCCACAAGATGCTCAGGAACTCTTCTCCAGAAAACATTAAAATTTGCACATAATTTGTAAACTTTCAATTAGCTAAAGTTATTGTCTCTGTAGATCATTTCCCCCTCAGGGTCAAGAGACTAATTTTATATATATTTTTAAATATAATTTTTACATAATTTTATATTATAGAAATAAGGAGAACTTTTCTGATAGTGAGAACAATCAACCAATGGAACAGCTGGCCTTCGGCTGTTTGTGGGAGCTTCATTGCTGGAGGCTTTCAAGAAGAGATTGGACTGCCATTTGTCAGAAATATTGTAGGTCTCCTGCTTGTATTAATGACCTACAAGGTCCCTTCCAACTCTTTTAATCTGTAATGTATCTATGTTATTAATAGCTGGAAAAAAGATCCCATTTCAATTTCTTTTTCAATTTTGTTCCTCATGTTAATTTAATTAGGTAGAAGAAAATCTGAACCATATACAGTACAATCTTCTTCCTAAGCATAGCCCACCGTAATAAATATTTTCCGGAGGAAAAAATCAGCTATCGGTCCTCTTATTTAGAAGAGGATGTTGTACTGCTAGCTTAAAGAGAAACAGTAACTAAAAGAGGATTCATTATGGTATCTCAGTTAGGCTCTTGAATTGAGGCTGTGCATCAATAGTAGGCCTACTGGGCGGTGTTGTTTATAAGGTGGCAATCAAAAAAAGTAAAGATAGTGGTTTCAGTTGTCTGGTTGTAGTTTCTTTTCTTTTTTTTTACATCCCAAAGTCCACACCCCTCATTCATGGAGTAATAAATAGTACACATTGTTTTTTTATTCTATGTTATTCAGCATATGGCTTTGGATAGAATATTTTCATTATAGCCAGTTCAGCATTAGATTGAAAGGAACCACATTCTCCTATAAATTGTCTCTAAAACCTCCAGAGATCAACACGGTTCAATTTCATTCTAAAACTCAATAAAAAGATTTTCCTTGGCAGAGCTAAAGAGAGTAGAAAAAATTTTGAATAGATGAAAATAGAACTTTTTTCTTTTTGCAGTAGAAGTCCTTGTTCTGCTTCATCAGTGCACTAGAATGTATTATTAGAAATAACAATAACATACAATAATCTCTTAGAAGTATTTTGCTCTTGATCTGATTTAATTCATTTAATTTTGAAAACCAAATGGAAACTGTCCAATTATTGCTAATATTCTTTCTATTCATCAACTTAGAAGTCAGAATCCTCCTAAACTTGGAATTCCAAATCAAAACATAATATAAACTTCTATTAATATGGAATTCTTTGATAACATCCAATAGTGTTATAAACAATACCTTTAAGAAACCTTTAGAAAAGAATTTGGGCAAGCAAATCACATTGATTATTGTACAAATTTGGACCTAATAAGGATCCAAAAGCAACCAGTGTCCTAATAAGCAGATTATGCTTATTACTATGACAATTATTTTAGCCACTAGGTGGAAGCATTTTCTATAATAAATATATATTCTAGCTTGTTTTTAACTATCTCAATATATAGATGTACAAATATGAATGACATGATTTACCAATTGTTCAATACTAAATAAATGCTTGTGACTCATTGTCTTATGTAAAGCTGTACTTTTAGTCCAACTATGAACCAATAACATTTATGCCTTTATGTGCATCACTGGAAATAGAGCCTCTACTACCTTACAAGCATGAGCACATTAATTTTCTTCCTGGCTGTATTTTCCAGAATCATATTAGCCTCATGTGATCAAACTGGAATAGAAAGATTCCATTAAAATTGAGATTACTAATTTCAGGAAGGCGAGGGAAGAGCTTGTTCCAGTTCTTTCCTGTATCCACTCTGTGTTTTCTTGAAGTAAGACATTGTAAGTGCCATAAAGTAAAATTAAATTAAAAACAGAGATGAACTAATCAGTCTTTGTCTGGGCCATGTTTGGCCTTCCCATACTTTCTCATTAGGGATTATCGAGCATCTTGTTGGGGTAGAGGAGTGTTTAGGAGAATTTTCCAAATAGTTTTTATAATTAGGTGAGAATCTGGGGTCTAAAAAACAACCCAATATAGGAGAAAGGAAAAACAGTTGCCCTTTGCCTATAGCTTTTAGAGTGTGAATTTATTCAGCATATTTGAGGTCAATAAATTTGAAGTGCTATTTACAGTTACCTTTTTTCAAAAGCACAAGAAATTGCTCTTTCACGACTATAAAGCAGACTGGTTGTTTGAAACAGCTATATTTACTGACAAGCTATATTTAAATATCAATAAGGAGAATGGGACTTTTAGTTTGCTATAAGAATTTAGGAGAATTTGCAAATTTTTCATTATCCAGACAGAAATAACTTGAAATTAATCTTTTTTTTAAAAAAAAAATACCAGTTATCAATTCCACAGCAGCAAAAAAATGACATATTTGTTTAGTATAATGAGGACTCAAAAAGGAAGTTTCTGTCAAATTATTATTTACATAACGCAAAAAAAAAGGAGGCCCTGTGGATTTTACTCTGCTAATAATTGCCATCTATAGGGGGCAGTGCTCATCTCCGTTTCAAGGCCATTGACCCAGCACTGCCCAAAAATGTTTCAGGTTTTGTGGCCAGCATGACATCATTGGAGCACTGTCACCTTCCCACCAAAATAGTACCTATTTATCTACTCATATTTGCCTGTTTGAAAACTGCTAGGTTGGCAGGAACTGGGGCAAGGACAAGAGTTCACCCTGTTTGCATGGCGCTTGGGTCTCAAATCTGGGCTGACAGCTTTCCAGCCAACAAGCCAGCATCTTAACCACTGAACCACACCATTACATACTGCACATGTAAATATATATACATGGGAAACAGCTGTACATGAAAGAATTGCAATAATAAATCATCATAAAAGAGAAATAACTAACTTGAATATTGCATAGAATTTCACTGGCAAATTTGAAATTGTTCATGTCCTTTTTGTAGTTTATCGGAAAATTAATATTCAGCCAAAATGTACAAAAAATATAGTTTTATTTTCATATAATCTATATAGCTCTAATAAAAAACTGTTCTTTGACATTGCTATGGAAATGCCTCCTCATTTTATTGCTGACTTAAACCAGTTCATAAGTCAATAAAATTGCCTGCTGGATGCACATATACACATACATTGAGAAAGAAATAGAAGCAAAGTCCTGAGTTCTGAGTGAAACTTATTTGTGTGCAATGCAAATATGAAATATAAAAGAACAGCTTGAAATTATACAAGGCATCTTTTGCCACTTTGGCACTATGATGGTTAGGAAAAGATCCCTATGATATCATGTAGAACTCAGATGTCAAACTCATGGCATCACGTTGCCATCATGTGACATATTGTGATACTTTTCCCCTTTGCAGAGCTGGAGTTGGCATGGCCTGCACATGATGCATCTGGCCCATGGGCCGCCAGTTTGACACCCCTGATCTAGAAGGCTATGTGATCTGAACTATTTATATTTCTGTGTATGATAGGACTATTTTTCAGTTGTTGGCGCGATGATGATGACCAGAGCCAGCTCCAGGCTAAGGTTGAGTAGGCAATGGCCTAGGGCATTTAGACAGTGAAATGCTACATCTTCTTCCAAACTAATAATGCAAAGATGCATCAACAACAGGGTGCCATATAGCTTTGAGCTTCACTGATTAAGGCTCAATTGTATCTGAAATGTTTATTTCAGTTACATAGTTCAATTAAATACTTTGGAAATTTTTAAAGCATTCACAAGTGTCAATAATAAGAATTGGTTTACATAACAAGAAGTCCAATATTATTTATGTAGATGAACTCAATATGTGTGTTCAAATCATAAGAACAAACTGGATCCTTCTAGCTCTGATTCTTTTCTGCTATTCAGATATATTGATAGCAATATAATCCCACAGAATATAAATATAGACATGTAGAACACACACACATACACACATGTACAATTAAGAAAGAGAAAAAGATAACAAGAACAATATTCCTAAAAGGATTGATTTTAAGAAAAACTGTGGCAATTGCAAAACTACTTCCTTTCAGTATTTTTGAGGTGACAGATTGAAATGCAACAACAATGACTTCCATTAAAAGTCACATAAATGCTGAGAGGAGACAGAGCTGATGTCAGAGCAATACGGTGAACTTTCCATAAGGCTCTATGGAAGTTTGCCAAATTCCTTCTGCCAGAGGGTACCAAGGAACCTAAACCACCCTGGAGGGGTGGTGAAGAATAGAGGACACTTAGTGGATCAGTGGTCGCCAACCAGTGGGCCAGAGACCACTGGTGGTCTGCGAGAAAATTTTGCTGGTCCCCAGAAAAATGTCACCCCCAAAACACCCCCCAAAGCAATCCAGGCTGTGCAGGAACACAAGGCTGCGCCACCCACATGGCCCATGGGAACACAAGTCTTGCATCGCTTGCATTGCAAACAACACGAGGTAGTGAGGAGGCAGAGGGGGAACTTGCCTCATGCACCTCGCCTGGCCATTGGGCTGCTTCTTTTCACTTCTTTCTTTTTCTGCTTTTGGCACACAAGGAAAGCAGCAAAAGTCTCTCTTTCTCTCCTCCAAACTCCCCCAGAAATGAGTCTTCGGAACTCTGCAAGGCATCCTGCTCCAAGAGGCTGTGCCGGCAAAGACTCATTTCTGGCGGAGTTAGTGGGAGAGAAAGAAAGACTTCTGCTGCTTTCCTTGCATGAAGCCAAAAGTCTTTCTCTCTCCCTGAGAACAGAGCTGGAGATGGTATAAAAAATATAAAAGGGGTGGGGAATTTTCCTGCAAACTTTTTGGAGGATTTTCCCAGGGTCTCTGGTTTGCAGGATTTAAAATTATGAGTTTGGTGGTCCCTGAGGTCCAAAAGGTTGGCAACCCCTGTTGTAGATCACAAGGAGATCACAAACTCCTTGTTTGATCTGGAGGAAAGCTCTCAATCTGCAGGAAGAAATTGTGTGCCTTGCCGAGACTGTGAAAGCTCAACCAAAGAAGAATGAGTGAAGACTGAGGAGGAACAGTGTGGCAACTGGGTGAGAATTTTCCAACTTCTGTTGAGGAATTTGCCCCTTTTAAAACTGGCTTGGACTGTAAAAGAAGGGGGTGATTTGTTTATCTACCACCCCCTGAGAATAGTAGCACAAAGCTGAAATAGATCTGGGTAAGAAATTTTAATTATTTGAAATATTTGAGAGAAATAAGTGTTAAAAGAAGAAAATTGGACTGGTTATTCTAGGGACATTATTAATTGGATTTTTATTGAAAACTTTTATTAAAACTTTTTTGGGGAAATATAAAACTTGGGCTCTGGAACCCTAAAAGAAAGGAAAAAGTGGTTTATGTTAAAAGAAGTTAAATAAGAGTAGTAGAAAAATAACTCATGTCAGCATTGCAACCAAACTCTCCATTTCAATTCAGCACTCAGAGATATCTCTTCATAGAGATGCTCATGGACTACTTCATTTATCAGTTGCATAAACACCATGGGGGCTCCCTGAAGTCCAAAAGGATTCACTTTGAACTGAAAACTGCCAAACGAACAATTGAACACATTGCCTTCTCTTATTTGGACTTGATAGTATGCCTCTTACAGATCTAGTTTGGTAAATATCTTGCCTTTTGCCAAATGGGTTAGTAGGTCTTTTATTAAGGGGAGGAGGTAGGTGTTTTATACACAGACTACATTTATTCCACGAAAATCAATGCAAAGTTTCCTCCCCCCCTCATCTTTCTTTTCTTTAAACAACACTGGGACGGTGACTCATGAATTTGCTGGTTGGATGAACCCTCTGGCTAAATTGGAGGCTATGTATTTTCTCAGTTCCTCCATTTCCCATGGAAACATTGAGTACATCTTTGGTTTTGGTAATTTTGCCCCAGGGATGAATTCAGTGGTTCAGTCTGTGGGTCTCTGAGTGGGTGACATGGCATTCCTCCTCACTGAACACCTCTGCCAAATCTTGATAGTCTTTGGGTATGCATGGGCAACCTGGGGGAAGTCACTTTCTTTCTTTCATTGTCGTCCCTGAGTCCTAAAGGCCATTTGATTTTGAACTGAAGTGGGGGAGTTTCAGGTCGTATTCTTATCCTTATTTTCCAGTAGCTGTCTTCCCAAGTAATGATAGGAACCCACTTGTCTGGCCAACCTAACCCAAGAATGAGACACTCTGTCATTATTGGGACAATCACAAATTGTATCATCTCCCAATGTCACACTATCTCCAGTCTTTACAGACTCAGTGGCTGAACTCATGGGTTCCCCCCTCAATCAGGGAACTGTCTACTTGTTCAAACTGGATAGGATGGCTCAGTGGTGTGGTTTTTATCCCTAACTTTTGAACCATCTGGGGGCTGATTTGGCATTGGGCGCACCCAGTATCTACTATGGCTTCAAGCTCCTCCTGGGTTCTGGTGTAAGTCTTTATGGAGAAAGGGTGAATAGCTCCACTTACTATCGGGTCTTCATTGCCGAGACTCAATCACCTCAGGAGCTGGAGTTTCTCCCCCATGAAGTGGGAGGGGGGAATGTCCATCACCTGCCATGTGAACGTTCCTTTTTAAGGTAGTTTGTGTGGACTTCGTTTTGGCCTGGGTGCAGCCAGCATCCTTGTTTAAGAGACGGGTGCAAATGCAAGGCATTCAGAAGCTCTGTGGTCAAGTTGGCCACATTGATAGCATTTTATGGTTGGGTAAGTGGCTGGCTTTGGCTCAGCTGGGGAGTTCACGGTTGGAAGAATCATGATGATTTGGCAGATAGGATGCAAAAGATGGAACAAAAGATAGAGGATAAAATAGATATAAAGCAAATAACCACTAAAAATGGACAACAGATTCAGAAAATGGGAGAGAAGACAGAGCAAACCGATAAGAAAGTATAAGAGATGGATTACAGATTGACTAAGGTAGATAATGAGATTGAGTGATCCATAATTATGCTGGAGATGGATGGAGCAGAATACTTCCTGAGATTTCAGAATATTGAAGAGGAAAAAAGGGAAGATCTTGTTGAAAAAATGGCAGAATTATTGGCAGATGCATTGGAAAAAAGCAAACAGGAAGTCTCTCTGGGATTGATGAAATATTTAGAATATATACAAGCTATGCAAGAAGGAACAAACTTTCCAGAGAGGTGAGATTTTCAAAAAGGCAATAAGAGAGGAAATGCTTCAAAGAGCAAGTGATGCTTTAAATACAAAGGGAGAGAAATAGCCATTCTGAAACAAATACCTCAGAAGAGTAAGAGATACAAGGAAACAGTACCAATTTCTGACAAGTGTGAGGCTCATTCTCTCCCCTTCAAACGATAAGAATAAACTTTTGAAAACTGGGTATTTCAAAAGGAATTATTTATTGAAAAGGAAGATATCCAGGTGCTATTCAAAGCAGGGTCTAATATGCTTCCAGGCATGTGGCTTAGATAAAGGGAGTTAGAACCCCTCCACTTAATCCAGTGTGGATTTCATCAATAGAAAGAGGTAACATGTTAATCACCCTCCCCCTCCTTTTTTTTCTGGGAACTTAGTTGAGAAGAGCTTCCCAGGAAGTTTCTTTCAAAACTGAATTTTTATGGCCCCTTCTCCTCTTGCTATCTCTCCAAGAGGTGACAAGTTTCCAGTCATCTGGGCTCCAGTCCCCAGTTGTATATCATGTGCAAGTTATACAGATTCAATACAAGAATTAAGATATTCAGGTTACATGAAAAAGGATTACTTGTATCAACCCCCCCCTTCTTCCATTGAAGAATGACAGATACACTAATCTGATAACAAGACAACTAATAAAACATTATGTAAATTTCAGGTGGCTAATACCAGAGGGAATATTGATGACTTGGATGAAAAAAAGATATAGATTAGACAAAATAGACAAAGCAGAACAATTTTGTTATCAGCATACAGCATACAAGGAAGAAGAGAAAAGGGAGGAAAAAGGTGACAAAAAAACCCAAGGAGAAGTGATAGCAGAGGGAAGTATGCAACAAGAAGAAATTGAAGCAGAGGAAAAAGAAAGAAGGAACAAGAAGGAGCAAGATAGAAAGAACAGAGAGAAATAAGATCAACTAGAACCAGAAATCCATCTATAAGTAAACAATGGAAGAAGAAAAACTATTATCAATCAACATAAATGAACTGAACTCATCTATGAAAAGAAAAAGAATTGTTAATAAATTTAAAAAATTGAAATTAGATTTACTTTGTCTCAAAGAGGTACACATTAAAAAATAATATAGTAAACAATTAGGGTACCCCAAAACCATATTTTTCACTAGCAGACCAAAAGAAATGGTTTTTTTTTTCCTGTCTTCTGCACAGTAGTGGATTTTTAAGCCGTGCAGATGCAGATAGATAACTCAACAAGACGTCCATAACAAAGTACATTTATTGGTTCATCAGGTATCCTCATAACTCACATTTGTGATGAAGTTCTTCTTTAATGATCAATCCTTTGCATATCTGCCTTGTAGTAAAAGATGGTTATCCCCTAACCCATCTCGTAGTGATAGAAAGCAGCTGCCATGAGTTAGGGAGTTCAGGCAAAAGTGAGGAAAAACTCCCCCAACCCATCGAGGGTCAAATTAGTGACCAATCGGGATTACAGATGTGGCCACATGAGATGAATTACATTTCCCAGGATACCTTTAACTACATTTACCATGATGCATTCCCTTAAGGGGACAGCTCATGATTCCTAAGTAACTATCCAATTCCCATACACTGGCTGGGACAGCACACTCCCCTCCTGGAATTGTAAATTCCAGTATTAAAAGAAGAAAAAAATTAACTAAAAACCAAGATAAGCAGTAGACAGTAATACTAACTGAATAGCATATAACTATATAACTAAGATAAACAGTTAGCTATATAACCAAGAAAAACAGAAAACATTAATAAAGCATCAAACAAAGCAAAGCATGCAAAGCTTGAGATTCAATCTTCAAGTTCGGCCTTTCTCCGCAACAGGACAAGGTCGGTGACCAGTCTAGTGTAGAACTTCTTGGTGAAAGTCTGCTGGTCACAGGAGGAGTCTAATGACCTCACTATCAGGACCTTGACTTTGTGGATTAGTTCATCAGAGCTGGGCAGGGTTTGATACACAAGTCCCATAGGCCACGCGTTGCGATGCACATCCTTATCTTTCAGCAAGACAAGGTCTCCCTCTTCGAGGTTCAGTTCTTTGGTCTTCCATTTACGGCGATCTTGTAGGGTAGTCAGGTACTCTTGCTTCCAATGGTTCCAAAAGGTGTTGGCAAGCTGTTGAACTTGTCTCCATTGTTGTTTGTACAAGTCCTTAGAATCAAAGTTCCCTAATGGTGTGGGCCAATCACCCATCTTCTGAGTTAGCAAGGCAGCTGGGGTAAGAATGGTCGGATTCTCAGGATCAGAAGAGACTGGAACTAAAGGTCAACCATTGATGGTGGCTGCGACTTCTGCCATGAGGGTAGATAAAGTCTCTTGTGTCAATTTAGGTGCTTTCACTAACATTGAGTCAAGGATTCTATGAGCTATCCCAATTATGAGTTCCCACGCTCCTCCCATATGAGATGCATGAGGAGGATTAAATATCCATCTGCACTTGTTGGCTTTAAGGTAGCCATCGATCAGCGAGTCAGGGTGAATGCCATCTTCTATCTGTAGTTCTTTACATGTGCCTACAAAGTTCATTCCACAGTCAGATCTGAATACCTTGACTGGGCCTCTGTGGACTTGAAACCTTCTCAGGGCATTGATGAAGCAAGAGGCATCCATAGAATTAATGACTTAGATATGGACTGCTCGAATGCTGAGGCATGTGAAGAGTACTGCCCATCATTTGCTGTTAGCTTGAACTGCCCCTGGTCTGTTGGGCAGACACAGACCAAGGGCCGAAAACATCGAGGCCTACATTGGTGAAGGGTGGTTTGGAAGTCTGGCACTCAGGTGGTAGATCAGCCATCATCTGGTGTAAAGTCTGACCTCTTTGCTTGCGACAATGGAAGCAAGACTGCAGAACAGTTGTTTTGGCACCTACAATCCAAAGTCCACTCACTCTGAGGGCACCTTCTGTGAAGTGGCAGCCTCGATGATGGATTAGTTCATGGTGGTGTTGTACTAACAGCCTCATGACATGTTGGTTAGCCAGAAGGATGATGGGGTGTTTGCTTGGTGAGTCTATTTCTGCTTTGTGTAGGCGATCTCCTACTTGCAGTACCTACGGCTACGGATTTCAAGCCATCGTCCACGTAGAAGTCATGTTCTACAAAGTGTTTAGCCTCTGCTCCATATTTGTCTTCTCCCTCTTGAGCAGTACGTTGGAGACTGTAGTTCACAATAGCAGGGGAAGAGCCATTGCCAAATACCTCATTCGGTATTCGGAAATCCATTGGTCATGCTGATCATCACTAAACCATAGGAAACAGAGGTAGTTGCGGTGATCTTCCCATATGAGGAAGGAATAGAACATCTGCTAAAGCGGATGAGCACCCCAAGGAGACTGTTCGTGAGGTCAGATCCTGTCAAAAGGGCCTTGTTTAGAGTGTGTCCTTGGAACTGTGCAATGGCGTCAAAGATTACACGTATTTGGCCTGGCTTCTGTGGATGGTACACTCCAAAGAACAGCAGGTACCAACATTCTTCATCAGGTTCCAGGGGTGGGGTCGCCTCAGCATGTCCATTCCTTATCATTTTGTCCAAGAACTCCAACATATGAGCTTTCATCTCTGGCTTCCGGGTCATGATTCGTCTGAGACTGAAGAGGTGGGAGAGCACATATTTCTGGTTGTTTGGCAGGCATTGTCTGGGAGTGCGAAAGGGTAATGGCACAACCCAACTACCAGTTGCGTCTTGTTGAAATTCCTTATCCATGAGCTGAAGGAATCTGTTGTCTTCAACGAACAAAGCTAAGTCGTTATCTTCTCTGGCAGTCTGGAATAGTGCCTCTCCCAAAACAGGTTTAACTGTTGAAAGCATGAAGTGGTCTTGGCATGGCATCAGGTGAGATGATCTGCCATTCTTGAGAACGGAGATAGCTAACGCCTACAATCCCCCAACCTAATGGAGATTTGATGGCCACTGGGCCATCTACAGGGCTGCCAACTGACTCGGAGAAGAGAAAGGTGCCTGTGGCATTATTTCCCAGCAAGAGTAGGTCAAAAGGGCCCAGCAGAGATTATGCTACCTGAGACTTCTCAGAAAACAACAACTAAATGAAAAACTGCTGGTGACCTTCTACTGCTGCACCATAGAGAGCTCTTTTGAATTCTGCTGTATAGTGCAGTGTTGGTGTGGCATCGGGGGTTTCCAGTTCAATGTGTGAAGGGTGAATGATGTGTGTTTGTGTTAATTTTCATGGTCATGGTCATGATGTGCACTGAAGATAATGTTTGATTTTGTTGTATGACGTTCAATGACAATAAAGTAATCTAAATCTAAATCTAAAGAAACAACTTCCTTTGGACAACGGATAAACAAAAGAGAATGGAGTCACCAGAGGGATAAGCGAGCTGGAATTTTGAATAGACTAACAAAAGGGGGGAATAAAACCCCCTCTCCCTTCACTCTTTCTGACTAATTTATATTCACTCACTAATAAGTTGTATGAAATACATTTTTAAATAGATGCAATTCTGATTTTTACAACTCAGTCGCTCTCTGCTTCATCAAAACCTGGCTATATGAGTCAATTGATGATAATAGCCTGCTTATCACAGGATTTCAATTACAAAAAGATGAGACAGAATAGAAGAAACATATGGCAAAAAGAAGAGAGGAGGCTTATGTTTATATATTAACAGCCGCTGGTCCAGAGATATAACTATACTAAAGAAATTCTGTGATGTGGACTTAGAGACATTAATTATCAATTGCAAACCATTCTATTCTCCATGAGAGTTCTCCCCATTTCTCCTAATTGCTGTGTATGTTCCTCCACAAGCTTGTGTAAATAATTCATTATGAACTCTAGCTGACGAGATTATGTGGGCTGAAGTTAAATACCCAGATTCATTTCAAATTATTTTAGGAGATCTAAATAAAGCAAACTTAAGGAAAGAGCTACCAAAATATTTTCAGCATGTCAATTGTCTCACCAGAGGGAAAATACTTTAGACAATTGCTACACAACATTAAAAGATGCTTATTGGTCTACCATAGACATCTGATCACTGCATGATTCACCTTGTACCTGCTTACAGACAAAGACTTAAAACCATGAAACAAACAATTAATTCAGTCAAGACATGGACTGAGGAGGCAAAACTAAAGCCACAGGCTTGCCTTGAACACACTGATTGGAATGTGTTTGAATATACCTCTGCAGACTTGGATGAACTCACAGATACTGTAACATCATATGTCAGTTTTTGTGAAGACCTATGTGTGCTGACTAGAAACCTGACAATATACCTTGGTTCACAGCTAAACTTAAGAAACTACGTTGTACCAAAGAGGAAGCCTATAGAAAAGGTGATAGAATACTAAGGCCAGAAACATATTAATGAGGGAGATCAGAGCAGTGAAAAGAAGCTACTCTGAAAAGCTAAGATATCAGTTCTCAACAAATGAACTAGCAAACATGTGGAAAACTCTAAAAAATATCACTGGTTACAGCAAACCTCCTTTCCATGCTGAAGGAAACAAACAACTGGCAGATGATCTGAATGTGTTTTACAGTAGGTTTGAGAGGAAACTACTGCCACCCATCTCCACAGTCCCCATCTCAGGCACACCAACAACAGCCAAGCCTCCTGCAACCTACTCCATTCCATTGGGCCCACCACCTCTGGTGATACAGAGAACAAGGTACAAGGTCTATTTCACAGACAAAAGCCAGGAAAAGCATGAGGCCCAAACAAGATAACTTGTTCTTGCTTAAAAGCTTGTGCTGACTAACTGACCCTCATCTTCACTCGCATCTTTCATAAATGTTCCTTCTTGCTTCAAATGCTTTACTATCATCCCAGTGCCAAAGAAACCTTCCATCAAGGAACTGAATGACTTCAGACTGGTTTCTCTAACATCTGTAGTTATGAAGATCTTTGAACAACTAGTGCTGGCCCACCTGAAAACAATCATGGATCCACTGTTAGCTTCCTAACAGACAGGAAGCAGCAGGTGAAGCTAGACATAATCACACCATATATCTGTACAATTAGCATAGGAGCCCCCCCAGGGCTGTATGCTCTCTCCTCTTTTATCTTATATACCAATGACTGCATCTCAAATGATCCCTCTGTTAAAATACTGAACTTTGCAGATGATACAACAGTGATTGGTCTCATTCAAGACAACAAATCCACATACAGATGGGAGGTTGTACAACTTGCCTTGTGGTGCAACCAGAACAATCTTGAACTAAATACACTCAAAAACATAGAAATGGTGGTAGATTTCAGGAAAAAACCTCTTTTACTACCACCTCTTACAATACTAGACAACACAGTATCAACAGTAGAGACCTTCAAGTTTCTAAGTTCTATCATATCTCAAGACTTAAAATGGACATCTAACATCAAAAACATCATCAAAAAAGCAGAACAAAGAATGTTCTTTCTGCATCAACTCAGGAAGCTCAAACTGCCCCAAAAACTGCTGATTCAGTTCTACAGAGGAATTATTGAGTCTATCATCTGCACCTCTATAACTGTCTGGTTTGGCTCTGCAACCAAACAAGACAGACACAACTTCAACGGATAATTGGAACTGCAGAAAAAACATATCCACAGACACCCCTCCCACCCTGCATCCTGGACATAAATTATTTCAACTTTTACTCTCAAAATGACACTATAGGGCACTGCACACCAGAACAACTAGACACAAGAACAGTTTCCCCCCGAATGCGATCATTCTGCTAAGTAACTAATTCCCATATCACTGTCAAACTATTTAGTAACACTGTATTACTATTATTCTTCTCATCCTTCCTATTACCTGTCTCTTCCAACTTATAACTATAACTGTGTTGCTTGTATCTTTATAATTTATATTGTTTATTTGTTCCATAGTATGATTTGATTGCTTATTAGTAACCTATGACTATCACTTAAGTGTTGTATCTTATGATTCTTGATGAATGTATTTAATTTTTTCTTTATGTACACCGAGAACTTATGCACCAAAGATAAATTCCTTGTGTGTCCAATTACACTTGGCCACTAAAGAATTCTGTTCTATTCTATATATTATAAACAATCAGCTAAGGTGATGGTAAGGCACTAGGCAGGGATGTTCACTATCCCCTCTGCTATTTATACTGACTCTGGAAGTATTAGTCAGAAATATTTGACAAGATGAAGAAAAAAAAGGAGTAGAAATAAAAAAGAGAAATATAAGCTACAGGCATTTGCAGATGGCTTGGTCTTTATATTAGAAGACCTATTAGAAGCTGGACCAAAGTTAATTAGAAAGATAGAAGAATATAGGGAAGTTGCTGGATTGAAAATAAACCAAGATAAGATTTTAGTTAAAAATCTCATTAATACACAAAAAAGAGTGTTGATGGAAAGAATTGAAATGCAGATAATCAAAAAAGTGAATTATCTAGGAATACAGCTAACAGCAAAATGTGCAACCATTAAAGAGGACAATTATAGGAAACTGATGCAACAAATTAAACTAGATTTGGAGAAATTTAAAGATGTGCAACTGTCATTAACAGGAAGAATGGCTACCATAAATATGAATATTTTACCAAGACTAGTACATTTATTCCAAACAATTCCAATAAAATTGGGAGGAAATATTTTGAAGAATTAAATAAAATAATATTAAGTTATATCTAGCTAGGGAAAAAAAAGCAAGAATATGTTGCAAGACTCCAAAAAAAGAGAGGGGGTTTTGGGCTGCCAGATTGGGAATTGTACTACCAGGCCTCAGTATTTACAGGGGTGAAAGAATGGATCAATTTGAGGCATAAAAGACTATTAACTCTAGAAGCCTTCAACTAGCTTGGCCTGCTTTTTAATGGTATGAAAAGAGTAAGATACATAGTTATTTTCAAAGACATTATGTTAAAAATGCATTGTTACCAATATGGCTTAAAATTAAAGAACACTACTTAAAAATACCAGTCTGGCTTTCCACAATGGAAGCATTGATCATCCTAATGTTATTAATATGGGAAAAAAATGTAAGATATAAATATATTTTGAATGAAAAAAAGAATTAAAAACCAAGCAGGAACTTAGCAGTCAAGAGATGGACATTGCATGGTGGCCACAATTGCAGATATAATCTCGATATGAGAAAGATACTAAAATGTATGGTTTTAATAAAGAATTAACAGAATTGGACCAGATAACTGGAACAGATAAAAAATTGATAAAGAAAATATATTGTTATTTATTAGGTATTAAACTTGAAAGTGAGAAGGTAAAGGAGACAATGATTGTTTGGGCTAAAAATTTTGAATATGTAAATGGGAGAAATTGCGGAATAGAAATGTTAAATTGATTAACCGCATATAAAGAAAATTTGTATAAAATGTTCTATAGATGGCATTTTGTACCAACAAGACTGGCAAAAATGTATAAGGATAGATCTGCTAAATATTGGATGTATGGTTCATATTACCATATATGGTGGACATGTCCAAAAGCCAAAAAATATTGGACAAAAATACACACCTGGTCGGTAAAATAGTATATAGACATGAAACCAGAAATATTTTTATTGGGCATTCTGCCAGAAAAATATGATAAAGGGACTATATACTTGATTTTACATGTACTAACTAGAATTGTATATGCTCAACAATGGAAGTGTGATGAGATCCCGACAGATGATAATATAATTATGAAAATGCTAGAAAGTGCAGAAATGGGTAGACTAATGCTTATTATTAAGGACAAAGAAGAAACTAAATACTTTTTGACATGGGACTTATTTTATCAATGGTTAGACAAAAAAACAGAAGTTAGAAAGATAGGGACACAAAAAGGATAAATGTTAAAATGGAAATCTGTTAAAATGAAAATGCTAAATATTATTGTTATTACAGTATTAATGTTATTATGATCAATGTTATTGTAAACACTTTGATTACAATCGCCTAAAAACAATGGTACCCAGACAACAATATATTATACAATTAAAGCAAATAAAACTTTGGGGGAAAAGTAATATAAATGCTCAGCTAGAAACTAATACTCTCTTACTGAGTTGTTTATGTAATATTGTTAAACTGCCAGCATCTCTTGGTTATACAATATCCCTTACTGATTGGGCAAATCATACGGTTATGGCTCCAAATAAAATAAAATAAAATCCTAAACCTATGATGATTAAGAAAATGAGCAATAAAATGAGTAAACATGCAGGAAATTTTATTTTGTATCCTTCTGCCACTTCTATATGAAAAAAGGAAATGTTCAGCACACCCTGAGTGATAATCGTGTTACTAGTATGAAAGCGCAAAACTATCCTCTTTCAGTTCTCTAAATTATTCAATTGGATTCTCTGTTCAAATTTTGTTTTTCTAAAATTTCTAAAATGGGTAATTCCATTTATAAGGTCATAGTACACTATCAATAGTATCAATAGCGTTAATATACTTAATCACTACAGTGCTCTGTTACTTTAAAGTTAACACAAATACCCAACTAAGTGATTCATCTACCAGTCTTGGAGCACCTAAGTGAGAAATGAATTTGCCAGTAAATTCACGGTTCCATGAAAAGACAGATGCACTTACCCTTCTGTAGATGCTGTTTTGACTCTCCTCCTGTTGGTTTTGACTCTACTTGTTAGGAATGATAGTCACCTAACAGTTGGGTTGGCAATATATAAACCAGGATAGTTATTTAATACTGTTGTATCTTTAAGGGAGTGCTGTAATTGTGATTGGCTGAAGTTCCTCCAACGGTTATAAGATGGAGCTAGAAACCTGGTTTGTTCTCTTCTTCCATTTCCCTATTGCCTTTTACCTGATTGGCGTTCTGCTTGGATTGCTGTGAGTCTTGCAAACTGTTAGCAAACTCTGTTTACTGAACTTTGTTTATGATACTGGACTTCATTTTTTGGATTATACCTGGACTGATTGTATTGAATACTACCTGCTTTCACCGTGTATGATTTGGACTGTTTGTTGGACTTTGTTTACCCATTTACTGGAAGTAAAACCTACATTTTACTATTCAGTGTATCTGTATGCTGGTTGTGTGTTATTTCTCACCACTCTCACTACATTTCCCTGAGTGCACTCATTCTCCTAACGGGGAATACCTCAACACTACTCCCTTTTCCATCTCAGTTACATTTTTTCCTTGAGAAGTTCCATGTTTGTTACTGCCAGTTGGGCGACTCCCATTTAGGTTACTTTTATTGATTTCAGTGCTCTTACCATCTCCTGAGAAACTCTCTTTATTCCCTTGTTTACTTTTCTCTGACTTGGTAAAAATGTTAACCTCAGCTGTCTTTTTTCCTTCATTTCCTTCTGTTTTCTTGTCATCTGTACCCTTTTGAGAATTCTCCTCTGCTTCTTTCTTTTCTTTTTCTTCTGCATCCTCAGCAAAAACAAAAGATAAAACAATGGGGATAGGGAAGGGGAGCATAAAAATGATTAGTGGAATTGTCAAAATGTTAAATATCTATTGTTTTTAGTTGCTGGAAATGACATAAAGCCTAAAAAAATTAAGAAATGCTACTTTCATTTAGCTGAAGTCTACTGCTTGCTTCTTAAAACTAAGTTGGCTAATGCTATTTTTGCTCATCATACATGAAGATATATGAACTATTAACCATCACAGCCACATTTTGCACGCCATTCACCTCTTTGCAATATGTATAATTTAGGAAATATATATATCAGTTTTAGTTATTCATGAAAAATAAGTGAAACTTCTACATTCAGAGGTTGAATATTAAATGTTAAAGAAATATGCCAAGAACAATTATTGCAGATATTTATCTCCAGGAAACTAACCATAATTAAAACTAACAAAACCAAAATAATCCAAATAAAAATAAGTGGAATAACATGAATGCAGTGCTGTCAAGATCCTCAAAAATCCTACAACCATGTAGCTGAGGTAATCTAATATTTTAGCCTAATGCCTGAGGGAGTAACCATATTTCTACAGCTTCCCAGAGCACCAGCACCATTAGGTAATCTGCATATAGCCTTCCATCCTTCCAAGGTCAGTAAAATGACCATATTGTTGGGGACAATATGCTGACTATGTAAACTGCTTAGAAAGGGCTTTAAAGCATTGTGAAACAGTATATTAGTCTAAATGCTATTGCTACATATGGACAGAATGGTGTTCCATAAGGAAGATGCTGCAACAATTACGTCAGTTGGAACCCATTAGATCATCAGGGGTGCCAAATGGATTGCAGGTTGCATCAATTGTGATTGTCCTCTGGAGGCCAGGGTACGGGTGGTGGGTCACGGCCAATTGGGCAAGACTCAAGGGGTATGGCCAGCTTGGTGTCACTCGCGTGGGCCAGGCAGTGTTGAGAGGAGAGAATCCTTCTCCAGCAAGTGGGGCGGTAGGCGGTGGGCTCATCTCACCGGAGGTGAGTTAAGGTGACTCAGGGGTTGGGGGAGGGGATATGCTGTCATGAGGCAATGCAAAGGGTGGAGTGGCTGGTGCAGGAAACCATCACCCATTGCTTGCTCCATTTATGCATGTGGGCCAATGTTTTCTAGCCCCAACTGGTACATTCTGCAGCTCTGGAGACAGCTCCACTGGGCTTGCCATCCCAGCAGCACACACAATGGCATCAGCAGCAGGCGGGGGCTAGAGGGAGGCATGTGGTACAGACTGCTGGACGTGTTTACTCCATCCCACTGTCTGTTTTGGCTTGCAACTGGAAAGCAGGTTGCTGCTGGTCATCTTCTCTCAGCTCCCCTATGGATCTTGCCCTTGGCCTGCACATGAGCATATTTCCCTCGCATACCCGATGAATGTCATCCCCCTCTCAGGCTGCTACTGCCACACCTCAGCAGACCTGCTGCCACTGCCACTCAACAGCTCTCGGAGGGTCCTGAGCCCCAGCTGCTCACTCAAGGGACTCAGAGAAGGCCATGGAGAAGCAGGGAGAAGGAGTCACCGGTACTGGTGTGACCGCCACTGAAAGCCTGCAGACAGAGGCAATACTGGTGGAGTTTGCCCTCCCAGCGGTGACCCAGCTGAAGGTCCAGATGGAGGTACCTGCCACTGAGGACTTATATCGGGCTGAAGAGGACCTCAGGCACCAGGGCTCTGTCTGGGGCTGGAAATGAAGTTCCCATTGATATTCATGTGGGAATTAGTCATCTTTGCCCCACACTGGAGGATGAGGGGACCTTTCAAGCTAGAAAAATCCAGGGCATTACAGCTTTCCCCGGTCAGATGGTTGAGAACCTGCAGGAGAGGTTTAACTGGATGAGCATGGAGGGGAGGGGACAGGCATGTAGGTTCAAACCACATGGAGTGATCCTGAGATAAGTTACCCTAAGTTTCCCACCTTGCTGTGGTCTGGTTCTAGTTGTAGTGCCTCAGTTGTAGTGCCACTTCCTTGGTGCCATTAGTGCAGTCAAACTCAGGCCCACCATGAAGCCCGCCATGCTGCCATTGGGTGATGAGCTCACCCAGCCACTCACATAACCCTTCAGGATGGCAAGGACCCCACCATGAACATACTACCCCAGAGTCAGCTGGGTCCTGTGACACTGGCCCCCAGATTGGGCACCAGCACAACTTCCTCCTTCTTCTCACCCAGCCACCCCTTCCCCAATGAAAGACACCTTCAACGGGGACCCATAGAACTTGCATTCTTCCTAAACCAGATGTGGGCTTATATAAATGACCATGCAGTGGACTACCCCAGTCACCAAGCAATGGTCTGTGCAGTGAATTTGGAGTGGTTAACCTAGCTCCATGACAAGGATGTGCCAGGGCGGGTGAATATCGACACCTTCCTATAAGAGCTGAGAGCTAGGTTCGAGGATGACTCCAAGATCCTGCAAACCAAAGCAGAAATCTGTGAGATTAAGCAAAGGAGCTGGCCCACCAAGGAGTATGTCCAAGAGTTCCAGAGAGTGGCTGGGAGAGGCTACTGGTGGTAACAGTGGCTGGAGAGGCTATTGGTCCACTTATACAAGGAGAGCTGGGCCATGAATTGCTGCATGCCTTTACCAAGGGGTCCCTGATCAGGTACAGAAATGGTATTGGATGGCAGTGGCAATAGACTTCAAGCTCAAGTGGTACAAAAATGTGGAACCATGGAGCAGAAGCCACAGGCCCACCCAGAGAAGCACCAGCTTGGGAGGTGATCAACCCCTGGCCAACATCTGATTTAGGAAGAATGCAATAATATACCTATTATTTTGTAAGCGATTGACAAATAAAATAAATAAATAAAATAAATGAATGGGCCCTCACCACGTGGTGGGAAGTGGGAGAGAGAAAGCTAAGGATGGGAATAGGTCCTCTCCCCACTCCTAGTGCTACCAAAGGAGAAGCTGTCCAGCATCCGAAGGACACTAAGCAAAGTGAGAGATCAAGAGCGACATCAGAACAATTCATAGGGATATCCCAGATTCCCAAGGAATAGCAGGACCTAGCAGAAGTTTTAAGTGAAGTGAAATGCAATACACTGCATCCCCCCCATTGCCCCACCAACTACTCAATAGAGATTGTGCCAGGGGCAAAACTGCCCAAACCAAAGTTGTACTCCATGACCCCTAGAGAAATGAAGGAAATAAGGAAGTACATCAATAAGAACCTGGTCAGGGGATTCTACAGCCAGTGAAATCAAGGGTAGCTGCATCAGTACTGTTCAAAGAGAAAAAAGATGGCACTATGAGGTGTGGATTTTAGAGGAAAACTAATGTATTTTCCATTTGAATTTTCCAGGAACTTTTCTGCAGTTGAGGGAGGAGGTCCAACTGTCAACTCTGAAGTGAACCTGGCTGAAGCCATCTTTTCCTATCTCATAGTTGCCATGAACTTTGAAAGGAAGAAGGGAGGGGGGGATGTAGATAGACCAGCTACCAGTCAAAACAAAAACAGAAAGTCTTTTTGTGGAAAACAAGGTCATCCCAATAGGTGGCAAGTGAAGGAGGGGAGTGACCACCCCCCTCCCAGCTATTTTCATTGTACAACGTGACCAGTGACACATGGGAAGGGAAATATTTGCTCTTTTAATTAGGGGGAAAACCATGGAGAGTTAGTTTTCACAAGCTGTGCCGATATGACGTATCCAATAAACATGTTGTTTGAGGAATCTACCTGCCTTAGAATTCTGCTTTTGGCAAATGCATTACTTGGAATGCAAGGAAACTGATTTAATAATACAGAGAAAAGAATTATCCACAGTACTCTTTTCCTAGCATTAAGAGGGTTGGCTTGAGTATCCATCAGGAAGTAGACAGTCTCCCCTTAGTCTTTCATTTCATGTCTTCTCCTATATCACTGCAAGAATGTGATATGGAAAGAAGTGACCAAGTAGTGTTCGCACATTTTAATTGTGGTTCACACAAAAATCTCACCAGAAACCTCCAAGTATCTTTAGGAACTTTTCCTTTGAATGCATGTTCACAAGCCTGTCTATGTTATGCATCATTTTGCTGAAAATTATTTTCCAGTACTGTTTTTGTTACTTTTGTTACCTTTGATTGCTTGGGCTTTCCACTTTTCTCGGTTTTGTTGCACTACTTCTGTCCAGGTGGCTTTAAAACATTTGAAGTCCACAGTGAGGATGGAAGAGTTGAATGAGGCACTTCCTTCTGACCCAGTGCTCTTGACACTTGATCTTTTCACTTCTGAGGGGCTAAGGCTATTCAGACTGGGATTGCATATACAATATTAATGGCATTTTAATTACTAAGAAATATTAAGTGATATTACCATTTTCTTCTCCCTTTCACTTTTTTTGATACGTGTGAATATTTCTTGCCAATTTTTTTAAGTTGGAATTCTTCCTACTTTACTATACTTTTCACTCCCCAAACCTTGAGAAATACTTTTAAACCCTTTTCATATCCACTCTTCTGTTTACAAATTAAAATAAGCACATGGTGAAATAAGAACTGCTCAGCATGATGTTACTGCAACGGAATCTCTGTGAATAGAGAGAAGAGCATAGGGGAAAAGACAGAAGTTCCCAATGGAAAAACAGTGTGCTCATAACTCTATTCCATTTTTAGTTGAATGACAGCCGAACTGGAAATCAGATGAACTGCTGTCATGGTGGGATCATAAAGGCATGGAGTTGATGATAAGGCAATCCAAACACTGCATATTCTGATTTACTCAGATTTTAATTAATTATTGAAGAGCCAATTGGCAAAGAAAAAAAGAGTCTGGGTTGCAGAAGGCATTTAGCCTTAAAAGTGATGCTTGTAGCTTGTAGTTTTGTCAAATTGTCAAATAGTTTTCATAATGAAAAGTGGGAAAATATCTCTAGATATACTGTCACATAAATTTGATACTATTCTAAATATTATATCTGTATTATAATTACAATTATATTATTTAGAATAATGTTCAATATCAACAGCAGATAATATATATTTGGTCCAGAAAATAATCTCAAAGAATTTATCATAATCATCCCAGGATATTTCTCTACTTCCAAATATTATTCTTGTAATGGTCTCATTAGCCTGGTCAACTTGGATAATTTCTTGATCATTTTATCACACATGACTTGAACACTCTTTCTTTACCCCAGAAAAATAAAATTTTAAACACAGATACACCCACACACCTTAAAGAGGGAGATTCTACTACAAATATACATGGTTACTGACCTGGATCGCCTAAATCCTGTCATACCAGAGTTAGAGGCTTCCTCTATGAGAGGTGTTACAATCTTCTCAGTCATATCAGTCAGCACAGTGAAAGTAGGTTCCACAATAAAATCAATAAAGCCTGGAAAAACACAGAACAGAAAACAAATGCAAGAAAATTGCCTAGTTAATATTATACTTCCTATAAGATAAATATACCAATACTTATAACAGCATGGTAAAATTGTCACTGTTACTACATGCTATTTCCTACTATATGAGAATTCCATAAATGGCCAAATAAAGCATTGGTAACAGTTCAACTTGCAATAGCTTGTTTTGTGTGGGTTTATTATTATAATTATTCACCGCACAGTCAGCCAGATGTTCAGACTGGGTTTGGCATTTTTGTCTACCTCTCGAGTCCTTACAAAGGATCTGGGATAGGCAAATCTGGATGTTTGATTGTGTTACAGATATCGCCACAGGATGGAAGCTGTTCCAAGTAAAGCTGCCTTCTGCAATAGACTGATGGCAAATTTGTCAATGCCTATAGTATTCAGGTGGTGCTCCAGTTGTTTTGGGACTGCACCCAAGGCACCTATTACTATTGGTATTACCCTTGCTTGCTTGCCTTTGTCATAGTCATTCTATTTCTATTTGCAAGTCTTTATATTTTGTTATCTTCTCCAGTTCTTTCTCTTCTCTTCTGTTGTCTCCAGGCACTGCCACATCCACTATCCAGACTTTTTTTGTCTGTCTTATCGACAACTGTTAACTGTTATTATAGGCAGGTGCCTGTCTGTCTGGATTCTGAAGTCCCAGAGCAATTTAACCTTTTCATTTTCTACAACTTTTTCTATTTTATGGTCCCACTAGTTCTTGCTTATAAGCAAATGATATTTCTTGCGGATCTTCCAAAGCACCATTGTTGCTACTTTGTCATGCTGCTGCTTATAGTCAGTTTGTGCAATCTTCTTGTAGCAGCTTACCAGATGGTCCACTGTATCTTCAGCTTTTTTGCATAGGTGGCACTTACTGTCTGTTCCTTTCTTCTCTATTCTGACTTTGTATACATTTGTCCTTAAGGCTTGGTCTTGCACAGCCAAAATTAATCCCTTTCTTTAATTTTCCTTTTCTTAACCATTGCCAGGTCTTGTTATTATCTGCTTTCTCTGCTATTTTTTTTAATATACTGGCTATGTAGTGCTTTGTCTTCCTGTACCTCCATTCTGTTCTTCATTCGGTCTTTCTTATAGGCCAGTTTGGTCTCTCTGGTAGTCAGCAAGCCTTTCTGGCATATTACCTTCAGTGTATCTTCTTCATTGTCCTTCAGATATTCTTCCAAAGCACTTTTTCTTCTTCAACTATTTGATGTACTTGCAACATTCCACACCCACCTATTTGCCTTGGTAGGTAGAGTCTGTCAATGTTGCTGCAAGGATGAAGGGCATGATTCATTGTCATTATTTTTCTGGTCTTCCTATCCATTGCTTTTAATTCTGTTTGAGTTCAGTTCACTATTCCAGCTGTGTATCTAATGGTTGGTATTGTTAATTGCCTTAATGGTATTTCCTCCATTGCGTTTGTACTTTAAGATCTTTTTCACTCTCTTGGATTTCCGGTTTACAGCGCTTTGGGGCAGGCAGGAATCCGCGACTGTGCGCGGTTTCTGCCTGCGCTTGCTGCCCGAGTGCTCCGAGCCATCCAGCTTCGGGCTAGCCACCTCCGTAGAAGGGGGGACCTGGCAGGGTCGAGAGATATCGCACCTCTCTTCCCTAACTGACTAAACCCCCTTTTCCGAAGGCATCTGAGCGGCAGTCAGAAATGGCCGCCACATAGAAGAGCTCAGCCGGAAAAAGAATGTGCAGGAGGAGCTGTGAAGAAGTGAAAGTGTTTTTTGCTGACCAGGATAAAGTAACAGTGAAAGTATCCTGGAACTTAAAATTTGCCAAAGATACATAGTTTCCAGAGCTTTATAAGCAGCGAATGGAAATTAAAAGGAAAAGTTTCTTTTTTTTTCTTTTCACTCTCCTTCCTAACGTGACAGTGAATGGAACTGCAAGAGAAATAGGAAAATCCGCATTGGAGGTAATTAAATGCTAAAGGGATAAGGATTTCTGAATACTTAAAAAAAAATCTTTTTTGCTGTAAGGGAGAGGAAAAAAATTTGGAGCAGAATTTGAAAATAAGGAGGAGATTGCCTAGAATTCTAAAGAGCTATTAAATATTAATAAGACTTCTAAAAGATATATCTTAATTGGAACTTTGTGGCTAAACAGCAACCCCAGGAAGAGAAACAGAAGAAAGACAAAAGTACTAAAAGAAACAGCTTATTTGGATTGTTTGGTGACTTTGGAACTTTTGGGAATTATTTTTGATTAAAAGCACTTGGTGGTTGTCTTGGAAAAACTTTTTCTCTCTACAATGGCATCACTTGTGGATGAATTGAAAATTGAATACAAAAAATACAAAAAAGAAGAACAAGAAGGAAAGATTCTTAGGGCACTCTTTTTCAATTTCTAGAAATGGCGGTTTGTACCTATGAAAAACTGACTGCGCAGCAGGATGACTGGGATAAAGAAGAAGCCATCTTTGATGAACAAGTGACTCTATTTGGGGAAGGAAAGGAGAAAGAGGAAAAGAAAAAGGGGACTTTAAGATTTGAAAAAACAACCAAAAAAGAGAAAAATAAGGTGAAAAGTGGATACATGTTAGAAAACAACAGAAAGGGGGAAAGCAGAAGAGGAAAAGTGAGGTGGAGAGACAAGGGGGTAAAAAGGGCAAGGAGAAGAATAAGCAAGGGAGAAAGGAAGGGATGAGAAGCCTCAATGGTAGGGAGCAAGATGTAAAGAAACAAAATTCATTTAGAGACAATGGGTAAATTTAATTGAAAAAGGGATTCTGTAAAGGTACATAAGATTGTATTTTTATATTTGTATTTAGAAATAATGTTAGAAAATTGGAAACAACATGTAACCAAAAATGGGATAGAACGTTTAGTGTAATTTAGTGAAATCTTTGTGAAGAAAAAGAAGGTAATGAAATAAATGAGAGAATTGAAGTAGGAGAAATGATATAATGATTTAAAATATGTGATGTGGGGGAGAAATAACTATGGAAAGTATAAGTGTTCCCATAAAAGTATGATATTTAATAGAAAAGTAACGTGTAAAATGTTTAAGATATAACTGAATATTAATATTTATGATTAGATTTGTATTGGCATTGATAGTTGTTTTAACTACATCCTATACCTATAAATTTTTTCTTTTTTCTTTTTTTTCTTTTTCTTATAAAATACATTGTGTAATTTTAGAATGTACTAAACAGAATCCCAATGCAAGTTATGTATTATATTAAGTATTATAAATTTAGGGGAAAGAGTTAAAGGCATCATACTCCAATCAGTGTACAGGAGAAGTTTTGTTTAAAGAGAAAAGATAAATGGATAGCTGGAAACAGAACAGACAAAGAATAATAAGTATTATGATTTGAACTGAGATGAGATAAATAAAATAAAACTAAGAAAGTTAAAAGAGGGGAGAAGCTATATAGAAAATTGAAAATGGTAATAAGATATGGAACAGTATATAAAATGAATATGAATTTGAATTTGTGTCTGTATGAAGAGTTGTAACCCGGGATCAAGCAGCTTTCAGAAAAGATGTTTTATGTTTTTATGTTTTATGTTTTGTTTGTTTGTGTATTGTCTTTGAAAATCAATAAAATTGTTATAAATAAGATCTTTTTCACTCTCTTGATATATTCACCTCTTTTTTTTTTCTTGACTTCAGCGTGCTTGATGTTGTCAGCTTGAAAGATACCCAGGTATTTGTAGTAATCATCTTCATCCAGACTCTTAATGTTATTTTCATGGGGCATCTTGATTCCTTCAGTTTTCACTATTTTTCCTTGTTTGATAGTGAGTGTGGCACATTTGTCCAATCCAAACTCCATTGCAATATCTTGGCTATATATATGAACAGTGTTGAGGAACAATTCTATTTCAGATGGTGGTTTTCCATACAGCTTCAGATCATCCATGTAAAGGAAATGGGATAGTCTAGCAGATATTTTTGAAGTTTGATAGCCGTGGCCTGAGTTATTCAGTATTGTTGACAAAGGAAATAATGCAATGACAACTAGAAGTGGTCTAGTGAATCTCCTTGAAATATTCTTCTCTTGATATTAACTTCACCAAATCTCTCATCTTTGACCTGCAACTGTGTCTTCCATTGTGCCATCAATCTTTGCACCAAGCTTCCGATGTTTCTACTGACTCCTGTTATTTCTAGGCACTTGATTATCCAGTGATATGGCAGAAAGTCGAATGCCTTTTTGTAGTCATGCTATGTTCAAGTTGGTCTTCCTTCTCTTGTAGTTTTCCAAAATCGTTTTGTCAATTAGGAGTTGATATTTTGTTCCTCTGCTCTTGGAGCTGTTTCCTTTCCATTCAGGTGAAAAAATATTGTTTTCAACTAGATGCTGTTGGACATTCAACTAGATGCTGCATCAGCTACCACACCAGTTAAGGCACTCTTTGTCTGACTCCTCTGATGAGATCTGTCCAGTATGATTGAAACCCTGGCATAGCCTTCATCTTCCTCAGAGCACACAAGCCCCACAACCACATCAAGGTAGTACCTCATTATTATTATTATTATTATTATTATTATTATTATTATTATTATTATTATTATTACTGTTGATGTTGTTTTGTTATTGTTATTAATGCTGATAATGACCCAAGTTAGAAAATTTATAAGAGTAATATAAAAATGAAACCATAATAAGACTTCTTTAATTGCATCTACAAAGAGAAAGGCAATAGACTCCCTTTAATCCTAATCATTGCATGTGATTTACAAGATAAAAATAATCATCAGATATACTGTAGTGTGAGATATTTTCTGTAACATATAAAAAATTAGCCATTACAGAATGCCAAACTGTATATTATCCTGCAATAAATGATTCCTTTTTCACAACAATAAAGCTGGAAATTATTATTCACTGTTTACAGAGCAAATTGGGCATAACATTATAGAAATGGCTAGAGAAATAGAAGCATTAAAATATTTATATGAATGAAAAATAGTTCCACATAATCTCTTATTTAATTTAGTTGCATGAAACACAAAGCCCATTTTTCAGCCACTAGGATTCCTCATAAATTTGCTTATCTCAAAAATGGGAATAATCAACATAACAGTTCAGAACTGATCACTTCTCTTTGATAACTGCTTATCTGTCAAATGAGGAACTCACTAATAGCCAATTTGGTCATTTCCTATTCCTTATATAATGGGTGTTAAACTCAAGGCCTGGAAGGGCAGATCTGGCCCATGGGGTTCTTAGATCTGACCCATGGGCCCCCTTGGAAACCGTGAAGGCCTGCAGTGCCTCTGCCAACAAAAACAGAGCTCAAAAGGGTACAGCATGCTCATTCACTGAAAACTTCATTATAAAAATATCAAATTGCAAAGCCAATAAACAGATTAACAGAATTGGAAGGGATCTTGTAGATCATCTAGTCCAAACCTCCACTCAAGCAGAAGACCCTACCCACACCATTTCTGACAGACCGCAGTCCAGTCTCTTCTTGAAAGCATTCAGTGATGAAGCTCACAACTTCTGAAAGTAAGCTATTCCATTGGTTGATTGCTCTCACTGTCAGAAAATTTCTCATTACTTCCAGATTAAATCTTTCCTTGTTCAGTTTCCATCCATTATTCATTGTCTGGCCTTCAGGTGCTTTGGAAAATAGCTTGACCCCTTCCTCTCTGTGGCAGCCCTTCAAATATTGGAACACTGCTCCTCAAATATTGGAACCTGGTCCTTCTCTTCATTAGACTAGCCATGCCCAGTTCCTGCAACTGTTCATTGAATGTTTTAGCCTCCAGTCCCCTAATCATCTTGTTTGCTCTTCTCTGCATTCTTTCTAGAGCCTCAACATCTTTTTTATAGAGTGGTGACTAAAACTGAATGCAATATTCCAGATGTGGTTTTATGAAGGCTTTATAGAATGCTATTAGTACCTCACGTGAACTTGATTGTATTCCTTTGTTAATGCAATTTAGGATTGCATTGACTTTTTTGGCTGCCACCACACACTGTTGGCTCATATTTAATTGGTTGTCCACTAAGACTCTGATCTCTCTCACAATTACTGCTATTAAGTCTGGTTTCACTCAGTCTGTATATGTACAGGTTTTTCTTGCCTAAATGTAAGACTCTTAATGTCTTAGAACATCTTTGAGAAAAACATATGTTTGAGAAAAACAAATGTTCTCAGTACATGAAGTTATTAAGTAATTGCCCACTGGACAGCAGACAAAGAAAAGTTTTGAATATTATACAAGATTTATGCAGATATTGTGATTATTAACATTATATGATGCAGTAAACTTCCCACAAATTAAATAAAATGCTCCAACAGTGAAGGTTATATGAATTAGTAGTATTTTGTAAGGGCTTGGTTTATTTGCTGTAATTATTTCAGTTAACAATATAATTCATCTTAGTTTTTTGTACAATGAATGCAATCATTTTTAAACTAAAAGTCAAATTTTATCAAAAGGGCTGTTCAGGAAAGAAAAAAAAATGTCCATAGTTCTAAGCAGCATCTTACAACAAAGGAATCTAATCAGTCTTCCAATATCTCAAGACATGGAAACCTATTAATTAAAGATTATCAATAAAAAACCCAGTTCTGCTTCTAAAACAAGACTCTACAATTAAACTATGATCTAATTGCAACTATATTCAGCTTTCCCAAAACTCCATGAGATGTTGTAGACAAGCAAAATTTTCAGAATTGCCTTAATATTATACTTCACACAAGGACAAGTATAGGGGTGGGATTCCAATTTGTAAACAACCAATTCTGTGGGCGTGGCTAGGCGGGCATGGCCATGTGACTGGGTGGCCATGGCTGCTGCTTCTTCTTCTTCTTCTTCTTCTTCTTCTTCTTCTTCTTCTTCTTCTTCTTCTTCTTCTTCTTCTTCTTCTTCTTCTTCTTCTTCTTCTTCTTCTTCTTCTTCTTCTTCTTCTTCTTCTTCTTCTTCTTCTCCTCCTCCTCCTCCTCCTCCTCCTCCTCCTCCTCCTCCTCCTCCTCCTCCTTCTTCTTCTTCTTCTTCAGCACCCCCCTGCTGGGCTTCTGGGCCTCAGGGAAGCCTCCTGGGGGGGGCGTTTTTGCTTCCTGGGAAGGCAAAAAATGGAGTGCGGGGGGGCATGCAACAACCTACTGCCCCCTCCTCCGCATGCCCCTTTTTGGGGAAGCCTCCTGGGTGAACCAGTAAGACAGCAAGGGGGATCCCAGCACAGATGATCATTAGAACAGCTGATCATCAGGAGGCGGAGAAAGAAATACCTTAAGGATTGACTGGGCGGGGAGGGGAGAGGTGGATGGTGAGGGGTGGAACCAAGCAGGGGCACAATTTGCCAGTTCTCCAAACTGCACAGAATCATAACAACTAGTTCTATAGAACCAGTCCAAACTGGTAGAATCCCACCCCTCAACAAGAGGATGTTGCAGCTTTTTGACTTTTCTGCATTCCCATCTGGTATTTCTATAACTACTAATCTAATCTTTCACAGTTAAATCAGTTTGTTCAAGGTTTGAAGATTGAAGATTTGTTCAATAAACTTTCATTGCATTGACATTTCAATATTTCAATTCTTTCAACCAAGGTGCTGAAAAATTTTAGCACTTGTAAATTCCCTCCCAGTTCATATAACAGAATGTTATCTTTGACACAACATGAGCAACATATATACCACATCTTTTCACATCATATACAAATCTGTTTATCAGTTTCAGATTTGGGAATCTTGGATTTACCTACCTATTTGAGACTGAGGGACCATAGTGGATTTACGATCACACAAGGGGGAAAAGGGAAGGCCTAGTTTTGCTTCTTTGTCACCCTGAAAAGTAGAAGGAGAGAAAAAAATATCACAAGAATGTGAGAGACACAATGTCCATTTTCATAGCCTTCTCTTTCTGTTCTGTGTTTTTGTTGTTTTTGTTCTGTGTTTTGTTAAATCTTTAAATGTTCTATGATTTTAAATCTCATGTAGAAAAGAATGTACAATTTAGCCTAACCATTTTTGAATTGTGTAGAGAAAGTTAATTAGTCAGATTTTCATTTTTTTACTCAAAACAGCATTTTTTCCTCAGGTTTCCCCTTAATATTTGGGAAAAGACTAAACACAGAAGCAAAATTTGTTAGCCAAAATAAGTGTGTGCATCTATGGAATTTTCTTCTACGGTCTAGCCATTATTTCCAGCCAGATGTAAAAGCTGCAATTTTTAATATGGAGACAACCATTATGAGGGATAGGCAGCAGTAAGTCCACGGGTGTGTTGCTGGAGGTTTGGGAGATCCTCTAGCTAAGATTCTGCACAGTTCTGAGAACCCCCAAATTCCACTCCTGGCTGGCCCCACCCACCCTACCCCTCCCCTCCCAGGAGTCCCCATGTGGCCCATTTTGGATGCAGGTAAGTGCAGGGTATGCACGGAGGCTCAGGGAGGGTGAAAAACAGGCCTCCTGGAAGTTTGGAAAGGTCGGAAATGGGCCCGTTTCTGGCTTCCAGAGAGCCTCTGGAGCAGGGGTCAGATGCAAATATTTTTACTACTGGTTCTGTGGGTGTGGCTAGATAGGAGTCTGAAGGTGAGCATGGCCATGTGACTGGGTGGGAATTGCTTCTTTTTTTGCAGCAGCAGCCCTGCATTCTGGGTTGTTGTTGTTTTGCCTCCTGGGCCTCGGGGAAGCCCCTGGGGGCATTTTTGCTCCCAGGAGGCATCCCTGAGGCCCAGGAAGGCAAAAAATGGAGCACAGGGGGGCACAGCAGGAGTGACTGGGCAGGGGAAAATGCAGTCAGCGATGTCAGGCATGAGCGCACATGCGTGATAAGGACTGATTGGGCAGGGAGGGGAAGGGCTAGCCAGGGGCATGATTTGCCAGTTCTCTGAACTGTGCAGAATCGTATCAACTGGTTCTATAGAACCGGTCCAAACTGGTAGAATCCCACCCCTGCTCCAGAGCCCAGAGAGGCTGTTTTCACCCTCCCGGAGGCTCAAGTAAAGCCACTGGAGCCCATGGAGAGCAAAAAAGCCCCCCTCCCGCTGTGGTGTAGGAGGCCAACTAGGCCACACCCACTGTGGCCACACCCACCCAGCAACAAGGCAGAGAACCTGTTTCTAAAATTTTTGAAGCCCTGAATAAGTATACTATTTGTTGTCTTTCTCTGTTAGTTTTCCATAAACAAGCAGACATATAACTCTAAAAACAATAATTAGCACAATTTTAAAATGTAATTAAAATTCAGTAAAGCTACAAAAACAAGGAAGCAGTAAACCTACCCCTCCCCCAAACTTGGTAACAAAACCTATGTAAATCAAACGTGTACTTAGATACTATATTTGGAACTTTTGCCATAGTTCATCACTTCGTAATACATTTTGTTAGATAATATTGCCAGCTAACTAGAGAGAGAGAGAAAGAAAGAAAAGTATTTTCTTTTCTAAAGGCATTTATGTCCAGCCTATGGAATCTGGAAGGAAGGAAGGATTTATGGGCATGGGAGAAGGAATTAGTTTATTTTTGGGTCAGTGTGAGAGGAACATTCAACCATCTACACAGTAATAATATTAAACATCATATATAATATAGTTGTGTAATAAATTTTTAGGACTCGCAGCTTTCTAAGCACATTCTTCAACTTGATATGATCAACACAGTCAAATGAATTCTTTATGTTACCTGTCTGAAAAATTCTTCTAAGAGTGACATGGTCCAGCGATGATGGAGGTTCCATGCCTTGGCAGGATGACTGATGTCAGCTGTGTGCAACATCAAGGATAAGGCTTTTGGTTTGTCAATTCTGAAAAACCAAAATAATGGCATAAATTAATTACCTAAATATTTTTTTTTAAAAAAAGACCACTAATCAAGGAAATAAAGGTATGCTGACAATAAGCTAATGGGCAATAGCTTGTGAAGTTGCTTCCAAAACATATTCGTAATACAAGGTCAGTCTAAATACCTGTTTTCCCAGCTATTGGGGAAAATACACCCAGTGTTCCATAGTAGTTTATTGAAACCAGCTGTAGGGTCAAATCTAAGGCTGATCCCAACAGCTCCCCCCAAATCTTTGATTGTACAGGGTACATTATAAAATTAAGAAAATCCTCAATTCAAGATTGCACCGAGGGAGATTACAATATTTGGTATTATGGAAGGGTTACCCTTTGTCAGAGACTACTTGGGTAAAAAGTTGGGATGTACATACAGATAGATTGGTTAATCAATTCCATAATGAATTTCCTGACAACCAGAGTCCCCTTGGAGGGGGGAGAGGGGGTTAAGGGCATCGCATTAACCCTTGGTTGTGTTTTGTTTATTATCTCTTTTAGGAGATGAACTTCTCAAGGTGGGATGCCTGTCAGCTTTGGAAGCCATATTCCACGCTGCCACATAGCTGGAGAAAATGAGAGGGGGGTGATTTCAATTGAGTAGTTCTAAGTAGACAAAATAAAATTCTTTTCTTAGTTCAAGGTTATTAAGCGTGGCGCAGCATGGAAAAAGGATCTTACACTGGGACGGCTTGTGATTGGTCTGTATAATGTAATGATGGGGAAAACCACTTTGTTGCTGAAGTCATATTTCCTGCACTCAAGTTTGGTGCGATTAACCTTGAGTTTGTATCTATTGTGTGCTCTTGTATTGTTATGGTTGAAGCTGAAGTATTCATTGACAGGTAGGACATTGCAATTTTATATACTATACTTAGATTGGACTGAAGGCGACGTAGTTCTAGGTTTTCTACATCTAGAATTTCAAGTCTGATGGCATAAGGTATTCTGTAACAAGTAGAGGAGTGGAGAACTCTTCTTGTGAAATATTTCTGGACTTTCTCAACTGTGTTAATATCAGATATGTAATGTGGGTTCCAGACTGATGAGCTGTATTCGAATATTGGTCTAGCAAATGTTTTGTATGCTCTAGTTATTAGTGTAATATTACCAGAGAAAAAGCTACGTAAGATTAGGTTAACAACTCTTAACGCCTTTTTGGCTATGTAATTATAGTGGGCTCTAGCACTTAGATCATTAGAGATGAGTACTCCAAAATCCTTGACAGAGTTTGGATCATCAACAAGGTCTTGACTATTCAGTTTGTATTTTATTTTCTGATTTTTTTGCCAATATGTAAGACAGAGCATTTATTTGTTGAGATTTGAAGTTGCCATTTGTTTGACCATTCTGATACATAGTCGAGGTCTTTTTGAAGGATAGCAGTATTGTCTGTGGTGTTGAATAGCTTTACATCATCAGCGAAGAGAACACAGTTGCTCTTAATATGATCACAGAGGTCATTTATGTAGAGTATGAAGAGAGTTGGTCCTAGAACACTGCCTTAGAGGACACCACTGTTGACAGCACAGAATTTGATAGGACGCTCCCAATTTTGACCATTTGTTGTCTGTTTGACAGGAATGCTTCTATCCAGTTATGCAGGTGTCCAGAGATACCGTAAGATTATAGTTTTAGGAGTAGTTTGTCGTGTATCTGAATCAAAGGCTTTACAGAAGTCTATGTAGATTGCGTCTATTGCTTTGCCCTGATCGAGTTGTGTAGTCCATATGTTTTTGCAGTGTAAGGGTTGCAGATTACAGGATGTGCCAGGTGCTATTCTAATTAAGGTACTTTTGAGATTATGCTTGTCTCATAGTTACTGATTGGAATGGAGGTTTGCTGGAATGCTGACAATACCTTTCTTTTCATCAAGGATTACCTGTACAAAAATACAAAAAACTTTGCTTGCAAAAAGCTAAATACCAATTATTAGATTAAAAATACCTGCAACCCAGAGTTACAAATCTGGCAGGGTGCCAGAGCACCTTGAGGAATTAAAATAGTTAAAATACAATGATAACTATCAGCAGCCAACTCTTGCTCATAAAGTGAAACCCTTTAGCAGAGAGATCATTTAAGCTCTCCAGAAAGTGGGTGGACATACTTGGGCTATAAAATGCCAAGCTAAAGAAACAAATTAATGAAGTTTGTAGGAGACCCAGGTTCAAGTCTCTGCCCTCCCAAGCTTGTCAAGATCATAGTGCCACAGATATCTAAATAAACTTCAAGCCTGCGTTGGAAGAAATATTCATCTGGTTCAGTTCCAAACTGGGAGAAAGAAATTAGATACATGGAGACTGATTGGAAAGATGGTGTCAGGCCTGTAGCTGGATTTCAGGCTGACATAATGTGGAGATGAATGGGAGAGTAATAAAGGGAATTTGGTAGACAAAATAGAATAGCTCTCTGGTGAGTCAGAGGCATTCCAGGAGAAGGAGAGAGTTGTAACCAGGCAACCAGCTAGTATCCAGATTGGACAATGTGATTTATTGTTTTGAAAAGACCAGAAACTTTTTCTTTTAAGGTTGTGAAAAGCCCGGGAAGATTCAGAATGGGCTTTTCACCAATTTGTACCAGACAGGTATTTCCAATAAAAGTTGTTCTTTGAGGAATTGAATTGCCTCAGAGTTCTGATTTGCAATGGTTGTAATTCCTGGAATGCTGACATTAAGCCAGTCCCCCAAAATTCTCTGCTCCAACTGGAGTTACATGTGTGGGTCCTGAGCTCCAGTCACTCACTTGAATTCTCAGGGAGTGGAAAGACTCAGGGAAGACAACAGAATGGAGGAGGAAGGAACCAGAAGGAATAGGTACCATGGTGACCACCTGAAAGGACAGCAGACTTTCTCAGAGCTCAAGTGGCCCGCAGCAGTGGCGGGAGAGTGTACATGGTCGAAGATTGCGCAACCTACATCCAGCGTCAGAATGCTGATCACCAGAAGTCCAGGCTGGGTAGAAGAGAACAGTGGAAGCCCTGATCCACCCCACTGGCCAGTGGGGGACTCCTCATGGCTTGCAAGAAGGGAACTCATGACCATGACTAACCCCCTCCAGATGAGGACGCAGGCCCTACTATGTCCCAGTGAGTCAGGGACTGAAGATCTCTAGATGGCATGCCACAGAGAGGCCATCTCTTCTGGCTACCCACTGCCCTAGCTGACAGGACAAGCACAATCCAGTAAGGACTGTGGTTCCACCCATGGTTGGCTCCAGGTCCCATGGGGCTATATCCCCAGCCCACCGCTGCTAGTGGCACTGGCTTCTTTGCCCCCCATACCTATCACCCAGTGGTAGGATTCAAAAATTTTTACTACCAGTTCTGTGGTGGTAGTGCTTGGTGGGCATGGCAGGGGAAGGATACTGTAAATTCTTTAGTCAGAGGTGGTATTTGCCGGTTCTCCAAACTACTCAAAATTTCCGCTACCAGTTCTCCAGAACTGGTCAGAACCTGCTGAATACACCTCTGCTATCAGCCCGCAGCAGATCAGGAGTCTGTAGATGTGTAGCAGAGGGGCAGAGTCTCCAAATTACCCAAGGCCCCAGCCGATCGATGAAGTGTTGCCTAGCAAAAATGGTGACCCAGACCCCAACTGGCTCCCATCATGGTGGCCCACTAATTCCAGTCCACTGCGGGTCCTGGTGCCAGCTCCTGCTGAGACCCTGCTTGACTGGTGCTTGGATCACCGCAGTCTGGAGAAAGGCCATGGGAAGTCCCCAAATGGCAGAGCCTGGAGAGTGGGTGGTACCTACCAAGGCCTATGAAGGGAGGCAACCCATTCAGTCAACTGTGGCCCCAATTGAGTTGGCTGGCACCACCTGGCTGGTGGTACCACCCTGGGTCTGGCTCCAAGGGCAGTGGATTCCCACACCGGCCCCACTGCCACCCCAGCTGCAGGTTTTTCTGCCCCCTCAGCCTGCTATCCAGCCACGGATTGGGGCCCAGCCCAACAAGCAGCCCCTCAGCTGATGATTTGAAACCCAGCAACAGATTGAGGCCTAACACAACAAGCACTTACTCAGCTGGTGAGTGGAACTTGGGGAGCTTGAGCCCAGCTGGAACCTCTGTACAGCCAACTGACGGTGGGAATGATAACTGCCAAGGCAGCAAGATGGCTGAGAGCCCATCTCCCACTGCTAAACCAGAGGGGAAGACACTCTCCTTGATCAGGCCAAGGAGACAGCATTGCAGGGGGGTGGGGGAATTCAGACTTCAAGCTGAGATCTCACCTATCCCCTCTGGGGGACTGAAACCTCCAACATAGGAGTCCCCAATGCTGATGACCTACAAAAGCGACAACAAAGATGAGAATGACCCAATGGTGAGGAAAGCCATCCGCCCATTTGCTATCCTGGTGTGGATAATAGTACCCAAGACCAGGGCACAGGGGACTGTGGATGTGATCATAGTTATGGGGTTTACCTGCTGTCTAATCAGCCAGACTATTGTTCTAAAGCTGGGCATCAGGATTAAGAAAATGACCCAGCCCATGTGTTTTGAACAGGTTGACGGATCATTGGAGGTAAAGCCCTCTACCCTCCTCACTGAGCCCATAAGGTTGGAAATGGGCCAGCACAAGAAACTCATCCACTTCATGGTAGCGCCAAATATGATGGAAACAATGATCATGGGCCTATCCTGCTTGGACAAATGCCCCCCCCCCCATCATGTGGGAGGGTGGCTACAGAAAGGCTGGGAATAGGCCCCAATCCCCCTCAGGTGACTGCTGGAGGAGAGACATCTCAATGAAGCAGTGGCGCTAAGTGGAATGAGAAGGCCACAGCCAATTCACAGCAGCCCCTGGCCAAATTCCTAAAGAGTACCTGGACTTGGTGGAAGCATTCAACAAGGAGAAATGCAATATACTACCCCCCACCCCCACCCCACAGACTGTGCCATAGAGTTTGTACCAGGGGCTAAGCTACCCAAGTCAAAGATGTACTCCATGACCCCGAAAGAGATGAAAGAGCTGAGAGAGTACATTGACACTAACTTGATCCATGGGTTTATCTAACCAGCTTAATTCCAGAGTGGCTGCCCCAGGCCTCTTTAAGGAGAAAAAGGTTGGGTCAATGAGACTTTGTGTGGATTTTAGGGGAAGAAACACTGTATGCATGGAGAACACCTACCCACTTCCCCTCATAAAAAACATGCTGGCCCACCTGGCCAAAGGGAAGGTGTTTACCAAACTAGACCTGTGAGATGCATACTACGAGATACAAATCAAAGATGATGATGAGTGGAAAACTGCCTTTTACTGCCCCTTGGGGAGCTTCCAATTCAAAGTGATGCACTTTGGACTGTAAGGAGCCCCACAGTATTCATGCAATTGATAAATGCGATGCTACAGAGCACCTATATAAAGCCTTGTGTACTTGGTTGACATTCTTATCTTCAGAGAGATCCTAGAGGAACATGTGAAGTTGGTGTGTCAAGTATTGGAGAAACTCCTTGTAGCTAAATTATACGCAAAGTTGTCAAAATGAGAGCTCCATAATTATCAATGTCTGGATTATCAAAACCCCTCTGGGTGTCGTGCAAAGGTGAAGAGATGGACCTGGTTAAAGTGAAATCCATTCTAGACTTGGTGGTCATGTTATTGGCTGGGTGTGTCCAACTCAATATCACTTACATCGAGGCATGCATCTCCTCACCTGGCTTCCCATGAGTGTGGGGATGCTGCAACAGTCATTAGTGTGAAAAATGGTCATAAGTCACTTTTTTCTGTGTCATTGTAACTTTGAATGGTCACTCCACACAAGCAAAGTACCAGCAAAGGAGGAAAAAAACCTCCAGAGAAATTCCAGAGACAGGAAATCTAGACCTGCCAAGAATGTAATAAGGGTTAACAGAGAGGCAGTTTCTATAAGCAACACCAGAATGTTTCCTTCCTGCCTTCCTTACAGGATTAGACCAGTAATTTCTTCTAACAACCAGTTCTCTGAACTGCTTAGAATGTTAACAACCAGTTCTAGCGAATAGGTGCGAACTGGTAGAATCCCACCCCTGCAGATATCTATCTCTTTATCTCTTTACTGCTAACATCTGCTGTGGGCTACTAAGGAGGGTGAGAGTTTTCCTCTCTCTAAAAAAAACATGTTTCTCCATTTCTCATCCATATTCTTTCTTTTAAATATTTTTTAAAAAAATATTTTTAATATTTCTCAAAATATTTCATTCTTCTAGGAGAGGGTGCTAACTTTCTACAATTGGTGCCATGTTACTAAGCCTTATTATCATGAGAGAAAACTAAAATGATTTGGAAAAAGAATCCAATTAATATCAGTGAGCAATCATGTGCCTTGGCCACTCAGAAGCATTTCAAGAGACTCCTGTCCCAAAGGTGCTTTTTCAAGAGGCAGCTAAACTCTCTAGAAACCAAGGAAGTCCAGTTACCTCTTGAAAAAAGCATCTTTGGGATAACCATGTCCTGGATGACTGAAGAATCCCCATAGACAAGATTCTCCTGTGCTCAGTGAAATGACAAAGCGCCCTTTCCCACACAGGAAAAGCAATCCTTAGATCCATTTGCACCACTTAAAGCTGATCTTACTCAACTCACAAGACATCCTAAGGAAATCATCCAGATTTAAGGAAAGATCACATGCCACCAAAAAGGCAGTAAAAAAAAAAACAGAGTGCCCAGCTTGCATCCTGCCTCTCAGTCATTTCTTCTGATGGCTATGCCAACTCATATGTAAATCACTCTTAATCCAACCAGTCCATCCTCCCAAGCTCCAAAATAAAAGTACCAGCAATTTGGGGGGCGGGGGGGGGACGACTCCAGAAAAACTGCTCAGGCTATAGAAAGTCTGGTCATACTGTAAAAAATCTTCCCGCTTTAAGTATTTTCTTAAGACATTTTGAGAAGAATTTCTCCTTCTTTGGTAGAAATTCAGATAAATTGTCTCCATAATTTTCTCCATATTTGGTAATGAATTTCAAAAGGGCATTTTTGCCTTTTTCTAGCCTTTATTGCCTCTTCTGTTCAATCTTGTTCAATAGGAAAAGTGCTACTTTGTGATTTTAGCGGAAGAAATGTTTTGTAGTGGAAGAAATGTTTTGTAAGTTTAAGTGTTTAAATGCTACTTATGTAATCAATTCCTCATAGTGAAATCTTTACAAACTGGATTGCAATTTAATTAGGAACCCTGCCCTAAAAAGAATATTCAATATGCAGATCTTTAAAAGAAAAAAAAGAAAAAAAGTAGCTGTATGATATACATTCTTAGTTCAAGGAATACACAGATTAGAATTGTTACAATATCAGTACCCTGAATTGGCCCTGTAATAAGTATGATTTATTGTAACTAACATTGACAAATGTATTCCAGGTATTCATCACCCACAAACAATCTATCAAGACAGTCCGATATGTAATGTGTTACATGAAAGCAGGGTTTAGCTGATATATCAGTGATACAACCAGAAGTATATCTTTGCTCTTCTGAAAGGATGCAACTACATTTAAACCCAATCACTGGAAAAAGAAATAATTACAACTAATAAAGAATGTTGTTGTTTTTCAGCAAGGTATTTTTGAGGCTCATATAATAAAATGACAAAGTACCAGCTATAGTAGAGCCTTTCCTCTCCACAATGTCAGAAGGTCTCTTACCCTTCTGATTGCTGCAATGCATTCTTCATGGCTTTGATTTGCTGAAAATGAGAGGACATATCTGTAGCCAGCACCATCTCAATCACTAGAGTCCTGAATTCTCTATTGGCAGATAACCAGAGCAGGAAAGAACAAGGAGAGAATGAGAAAAAGAAACATATAAGAAACACTTGTTTTTCTTTATCAGTTTGAACATTATTTATGACATTCTTAGTCTTCATTCCCATGTGCGTCACTCAGTCCTTCATGTTATCTTTTTTTTACCAGGGCTTCTCGGAAGGAAGGTATGTGCAATTTAGTCATTTTTAGGGAATAATAAAGTGCTTTTCTGAAAGTAACCCTAGAATACCTTTTCTGTGAGATGCAGATTTCCAGAATCAGCAAGCAGAATATGACACTAAGCAGGCAAAATCACTCCTACAAGAACACATGCATACATTGGTTGATTGTTATTCTGTTGCAGGGCTCACACATTATAGTCCAACAACACAGACCTATGGCTGCAGAGATGAAGAAACTGCAGCAGCAAGAACAAATATCAGGCACAACAGGATTGATTGGGGAATATGAAGGTTATGATATTAGACCAGGGTCTCATAGAGGTCATTGGTATTCTGAGCCAACCACTATCTCACAGTAAAATTAGAATTGTTATTAGAGGAAACAATGACTTCCCCCATCCCGCACTCTTGATATATCAAGGAAAAATAGGATACAAATATGATAAACAAGCTGTCAGTATACAGGGTCAAGAAACTTCAGAAGCAGCAGAGGATATTATATCCGAATTTTGGAAACTTTTTAGACTTCCTCTCTAATAAATCACATACCAAACAAAATCAAAGCAGGGTATTTTGAGTTTCCTTCTCATGCTTTCTTCTTTCCCAGGACTAAGTAATCTTCTCTGAAACTTCCCCCTTAATAGTCTGTTCCCAGGACCAATTTATGTTCCATCACATTAAAAAAATAGGAATTTGACACTAATCATATAGCTATTTTCCAAAACATGATTTCACAATTTGAGATTTCAGTTACTAAACTGAATGGCTGAGGAAGTGAATCATTCAAGTGAAATCTATCCATAGGAATGTGCTTTGAAAAAAAATCTTCCAAAACAGAAACTATAGCAGCTAATAAAAGTACATGTATCTGGATGCTTGCTCTTGCAGACAAATAGACACAAAAAGATATTAATAAAATCATAATTTCTGCTAGAATTAACAATAACACATTCAGGGTCTCATATAAACAAGATCCTGAACAAGGTCCAGGTTCATTATATAGTCAGGACTAATGATCCTACTTACAAATCTTCCACTGAGGTTCAGGAGCATTTCTAATGAGCACTGAAAATTTCATCAATTTTGTGTTACTAGATATATGCTCATATGACAGCACTGGACTATAGCAAGTATATGGAAATTATACTGGGAGAGGGGAGAAGAGCTGAAGCCAGGGAATGGTTGGGTAAGCGAAGGAATGTGGCCAAGGCAAAAATATTAAAGGGATATGCTACTTGGTTTGCAAAAGAGATGAGGGAAATATACTTTCAGACTTGTAAGATTCTATTAGTATAACCTTACAATAAAGTAGAACTACTACACCTGGGTGTGCTTATTCTTTGGACTATCTTGCAAGGATGATAATCTAGCCTAGAATCCTATTTTCAGCTAAAAAAACAGCTAAGCATGATTGCCACAAAAGTATTTTAATAATAATTTATTTTTAAAAAGTTCATATTAAGAAGCACAAACAAATTCTGTAAGTTTCAGAACTTACTGAACTCCTATTTAAAAAGATTTTTTGTCTTTGCCTTCCATATAAACTAATCTGAGAAAAGGGGCATTGGTTCTTACCTGATACGCTTCTTCTCGTAGAGCTGCGTAGAGCGTCCAGGATGGGAGGTGCTCCAGTCTCGGCTCTCACAGGCTGAGCTTGAAATTGAGGAACGCCTCTCCCCATCACGTGGTCCTCTTGGCGTTCCCCAGTTTTGCGAAGACGAGAAGGAAAACCCTATTCTCATCCTAACTAAGAATTATTTGTTGGCCGAAACGAGATTCCCCACCAGACGGGTTAATGGGTGGGGCTGGACGCTCTACGCAGCTCTACGAGAAGAAGCGTATCAGGTAAGAACCAATGCCCCTTCTCCATAGAGCTGCTACGAGCGTCCAGGATGGGACATACCAAAGCTTGGTGAGTCCTGCGGGCGGGTTCCCGTCTGGTGTGGAATCTCCCCTGGAACCTCAAGGACCCGCTGAAGGACCCGCCTGCCAAAGGAAGCCTCAGCAGAGGCGAATACATCGATCTTGTAATGTTTGATAAAAGGGGATGGGGATGCCCAGGTGGCAGCCCTGCAGATATCAGTTATTGAGGCTTGGGTGGCCCATGCGGCAGAAGTAGCCGCACTTCTAGTAGAGTGAGCGGTCACGCCAGATGGAACAGGTAGGGCCTGTGCCTGGTAGGCCTTAGCGATGGCGGCCCTAATCCAACGGCCCACGGTTGTGGGAGTCACTTTGTGGCCGAGGGACGTGGGCTGAAAAGACACAAATAAGGCCTCTGACTTGTGAAATGGTTGGGTGCGCTTGATGTATATTCTTAAGGCGTGCCTTACATCGAGGGTGTGCCACTGTCTCTCCCTCTCTCGAGAGGGTCTGGGGCAGAAGTTCGGGAGGATGAGCTCCTGAGCCCTGTGAAATGCTGAGTTGATTTTTGGGAGAAAGGTGGGATCAGGTTGGAGAACGACTCTATCTGAATGGAAGATACATAGGTCCTGTCTGATGGAAAGGGCTGCCATCTCCGAAATCCGGCGAGCGGATGTGATAGCCACAAGAAAAACAGTTTTGAGGGTGAGGAACTGGAGGGAAACCTCCTGATGGGTTCAAGGGGGCTTGGTAAGAGAGACCAGGACCTTATTGAGGTCCCAGGTGGGAAAACGGTGTATAGTCGGAGGGTGGAGATTGGAAGCTCCCCTGAGAAAGGCCCGGATGAGGGGGTAATGGGAGAGGGGACCCCCATTATCTGAGGAAACAACAGTTGCCAGGGCCGCGACCTGACGTCTTAGGGTGTTGGTGGACAGACCCTTGTTGAGACCCTCCTGAAGAAATTCCAGAACCTGAGCGATGGAGGGAGAGAGGATTGATCTGGAGTTTATGAGCCCAGGTATGAAAGGCGACCCAGGTAGCATTGTAGATTCGCGTGGTCGAGGGCCGTCTGGCTGCCAGGATGGTGTCTATGACCTGGCTGGAAAAATTCTTTCTCTTTAGGCGGTCCCGCTCAACCTCCAGACAGCTAATTGGAGCCATTGGGGGTTCGGGTGTGAAAGAGGGCCCTGGGACAGGGAGATCTTGTCGGGTGGGATTCTCCAGGGAGGGGCCACCGAGAGGTTGCGAAGGTCTGCAAACCAGGGGCGTCTGGGCCAATAAGGCTACCAGAAGAATCTCTGCTTGTTCTAGGATCAACTTGTGTATCACCCTGGGGATGAGGGTCAGGGGGGAAGGCATAAAGGAGCCCTGGGGGCCAAGGGCAACGGAGGGCATTGTGGTTCTCCGCCCGTGAGAGGGGTACCTGGAGAAGAACCTTGGTAGTTGGGCATTGAGGGGGATGCAAAAGGTCCACCATGGGGAGACCGAAGATTGAGACTGCCTCCCTGAATAGGGATGGATGGAGGTGCCATTCTGTTTGGTCTAGGGTGGCTCTGCTGAGCCAATCTGCCTGGATGTTTAAGGCCCCCGATATATGGTCTGCTTTGATGGAAGACAGGTTCGATTCCGCCCATCGGCACAGACGTTCGGCCTCTCTCATGAGCCGTATTGACTGGGTGCCCTGCCTGTTGATATGGGCCTTCGCCGTGATGTTGTCTGTAAGGACCAAGACATGACGCCGGCGTACCTGGGGTAGGAAGCTGCAGCGTCAGGTAGACAGCGTGGAGCTCCAGCCAATTTATGGTGCAGAGTTGTTCTGTTGCCGACCATTTGCCCTGGGACGAGATGGAGAGGACGTGAGCGCCCCATCCGAGGAGGCTCGCATCTGTGGTGATAGTTAACCGGTCGGGTTCCTTGAAGTAGTGGCCCTTGTTGATGGCCAGCCTGGTCCACCAAAGGAGGGACGTGAGAACTCTTGGAGGGACTCTGACCAGGAGTCTTGAGTTGCTCCTTCCTGAACGCTGATGCGGGAGCAGGAACCATTGAAGGGACCTGGTATGGAAACGGGCCCAAGGGATAACAGAGATACATGAAACTAGCTTCCCAACAGTTTTGACAAATCTAAGAGAGACACTTTCCTTGCCCGCCTGACGTGCTTGATGGATTGTTGGATACTGAGCCACCTGTCCGGGGACAGGAAAACCAGTTCCTGAGTAGTGTCGATCACCGCCCCCAAGTGAGTAAGCCGGGTAGAGGGGGAAAGGTGACTTTTCCTCCAATTTATCAGGAACCCATGGTCCTGAAGGGTGGTAAAGGTTAACCTAGTGTCTCGTTGGGCCTGAACCTTTGAGGAGGAGAGGATGAGGATGTCATCCAAGTAACAGTGGAGACGGACAGGGAAGGATCTCAGGTGGGCGGCGAGGGCTGCCAAAACCTTGGTGAAAACCCTGGGGGCGGAGGACAGACCAAAGGGAAGTGCAACATACTGGAAATGCTGTTTATTGTAGGAAAAGCGCAGAAATTTGTAGTGGGAGGGTCGAATTGCAATGTGTAAGTATGCCTCGGAGAGGTCAATTGAGGTGAGCCAGTCCCCTCGCCGGGTTCCCAAGAGTATAGACTGCAAGGTGTGCATTTTAAATTTACGAGGTAGCGATTCAGTCTTTTTAAATCTAGGATAGCCCTCCAACCCCCGAGTGCTTGGGCACTACAAACAAATGGGAATAGAAGCCTCGTCCCCGCTCAGCTGCGGGAACGGGCTGGATAGCCTTTATGTCAAGGAGATGGTTAATGGCGGCGTCCATGAGGGCCCTCTTGGTAGGGTTCCTGGAAAGGGGGGAGGACATGAAAAATTCAGGAGGGGGGGACTGGAATTCAAGTGCAAGGCCAAAGCGAACCATGTCCCTGACCCATGCATCGGTAGTGGTGGCCTCCCATTGACTAGCGAAATGCTTGAGGCGGCCGCCTATGGGGGAGGGGGTTGAATTATCTTGAGCGATGGAAGGGCCTGTTCCCGGATCCCTGGAAGGGCCTTTTGTAGGGACCACCTCTTCTGGGCCTGTCGGATGGGTCCGACCGGTCCTGTGGAGGAGGGGTCTGTAGGAGGGGATTGGAAGTATCTAGGGGAAAGAGGCCTGGGAGGAGGGTGAAAGGAACCTCGACGAAAGGGGGAGGAGGGGCTCTGGGGTCAGACCTCCGAAAAAGCGAGGGAAGGTATTTACGTTTGTTGCGGGTCTCGGCCAGGAAGGGGTTGAGAACCGATCCAAACAGTTTCCCCCGAAATGGGAGCGGATGCCAGTTTCACTTTGTTTTTGATGTCCGTTTGCCAGTGGCGGAGCCAAAGCCAGCGGCGAGCAGTGACCTGAGAGGATATGGCTCTGGTGGAAAATTTCACGGCTTGAAAGGTAGTGTCGGCCAAGAACTCGGCCGCGGCCGTGAGCTTTGCAATGTCCTGCTGCGCCCTGAGGTTGGCTGCGGGGATGTGTTGTTTAAGCTGCCGGAGCCACTTAATTGAGGATCTGGTGAAGAAGGACGCAGCAGTAGACGCTCTAATAGCCCAGGCGTCGGATTGGTGAGCACGGCGCAGGGCTAGCTCAGCTCGCTTGTCCTCTGGTTTGAGTGCCTCTAAGGCATCGCTAGGGGTTGAGGGAGAAGCTAGACCCACGATAGGATCGTCAACAGATGGGGGATCGAGCAGAAGGGAGAATTCCGGGTCAAGGTTAAAGAAGCACTTGTCCTGACTGGAAGGGGGAGGAGGGGGCCCCGTGGAGGCTAGTTGTCTGGAGACCAGGTCGGAGAAGATAGGTGGGACCGGAATGACATGAGTCTCCACCACGGGCTAAGAGAAGATGGAGTCGTGAGGCACCCCCGAGGCTACAGGCTCAGATGGTGTGTGAGGGGTCAGGCCAGAGGTATTTTTTGCCTTGAAAAGAATCGACCTGAACAGGTGCAGTTTAAACAGCCCCACAAAGGCGGGCTGGTCCGGGGTGAGGCCTTCATCCTCTGACATTTCCCCTTCCATTGGGTCTGCTCCCGAGAGGGGTTCGCTGCAAATGATGGACCCCAAGTCAAGATCTTCCTCTTCCCCAAACTGGGTGGGACCCCCGAGCTCCTGTGCCTCCACCTCCTCTATCCCCAGAGAGAGAGGCAATTCCCTCTGGGATACTACCTGACCATTCGAAGCATCTGATCTGGAGAGTGATCTGACAGATGGTACGTGAGTTTCGGGGGCCGCAGGCCATGGGGCTGGACCGGCCATCTGCTGGAGCCCTTGCGCAATTCCCTGCCGGATGGCAAACTCCATCCATAGTCTCATGTTCTCAGGAATTTCAGCCATAGGAGGTTGGGGTGGCTCTTCCGGGCGCAGGCCAGCAGCAGTGGGAGTGAAAGTAGCTTCAGGAGCTTGCCTAGGCAGCGAGGCTGAGGATTGAGCAGGAGGGGGGGGAGGAGGATGGGTGGAGGTTGAGGGGGCGGAGGAAGAAGGAGCCAGAGGCACGGAGCTTGACTCTCTAGACCGCCTATCTATTTCCCTCTCAATTGCCCTGTGACGTCTGAGGGCATCCTTCTGGGAGGCTTTGGAAGTCTCCTGTGCCTGGTTGCGCAGGTAATGAGATTTTGACTTGGCCTTCAGAGAAGTGCCACGTGAAACTCTGTCATCTGCCATCTAGAAAAGCTGGAAAGAAAAAATTTATTTGAGTTAATATGAGACGGTTGGCTCGTCTGGATGGGGCCTACACCAAGGCCGGGTATCACCACGATTGTTTCACACACCCCTTTTGGTCAAATTTTTTTTGCAAACTATTAAAATAAGAAAGCTGGGACTAGCCCAAGTGTCCAATCAGCCAAAAGAACGCCTGTGCAGCTGCCCCCCAGACGAAGACCGGGGAATGTGAATGCTGCTACTTCGCCAGCTGAGGAGGCTGCGGAGCCAACGGACCCTGTAATGCTCGGAACCTTCGAATAAGGCCTTGAAGACACGAGCTAGAATATAGGCAGTCCTAGGGAACTGTCTAGTGATAACTCAGTCGCGCAGCCTACCAGACAAGGCCCAGAAAAAATGGCGGTCGGCCATGCGGCCGCGTCCAAAATGGCAGGCGACACCTGGGCACACCCAAAATGGCGGGCGCCACGCGGCGCCCAAAATGGTGGCCGCGAGCTATGCGAAAGGACTCTCAGCGGCAGTACTCTCCCTTAGAGAAGAGGCCTGAAGGCCACGAATAACAGGAGGAGCAGGGGAAGAATATCTCCCCTAGGCTATTGACGGCGTTCACGAAGGGGAAACAACGAGATGGAAGGCAGGAACGAAGCGGCGCTCAGCGTTGAAGCGAAGGAGCGGCAGACGATGGGGGGCGCCGGCACTTGAAGCGCTGGATGCTGCCCCTAGAAAACAGCGATTAAGTTGCTCCCCGTATGATTAGGAGGGAAGAAAAAGCTCCCTAGGGAGCCCAAGCCCCAAATCCACTGCGCAAATTGAAAATAAGGGTCCAACCTGATCGAAGATCTGCGAGAAAACCTGGATCGGCCAAGAGCTAGAGAAAAACAGCCTGACTGTCACGAGGCTGAGCAAAAAACTGGGGAACGCCAAGAGGACCACGTGATGGGGAGAGGCGTTCCTCAATTTCAAGCTCAGCCTGTGAGAGCCGAGACTGGAGCACCTCCCATCCTGGACGCTCGTAGCAGCTCTATGGAGAATATACAGTTTTCCATGTTTGATCTTATTGTTTTTTTCTTACAGGTGCTAAAGAAGATGTATTTCTTCTTGGAAAACATTGCACTTTTGGGAAATAATTGAACAAACTTTGGGGACCAATATTGTTTGGGATAATTCAACATGTCATCTCACTGACCAGATGTATTTTTATTGTTCTCCTACCATTCCATTTGTTTTCCTGCCATTCTTTGGCAACAGCAGCTTTACCAGGTGGCACACTGTTATGGCATTTTTTAAAATTATTTGTAGTTCATTTGAATTATTTCAGTACACATTTCTTCTCAACAGCTTCTCACATTAATTGCTAACCAACTATTTTCTGCTATGTGCTCATGCTGAGTACACACTTAATACCCAGAACAATCATTTGACAACCATCAAGGTCAACCAGCATTCTTACCTCCAATCTTCTCTAGAAAGGTTAGATAAAATGTTCATCTCCTCATCATCTTGCAAAAGTCGAAATGCTGCACTGAGGTGATGATTTTCTAACACAGACCGATCATTGTATAAAATGGCAGTATCTGACCTATAAAGCAAAAAAGTCCATTCTTATATGCTTTTATTCTTCTAGCTGTAGCTAAATACTGTATAGTATTGTGCAGTACCAAAATATTTATTTCTAGTATTTATTATTTTGTAAGAAATGGGTGAGGAAACCAAATTCCATTTTAATTCTTTCAGGCCAGAAGAGTTTCTCCCACTTCATATGCATTTAATAAATTATTTTAAGAAGCTTCTTAGGTGAAATATCTTCAAGGAAAAACATCCAGTTGCCTTTTGAAAAAAGCACCTTTGGTACAATCATGATCTGAGTGACTGAGAATTCCATAGAATTCCAAATTATTCTAAGATATTTCATGAAAAGCACAGTCCATTGATCAAACTTTTTTTTAGATTATTGCCCCTCTCCCTTAAAATGCTGTGGAATAAATCAAGTTGCCAGATTGTAGTAAAAAAAAAATTCCATAAAACCATTTTTATTCAGACATAAACTCCATTAACATTAAGGTTATATCTATTTCCATATGTGGCTAGAGGGCAGTAAATAATAACAGAAAAATTATTACTATGATTTTGTATTTTATATGTTTTTAACAGATGAAAAGGAATGCATCATTTTTCATTGCATGACATTAATCTTGCAATTACATTGTATGAAAGTTCATTGTGAAAAATCTATGCCAAGACCATTAAGTATATTTCACAACTGAAGTGGGTTTCAACATAATTTCCTTTTATCCAAGCTCAAAACTGTAACCATTTCAACAAGAGATATACTTGTTCCCCAACCTTCTTGGTAACTGGAAGAATGTGTAGGCTGCAGTGTGAATGCTAACTTACTCCATCAAAACCAGATGTTTACTGTTGTCACCTTTTTACTAACGTACTCCCAGAGACCCTCAAATATTATTCTCTAATACCCATCATATATCCATCAGCTCATCAGTTTCATGACATGCTGAAGCGTTACTGCACTTCATTAATACAGAGGAAGCTTGTAGGCTGATCCCTGACAATGAACCTTAATAATGGTATAACTCAAAAATATGTCTTTTTCTTTATATATATTTACTTAAATCACCTGAGCAGGACTAGATAATATTTGAGTTCCTCCCCTATGCATCCCCTAACTCACAATACCTGAACTGTGAGCTTTTTTGAACTTTATCTATAACTTTGTAGAAACCTGGTAGGTAACAATGCCTCTACCCTATTTATTAGCATTTTGTCTTTTGCCAATTTTATTTAAATTGAGCTACTGTATCCATCCTCAGTCTTCTAGATCTCTTTGATACCATTAACCAGCAATTGAAGTTGAAAATGTGCAGCACAGTTCTGTGTTGATTCATCTCCTTACTCTGAGTCTCATTCTGCACAGTATTGTTGGGGAGTGAGACATCCAACCCACCAGTGGTGGGATTCAAATAATTTATCAACTGTTCGCTGCCCTAATGACCAGCTGGGTAGTCATGTGACTGGGTGGGCATGGACAACTCGATGTCATTTACATTGAGAAGTGCCTCACCTCAACATGCTCAGCCCTGCCTCACCCTTCTCCTCCCAGCCACTCCTTGTCACACCTGGCCTTGCCTCGCACAGCCTCTCCTTGACTTACGACCACAATTGAGCCCAAAATTTATGTTGCTAATTGAGAAATTTATTAAGTGAATTTTGCCCTATTTCATAACTTTTCTTGCTCCATTTGTTAAGTGAATCACTGCAGTTGTTAAGTTAGTAACACGGCTGTTAAGTGAATCTGGCCTCCCCATTGACTTTGCTTGTTAGATGGTTGCAAAAGGGAATCACATGATCCTGGGAGACTACAACTATCATAAATGGGAGACTACAACTGCCATAAATGTCAACCATCTGAATTTTGATCACGTGAACATGGCGATGCTGCAATGGTCATAAGTGTGAAAAATGGTCATAAATCACTTTTTTCAGTGCCATTGTAACTTTGAATGGTCACTAAATGAACTGTTGCAAGTCAAGGATTACCTGTACAAAAATACAAAAAGCTTCTTTGCTTGCAAAAAACTGCCCTAAATACCAATCATTGGATTAAAAATGGGGGAATACACACTGAAGATCAATGACAGTCACATAGCCATCATGGAAACCTAAACCATTCTGTCTGAATACCTTCTTTTTCATCAGCAGTACCTGAAACCCAGAGTTACAAATCAAGCCAGAGCATCTTGAGGAATTAAAATAGTTAAAATATAACAATAACTTTCAGCAGCCAATTCTTGCTCATAAAGTGAAACCCTTTAGCAGAGAGATCATTTAAGCACTCCAGAAGGTGGGTAGGCATACTTGGGCTACAAAATGCTGAGTTAAAGAGACAAATTAACCAAGTATATAGGGGACCCAGGTTCAAGACTCAGCCCTCGCAAGCTTGTCAGGATCACAATAAAAAAGTAGCACATGCCACAGATATCTAAATAAACTTCAAGCCTGGTGCCATGTTACTAAGCCTTATTATCATGACAGAAAACTAAAATGAATTGGAGGATCTACACCTCTACCTCCTTTTTAAAAAAATCTTACTGTCAGCGAGCAATCATGTGTCTTGGCTACTCCTAAGCAATACAAGAGATTCTGTCCCAAAGATGCTTTTTCAAGAGGCAACTGAACTTTCTGGAAATCATGAAAGTCCAGTTACCTCTTGAAAAAAACACCTTTGGAACAACCATGACCCGGATGACTGAAGAATCCCATAGACAAGAGACTCCTGTGCTCAGTGAACTGACAATGCACCCTTTCCCACCAAGGAGAAGCAATCGTTAAATCCATTTGCACCACTTAAAGATACCAGCTGATCTCACTCACTTTACAAGATATCCTAAGGAAATCATCCAGATTTCAGGAAAGATCACATGCCTTCAGAAAGGCAGTAAAAAAAATCAGACAGAATGCCAACTTGCATCCTACCTTTAAAAGTACACCCCAAAGGGACAGTGCTAGGAACCAGTAAAGCAGTGTAAAAAGTTTAAAATAACTCTTCCCCTTTTAAGAAAGCCAAGCCCCTAAGTATCAGCAAAGAAAAAAATACCTCTGAAGAAGCCCAGGCTACAGAAAGTCTGGGCATACTGCCACTAACAATTAGCTGTTACAATGTAACAAGGCTTAAATGCAGAGTCAATTTCTGAAAACACTTAAGCAGGCAATAAAGATAAGAATTAGGCAAGAAACAACACACAGAGGCACACCAGAATGTCTTGTTCCTGCCTTTCTGGCAGGATTAACTCTGTAAGGTGGGAAAAACAAAAAGCTGTTTTTTCCAACAGCCAGTTCACTGAACTGCTCAGAAAGTTAGCTAATGGTTCTTCTGAACCAGTGCGAACTGGCTGAATCCCACCACTGCAACTCACAGACCTTCTTTGTAAGTGCATCAGGATTTGTCCTGTCTCTCCTCCTTTTTAGCACTACATAGATGAAATCACCTACACTAGGTGAAATCACCACAGGATGAGGCATCATTAGTATGCATATGATACCCAATTGTGTATCTCCATCCTGGATGAATTTAGGGATCTTGTAAATGTTCCCATTTGCTTCCTGGCCCAATAAAGACTGACATGGGCCAATCTTTAAAGCCATTCATGGCATGGGACTATGTTTTGTCTGAATTATAATCACATGTCTTAATCAGTCAAGCAGAGAGTGTATATTACAGACCCCATCAGTTAAAGAATTTTGCCTGACAGGATCCATGCAGAGAGTCTGATCTACTCTTGTCCCTGCCCTATGAAACATCTTGCCCCCCAAAATGAGATCAATTCCTACTTTTCTGGCCTTCCAGAAGAACATGAAGACCTGGCTCTCCCAATCTGTATGGGTATCAACAAGTGATATACATGAATTGGTGAAACCAACAGAAAGATTGGATGAAATGAACTATCTAAGCCAGCAAATGGAACATGAACAGGGAAAGAATATGGATCAGAAAAACATACTTAAAACTTAACAACAATTTTATGACCTGCCTGGAACTTTATTTTGATAGCCACAGTCAAAGTGTGAGAAGCAAAAGTGGAACTATACTAATGAAGTTTAGACTTAGAAATTTAATAGCAAATGTACCCAATATCTAAAACTATTAAATTGATTTTGCAAACTCCTCTTCAACATTTTTTCAGTTTTGCTTGATCATAGTTTATCTTTCAGCACTCACCGTGTTTGAATATGAAAGTTGTTTGTAGTTCCACTGTGCTCGTAGTCATGGATAGCAGCTGCAAAAATCATAGCAAAGATTTCCAGTTCTGTCAACCAGTGCTGAAAAAAAGATTTTGAGAAATTAGATAATATATTATATTGCAAATTTTAAATAGACTATTGTTTAGCAAGACCAATAATGTTGGAATCTGATATCTTTTTACTAAGATTATCATTGCTGTAGTTCCTGAATAATGATACAGAATTTTTAAAAATTATTAATCTCAATAGCTATGCTATTGTCTATAGACAATCTTGATATTTCTGAATTTTACAGAATTAGAATTACAGATTGAGTTGGAATGGATCTTGTAGGTCATCTAGTCCAACCCCCCCCCCCACACACACACACACAAACAGAAGACCATACACCATTTCTGACAGATAGCAGTCTAGTCTCTTCTTGAAAGCTTACAGTGATGAAGCTTCCACAACTTCTGAAGGTAAGCTGTTTCATTGGTTGATTGGTCCCACTGTCAGAAAATTTCTCCTTCTTTCCAGGTTGAATCTCTCCTTGTTCAATTTACATATATTATTCCTTGTCTGGCCTTCAGGTGTCTTGGAAAATAGCTTGACCTCCTTCCGCTCTGTGTCAGCCCCTCAGATATTGAAACACTGCTGTCATGTCTCTCCTGGACCGTTTCTTCACTAAACTAACCATGTCTAGTTCCTGTAATCGTTCTTCATATATTTTAGTCTCCAGTCTCCTAATCACCCTAGTTGCTCTTCTCTGCATTTTTTTTAGAATCTCAACATCTTTTTTATAGTGTGGTGATCAAAACTGGATGCAGTACTACAGGTGTGATCTTACTAAGGTTTTATAGAGTGGTATTAGTACCTCACTTGATCTTGATTGTATCCTTTTTAATCTTGGGGCATCCTACAGACTGTTAAAGAACTTCAAATTCTAACAAGATAGTAAAATAAACTCCGAATATTTTGTCCAGAGTTGTGGCCCGCCAGCAGCAAGCGAAGCTGGCCACAGACTTGGACAGGGAGGAGGTTGGGGAGGAACATGGGCCAGTCCTGGAATCTGGAGAAGTCTCTGATTAGTGCTCTGTGTTGGAGGCAGAGATCAGGCCAGGGCTGCCTGATAGTTATCAGCTGCCATCGGAGATCAGTGGGGCAGAAGAACAGTTGGAGCCTGTTCCCAATGTGCACATGCACAGAACTGCCAGGAGAAGGAAACAGTTAAGGAACAAAGGTCGACTCAGGAGTAAAGGCACAGATGGACAGTGAATGGCTCTTCCTATAAGGAATAAAGAGGAGTAAAAGGGGAGTCGTGGGAGTGGCCCAAGAAGTGACAAGGGGTGTCAGCTACTGGGCCTGCCCCATAGCCGCAGAAAATCCTGTCAGGAAATGCCCCAAGCAAAACCTAGGGGAGACACTGAATCGGGCACACACCAAAACCGAGTCACATCCAGTGGACATGGCCCCCAGACATCCCTCTAGCACTTGATTCTGGCGGCAGGAGTATTTCTGTCCAGTAGTCCACAGGGAACTTTATGGATGCAGCATTTGCAGCCAAATATGCAGTCCCTCATTATCCAGTGGATCCCCCTCTGCTTGTGGAGACCATTGATGGCCGGGTGCTTCTTTCTGAGCCTATTAAGGCCACCATGCAACCCTTGCACCTTGCCATCAGCTCTCATGAAGAAGCTATCCAATTTTATATTACCTCTGGTCTACATTTCCCTGCTGTCTTGGGATTGGCTTGGCTCCGTACACCCGATCTGCAAATCTACTGGTCCCAGAACCTCATCACTTTCCCGAGCTTGCAATGCGTGGATCACACCAATCAAGTCTGTGCAGGCCAGTTGCTGAGTCCACCCGGGGTGTCCTTGCCTTCCAACCTAGTGAACTTTACAGATGTCTTCAGAAAGCAGAAGGCAGACCAATTGCCCCTGCACCGGCCATACAACTGCCCCATTGATTTGCTTCTGGATGCGATGCTCCCAGTGGGGTGTTTGTACTCGATGTCAGAACCTGAGTTGGCCATGTTGTGAGATTTCCTGGACAAAAATCTGGCACAGGGTTTATCCAGCCCTCATCATCGCCAATGTCTGCCCCAGTATTGTTCATGAAGAAGACCGGAGACTTGAGGCTTTTTTGTGACTACTGCAAGTAGTACAGCAATCAGTATCCTCTGCCCCTTATATCTGAACTGTTGGAACAGCTCCAAAAAGCTCTGAGAAGCTACCATCTTCACCAAATTGGACCTGAGTTCAGATCCAGCCCAGGGATGAATGGAAGACAGAGTTCCACAGCAGGTACGAACATTTCGAGTATACTGTCATTCTGTTTGGGTTAACCAATTCCCCTGCCGTCTTCCAACATTTTATGAATGACATCTTCCAAGACCTCTTGGAAAATATCTGGTTGATATTTTGATCTATTTTTCCTCCCAGGAGAGCCACCAACAGCACCAGCGCCTAGTCCTGCAATGTCTCCAGGAGAACTGCTTGTATACAAAAGTGGAAAAATGCCAGTTTTTTCAGTCCATCACATCACATCTCTCCTGAGGGAATTGCAATGGAGCCAAGCAAGGTTGAGCCTCTGTGCAGTTGGCAACCTCCTCAGCAAGTGAAGGATGTCCAGCAACTCCTCAGGTTCACCAACTATTATCAGCGTCAGCTTTGGAAACCATATTAGCACCAGAAGATTCCATGCTGTGATATTCCTGTGCCTGTCTCGGAGTTTTGTGAGTTGGAGTTTGTTTCCTGGAATTCTGACATTAACCTGAATCTCAAAATTGTCAAACAGCAGCCCAAGAGAGGGCTGTCTGGGATGCTGAGCCCCAGTACCGATCTGCTCATTGGGCAGTGCAAAGACTCAGTGAAGATGGAGGAAAAAGAGGAGATTGCAAGAGACTGCCAACGAATCCAATCCTATCACCAGAACCAGTAGCCACCACATCAGATTTTCCTCCAGGCAAGCCTCCCATCCAGGGTGCGATTCAACCAGTTCTGACTGGTTCTATAGAACCTCTTGTTAACTTTCTAAACAGTTTGGAGAATTGGTAGTTAGAAGAAATCTCCTTTTGTTTTTTTTCCACCTTTATTACATTCTTGGCAGTATACCTAGACTTATGTCTCCGAAGCAGGGTTGTTTTTTTTTTACTTTCTTAAAGGGGAAGGATTGTTTTACATTTTTTACACTGCCATTGGATATACTTCCAGCCACATGTAACAATCAGCACTTTGAAGAAATAATTGAATAACCAGGAAGGAGCTTTTAATGACAAGGAACCAAGATGAGTGACATTGAGCAAGGCTTCTTGGCTAGCTAGAAAGTTTGACATTCAAACATGAGTTTACAAACCCTTTCTTAGTTTTAGTCTAAAACTGGTTTTTGGTGAAGTTTAATTCTGACCTTGGTGATGTTTAATCCCGTGTTTATTGAAGGGATAATTTTCCCTATTCAGCTTTGTTTGGAAGGAAAAAGGTTAATCTCTGTTCCCGAAAAGAAACTTGGTTGAGAAATCTGGCTAGTTCCTGTGTCTATTTGTTCTGGTAATTGGTTTAACAAGCAACATCTACTGTTGCGATTTAATAATTTGTATTGTGTTTGAATTTTTTCCTGCCTCAGGGTTTCTTTTTCTATCTGGGGAGGGGGTCTTCCTTCATTGCTTTAGTGGTATCTGGCACTGTACTTTTGGGGTATACTTCCAAGAGGCAGGATGCAAGCTTGGCACTGACTTTTTTTTTACTGCCTTCGTGGAGGGCATGTGACCTTTCCTTAAATCTGGATGATTTTCTTAGGATATCTTGTGAGGTGAGTGAGACCAGCTGGTATCTTTAAGTGGTGCAAATGGATCTAAGGATTGCTTTTCCTGGGTGTGCTTTTTCTGGAACGCTTAAATGACCTCTCTGCTAAAGGGTTTCACTTTATGATCAAGGGTTGGCTGCTTGATAGTTATCACTGCATTTTAACTATTTTCATTCCTCAAGGTGCTCTGACACCCTGCCTGATTTGTAACTCCAGCTTGCAGGTATTTTTAATCTAATAATTGGTATTTAGGGCAGCTTTTTGCAAGCAAATAAGTTTTTTGTATTTTTGTTCAGGTAATTACAACAGTTCATTTAGTGACCATTCAAAGTTACAGTGGCACTGAAAAAAGTGACTTATGACCATTCTTCACACTTACAACCATTGGAGCATTGAATTCCAAATATTTGGAAACTTGTATATATTGAGAATATTTGAAAATATTCCTATTCTTTTGGTCTTTTCCATCTTTACTTTTAAAAATGTTATTTAATATTAATTACTAAACGTTCTTTGCATAGTTAAAATTATTTAACATTAAATTATTTAATGTTCTTTGTATAGTTAAAAAGAGTACTTTAGGATTAATTGTTCATGATTAAAACTTTCAAAAGCTGATGAAGCAAGTGTTTGATAATTACAATGTTTTATAAAAGCTATACTTAAATTCTAAATACAGAATAAAAAATAGAATAAAAAAGAACTTCTTTGAAAGAAGTTCAAAGATATGCTTTCAGTGGATTTCCTCTTTTGAATACATTTCACAGAATCTATGCATCTCCTCTTTTGAATATATTTAGCATATATCTATGTAGTCAAATAATTTTCATAGATCTGAACAAGGAGGAAATAATCTACAAAGAACAACAGATCAGAAATGTATGATACTCTGATCTGAAAGCATTATGCCGATATCATTGCAGCTGAAAAATCCATTGTATAAAGCAGGGTTCTACACCTAATAATAGTCAAAGCTCCAACACTCTTTTTCTAATGACTGTGTATACAGATTTAAGTAATTACAGACATTTTTACTTTCTCCACATTACAGTATACAACTTTTATAAAGTCAAAACCCTTCTCATACAGATGGAATATAAAGAATAAGTTATAATAACAAGCTTTCTTTCTCCTGATGCATGTGTGAAATTATATCTGTATAATTGCATGTACACAGAGATCCCTCCCTCCTAGTCTGGCAGAAACAATAGTATTCTCTGCTATTCATGCTTTAACTTGATAAATAAATATCAACTTAATATTTGAAAGATGTACCTTGGTTCTCACCATCTCTTTTTTTAAATTTGCATTTCCAATTCTCTACCAGAAGACAATGACAGAATCAAAAACTGCCTTCCTGTTAGGATGTTACTCATTAAAATAACTGAGTTCTTGCTTCCAATAAAGAGGTAACTACCAATCAGGAAGTAAGCAGCTGCACACCTATGGTTGTTTTACAGAGCAAGATCATGTAGTTGTTTACAATCAGCTTTAAAGCAAATGTTTTGCTTCAATCAAAATGTACTGACAGAAATTGGCTCCAACATAACATTCATGGTTGGGGTCTTCATTGCCCAGTTTAAAGTAATACTCTCTATTCAAGAACCCTGCATTCAACATCTTTTACATTTCTCACAGTTAATTATGAAAAATATGTTGAATAAACAGCTATATATTATTTGGTTGGTGTAGTAAAAACTATAAAGGGTTATAATATCTTAGAATACAAAAATATGTATATTCTGTACATTTTTATGGATTCCCTGATTTCTGCTAATATACCTTATTAAGTGAACTATAATTCATGGAAAAATCTGCTACATTTGTGAGTTTCTAAAGTATTATCAGATTTTTTGCTTCTATAGTACTAAGGTACTAAAAGTATATAAAACTTTTTTACCTTGTCACAATTATACTGAGTGTCCTTCTTACATGTGTATTGTTCAAATTTGTGAGACCATAAACTCGTTTTATCACATTCTTGAATCAAAGCAGTCATTTTTCATCCTATTTTTTGATATTCTATTCTGATGGGTGCGGGGAGGGGCTGGAACATCCCAACTGTATCATGCCCCTGACAGAGTCTGAATCCGAGGAGAAAGATGAACAGCTGACAGGGAGTGGGAGTATGGCTCCGTTGTGGAGGAGGCTGGGGAAAGGCAAAGTCTGGCTGGGCAGAGCAGGGAAGAGATAGAACAAGACAGAGGGAGTTCAGAGGAAGACCCAGGCCCACCCCCTCTTCATCCTAGGGCATGCAGGGTGGAACAGAGAAGAGAACAAAGTGGGTTGTGTGGCTTATGGGGGAGGAAAGGGCCCTGATTCCATTCATTAGCCACACCTGGGAATGAAAGTTTAAAAGAACTGAATGCTGATGGCAGCAGCTTCTGGGAGCAAACATAACTTTATCTTGTGTTGTCTTTGCTTATCTGTGTTTCTGGCATCTTCCCAACCATGTGAGTTTTGCCGTGCCTGCATGTCTGGAATTTTTGCTCCTGCCCTGCCAAACTAATTACCCCAGTTTGGCTTGATTGGATTTATAGTTACAGTTTTTGTTGACCATGTTTTGGATTTGATTCTCTGAAGTCAAAGGCTGTTCCTGGGAGCATTTTTCTCCAGTCAGAAGGTAATCTGGTCATTGGGGGCAAAGATGGAGCTAATAAAGGGACTCTTATTTATTATCTGACTATGTTGCCTTTGGGCTACACCCCAGGTCATCGCAAACTGTCAGGCCTTCAATATAGGCTGTACCAGGAAGCAGACAACTAGCAGTCCACAACAGGAATGATATGTTTGTTGAATATAATAATAGAATTTTAAAAACCTAATATAATTTTTTTTCTTCTATTTCCTATACCAAGGGAAGTCAAGGCAAGGCAACTTGAATTTCTTTCTCTCTCTGTCCTCTCTTTGAGGGCTGTTAATGTTAATGTAACCATCCTTGCATTCCTTATTCAAGGCTATCACTGAACTTGTCTAAGCTAACTTAACTAATAGTGATTTAATTCTTGCTTTTATTACTGGAATTGGAGATAGTGAGGAAATTATGGTAGTCAGAGAAAGAGCATATGTACAGAAGTGGGTGTTATCATGCTACTGGGCTCCACTCAATGATTCACCTAGGTCAAAATATTGATATTCGGGTATTATTCTAGATGGATGATCATAAACAATCTCATGCTTTGCAAGCTCTCCAAGTTTGCAAGCAAAGTCTGCTTCAACCTGGCTTGGAATGGGGGAGGGGAGAAGCTACCTTTCCTCTCCTAAGCAAGTGCTGTGTCTCCAAGGGGATCCCTCTCCTTTGCATCTTTTCCAAGACTACTGGGCTTCAATTTGTTTTGCTGGAAGGATTAGAATGATCTCTTCTCCCCCACCTTCCTTCCCACTTTCTTAGAAGCAGAAAGTCACAGTCTAATCTGGAAGGAAAATGGTTCACTGTGCTGAACCATTGAAAAGTGCAGGTGGTGGTCGTTCACCCTCTTTTTGTTTCTCCGGGGCTTTGATTGGGGGTTTCTTCTGGAGCAGAGGCAAAGAGCCTTTTCCACTGAAAATTTCTCTGTGTCTTCTAATTTTCTTCCAGAGCAGAACAAAAAAGCCTTTTGCTGTGAAGCTTTTCCATGTCTTTATTCTGATTTTCCCCTGGAGCAAAAGAAAGCCCTTTCTAGTAAAATCTTCCCTGTGTGTTATTCTGATTTTCCTCTGGACTGGAGCAAAATCATCTGGTTTCAGGCCTTAAGTAACAATCCCACACTTATGTTACTCCACATGTGACTCACCCAGTATTTAATTTACCACTTCTGTCTGTGCCTCTTTCCCAAACTATACACTTGTCTCAGTCACAGTCTCTCTCTCTCTCTCTCTCACTCACTCACACACACACACACACACACACACACACACACACACAGGTCCATGGAAAAATTGTCTTCCATGAAACCAGTCCCTGTTGCCAAAAAGGTTGGGATCTCTTAATCAGACCATGCAGGGTCCCTACAAGAGAGCCCTTTTAAGGGTTATGTATTAATAGAAAAGCAACTAACTTAGCTCTGTTCCTAAATGCTAAAGGTGTTGCACATAAAAAACAGAGGAGTTCTGATCAACTATAGACATAGTCATCATTTTGACAGTTTTGCTGTAGTGTTATCTGTGGATGTCCCCATTAAATACAAGCATGAGATAAACTGTGCCTGGTTTGTTTTCAGTCCTTTAAGTGGCCACAAACTACTAGCAAAAGTGGCATTTGATCTTAAGGCAAGAAGGCATCAAGACATGTTTCCCCTTTTGCATTTGAGCATCCAAGAAGGAACAGGAAAGGAGAAAGGGAAAGAGGAAAGAAAAAGAAAAAGAAGGAAAGAGTGGAAGAGAACAAGGAAAGAAAAAAGGAAAGAGCGGAAGGAAGAAGAAAGAAAGGGGAGGGAAGAGGGAAGGAGAAAGAAGAAAAGGGAAAAGGAAGGAAGGAAGGATGAGTTCTCCCCAGCCCCGCCCAGCCCACCACAGGCATCTCTGACATGAGTGACATTGAACTGGCCCTGCCCCACCGGTCCCCCAAGGTCCACCACAACCCTGATGCGGCCCTCAATGAAATTGAATTTGATACCCCTGATCTAGAGCCTTGCTAGATTAAAGAAGCATAGAAACCCTAATAAAAGAAAGTAAATGAGTCCCTATAGATTTTATTCTTCTGGTTGTTACCAACTATAGGAGCAGTGCTCATCTCTGTTTCAAGACTTTTGAGCCAATGCTGTCTGAAGACATTTCTATGGTCAGGTGGTCAGCATGATGTCAAAGAGAGATGTTACTTTCCCACCAAATTGGTAACTATTTAAGGTTACTTCAATTTTAGGTAAAACTCAATTTCATTGAGGGCCACATCAGGATCATGTGACCTTGGAGGGCCGGGGGTGGGGGTGGGGCCTCTCTGGGGTGGGCATGGCCATGGTGTGCATTTGACATAGGCTCAAGATGCATTTTTCCCCTCTGCATTCAAAATAGCTATTCCAGACAAAGGGAGATTTATTTTCTGGCACAAATAGTCTCAATTCCATAATGTAGAGATTAAAGACATGTGGAGTCCCCAGCTGCTATGGGTCTTGACTGTTTTGTATAGGAGCAGAGCATAAAAGAACTGACACTTTCTACAGATGTCTCTAAAAACTGTCTGTCTGTCAATCTTTGTTATTACCTCCGACACAACCTTACAGGAGGAATTAATATTAGCGATAATTATAAAATTGATATACCACACAATTCCCAATGACCCAGGGTGGCTTACAACAATAAAAAAATTACAATTAAATAACCACAGGTAAAAGATTAAGATAAAAGATGACAAACTCTGTGGTACGAGGGGGATCAGATTTTTTGGCTCTTCTGAACAACAGCCATCCAGATCTTGGAGGGTACCTAGTTCTAGCTGCTAAAGAGAAGTTGCAGAAGGTGCTGCCAACCCAAACAGGGCATGGAAATTGATGTATCTTCTAATGAACTTCTATTTAGAAAATGATTTTTAAAATGATATAGACACCTTGCTGTATTGAGGCCTAGTCAGTTTTGACACAACTATATTTATGTCATTATGCTGCTGCCAAATGATTTAGACCAGTGGTCACCAACCAGTAGGCTGTGGACCACTGGTGGTCTGCGAGAAAATTTTGGTGGTCCACAGAGAAATTGGCACCCCCCCAAAGCAATTAATCCATACTGCATGAGAACACAAGGCTGCACCGCCCACATGGCCCGTGGAAACACATGGCTTGCATCACTTACATTGCAAACAACATGAGGTAGTGAGGGGAGGAGGGAAAGGGCAGAGAGGGGGAACTTGCTCCATGCGCCCCATGTGCCTTGCCTGGCGACCGGGCTGCTTCTTTCCACTTCTTTCTTCTTCTGTTTTTGGCTGCACACAAGGAAAGCAGCAAAAGTCTTTCTTTCTCTCCCCCAAACTCTACCAGAAATGAGTCTTTGGGACCCTGCAAGGTATCCTGCTCCAAGAAGCTGCACCAGCATGACAAGTCTCACAAAGACTCACTTCTGGAGGAGTTTGGGGGAGAGAAAGAAAGACTTCTGCTGCTTCTACTGCTTTCCTTGCATGAAGCCAAAAGTGTGTGTGTGTATCTCTCTCTCTCAATTTCTTCCCCTGAGAATGGAGCTTGAGACGGTGTCCTGCGATTCCAAATAAAGAATGATCAATTGGTAGGAAAATGGGATGGGGAATTTTCCTGCAGACTTTTTTGGGGATTTTCCCAGGGTCTGCGGGATTTAAAATTACGAGTTTGGTGGTCCCTGAGGTCGAAAAGGTTGGCAATCCCTGATTTAGACACCATCTTGGAGGAGAAAAAACAACAAATGTTAAATGAATCAAATGGGAAAAATTAGATCAGCTTCAGGAGGCAAAGTCTCAAGGTTTAAATACAATACTTATTAGTTCAAAGCTTAGCATATGGTTCTCCTCTGGATTTAGAAGCTATGCAGAGTTAAGCCTGGTTAATATTGGGGTGGAAATATTGGGGGGGCAGGGATAACCCAATCTTAGAGAGTACCTAGTTCTGGATAGAAAAGGGGAAGAAGGTACTACCTCCTGCAGCACTCTGCCAGCTGAAAATGGGTCCGGATCTGGCCCACAGGCTTTGTAGATCTGGCCCATGGGGCTGGCCAGAAAATATCAAATGACAAGCAGACAATACCTCTGCCAGTAAAAACAGGCCATGTGGGGGCCTCGCAGGGCCCCTGCAGGCCTGTTTTTAGCCTCCACAGCCTCCTGAAGTACTCTGCCAGCTGAAAATGGGCACAGAGGGCCTTGGAGGCCGAAAATGGGCCTCACAAGGCCCCTCATGAGCCATTTTCAGTGAGCAAAGTGCTGCAAGGGGCTGTGGAAACTGAAATTGCACCTATGCACCTCCATGGTCCATTTTCACTGGCAGAGGTATCACAGGCTGGTCCTTTAATATTTCCAGGTTGGCCCCATGGGAATCTAAGCAGCCCACAGGCTGGATCCAGCCCACAGGTCTTGAGTTTGACACCCTGATCTACTTGCATCAGTATGCTTTTGAGATACTAGGGCAACAGGAACTGGGATGAGGATGGGAATTTACCCTGTCGTGTGGAGCTTAGGTCTCGAAACTGGGCTCTGGCTTTCCAGCCAACAAGTCTAGCCCCTTAAGCACTGAGCAATGTTACACCCCACCCCCCAAAAAAATCCAATCCCACTAAACATAAATATTCAGTGGGAAATACCTACCTTGCTTGGTATAGTTGAATCATTGTGTACATTTTGTGTACACAAATGGATCTATTTATACTGAGTTTTCAGAAAGTAACTACTAGCTTGTTGGTTTATTGTAACTCTGATTCTTTCTTTTTAATTGCTGTTATCCTGTCAGAGTGTACACAGTGTGACTATGTGAGACAACCCAGGAGCAAATACAGCAAACAGAGGTTTGTATTTAAATATAGTGGTTTTATCCCTACAAAAGCCACCCCAGTGGCAAACCCCAGTTTGAGACATACAAGCAGGGGTGGGCTTCAAAAAATTTAGCAAAGGGCTCACTGCCCAGATGCTAGGTGGGCATGACCATGGTGGGTGTGGCATAGTCAGCCTCCTGTGCCAGGATGGGGGGGTTGCCCTCCCCAGGCTCTAGAGGCTTTCCTTGAGCCTCTGGGAGAGCAAAAATGGCTCTAGAGGCTCTCTGGAAGCCAGAAATGGCCCATTTCCAGCCTTCCCGAACTTCTGGGAGGCCTGTTTTTTGCCCTCCCTGAGCCTCCGCATGTGCCCTGCACTTACCTTCATCCAAAATGGGCCACATGCAGATTGCTGGGAGAGGTGGCATGGGCAGTACAGGGCAGCCAGGAGTGGCATTTGGGAGTCCTCCAAACTGCACAGAATCTTAGTTCGGGGCTCTCCCAAACCTCTGCGAACCCCCAGCAGTCCACCCCTGCATACAAGTAGTTTGAGACAAGTCTTGAACTAACAGCAATCAGTAATTTACATCATGGAAGCGCACATGGAGAGAGAGATATGCCCCAACAGGACCTCTCTTACGGTACAGCCTCTTAAAGTGGTAACAGTTTCAAAAATCTCATTCCAGCATCCAACATCATTGTAGCATCATTGCAGTATTACAGTAGCTGGTCAGCTATTAAATCATCATTACCCTGACATATCCTAAATTTTTATATCTTTTTATATTAATACATGCATAGGATATAAAAGTTAAAGCTGCCTCTCCCATAGTTTGTTATAGGAATTTCCTTTATTATTTTAAAATAATCAGCCCTTTGGCCAAAGTTCCTGTTGGTTGAATAGTAACAAGTAGCATGTGCTTTGTTCTGAGATGCCATTGTTTCCTAAAGTCAAAGCATTTTAAATTTTGTTCACTGAAACATAAATTGTTTTATCCCAAACATATCTTCTACTATATTCGTAATGTATTCTACATCAAACTGTTGCAAAAATGAGACATTATCTTCATAAGTATTATCAGCATTAGTTTATGGGAAAGTCGCATTGATAATTATTAACATAGAAAGAGGTATAAATTGCAAACTCTTAGACAGTAGGACTCTTTATGGTCTGAGTTGCAATACAGGTTCAGACTTATATACTTAAATCTTTGTTGTATTAGTGACTGTAGTTTTAACAGATTTGTGATACAATTACTGTACATTACAGTATATATTCTGTAAGAAACACTGGAGTGACATTAATATATTGGACTTGACCATCTATCCTAACAATAAAAGAGTTTAATTAATAAAGTTATCTTCATTTATCTGAACATTTAATAAGTCTATAACTCAAAAATCCTAAGTTTAACAATATTGTTAGAAAAGGTCTACAGACATCTTACTCATAGCATATGTCAAAACATCAAATTATAATCCAAAAAGCCTTAATTAATAAAACCTTGCCCTCACTAAGTCAACAACTTAATGCCATACATTCAATCAATTAAAAAAATTGGAAAAAGACCTACTTTAGCAAACCCAAAATTTTAATTGTGCCATAAATACCTTCAAACCTATTTTATTGCCATGATCAATTGCATAACTATTTTCATATTGGTCTCTTAATTAATTAGTATTTTGTCTACTTACTGCTACACCTGTCTTAAAAAGAAGGTAATGAACAGTCTGTGTGACATCTGCTGCATGCATTAGATTGTGGTATGGATTTTTATACTTGCTATAGCCAACTTCCAGAGCTTCCACAAAGGAGACAAGAGCAGAAATTGGAATCTATATATATATACATAAAAAGGAGGGTAGATTGTGAACACATTTAGCACAATAATAGATTGATTTAATCTTACCAAACTTTTCATCAACAGTGTTTCATTGTGTTTGAAAAATCTGATATTCTTTAAGCAAATGCCAGCACTCAATCTTATCTTCTTAGAGTTACATAATGTGTTCTAGATATCCCTAATAAATTATATCATTAATAAATACAAAATATAAGCAACATATCAGCACTTTCTTTCAGAATTAAGATGTTTAATCTATAGATAATAGGTGGTTGACGGAGTAAAAAAAATCATCCTTGTCATATCCATCTCTTCTGGTTTAGGTATAGTTTTTAAAATCTTAATCTGTGTAGTTTTAATGTTTTAATTATTTTTCTATTTGTTTTATATCCTGTAATCTGCTCAGAGCTACCTTATAGGAAAGATGGTCAGCATAAAAATTAATTAAAAAATAAGTACCTTCATTGTAACATTATCAAACTAATTTTATATTATTTACATCAGTGGTGGGATTCAATTTTTTTTTACTACTGGTTCTATGGACGTGGCTTGGTGGGTATGGCAGGGGAAGGATATTGTAAAATCTCCAGTCAGAGGTGGTATTTGCCAGTTCTCCAAACTATTCAATATTTCCGCTACCGGTCCTCCAGAACTGGTCAGAACCTGCTGAATACCACCTCTGATTTACATTACAGTAATATATAATTATTAACCACTATTTTGGGTATGGAGATATATAATTATATAATCATGATTGAATAGTTCTAGATCAGGGGTATCACACTTGCAGCCCACGGGCCAGATGCGTCATGCACTGGCCACTCCCACCCTTGATTTAGTGAAGGGAAAATAAGTTGAGATACGTCACATGATGAAAATGTGTCATCATGAGTTTGACACCCCTGTTCTAGATCATGGCTTAACTTATTTATAAGTTAGAAATGCACTTTTTTTAATAATATGAAAGTTATGGCCAATTTATATTTTACCACAGCTAATTTTGGAATTTCTACTCTATGAAAACAAATATATTAATACAGAAATAAATTTGTTTGGGGGTTATTTTGGAATAATATATTCCATTATTAGGAAGATCCATTGTGCTTTCACATAAATCTTTAAATTTAAAAATTACATATTCACTTTTAATACATGTTTTGTTTTTTGGAAGACTCTGGTCCAGCAAAGAGATTTTCCTTATTTTCTCATACAGTGGTGCTAAGATATTAAAAAATGCTTCAAGATATTTGAATGAGTTAGTTTGAGCAACATAAATTACATCAATTTTTCCAAGAATGGCAACGTACAATGGATAATACCTTGGTTTTACTGTAGTTGACATTGGGACATTCTCTCTGCCATAAAGCAAATTCTCCAAGGCATCACCTAAGATGATGGCCATGCCACCTTGATCAACTAGAGCCGAAGGTATTTTCTAACGAATATAGGAAAGTGAAACTCTAATATTGGGCTTGCATAAGAAAATTTATGTAAAAATTAAGAATGATTACCAAAATATAGCCATGCTTTACTCCTTCTCAAAAAGATAAGAAAAAAAAATAGAGAATGCTCTTGAGAACCACACATATACTTCATTGTATTGTTCCCATGGAGTTTCATAATTACATTGAAGAGAATGCAGTTATTGATCAATCTCTTCTAAAGTTAATGGGAGTTTTTCCTTCATTAATCCATATAAGACAATATTGCTTTATACCTCCATTAACAGTAGTAAGTAACCTTTCAGTTGGGGAATTGAAAGTACAGCATCATTAGCATATAATTTCAATACATGTACTTGAGTTGCTAATTTAACTCCAATCTTTCTAACTTCAAGATTTATTTTTGCTGATAATGATTCTACTGCCAATAAAAATAAAGAAGGATAAAGGATAAACAATCTCTTCGGTATTGTGGGTAAGTCTTCACACTGTAGTTGTTAAATCAGTTTTGCACCGCTCTAGAAATTGTAATTGATTTATTGTAGTTGTTAAATCAATGACAGTAATCACAAATTCTGTCCAATTCCTATTACAGATAAGAAAGTATTATATTTTTTGGCTTTATGTTGTAATACAGACATTATACAGACAAATGTTTGCTTTATTATTTAAGCTTCAGATTCTTTGGAGGTTTATTGTATGTAACTGTTATCAATCAATCAATCAATCAATAAATGCTGAATTACCACTTGTCTGAGATGTGTGAAGAATTATGTTCTTTTCCTTTACTTCCTGTAATGCCAAATAACACTTTTGTCCCCCCAAATGCAGATAGTTTTATAGAATAAGCACTAATGTTAATTAATCATATTTACATTATTATAGCTTTTGCATTTCCCCATTAGAGAACACACTATAATTCTATTGTATTGATCAATATAATGATTGGTGAAAAACTGTACTCTCTGTTCCTTACAAATCATGATCTCTTGACAGTCCTAGAGCCCAAATGGCTAAGTACAGAGCAGGTGCTTGCTGCCTGTGGAAACTCTACTACTCGGAACTTGGACCAACAATCCATGTTTGGACTCTCAGCCTTCTGGACATCAGTGTATCCCAATTTTGGGCTTTGGCCATTTGTACCTCTTTGGAAACAAGCTATGAAAACAAGGGGATTCTGATTTTTTTTCTGTATGTATATGTTTTCACATATGTCCTGCCTATATTTATTAAATCCTTGCAAAGTAAAATTCCTTGCAAGTACTCCCCAGAATACTTATTCATGTCTTATCCACACAGAGAATTCAAAACTTAGAATCAGGGAGAAATAAGCCACAAATAACCTGGATAGGAATAGGAAGCAAAAAGTATTGAAAATAATAAAGTCAGAAAGTATGAGGCAGATGAGCCATAATTTTACAAGATGTCTTCCTTTGGCGAAGCCTTTTAATACTACTAATTTATTCCATATATAACAGAGTCATAGATTTCTGAAATTGCCCAATTTTGTTTATTACAATAACAAGAACATTCAAAATAAATCAAAGGACAGTATATTGTAATCAGTAGCCAAAATACAAAACAATCACAAAATAAATATAAATTACTGATCTATGGAATAGGAGAAAGGAGTAGGTACTAAACTACTAACCTTGAAACGGCTGATCAAATCATAGCGTGTGAGCAGTTCATAGAAAATAAATTTTAGTGCATGATCCCCACTAGCATCATTTAATGTAAATACATCAAACGACCACTTGTCAACATTCTGTGCAAAGGGGAAAAGGGGGGCATTAGTATATTCTCTTCATCATCTGCACACAAAGAACACACACCTAGTTCTTAACATGGTCCTCAAAAAAAAGTGGTCCAACTAATAAAAGGATTTTTCTGCCAGTGTTGCATTTTGATTATAATGTTTTGGAGAGTTCATTTTTGTGCTTATTTTCTTTCATTTCTTGCCTGTTGCCTTGATGGTTATATAGCAGTACAACACAGAAGAAATAAATACAAATTTCTTTACTTTTTAATTGTTACACAAATTACTGATTCCATTTTATTACTATGTTAATATGAAAGAGTGGTTTAAATCATTTTCCATGTTTTAATTAATATGAAGAAAAGTATATACCAGTATTGACAAGAAAGGAGATACTCTATTGTGTTACAAGTTAGAACAAATATTGATAAGATATATTTAATTATATTAGAAATGAATTTGCCAAATGAAATTTGGCTGTAAAAATTTCTGTTGTGTTTTCAGACTAAATAAAACCAGGGGTGGGATTCTACCAGTTCTCACCTATTCGCTAGAACTGTTTTTTAAACATTCTAAGCAGTTTGGAGAACCAGTTGTTAGAAGAAATTACTGGTCTAATCCTGTAAGGAAGGCAGGAAGGAAACATTCTGGTGTTGCTTACAGAAACTGCCTCTCTGTTAACACTTATTACATTTCTTGGCAGGACTAGACTTCCTGTCTCAGGAACGTCTCTGGAGTTATTTTCCCCTCCTTTGCTGGTACTTTGCTTGTGTGGAATGACCATTCAAAGTTACAATGGCACTGAAAAAAGTGACTCATGACCATTTTTCACACTTACGACTGTTGCAGCATCCCCACAGTCATTAAAGGCCAGGCGAGGAGATGCATGCCTCGATGTGAGTGATATTGAGTTTGCCACACCCAGCCAATAACATGACCAACAAGCCATGTCCACCCAGTCACATGACCAACAAGCCATGCCCACCAACTAAGCCATGCCCCACAGAACTGGTTGTTAAAAAAATTGAATCCTACCCCTGAATAAAACTACTGCAAGCAATTAGCAAAGCACACAGTGAGTGAAATCCATGTTGTTATAGTATTTTCAAATAATGCTTTGAAAATAGAAGTCACTGTACTTAAAATGATTTAAGTTACCAATGCATAAACAGAAGAATAGTGGTAAATGAAAAATGTTTAGAATGATTAAATGATTATTCTCGTATTATTATTGGGAAATGATACGATATTTCTGAATTCAAATTCAAATTCAGATTAGCTGAGCTCATGCTGAGTCTCTTTAAAGTTTAAACAGTTTGAGGCATCTATTTGTAAAGTATTCTTGGGAAATTATTTTTGAACAGATGTCATGATTGTTAGTTATGGAATAAGGGTGTACAACATTTAATATTGCTGTGTTCAGATTTGATTGATCTCATTTAAAACAGACATAAAAATAAATGTACTGCTGTAATCACAGTCCTTATTTCAAAGGTTCCAAGATTTTTATACAGAGATAAACCTGGGCCTAGTGGAAAAGACTCAAGTCAGAAAAAAGGTCACATGCACATCTATTTCTCTCCAAAATCTAGATAGAATTTTTAAAATATGATCCATTAATTATATTATTTTCTTGCCTTTTCTCCAAGAAGCCATTTTCTTTACTTTAAAACACCTCTGTGGGGTTAAAGTACAAGAAAAAGCAGCAAAACACTGCTGGCTTATCCTCTACAACTTACCATTTTTTCTTTTCTTTTTAATGAGAGCACAAATCAATCAATTTAAACATTGGAACCCTTGAAGTAGCTAGACTTCCATTAGAAGAACTCTAATGGAAATATCTGAAAATTTATTTCATTTTGACCTTTGTCATTTTATTTTGCACCTAGCCATAGATAATGAACCTACATGTCCATAATAATGCTCAAAATATTTAAAATTTCACACTGGAATCTTCTGATGCTATCTTCAGGCACTACTGCAAATTACTTCCTATTTCCCCAAAGTATTCTAATTGTAGAAAACAAGATGACTAAATTTCATACATACATATGTATGATTTGGCTCCAGCTGTAAAAGAAGACAAAAGGGCAATTCTTCCTAGGATGTTTGTAAACTGTAAAGTTGTATCAGCCTAAGAAGGATATTTTGATAGGCACTTAATTTCTGACCAATATTTGCAAAGAAATAATGTGTTTTGGGTAAGGGCATGTATGCACATATATACACCGCTTTATGAGATCAACCAGACTCAAAAGATAAAGCAAGAATTTCAAGTCTGGTACAAGGATGTTATTTAATGATCACAAAAATATTTGTATTCAATTTCAGAAGAATGTTGGCAATTCAGCTTCCAGAGCAATAAGGAGGCAATATGAAGACTCAAAATCTGTGATCTTCTAATTTACCACATTAATATTTGAAATGATAAGAACAATGAGTTTACTGTCTGGAAACCAAATTCATTTATTTATGTTTATATTTTCTAGTCTGCTTTTCACTGATAAAACAATTCCACTACAGTGGAGTTTAATTTATTTACCATGAAATTAGTTCATTTCTAACTGAGACAAATAGACAAAAATGAAAGATTTCACAGGAAAGTTATTTTTAACTAACAGAAAAATTTTCTCTAAGGAGCAGTAGTATTTTATAATAGTAAGGAGAATTTACATCCAACTGGATAAGTGCAATTCTATTAATATGGGTCACACTAATATTTCTTCATATGGATACTTAAATGGGATTTAAACCAAAATCAGTTACAAATAGCAATAGCACTTAGCAATAACACTTAGACTTGTATACCACTTCACAGTGCTTCACAGCCCACTTTAAAATTTTACAGAGTCAGCAATTGCCTGTAACAATCTGGGTCCTCATTTTACCAACCTTGGAAGGATGGAAGGCTGAGTCAACCTTGAACCAGTGAGACCCGAACTGCCAAACTGCTGGCAGCCAGTGATCAACAGAAATAGCCTACAGTCAGGGGTGGGATTCAAATTTTTTAACAACCGGTTCTGTGGGTGGCTTAGGTGATGGGCGTGGCTTGGTGGTCATGTTATTGGTTGGGTGTGGCCAACTCAATATCACTTACATCAAGGCATGCATCTCTTTGCTTGGCCTCATGACTGTGGGGATGCTGCAACAGTCGTAAGTGTGAAAAATGGTCATGAGTCACTTTTTTCAGTGCCATTGTAACTTTGAATGGTCATTCCACACAAGCAAAGTACCAGCAAAGGAGGGGGAAAAAACTCCAGAAATTCCTGAGATAGGAAGTCTAGTCCTGCCAAGAATGTAATAAGGGTTAACGGAGAGGCAATTTCTGCAAGGAACACCAGAATGTTTCCTTCCTGCCTTACAGGATTAGGCCAGTAATTTCTTTTAACAACCAGTTCTCCGAACTGCTTAGAATGTTAACAACCGGTTCTAGCAAATAGGTGTAAACTGGTAGAATCCCACCCCTACCTACAGTACTACATTCTAACCACTGTGCCACCGCAGCTCTTATTCCTAAAGCCACGTGATTTTTAGACCTACTAGTTACAATTCAGGTCATTATGTAAAATTTCATTTTATTCTGCTTCAAATAGACATGAAGTCTACATCTGAGGTTTCAATAAGGGTTTTTCTTAATTTGTTAGGATCAACACAAGATTTAAAGGATTGCTCCATGAAAATCCTTCGTGTACTAATTCACTGACAAACAAAGCTGACCAATGATATCAGCCATAGGAATGATGCATTATAATTTAATGTCCTTATGTACAGTAGAAAGAATGTACTTAATGAGGGATTTAGGCCTGATCCACATTTATTAATATCAATAACTGTGTTCTGGAACAGCAGTTGAATGGAAATTCATCCACTCCCTTGGCTAACTCAAATAATAGTTTATACCTCCATGTAAATGTCTCATGTGCATAGAAAATTTAGTTCATTTTGAGAAGAAAGAAGTACTAAAATGATGTAATTGCATGTGAAAAAAAATCCACTTACACAGGAGATCAGGTTGTTTGCAAATTGATGTATGGTGTTCCTTCACTACATAAAACAGTACTTCATCATAATTTGTTAAGATAACTTAACAAAAATGTGTACAAGAAGGAGGGGAAAAGTGATAAAACATACATATTGATGTAAACTCTTCCTCTTATATACAAAACAAGTACAATAAGACAGCTTGTACTGAGAGCAACAATGACATTTCTTATTTTAAGCAATATCAGAGTTGTTCATATTTGTTTCTTTAAGCAGATTTCATTTAATATGAAAACCAAATTTTGAGAAAACAAAATATATACTACAGAAACAAAATCAATACTATAATATTTTAATAATTTATAATAAAAACTATTCATTGATATTACCTTTAGTGCTGTGATTACAGCTGGGGGATAGCTAAGTCCAACCACATTGGATGTACGTCTGTACATTCTATCATGATAAAAAAATAATGTATGAGAAGTGTAAGAAATGAAAATTAGAGCATACCTAAATTCTTAATGGTGGATATGACTTATCTAAGTAAAACAATTTATCTTTGTTTATTTGCTCTTTTTTCATACATTTTATAAAAGATTTTGATTATAATAGTAAAAATAAATGTAAACTATACTCAGAAAAAGAAATAGATTAAAAAATTCAAAAACAAAGAAAAGAAAAGGGAGAAAAGAAAAAGAAGAAAGTAAGTGAAGGGGAAAAAAGAAGTAACTTCCAATCTTCATCACACGTAAAGATAAATGTAATTTCTCTTCACCCATAAAAAAGTTACAAATATCTCTTCTTCCCATAACCTAACCCTGATCTATATGCATGTTCATCATGTTTCACACAAATATAACCAGGGGTGGGATTCTACCGGTTCTGTCCGGTTCTATAGAACCCCTTGTTAACTTTCTAAGCAGTTTGGAGAATCGGTAGTTAGAAGGAATCTCCTTTTGTTTTTTTCCACCCTTATTACATTCTTGCCAGTACGCCTAGACTTCCTGTCTCCGGAACTTGTGAGGCTTGGCTTTCTTAAAGGGGAAGGGTTGTTTTAAGATTTTTACACTGCTGTTGGGAGGAAATACTTCCCTGGACAATCAGCACTTTGAAGAAATACTTGAATAATGAAGCAAAGCTTTTAGTGACAGGGAACCAAGATGAGTGACATTCAGCAAGTTTCATGGCTAACCAGAAAGAGTGACATTCAAACATGAATTTACATACCTTTTCTGAGTTTTAGTCTAAAACTGGTTTTTGGTGAAGGTTAATTCTGTGCTTGGAGACGTTTAATCCTGTGATGGGATAATTTTTCCTATTGAGCGTCAACAAGCAACAGCTACTGTTGTGATTTAATTATTTGTATTGTGTTTGAATTTTTTCCTGCCTCAGGGTTTCTTTTTCTATCTGGGGAGGGGGTCTTCCATCACTATTTTAGTACTATCTGGCACTGTCCTTTTAGGGTATACTTCGAAGAAGCAGGAGGCAAGCTTGGCACTGACTTTTTTTTTACTGCCTTCCTGGGGGGCATGTGATCTTTCCTTAAATCTGGATGATTTCCTTAGGATATCTTGTGAGGTGAGTGAGACCAGCTGGTATCTTTAAGTGATGCAAATGGATCTAAGGATTGCTTTTCCTGGGTGTGCTTTTTCTGGAGAGCTTAAATGACCTCTCTGTTAAAGGATTTCACTTTATGATCAAGAGTTGGCTGCTTGATAGTTATCACTGCATTTTAACTATTTTCATTCCTCAAGGTGCTCTGACACCCTGCCTGATTTGTAACTCCAGCTTGCAGGTATTTTTAATCTAATAATTGGTATTTAGCTTTTTGCAAGCAAAGAAGTTTTTTGTATTTTTGTACAGGTAATCCTTGACTTACGATAGTTCATTTAGTGACCATTCAAAGTTACAATGGCACTGAAAAAAAGCGACTTATGACCATTTTTCACACTTATGACCATTGCAGCATCCCCACTGTCATGAGAGGCCAAGCGAGGAGAAGTGCCCCTTGACATGACTGATGTCGAGTTGGCCACGTCCACCCAGTCACATGACCAACAAGCCACACCCACCAACTAAGCCACACACACAGAACTTGTTGTTAAAAAAACTGAATCCCACCCCTGCATGGGATCCTTCATTAACTCTGGCAAGTCATTGATATATAAAGTAAATAATAATGAGGCCAGGATACACCCTTGCCTTATCCCTTTATTTGTGTGAATCCTATTAGTCAGAGCTCCTTAAACCCCATACCACACCCTCAAACAGGTACTTGTATAAAGGGCTTTAATCAAAACCAGCACTCTACATTCTATTTTAAGAGATGTCCATTTACTCCATATTACTTCTCGTAATATCAAATGCTGCTGTGAGCTCTATAAAACAGCAAACAGGGGTCTCCTCTTATAGGAATAGTTGGCAATTAGATGGTTCAAGACAAAGGTTTTCAATTGTAGATCGGCTTTGTCTAAAATCTGCTTGTTCTTCTGTGAGGATATGGTCTTCCTCTTCCCATATTTCAATTCTATTCAAAAGGAACCTAGCATATATTTTTGCTACAATGTCAATCAGACTGATGGGCCTATAATTACTAGGATACTTTTTATTCTCTTTTTTATATATGGAAACAACTATTGCCATCTTCCACCCATCTGGTATATGGCAGGTGTTACTTATATGTGTAAAAAGACCTGTCAATTGGGAAATTTCTTAAATAATTCTGCTGGTAAAAAATCTTCACCTGGGGCTTTATTGCTCTTTAAGCTTTTAATGATGGATCGTATCTCCTTTTAATGATGGATTGTATCTGGGGTGGGCTGCTACTGGTTCACCACGGTTTGGGTGAACCAGTAGCTAATTTTATGGCCATTTTATGTCCGGTTCAGCAAACTGGCAAATCCTACCCCTGCCTGGCCCCGTCCACCACACCCTGCCCCTCCCAGGAGTCCCCACATGGCCCATTTTGGATGCCAGGTAAGTGGAGGCTTGGGGAGGGTGAAAAATGGGCCTCCTGGAGGCACTAGAAGGCAAGAAATGGGCCCATTTCTGGCCTCCAGAGGGCCTCTGGAGCCTGGGGAGACTGTTTTTGCCCTCCTGGAGGCTCAAGGAAAGCCTCTGGAGCCTGGGGAGGGTGAAAACCCTGGTGCAGGAGGCTAACTAGGCCATGCCTGCTATGGCCACACCCATCCAGCAACCAGGCAGGGAACAGGTTGCTAAAATTTTTGAAGCCCACCTCTGATTGTATCTCCTTTAATGATGGATTGTATCTCCTTCTGGTGGCCAACGGGGAGGAGTTCTAGGATTTACTAAATCACTGTTTAAAGACAGTTTCTCTATAGGTTCTGTGGAAGGAAACAAATATTGATAATAATTCTCCAAGTCCTCAGCAGAGATTAGTATATCAAATGCAAATCTCCGTTCCTTTAGGACATTTGTTACAGAGTGCCAAAATATTACTGCGTTATGAGTTTTGGTATCCAGATTGAGTTCTGACCAGACTGAAATGTCAAAACTATTTTCTTTAATCTTATGAGTTTTTTGTATTTTCTTCTTATATGCAACATCTCAGTTTGTATATGAGTGGTAGGACTCTTTTAAACAAGCGTTCAATTTCTTTTTCAACAACCAGCATTCAAAATCAGTGAGATCTACCACTTGAAAATTTTTGGCAGGGGGTTTAGTTATTAGATGTTTCTTCAGCATATTGCAGAAATTAAAGGATGCTTTGGAGCCTGATAACCCATCAGTTGTAGATGACTGGATTTTTCTAGCCTAATAAACAGCATTTTCTCTTTTAAGATTGTCTAATATTGCATTTGTATCAACTTTAGCTTTTCTCCCTTTTTAAGTAAGGTCTAATCTGAAGAAGGATTCTAAATAACTTGAAAATGTGTACATTATTTTATGACATTTTATAGAATAGAATAGAATTCTTTATTGGCCAAGTGTGATTGGACACACAAGGAACTTGTCTTGATGCAAACATTATTGGTCCTAACAAAGTGAATTTTGGATTTCTTTGCCCCATGAATCAAAACAGCTATATTTGCTTTCTAGCTCTCACCCATTTAAAAAAAGGTTATTAGTCGATAATTCTTTTTTCGTTTTCCAAAGTCAGACAATGGATTGGATTCAAGTTTATACCAACAATGGCTCATTTAATAAAATAATTGAGAATCACTTCTTAAATCTTTAAATAAGCTTGTGTTTTAATCCAATTTATTATAATAGTTTCAATATATATGTATGTGGCAATGATATGTGGCAATGGTTTTGTTCATGGTTATTTATCTTTGTAGATCATCAGAGAGACAACCAGTTTGGAGTAGTAATCAAGGCATAAGGCTAGGACCTGGGAGACCATGAATTCTAGGTCCACTTTAGGCATGAAGCCAGTTGGGTGACCTTAGGGTAGTCTCTCTTTCTTGACCCTAGGAATTAGACAATGGCAAAAAACTTCTGAAATCTTGCTAAGAAAATGGCAAGGACTTTTTCAGAAAATTGCCATCAGTGAACAGTGACATGAAGGCACTAATTATCATCAGAATGTTAAAAAAATGTCAAATAGCCTTTATTCAAGATTAAATCTACAGTCTCTGTCCACTGCCTTTTACCTCTCAACAAATATTCCAGCTTGAACTGCATGAACAATGGTTCTGAATCGCGGCTTTTCTTCACTTCTTCTTAGCATCATACCCATCTGTCGGGTGAAAGTAGAAGCCAGCCAGTCCCGTACCTCTGAAGGCACCGAGTCAGACTCAATATCACTAAGCTCATCTTCTGTGTCCAAGAGGTGCCTGAAAAGGACAGAGGAAAAATTATATTAAGGAATAGCTATACTGAAACAATATTCTTCCAATTGTCAGACATGTCAAACCCATATATAAATCTATTGGTTAGTGAGTTTAGAACTTTATTTTATTCTATTTCATTCTGCAGAAGAGGTAAATTGAATGAAAACTATTACTGATATTGTGTTTTGTCTGGTGAACAACAATGCTACCAAAATACAAAGTACCTTATTTTTAGAATACACAATAATCATATACTGCACATTATCATTTTAGGGTTATTCAAGATTAAAATTGCAATGTATCCAGGACTCAATTGTGTTTTTATACTTAGGATATTTTCAAATGCTAGCAGTTCAGCCAAAATGCTTGTCTGATGTGTTTTCCATTCTTTTGCCATTTTAAAAACTCAAGATAAGTTATTCTATGGTAGAGCGATTTCCACAGATTAAAAAGAAAGCAAAAGAAAATCCATAAAAACCCATGCTTATTAGTAGTAACTTTTCAATTCTTCTACAATTCTTCCAACCTTTCTATAACAGCAGATTTTAACACTGAACTGGAATGTCTATGGAGATCAGGGGTGGGATTCTACCAGTTCGCATCTATTCGCTAGAACCGGTTGTTAACATTCTAAGCAGTTCAGAGAACCGGTTGTTAAAAGAAATTACTGGCCTAATCCTGTAAGGAAGGCAGGAAGGAAACAGAAACTTCTTACAGAAACTGCCTCTCCATTAACCCTTATTACATTCTTGGCAGGACTAGAGTTCTCCGGAGTTTTTTCCCCCCTCCTTTGCTGGTACTTTGCTTGTGTGGAGTGACCATTCAAAGTTACAATGGCACTGCAAAAAGTGACTCATGACCATTTTTCCACACTTATGACTGTTACAGCATCCCCACAGTAATGCAAGGCTAGGCGAGGAGATGCACGCCTCGATGTGAGTGATATTGAGTTGGTCACACCCAGCCAATAACATGATCACCAAGCCACATCCACTTGGTCACATGACCACCAAGCCACGCCCACAGAACCGGTTGTTAAAAATTTGAATCCCACCCCTGATGGAGATTCTCAGTCATCCAAGTCATAGTTATCCCAAAGGTACTTTTTTTCATTCACTCAGTTGCATTCTTTTAGCATGTCGTTAAGGTGACCTGGAGGTTTATCTGTCATCAGGCCGTTCAATTTTGAACAGCTCTCTCAACAGAGGGCAGGAATATGGAATCATCTATCCCCAATCTACAACACATTCCTTTCAACAGTTCCAAGTAGGCTCCATAACAATTTGCACCACTCAGGAGACCATGTGATGACACAGATAAACCTCCAGATGACCTTAACAACCTGCTAAAAGAATGCAAATGTCCAGTTGTCTGCAAGGAGTATAAATCCTTCCATTCCCACCATCCAGTCAAGCTGAAAAAGCTTCTTGGATGAGAAGTAAAACATCTTCAAAGAAAAAAGCAGAAAGTCCAGTTGCCTTTTGACAAAAGAAAAAAAAGCACATTTGGGACTGAACTGAAATGTCTTCTTTATGGGGTGCCTTTGATCTACCCTTCTCAGACAAATGATAAAAACAAATCTCCTTTATTAAGTTTTGAAATGTTATTGGTTTTAGTGATAATAACTTTAATGTTAATTTCAGTTGAATTGAATTGTATTTGTTTATTAAGTTGCTTGGCATTTGTATACTGCCATAATGTGCGAGGACTTTTTTTTTAAATAAAAGTTTTATTTAATTTTTCACAAAACATATAAATACAAATGAAATATCTTTTTTTTTCAGAACAGCATGGCCCCGGGTTATCACTTCTCCATACAGACATAAACTCAATACATATTTATCTTATACATTCTAATCCATATCTTACAACTATTTTCGCAATTTGTTCAATAACTTTTCCCTTTCTTTACTTCCTATAGCCTTATTTTAAATTATCTCATTCCTTTCTTAATTCAATTACATATCTTTTTCTAATTTTTAAAATCTTTCTAATCAATGTTTTTATACTTTCATCTGTCCTGTTTACAGTATCATATTATCTTTTCACATAAAACAAATTTTCCCCTGAAATTACTAGACTGCAGTGTAACACCTTCGTATCTGTTTTCAAATCTTATTTAAAAATTTAAGTTACATCTTTACAGTTATAACATTCATTTTCTAACCTCTATTTTATAACACATACCTATTTTCAATCGAATTCTGCTTGGTACATTCCCTTAAAATACACACTAAATTCTTAAAAGATAAAAGTATATATGTATATATACCTCTGTATATGTATAAAAATAGTAAATGGAATAATTATTCTATTCAAATACAGCTCTGCCATTAATATTAATAATAATCTTTTACATTTCTATTTCTTTTAACAAACATTACCCAGTAATATCAGTTGTCTTTCACTTTAATCATCTATATTTCATATTTTACTTATTACTGTCTTTAAATTAAAAAAACCAAACAATAATTATTAACAGTAGTCAATAAAGTTGTTATTCTTATTCAAGTTCATCTTGTCAACTGATAAAAATCTTCCATGTTTCTTTTCAGGTTTTTTTAAACGTTCTTTTTAAATCATTGAGAACCTTATTCTCTTTACAAACAAATATTCCATTACACATCAATAGAAATTTTTTCTTTCACTTTAATCATCTAACATATTTTCTAACCCTTTTCTATTTCTAATATAACAATGCTATCCCATGCACCCTTGCAGAATCCTCCCTTAAGTTAAATTTTAACCATTGTCTCTGTGTCTTTTAAATAGGTTTATACCTTTAATTCTTGTATGCTTTTCCTGTACCTCTATATCTTGTTTCTGTCTTTTGTAGCTTCTTTTCCTTTCCCTCTTCCCTCTCTTCTTCTCCCTCCCCTTTTTATTCCCTTTTCTATCTGATTCTCCCTTTTGTGATCATCCCTTCTGCTTCTTCCTGATGATTGCTTTTCAAATTACTTTTTTTTTTTTGGTTGTTGCTTCTGTGCTTAAGTTTTTAACTCCCTTTCCCCCCTTTCCCTTTTTTACCCCGCTTAAAATTGCTTGGTCATTAAAGATGGCTTTTTCGTTGTCCCGCCCTTCTTGTTCTGCCAGCGTTTTTTTTGTTTTTCATAGTTCAAGATCTTCATTTCTAAAAATTGAAAAGCGAAGCCAAAAGATCCTCTTCTGTCTTGTGCTTCTTCTTTTTGTTCTTTAAGTCTCATTTTTAACTCTTCAAGGAGTGATGCCATTTTAAAAATTTTTAAACAACACCCAATTGATTTTATTTTATTTCATTAGGATCCTTCATCCAAAGTTCCAGGAATTATCCAATAATCCAAAACTGTTTCTTGCTTCTTTTCTCACTTTCTCTTTCCAGGGGCTTTGTTATCTTACAACAAAGTTTCAGCTACAATGTATCTTTTGCAAGCCTTGTTAAAATTCCATTATCAATTTTTTTTTAAGTTCCAGGTGGTCTCCTCCATTTTCCAGACTCCACCCTCTTTTTTCCTTTTTCCCTTCACTGCTTTCTTTCCTTTTTTAAAGAAAGTTTTTAAATTATCCAAGAATCTTTATCCCTTTGACACTTTATTTTCAGCTAGAAATAGCCTATTAATGTCAAAGTGGATTAGTATCAATTTCTTATTCAAATCTCTTCTTCTTAATGTTCCAAGTCAGTTAAAACTGTTGATGTTAGAGGAAAAAAAGCCAATTCTGTTTCCTTTCCCTTTCTCTTTTGCAGCTTAAAATCTTTTTTAGGAATAGTATTAGTCTTTAAAATTCAGGCTCCAGGTACCTTAAATAGATGTTCTCCATTCAACCCAGTCAGTCAAACTTTCTCCTTTAAACTTCCTCCTGCACAATCTTGTCCAGTTGGGTTCTTCTTTGAGGTGGCCATTTCTGACTACCGCTGCAACCGCCTTTGGGAAAGGGAGTAATGGCCAGCCGAGGAGGAGAGATGCGGCTCTCCTCAACCCCACTGATGGCTCCCCCTTCTTCACCACCTCTACAGGGTGGCTTCAGCCCTAAATCCAGGCAGCTCGGGGCACTCCAGCGGCGAGCACAGATCAAAACCGTGGACGATCACGATTTCGGTCCGTCGTCAAAAAAGCCCAAACCAGAAGTCCTATGTGCAAGGACTCTTTATAGTTAATCATGGAGTATAAGTTGAATGGTATTTTTATATATAAAAATTAAAGGAGGCTAAGTTGTTAGGCAAATGTTTAAATAATTCTGAACTAAATGCCTTCTTTGTGCCTCTATATAGAAAAAAATCATTTCAGCCTTGTGCTTTGTAGTCAGGTAGATAAGTTTTAATTTATGTCTTATTAACATATAATTTCCATCTCACAAAAAATGAGAATAACTGCAGCTATGTAAGAGAAATTGTTTGATGGAAACTTGGTGAAAGACTACTGGAATAATGCTAATATTTTCATCTCTTAAGATAACATATTTACTGATTATTCGTCCTATTTCTAGGAATATAGACATGTACTTTTTAAACTTTATTAAAAGAAAAATAATTTTTATTTGTATGTGATAAGCCCTATAGCCTAAATATATTATTAAGTATTGAATTAAAAACAAAGCATAAATATACTGAAATAATTATCTCACCTAGTATCATCAATATATACAGATTCCAACACAGTAGCAGCATATTCTAGGTTCTTTTTTAGATCAACAACAGAAGCCTCTCCTCTTTCCAGTTGTTTTACCAAAGATCGTAATCTGTGAGAAGAAAACAAGAATTTGATTTATAATATGCCCCATAACATTCTTAACTTCTTAATAACACAGTCATAACTGTACTATATGCAATACAGTTGTGTCCCTGCAATCCTAGCACACAAAAAACATAAAAGATGATATCTAAATTATCATAGCAAACCTACTGATATTGTCTAGATCAGGAGCGTCAAACTCATGTTGTCACAGTAGCATCACATGACTTTTTTCCTCTTCACTAAACAGGGTGTGGGCATGGCCAGCTCCTCATGCATCCGGCCCACGGGCCAGAAGCTTGACTGCCCTGGTCTAGATTAATTAATACCACTCTAATAGAAGGTTCATTTTCATAAAATATGGCTTATAGTGTAATTTAGAATATGCAGCAGAGCCAGTTTTGACCATTTCTGGTGGACCAGTAGCAGAAGTTTTGAATGGTTCAGAAAACTGCCAAATAAAACCTCTAGCTGTCCTCACCCCGCCACACCCCACCCCTTCCAGAAGTCCTCACGTGCCCCATTTTGGCTCCCACGTAAGTGCAACTAGGCCCAAAATGGGGCATGGGAGGGTACAGCATGCCCCCCTCCGTGGCCCATTTTTGCTCTCAGGGGCTGCAGGGAGGCCTACTAGACCTAAAATGGGATACGGGGAATGCAGCACAGCCCCTCATGGCCCATTTTTGCTCCCAGTGGCCCATTTTTGCTCCATGCAGGGAGACCCACTAGGTCAAAATGGGGTGCAGGAGGGTGTGGTCTGGGCCTCCTGTGGCCTATTTTTTTCTCCCAGGAGGCTTCAGGGAGGCCTACAAGGCCCAAAACAGGGCACAAAGGGTGTAATGCACTCCCCTGCAGCCCATTTTTGCTCCCAGAAGGCTACAGGGAGGCATACAAGGCCCAAAATGGGGTCTTCAAGGGAGAAAGGAAGCCTTCAAGGGAGAAAGGAAGGAAGGAAGGAAGGAAGGAAGGAAGGAAGGAAGGAAGGAAGAAAGAAAGAAAGAAAGAAAGAAAGAAAGAAAGAAAGAAAAGAGGGAGGGAGGAAAGGAAAAAGAAAGAAAGAAAGAAAGAAAAAAAAAAAGAAAGAAAGAAAGAAAGAAAGAAAGAAAGAAAGAAAGAAGGAAGGAAGGAAGGAAGGAAGGAAGGAAGGAAGGAAGGAAGGAAGGAAGGAAGGAAGAAACAGAAAGCAAGAAAGAAAGAGGGAGGGAAGGGAGAAAGAGAGAAGGGAAGGGAAATTGAACGGGATATAGATGGATGGATAGAGAGAGGAAGGGAGAAAAAAAGGAGAGGAAGGAAGGACCAAAAACCTTGGCACTAGACGCAGCTTCAGAGGATGCTTTGAAACAGCACAGCAGTCCAGAGCTGGAAGGGATCTCAGAAGACATCTAGTCCAACCCCTCCTCCAGCAAGAGACCTTACATCATCTAGGTTATTTTGGTTATTTTGGTGCCTCTAATACAGGGGAAATTCCCAGAAATCCCCAGGCATTGCCAATATCTCCCCCTTAGTAAAAAAAAAAAAAACCTAGAGCAAAAATTTCATACAGTATTAAAAAAGAATAGAAAAGGGGGCGTCCTCTCCTTTTTTTCTCCCTTCCTCTCTCTACCCATCCATCTATATCCCATTCACTTTCCCTTCCCTTCTCTCTTTCTCCCTTCCCTCCCTCTTTCTTTCTTGCTTTCTGTTTCTTTCTTCCTTCCCTTCTTTCTTTCTTTTTCCTTTCCCTCCCTCTTTCTTTCTTTCTTTCTTTCTTTCTTTCTTTCTTTCTTTCTTTCTTTCTTTCTTTCTTTCTTTCTTTCTTTCTCCCTTGAAGGCTTACTTTCTCCCTTGAAGACCTCCCCGTGCCCCATTTTGGGCCTTGTATGCCTCCCTATTGTTTAACAGACTGCTAAATTGGCAAAATGGACTGCTAAATTGGCCACGCCCATCCAGTCACATGATCACATAGCCATGCCTACCAAGCCACACCCACAGAACCGGTAGTAAAAAATTTGAATCCCACCACTGCTAAAGGTACTCCCAGACTTATGTTGTCTGACCTTCTCCAGAGTTTTTTTTGTTGTTGTTGGTACTTTGTTTTGCTTTATTAGGGGCTTGACTTTCTTACAGGAGAAGGGTTGTTTTAAGCTTTTTACACTGCTCTTACAATGCTGACAAGACATGTTCTTCCATTCTAATGAATATATTATACCTCATGACAATAATCACAATATGAAAAAGATATCAATGAAAATATTATAGTATTTTTGAGGGACCAAAGAGATGGTTCATTGTCTAAAAGATTGCAAAACAAAGTGTCAAATTACATGTTTGATTTTTTTTTTTATGAAGACACATCTGTATTGAGAAAGAGCTATTCTGAAATAATGTGTTGTTTTTCTGCTTTCAAATTTCATGAACAATATGTCAGCACTCTTTGCCACAGTTCAGTAATAACCACAGTTTCTTGATTTTCTACAATTTAATTCAACTCCTAGTCTAGAATTTGGCAGAATTGCCACATTCACAATAAAAGCTTTTTTTACTGGAAAAGAAGATTGATGACAAATGAAATTGTTTATTCCCTATTAGCATTGCAACAGTACAATTTCTCTGTTATACCCACAGATATTTAAATGAAGCAAAAATCTCTAGAAAACACATAATGAGGTAAGGAGGGATGGCAAGGAAGGCAAACTCAAACACGAAATAGGAGATATAGGAAGCATACCCAGAGTTAGACATAAAGACCTCAAGTGCCTATATACAAATGCACAAAGTTTGGGGGAGAAACAGGGTGAACTTCAACTATCAATGGATGAAGGTAGATATGATATAGTTGGAATTACAGAAATTTGGTGGGATGAAACCCATGACTAACAGAAGGATACAAACTATTCAAAAAAACCAGACCTCATAAAAGAGGAGGTGGAGTTGCACTGTATGCAAAGGACTACTAGATTGCTACAGAAATGCATGGAACCAAAGACGAAAACCACCTAGAATGTATATGACTCAATATAAAAGAAAAAAAAAAGAATAACATTGCCATAGGTGTATACTACAGGCTACCAAGCAGAAAAAATAAATATATTTTTTGCCAGCCAACTAACAAATACATGTAGGAAACAAACTGCAATAGTAATGGGGGGCTTCAATTTTCCAGATATCAATTGGAGACTAATTCTGCACCAAGTGAGAAATGGAATAGGTTCCTGTGCTGTCCTAGCCAATCTATGGGAATTGGATAGTTACTTAGGAATTATGAGCTGTCCCCTTAAGGGAATGCATCATGGTAAATGTAGCTAAAGGTATCCTGGGAAATGTAGTTCATGTCACGTGGTCACATCTGTAATCCCGATTGGTCACTAATTTGACTCTTGATGGATTGGGGGAGTCCTCACTTTTGCCTGAATTCACTGACTCATGGCAGCTGCTTTCTATCACTACGAGATGGGTTAGGAGATAACCATCTTTTACCTACAAGGCAGATATGCAAAGGATTGGTCAATAAAGAACGTTGTCACAAATGTGAGTTATGAGGATACCTGATGAACCAATAAATGTACTTTGATATGGACGTCTTGCTGAGTTTATCTATCTGCATCTGCACAGCTTAAAAATCCATTACTGTGCAGAAGACAGAAAAGTTCCTGACCAACCTAGCTGATATCTTTGTTGTCCAAAAAGTAGAGAAGGGAACTAGGGGGATAGCCATACTGGACTTAATTCTTACAAACATAGAAGAAGTGATAAATAGAATAGAATAGAATTCTTTATTGGCCAAGTGTGATTGCACACACAGAATTTGTCTGGTGCATATGCTCTCAGAGTACATAAAAGAAAATATACATTCATCAAAAATCATAAGGCACAAAACTTAATAATAGTCATAGGGTACTATAAGCAATCAAATCATACTAGGAAACAGTCAATAAAAAATCATAAGAATATAAGCAACAAAGTTACAGTCATACAGTCATAAGTGGGAGGAGATGGGTGAAAGGAAAGATAGGAAGATTAATAGTAATGCAGACTTAGTAAATAGTTTGGCAGTGTTGAGGGAATTATTTGTTTATCAGAGTGATGGCTTTTGGAGGAAAACTGTTCTTGTGTCTAGTTGTTCTGGTGTGCACTTTAGTGTTGTTTTGAGGGTAGGAGTTGAAACAGTTTATGTCCAGAATGTGAGGGGTGTGTAAATATTTTCACCTTGAGTGAAAGTGACCATGTCAAACTAGAATATAACATAACGCAAACACAAGCAATAGATTATGATGACACCAGAATCCTAAATTTTAAAAGAGCTGATTTTAACAAGCTCAGAGAGGACTTGGGAAAGATTCCTTGGATGAAAATCCTAAAGGGGAAAACAACTCAAGGGCATGGCTTGGTGGTCATGTGGCTTGGTGGTCATGTGGCTGGGTGGACATGGCTAGGTTGTCATGTGACTGGGTGGACGTAGCCATGTTGTCATATGACTGGGTGGAGTGGGGCGGGGTGAGTGGGTGGGTGGGGCAGAGTGGGCAGGGAGGGGTGGGAAAGGGCCAGCCAGTGGCATGACTTGCTGATTCTATGAACTGCGCAGAATTGTAACAACCAGTTCCATAGAACTGGTTTGAACTGATAGAATCCCACCCCTCATGTCATGGTTCCAAATCAAGCCAGCAAAACAAGAGGCCACACTCTGAGCAGAACGGGTCTCTATATTGGAGTCTCAGCTTTGCACATGGTGAACAAATCATGTAAAAGCGTTTCTAGCCAGCATTACTGGCCTCTGCTAGCAGCTGGCTATACCAACTCAGCACACCCCACTCTCCTGTTCCCAGTTGCTTCCGACTGGCTCCAGCAAGTACTCTTGCTGGAGCCTGGTTGCTACCTGATCAGCTACAGCAAATACTCTTCAGACTTGGATGGCTTCTGAATTGACCACAGCTGGCTTGCCTTCCTGATTCCTCTCTCAGTATGAGTCCCATCATCTGATACACATCTCTGCCCCCATGCCCCTGCCTCCCCCGTGCATGTGTGGCAACTCCAAAATGGCACATTGTGGCAACTTTGAATGGCATGCTGTTTCAGACATTGACAGGTGGCCTCCTCTGTCAATGGGAATATTTCTGGAAGAGAGCAAACACATGCACAGATTAGTGGACCTGCTGCCCACCCCAGGTGTCCTGCCTAGGCTTCAAGGAATTTTCCTTATGAAATTTGTTGATCAGTCTTTCCACCCATACATCTCGGCTTCTCACCCATGAGGCCTCAGCCATGGGGTACCCTTTCCAATGGACTAAGTGCTGCAGGGTCCCTTGCAGCTGAGAATCTAATACTTAGCCTATTTCATAGTGGGTGTTCCCATCTACCATTATTGGGTCTTGGCAGGTGTGGAGTCAAGGGTCTACTGCTTGATGCCACCACTGGCTTCAGCAGGCTGTTATGAAAGACCGGATGGACCTTCCCCAGTAGTGGTGGGAATTTTAACTGCATTGTTAAAATTGGTTGCTTATTCTGACTATGGGGAATGGACCCAGGTATTTTGGACCCAGCTTTTTGCAAGGCAGTTTCAGTTTAAGGTACTTTGTGGAGAGGTACACCTTTTCCCCTATGCAGAATGGTTTTTGTGGTGACCTTTTCTTATATGCCTGGAGTTTTGGGGTATCAGTTGCTTTCATCGATGCTTGCTTCACATTCCCCCAAACTCCCTGCAAGTTATCCATCCATTCTGTCAGGTTGCCGAGTGAGTGGATTTGGGAATAGGGATGAAGTCCCCTTAAAGGGTGGGAGCCCTGTACTGCTGTGTACGGCATTATTATATGCCATCTCTGTGAATGGCAGAAGCTCTGCCCAATCATTCTGTTGATAGGTGACTTAACACCTGAGATACTGTTCAACCATCGTAATAGCTCTCTCCACAGCTCTGTTAGAATTTGAATGTAAGGCAAAGTTGAAGTGTTGGAAGGAACCAATCACCCAAACAAACTCCTCCAAAAATGTGGCCATAAATTGGACTCCCTGGTCCAATATTATCCTTCTTGGTACCCTGTGTAGCGGTACACATGGATAATGGCCAGCTTGCGAGCTGAAGGTAAGCCTGGACACGCAATGAAGTGGGCCTGCTTGGAAAAAAGGTCTATCACAGTCCAGATCATGGTACTCCTGTGGATCTCTGGAAGGTGCACAATAAAATCCATAGTCCTCCCAAGGGCTAATGCATGGCAACTGGCTGCAGCAGGCCCAGTGGTTTCCCTGCTGGGTTTTCATAGTGGCAGAGATAAAGCATCTTTTTATATAGGCCTCAAAGTCCTTCTTCATCTGTGGCCACCAGAACTGCCTATTGCCCAGGTGTAGCATCTTCAGGAAATTGAAGTGACCAGGTTGTTTGATATCATGGCAGTGCTGGTCTGGGTCACGTCCTCGAAATGGCATTGTAAAGTTTTCAGAAGCAGGTTGACATCTCCCAACTCCCAAGCATTGTCACTGTACAGATCCGCTACCCAGTCTGTTGCTTCCCCATCCAGGGCCACGGTTACCACATCTGCCATGGCCCACTGGCTGGGGTATAGGTATGCATAGAGGATCATGTGACTAATGACCTGGCTTACAAATAGAGCCAGTCTGACAGAGTCCCTATCATATGTGGCCCTCAGATGTGGTGGTTCTTTGGCCCACAGCTGCAGCTGCCAATAGCCTAGAGGCGCCCATGGCCCCAAGGAGGCCACACCAAACTACCAATGGTCAGGGCTACCTCCTGGTAGTTGAGCCCAGTCCCAGCAGCAGCTGTGGAATTTTCCCTCCCCACCCCCACCACTCTTCAGCAGCCTGCCCTGAACCGACCGTGGCTGGCTTGCCTTTCTGGCTCCTCTCCCATGACCCAACCCCCATCTGTGTCCCCATGCACCCCCCTCACCCTGCACATGTGTGGCAACTACAAAATGGTGCATTGTGGCAACTTTGAATGGTGCGCTGTCTTGGACATTGACCATATGATCATAAAAGCCCAGACCAGCATAATACCACTGAAAAATAAAAACAAGAAATCAAGAAGAAACCAGCATGGCTGCACAAAGATCTTTCTGACAAATTGAAAGACAAAAAGGACAAGTGCAAAAAATGGAAAGAAGGACACATAACTAAGGCAGAATATCAGCAGATAGCTGGCATCTGCAAAGATGAAGTCAGGAAAGCAAAGGCTCAGAATGAATAAAGACTTGCCACAAAAGTCAAAGATAATTTTTTTAAGTTTCTTCTAACATATTAATAACAAAAAAAAAAAAAATCAAGGAAACAGTTGGTCCACTAAAGAGAGAAGACAGCAAAGAAAGTAACAGGAAGTAGAGAGAAAGCAGGAGCTGCTCAACTCATTCTTTGATTCAGTCTTTACACAAAAAGAAACAATAGTCCAACTTAGCAAAGACATAACTTAAAAGACAGACTAGAAATAAAAGTTAAAATAAGCAAAAAAAAATGGTAAGAATACACCTGTCTGATCTTGATGAATACAAATCACCGGGACCTGATGGATTACATCCCAGAGTTCTAAACGAACTGGCAAATGTCATCTCAGAACCACTGTACCACATCTCCCAAAAACCCTGGAGCACTGGGACTCTAATAGAAGAGCTGATGTGGTTCTCATCTTCAAAAAAGGAAAAAAAGCAGACCCAGGAAATTACAGACCAATCACCAATCACATCAATACCTGGGAAGACACTGGAAAAGATAATAAAAACAGAAGATCTGCCAATATCTAGAAATGAGTCAAGTAATAACTAGTAATCAGCAGGGGTGTGTTAAGATCAGGCCAAACCAATCTTATTTTATTCTTCAACATAGTGACTAAATTAGTAGATCAGCAAAATACTGTGGACATAATATACTTAGACTTCAGCAAGGCATTCTACAAAGTAGACCACAACAGTCTATTTCTTAGTAAGCTAGAAAAAAATGGGATAGATAGCATCACACCAGATGGATTTGTAACTGGCTGACAAACCATACTCAATGAGTAATCCATAATGGGTCTACATCTACATGGAGGGAGGTAAGCAGTAGGGTACCACAAGATTCTGTCTTAGACCAGTACTCTTCAATATCTTCATAAATGACTTAGATGAGTGAATACAAGGGGAACTTACCAAATTTGCAGATAATACTAAGCTGGCAGGAGTAGCTAGCACGCAAGAAGATAGGCTCAAGATCCAGATGGATCTTGACAGACTTGAACACTGGGCCCTATCTAACAAAATGAAATTCAATGTATTAAAAAGTAAAGTCTTACACTTAGGCAAGAAAAACTAAAAGTATACACATAGACTGGGTGAAACCAGACTTATTAGTTGTAACCATGAGAGGGATCTTGGAATCTTGGTGGACAACCAGTTAAATATGAGCTAGCAGTGTGCAGCAGAAGGCAAAAAAGCCAATGCAATCCTAAATTGCATTAACAGAGGGATACAATTAAGATCAAGTAAGGTACTAATAGTGCTCTATAAAGCTTTAGTAAGACCACTCCTAGAATACTGCATCTAGTTTTGATCACCACACTATAAAAAAGATGTTGAGGCTCTAGAAAAAGTGCAGAGAAGAGTAACCGGGATGATTAGGGGACTGGAGATGAAAACATATGAAGAATAGTTACAGGAACTGGGCATGGCTAATCTAGTGAAGAGAAGGACCAGGGAAGGCATGATAGCAGTGTTCCAACATTTTAGGGGCTGCCACAAAAAGGATGGGGTCAAGCTATTTTCCAAAGCACCTGAAGGCCAGACACAGAATAAAGGATGGAAATTGATCAAGAAGAGATTCAACCTAGAAATAAGGAGAAATTTTCTGACATGAGAACAATCATCCAATGGAACAGCTTGCCATCAGAAGCTGTGGGAGCTTCATCACTGGAGGCTTTTAAGAAGAGATTGGACTGCCATTTGTCAGAAATGGAATAGGGTCTCCTGCTTGAGAGGGGGGTTGCACTAAATGACCTACAAGGTCCCTTCCAACTCTGTTAAATCTTTTTCTTCTTCTTCACACTCTTCATAAATGAATGGACTCTTTGCTTGGTGGCCTTGATGTAATCTGCCATCTCTCGATTGAGTAACTCTGGCGCTTGCCTTAACTCTCATAGAAAGGGGAAGGCAGAAAGAAGAGATAGAGTCATTGTTTCAGTAATAGTGGGGTTGTTTAAATAACTAGAAGGAATGGAAATTGAATGCTTGCGCCCAAGACCTGAATAGAAAGAAGAATTCAAGGAAATAAGAGTTACCAAGCAGAGATTATGGAGAATTGTTCCAAGCATTATAGGACAATAAAGAGAAAAGTATGGAAACATTTGAAGGATTAAGTAATATTCAAACGATAAAAAATGGTGTATTTCAAAGAACGATGATCTCAAGAGATGAATCCTATCTACAAGAACTGAAAGACTCAGGCAAGATAAGGAAGAGAATTGAAATTTGCACTGGACCTATAAGCAGACAGGAAGGGAATTTGTCACAGTTGTCTATAAGAATTTTCATCTACAACACACTAGGATCTCAATAATTCACAGGTAGAAGAACAGCAGGGGAGACTGTGCAAGAGCTATCCTTGGCACTATCTAGGTTTTCTTCAACCAGAGATGGAGAGCAAGCTGAGTCCCAGAGGATGAAGATCCAGGGGCTAACAGATGCAAGATTATTCATTTGAAAGGAAATGCTTCATTAGAAGAAAGAGGAATAGGTTTTACCACTTGAATAGCCCTTCTGGTCTTATATTCAAGCTTTATCTAAGAAGTAGAACAGTATCTCCATCTGCTGATTGCTCAGTATTTGATTCTCAATATTTCTTCTATGTTGCCCCTGTACTAGATTGTCAGATTATATTCATGAACTGGAATAGAGCATGGTAACAAGGTCAGCCAATAATAGGATAGCAACTAAATCAGCCAATGAGGACTGTTTGGAAACTGAAACTAGAAGTAGCCTAGGCATGGCTCTATGTTAAGCTCTGCAGCTCTGAAGCTATGTTAAGCTCTGAGACTGTCTATTGAAAACGAAACTGTTTCTCTCCTTTGCTGTGTGTGTTGCTTGCCTGCTGAACTAAAGTGAAACTGATGTCTGTTTCTGAGCTCCTGAGTTGCTGTTCTGCTCTGAACCTGTAACATGTCTGCTTGTGTTTGAGTTTGCTCCATGTTGGAGAAATCTACAACTGGTATTGTAAAGTTTACTTTATGTGTTTATAAAGAAGTTAAATTAAGCTTCAGCCATCTGTGTTTACTTTTCTTGCACTGAATTTACTCTGCAATACTCTGAACATAGATGTACGATGAACTCACTTATCACTTTACTAATCTGCCCTGTGATTGCTAATGAACATTGCCTTCATGGTCATATTTTCTAATCTCATTATGTGATTTGAAATTCTGTTTTACTAATCTTAATTATATGTGATGAAACTAATGAAGGAAAATATCTTGCATATAACATATATGTATAAAATAGGTATCATTTATCCATAATAGATTCCAGAAGAAAACTCTTTAAGAAGCGCCATCAATATAACAGTTTGGCAGAGCAACTAGTTCTGATTCTGATCTGTTGAGACCAGTTAGCATTGCCTCGGTGTTAAAGCCCAACTGCTTTCTGCAAAACATATTATCCAGAGTAGCATATGTGCAGCATATGTTTTCAAATAATTCAGAAAAACAAGAAAATTTTTATTTTTATTTTGCATTGGTTCCATTTTCATATGTCCAGTAGAAATGGATTTAGTTTTTCCCTTTCAGACAAGCAATTACCTATATTTTGTGGAATGCCTATTAAATGTCATTAATAAATATTGTCACTTCCAATGGGTTTTACATCAAGCCATCATCTGTTTATTTAAGCATACATCCTGGATCTGTAAATCCTAAACGCTTTGTTAAAACTGAGCCAGAAAAATGCTTCACAACCTGGGGCCAAGTTATGGAATGTACTCCAGAGATCAATAAAAACAGGCAATTAAAAGGATCAAAAATTAAGAGAGATAAATATAGCCAAAGTTAGAGTGATAACAAACCACATTCACTTATTTTTAAATTCAAGGTCATCTGTTTCAGAACAATATGCAGCTAATATGCAACAATATGCAGTTATGCAGCTAATTACCAACAAATTAAAATTACACTATTTTGGATATTTATCTAAATCCTTAACCCTAAATATATTGCTATGATGATACCTTTTTATGCATGGATAGAAATTGGGTTAGGATAAGCACAGCTACATGTGCTACTTTAAATAAACGTGGGAATTAATTTACTTGATAGTTATACATACAAGTAATCAGGAGTGGAGAGCCAGGGAAAAATAGTAGAGGAGAAAGATCACTAGTTACAAACCCTGCTTTACATAAAAGATACATGAGCCCATATTCAAACATGACAACTGTATAACAAATGAAAGAGAGGGCCTGTGTTCAGGATTCCAGTGTGGAAAACTAATTTTTTTTCAGACATGTCTTTTTTAATTTCAAGTCAGATTATGTAAATGTTTAAAAATCTCTGCAGTTTTTGCCATGCATGGTTTTAAATGTATGCTCTTGGCACAGTCGATTGTGTAGTGGGCTTCAGTAGGCAAGAAGCAGACCAGCATAGCTGCAATAGCATTTATTGACTCAAAACTGGAACTGAGGAACAGCAGGCAAATGCCTGTAATTTATACTCTGGGCCCACAGGACCGTAATCAATCATAATATTTGAAAAAGCCCACCCAAATATGAATGTTCTAAGTTTCTCTCCAAAGCAGTTGGAGTTAACAGTTAGGATCATCTAAAGGTTAATTTCACTTTAGCAGGGCTTAACACAAATATATATATTCATTACATAACACCCCTCCCCCCTAGGATAGTTCTTACCCTCAGTCTGTTCAATATTCATAGTCTTTGAGATGGCTGGGGGCCCACAGATCCTGGTGGACTGCTGCAATGTTACTGGATAGTTCTGTTTAAGTGGAGTATTGTCCATGTCCAATTGGACAGAATCTTGATGGCCATTTTGGTCGCCTGTGAGTGGTGGTGGCTCTACTGCCCTTGGTAACTCTGTTCCTCCAGAGGCGGCCATGGGTGGTGTAAACAAACTCAGAGGAAAACAGTTCCCCAGTGGTCTGATAACACCTTGGAATCCTCACCCGGGACGGGCCCAGCCTGCCAAAGCCATAACTGATCAATGTGGCATCTGACTTGTTGTAGAGCGGCGGAGGAACGAGGCTGAGCCAGAGTGAAACGTAAAAAGGCTTTATTGCAATGAATAAAGGGTTGCGCCGCCTGCCTCCTAACTAGGCAGGTTAGCTGGCGGGCAACGGGATGGCACTGCTCGACAGCCGCCTTTTATGGCCGGGCTGTCAAACGGTGCCAGCCAATGGAGCGGCTGGTGCTCCCACAAACAGCGGACCTGGTTGGGGACTCCAACCAGTCCCAAAGACATAACACTCCTTTCCCCAGCTGGGAGCATGCGTAGTCCTTCAGGTAAGTTGGTTGTCTGCGCTGGCGGCAAGAACGCCGCAACCTGGGCAGCTGCTGGCTGGCGCCAAGTCCTTGCCCCCAGGAATCGCCCCCGGAGGTTGTTGGGGAGTGGGCTCGGTCCGGTGTGGTGCTCTGTGAATTAGGTAAGTCCCCTGTTCGGGCTGACCTTGGCGAGTCGCTTGGTCCGCCGGCAGACAGGTTCGCTGGCTGCTGGTTCGGTGTTCCTTGTTGGTAGCTCGGGCCTCCAGCAAACTCTCTTGGTCGATGGGTAGATTGGATCCTGCAGGAGCTCCGCCTGGGTAGGCTGGCCGCAGGGAGCCCTCGGTGCTTGGAGGTTGGGCTGGGTTGGTATCAGTTGTGCTTCTCCATCGCCTTCTGAGCTGGTCCACGTGTCTCACGCCACAGGCATCCATCTTCCAGGAGGACCCTGTAGGATCTAGGACCTGTGACTGACACAACTTGACCTGGTACCCACAGAGGATCCCCCGCATAATTCCTGGCGTACACCAGGTCATGCAGGGCAAAGTCCCTGACCAAACTGTCAGATCCTAAAGGGGTGTCTGGGCAGTAGTGGGGTGCAACCTGTCCAGGGTGATCCTAAGGCGCCCCCCCATCAAGAGCTCGGCAGGGGATTTATTGTAGCGGTGCATGGCGTCGTATGTTGGCTCAGGAGGTAATGTGACAGTTTGGAGTGCCAGTTTTCCTGGCCAAACCTGGCAAGTGCCTCTTTTGCTGACCTGACTGCCCTCTCAGCCATCCCGCTGCCAGCGGGTGAAAGGGGGCTGTAAGGATGTGTCTGATGCCCAAGTTGGCAACGCACATGCTAAACTCACACGACGTGAACTGGGGGCCATTGTCAGACACCAGCGTGTCAGGGAGCCCATGGGTAACGAAGAGGCGGGTCAGAGCCTTAACGATTGCTTGAGTGGTTGTCGAGGTAGTAGGGCCAAGTCTATCCATTTGGAGTAAGAGTCTACTACAACCAAGAAGGTCCTGCCATGTACTGGTCCAGCCAGGTCGATGTGCAGGCGAGACCAAGGACCACTAGCACTCTCCCACTTGGTAGGCGAGCTGCTGGTGGGGCAGCCCTGGTTTCTTGGCAAGGTTGGCATGAGCTACCCAGCTGGAGATTTGAGTATCCATGCCGGGCCACCAAACGTAGCTGCGGGCCAGAGCCTTCATCCTTACGATGCCCGGGTGGCCTCATGAAGTACCTTCAGGATGGGCACACGAAGAGTGGCTGGGATGACTACCCTTGTCCCCCACAACAGACATCCTTGTAGTTTCGACAATTCCTGCTTACGGGTTTTGAAAGGAGCAAAGTCAGCAGTGTATTGCATGTTTCCGGCCACCCCTTCCCACCCAGTCCATGACTTGGGCAATTATTCTGTCTTTTTTGAGTGCGCAGCAATGTCCTTGGCTGTGACTGCAATTTAAGTTCATTAACTTCAAAAATGGCATGAACAGGTGCTGGGTCTTCGACTGGGACTGGTAGGGGCAGCGACTAAGGGCATCGGCGTGACTCAAGTTTTTTCCAGGGCGATGCACCAACTTGAATGAATAATCGGCCAGGAACAAAGTCCACCTGGTCATTCTAGGTGATAGTACCTGCGGGTTTGCTTATCCCCTGATAACAGCCCCAGGAGTGGTTTATGGTGAGTTATAAGTTCAAAATGGTGCCCAAACAAAAATTCATGAAACTTTTTTACTGCAGCTACTGCAGCCAAGGCCTCCTTATCTATTTGGCTGTAGTTCCTTTCAGTGCAGTAGAGAAGGTCCTAGAGAAGAAAGCAATTGGTGCCTCGGAACCGCTGGGGAAGCCTGTGGCTCAGAACAGCCCCAATCCCAAAGGGAGATGCATCAGCAGCTAGGACCAGGGAAGTCGTTGATCATATTGGATTAAAACTGCATCAGATGTGAGTAAGGATTTGACTGACTTGAAGGCATGGGCTTCTTTGGGTCCCCAATGCCAGGGGGATCTTTTGTCTAACAGTCTGTAAGGGTTCAGCAATAGATGCTTTGTGCGGGAGAAATGAAGCGTAAAAGTTTAGTAGCCCCAGAAAGGCTTGGAGCTCCGTCTGTTAGTTGGTGTAGGCGCCCATGGATAGCCTTTACTTTGGATTCAATTGGGTGAATGCCAGAGGCATCTATCCTATATCCCAGAAAGTCCACTTGCCTAGTGGCGATGGCGACTTCTCCCTTTTAAGTTTGAGGCCATGCTGCCTAAACTTCTCTAGGACTGCTCTGACCCTTTGTATGAGCTGAGGTTTGTCAACTGCTGAGACTAAGATGTCATCGAAATAAGGGACAACCCTGGGAGACCTTGGAGAATCCTTTCCATGAGTGATTGGAATATACCCGGGCTACACTCACACCGAATTGGAGGCGTTTGCACTTGAATGCCCTCTATGTGTGACTATGGTTTGTAATTCAGCTGTCTGATCATCAACAGGGAACTGTTGGTATGCCTGGGACATGTCTAATTTGGCAAAAATGGTGCCGGGTTCAAGGTGTGTAACAGGTGTTGAATAACAGGGACCGGGTAGGCACTGACCTGCAGATAACGGTTGAGGGTGGTTTTATAGTCTGCGCAGATTCTTAAACTGCCATCTTTCTTGAGTGGGGTGACTATGAGGGTCTCCCATTTGGCAAAGTCAGCTGGTTCTAACACCCCTTGCTTTAGTAACTTATCTAATTCTAAATCTAACTTGGGACGGATGGCGTAAAGGCACTCTGCGTGGCTTAAGGCGAAGAGGAATTGCCTGGGGGTCCACAGAGAAGGAGATGGGGGTGCCAGAATAACAGCCCAGCTCGCTGCTAAAAACATCAGAGTAATCTGAGAATAGGGCGCTCACGCCAGAAGTTGAGACAGCATGGATCCCAGTTACACTAAGGCCGAGGGAGGGGGAACCAATCTAGCCCCAACAGACTGGGGAGGGCACCATTAACAACCACCAAAGGCAAATGGCCTTTAAAGGCTTGGAACTGAACTAAAAACTTGCCTTTCCCGAGGACAGGGATGTTCTTGCCCTGGTAGTCCTGCAGTGTCAGGTGGCATCTCTGCAGCTTCTTCTTCGCAAATCTGGGATGAATCTTCTTTAGGGTTTCCCAGGAGATGATTGAAAGTGCAGATCCCGTGTCTACTTCCCCATCCTGCAGGGCTTACCTCTAAAGAAACAGAAATACTGATTTTATTAGGAGTCTGGGAAGTTTGGTTAGCATGGTAGCAGGTATAGCAGTCCTCCACTTGCCTTTGAAAATTAGTAGGTGGTGGAGGTCTTGAGGAAAGGTTCGCCCTGCTTGGCAGATTCTAGCGAGGTGGCCTTTCTTTGACAATTCAGGCAGATGGCGTTCTTAAACCTGCAGGATGCCCTAGAGTGGGAGCCCCCAAGCTAGGCAAATGGGAGGTTGTTTGGGGGTGAAGTTGTTTCTCTGCCCTGCTCCTACCTGTGAAGGCTTTTGTTGCTTAAGGTGGTTAATGCCTGTTGAGTCTATGGGGTCTTCTTCAAGGGAAACTTCCTCTGAATGAATAGTGGAACTGCAGGGTTTTAAAGGAGTTCCTTGAATTTCAGCTGCTGATTGGGCAGAGAGCTCAGCAGCTTGGGCTTCCTCCACTTGCCAGCTAGGTTTAAGTCCTTTTTGCTAGCAAACGCCTTTGAAGCCTAAGGTCTCTAACCCCACAGACGATCTGGTCTAATAACAGGTCTTCTAGGTAATCTCTGAAACCACACTGTAAGGCAGCTGTCCTCAGAGCTGCCATATACTCATTAATTGACTCCCTCAGCCTGCCTTCTAGTTCTGAAAGTGTATCTCCTGGCTATCTGGGATGGTTTAGGTGAGTAGTGGTTGGAGAGGATCTCTTGGAGTTCATCCCAAGGTATGCTCCTGATAGCGAGGGGCGACTAGTGCAGTAGCGGTGTCAAAAACCGCAGCCCCACAGTAGCTGAGGAAGTAGGATTTTTCCTATGTTCAGCAGCATTCTGCTAAACCGATGGCATCGAGGAAGTAGCTGAAACGCGTTTTTGTATGAGTCCCACGCTTCCTCAGCTGGCTTGAATGGTGGGAATGTCGGATTGGCATTCATTTTTTGAAGCGGCAGGGTTCGGCCCCTTCAGTCGTGATTCAAAATTGCGCTGTCATAGAAGAGCGCTAGTGGCTGCGCTTATCAGGCGGTGTCTGTCTCTCCGACTATGGAGGTTTTTGAATTTCGCGCCTTTTGTGAGTGCCGCGCTGCGGCTTCAGCGCCCGTGGTCGCTCTTAGTGACTACAGCTCAAAAGCTACAGAGGCTTTTTGAATTTCTGCGCCTTTGTGAGCATCGGCGGCTGCGGCTTCAGCGCCCGTGGTTTCACTCTCAGTGACCACAGCTCCTCTGAATTGCACGCCTGGCAGCTTCGATCGCATCCCGCCTCGTCGCCAGTGTTGTAGAGCGGCGGAGGAACGAGGCTGAGCCAGAGTGAAACGTAAAAGGCTTTATTGCAATGAATAAAGGGTTGCCGCGCCTGCCTCCTAACTAGGCAGGTTAGCTGGAGCGGAACGGGCTGGCACTGCTCGACAGCCGCCTTTTATGGCCGGCTGTCAAACGGTGCCAGCCAATGGGAGCGGCTGGTGCTCCCGCTCAAACAGCGGACCTGGTTCGGGACTCCAACCAGTCCCAAAGACATAACAGACTGTACGATCATTCCACAGAATAATCTCATATGACAAGGGGCCTGTTACCTAGCTGTCACCCAAGGTGCTCCACTCCCATAGTTCCTGGCCCAGACCAATTCACCATGTTGTAAATTCCTGGGGATTTTGCTGAGCCGTTTCCACCACTACTCTGTCTGGGTGAAATCTGTTGAGTTTCATGGTAAGCCGGCAACCCCCCCCCCACAAGCTCTGCTAGGCTGCAACATGTTGCTGTACTGGGAGTTGTGTGTGTGACAAAGAGGAAGTTTGCCAGGCAGTGATTCCAGTCCCCAGTCATCATATGCTTGAGTGCCTCCTTTGTGTTCCTGACCATTCATTTGGCCTGACAGTTGGTGAAATGAAGCAGATTATATGTGCTGAATCATGTTGGTGTTGAGAAAAGATTGAAACTCTTCTGCCGTGAATTGTGCCCTGTTGTTGGACACGATCTCATCTGGCAGACCATGTGTGATAAACAGTCGGTGCAACTCTTGGATGATCCTGGTCATTGTCATCGATGAGACCTGTGCCACTTCCAACCACTTGGAATAACTGTCCACTACTATCAGGAACACCTGCCCCTGGAAAGGCCCCGCAAAGTCAATGTGCATGCAAGACCATGGGGCATGTGCGGTCTCCCAGCAGTGCACTGGTGCTTGAGGCATCTCCTTGTGTGTTTTCTTGGCAGACCTGGCAACTCCTTACTTGATTCTCAATGTCTTTGTCCAGGCCTGGCCACCACAAGTAGCTCCTGGCTAAAGCCTTCATCCGAGCAGTTCATGGGTACCCCTCATGTAGGGAATCCAGCACCCTGGAGTGAAGACTGGGTAGAATGATGACTCTGTTGCCCCACAGCACACATTCCTTGTGGGCTGACAGTTCATTTTTCCAAGAAGCGTAGTGCTAGAACACAGGACCTGGCAGGCCTCTGGCCATCCCCTTAACACCCAGTTGAGAAAGCAGCTAAACGTTCTGTCCATGGTGGTTTCAGGCAGGTCCTGGATCATCTGAATATGAAACCTGTGGCCAGATCCAGCTCAGTCTGAGGTAGAGGCAGTCAGCTGAGAGCATCAGCATGGCCCATTTCCTTGCCCAGCTTGTGGACTAGCTGGTATACTCATATGCAGCCATGAAAATGGACCATCATAGCATTTGTGGTGATAGGATCTGTGGTGTCTGTCAGCTGTGAAGAGACCAAGCAGAGGTTTGTGGTCTGTAAAGATGGTGAAGGTTCATCCATATAAGAAGTTGTGGAACTTCTTAATGCCAGCCACTATGGCAAGGGCTTCCTTGTCTATCTGGGCATAGTTCCTTTCAGCTGATGATAACATTCTAGAATAGTATGCAATGGGGGCCTCTCTATCATCTGGATGCCGTGGCTTAGTACTGCCCCATTGCCATATGGCAAAGCATCACAGGCTAGTGTTACAGGTAGGGTTTTGTTGAAATGAACTAGGGCGGAGTCCAAGGATAGCAATGATTTCACTGCCTTGAATGCTTTGTCTTGAGTTCTCAACCAGATCCAGGGTACTTTTTTGTCCAGAAGGTGGTGTAGTGGTTCTGCCAGGGCAGCTTTATGCAGAAAGGAGTGGTAAAAATTGAGCAAGCCCAGGAATGCTTGAAGCTCCCCCTTGGATTTTGTTGTGGGGGCCTGCTTTAGTTTTGCTTCAGATGGTTGGATTCCAGCAGCATCAATGCAGAAACCCAGGAATTCGGTGAATTCCACACTCATCTGGCACTTTTCATTTTTGAGTTTTAGGCCTGCCTTTCAGAAACGTTGGAGTACTGCACAGAGACATTCCACCAGGACTGGTGCTCATTCCCTTGCAATTAAGACATCATCAAAGTACAGACAAATGCCAGTAATGTTCTTCAGTGATCGCTCCATAAATCTTTGGAACAACCCTGGTGCTACATTTACCTCAAACTGCAAGCGGCACACTCGGAATGCACTTCTGTGTGTGACTATTGTTTGTGCTTCTGCAGTAGCATCATCTACTGGTAACTGCTGGTAGGCCTGGGTGAGGTCAGCTTAGCAAAGATTCAACCTCCTTGGAGTGAGATGAGGATGTAGCTTACCACTGGTAAAGGGTAAGCATGCTGGTGTAGTGCCTTTTTTATGATGCACTTGCAGTCTGCACAAATGTGAATGTCCCTGTTAGGCTTAACTGGGGTCACTATGGGAGTCTCCCACTGGCTACAGTCCACAGGTTGGAGCACTCCCTGCTGTCTAGTTCCGCATCAATTTTAGGCTTCAATGCAAAGAGAACTGTTGGGTATATTGATACACCAACTAGGTTTGGGTGAATAAATATATGAACCAAGGTTTAAGTGTTTGTAGCTTTAAGCACCAAGCTGCAATGTAATTAGCTAATTAAGGGTGCGGTTGCAAGCAGCAATAAAAGGCAGTAAGAGAAACGTAACAGCCCTGCTCCCTGCTGGTCTCTCTGCTCTCTGCTCTGCCTGCTACTTACTCCTGTTTGAGACGTCTGCTTGATACTGTTTGCTGGCTACTGTGCTGGATACCGTTTCTGCTGAACAAAAGGACTATTTTCCTTGGTGAGCTGATATCCTGTGTATACTCAGCGTTGTTTTCGAGAGAAAGGTATCGGAAGGAGAAGATATCTCAACAAGCAGATAAGGACATAGTACTGACTAGTAAAATGGACTAAGTTACTGGATGGATATATTTGTGAATGACATATGGACTGATTGACAATGCTTAAACTCTGAATGGATTAAACAACTATTTAAAACAACAAACAGTTTTTGTCTCCAGTGTGTGTATACTCCTGGGCCCAGCCTCTCTCATTTGGCTGCCTGGCTTGACTGCTGCTGCACACTCTGCTTGGGGGTTTGTCCCCAAACACTAAGATTGGTTATGGGCCCAGTGCGCACAGTCTAACTAACCAGGTTATAGCAGTGAGAGTTTTGGTGTGAGTTGCACATTACTGTAAAAACAAACTGTTTGTTAAATAGTTATATATCTGAAGAGCAATGGCACAAATAAATTTGCCAAATCTGTCCATGATATCCAGACTAGATGGAACAAACTATGTTTCATGGTCAATGAAATGTAGTTTACTTCTACGAAGAGAAGGTTTGTGGGACATAATAACAAACCCACCAGATGTATCTAACTTAGATCCTAATAATGAAGAGGATGATAAACTGATACAAGATTATAAACGAAAGAATGAGCAGGCTTTATGCATCATAGGACTGACTCTCTCAGACCAGCAACTTATCCATATCCGTGGAGAGGAACATGCTGCAAACTGCTGGGAGAACCTCAAGAAGATTTATGTTCGAGACAGTGTAGGAGCTCATATCAATCTTACACGGAAGCTGTTTAGAACACATCTTGAGAAGAATGGAGACATGTTAACTCATTTAAACTGTATGAAAAGCATTTTTCAGGAATTACAAGAAAAAGAGCTTATATTTAATGAGTTGCAACAAGTATACATCATACTGTCTTCATTGGATCGAACCTATGATGATTATGTGACGGCTTTAGAGGTATTGCCAAAAGACAGTTTATCATTAACCGACATTACCGGCAGGCTATTAGAAGAAGCCAGAAGAAGGTGTGAACGTGACCAGCTGAGAGAAGAAGAGAAATTATCTTCAAAGCTTGAAAGAAACCAACTAAGTAAAGTAAAGCACCCGGAAGAAGAGAATTTATCTTCGACGGCATACACAATTAAAAAGTGTTTTAATTGTGGAGGCAGAGGACATTTGGCAAGATTCTGCAGAAAAGGAAAAAGCCAGAATGTAAAAAAGCCAAAGAAATCCTTTGAACTAGCCACGTTTAGCAACTGTGATGTGAAGAATGATTTATGGGTGGTGGACAGTGGTGCATCCCACTGCATCACGAGAGATAAGACAAAATTTATAAAAATGTCTAAAAGCTCTCAACATATATCACTTGCTAACGGTTGGAACCTCAAGGCCAAGGGTGAAGGTATTGCATACTGTCCATGCTTAAACCAGGATATAAAAATGTTGTATGTACCACAGTTAAAGATGAACTTGCTTTCTGTGAGGGTATTAGACAAACTAGGTTATGTAATTACATTTAAGGATAATAATTGCATAATTGAAAAAGATAACAAAAGGGTAACTGCAGCTTTAAATGGAGCATTGTATGTATTACATGATAGTAAGAAAGGGGAGGCACAGACTGTATTTAACAATATAAAGCCTCATAATGAATGTATCCATTTATTGCATAGGCGTTTGGGGCATGTAAATTTTAAAATGCTAAACCGTACAGTAGAGTTATCTGATGGAATAAGGTTAAAACCTTGTGATAAATATTTGCGTTGTAATGTCTGCTGTGAAGATAAGAGTAAAATATTGCCTGCAAATAGGCTAAATGGTTTCAAAACTAAAGAACCTTTAGAAGTAGTATTTGCAGACATTATAGGTCCAAAGAAACCCAGTATGGGGGGTGCTCGATATATACTGAGCATTATGGACCATTACTCTAGATATGGGTTTGCTACCTAATGAAAAGCAAAACTGAAACATATCAATATTTCTTCAACTGGTTAAAGTTTGCAGAAAGAAAGACTAAACGGCAACTGATAACCCTGGTGACAGATAATGGTACGGAATTTGTTAACAGCAAATTCCAGAATAGATTAAAGGTAGCTGGAATAGAGCACAAGAAATCTGCACCATACAGACCACAACACAACGCATTTATAGAGAGAAGAGGCCAAACACTACAGGCAATAGTTAGAACAATGTTAACTGATTCTGGATTACCTGATTCTTTGTGGGGGGAGGCCACAATGTGTGCTAATAACATATTGAACAACGTTGTTAACTCAACTACTGGTGAAATACCATTCACCATGTGGCATGGCAGGAAGCCTGATCTGAGTTACCTGCACACATTTGGTGCACCAGCATGGGTGCATATCCCTACACAACTCAGGCGTAAAGGGCAACACAGAGCTAAACAATTATTCTTCGTTGGTTACCAAGCTAACCATAGGGCATATAGATTTTGGGAGAAAGGCACATCTAAGGTGTTATGTAGTGCCAATGCCCAATTTCTAGAGCACGTAGGATAGGATAAGTTAGAACAGGATAACAATAAAGAAGTAATTATTGAATCCTATAGAAATCCCATTAATTATCCCTGTAACTTTAAAAATAAAGTAAAGAGAGAAATACAGGAAGAGATAGAGCCCATAAAGGAAGAAATAGCTGAGCAAGCTGAGGAACATGAACAGATAGTAATTCAAAAAAGTCCTCATACAAGCCCTGTAATTCCCAGAAGAACTACACGAATATCTAGACCGCCTGATAGATACCAGGCTAACACAGTGTGCCAGGAAAATAGAGTTCCATATACCGTGGATGAAATAAAAAGGTATCCTTCTAAAGATAAGGAAAGTTGGTATGCAGCAATGAATAAGGAATTGAGATCCTTGAAGGATATGAAAGTATATGAAAATGTGAGATTACCTGGTGATATAAAACCCATTGGCTGCAAATGGATTTTTAAGATAAAAACTGATAAGGATGGAAATATAATCCATAAGGCAAGATTAGTAGCCCAAGGTTTTAGACAAAGTCCCAATGACTATGATGAGGTATTTGCACCTAGTCTTAAAGCAGCAACATTAAGGGCAGCATTAGTGTGGGCAGCAAGCAAGAAATATATAGTTAACCATCTGGATGTAGAAACTGCTTACTTGTACGCTCCACTAAGACATACTGTATATATGAAAAAGCCTATTGGATTTAAAGGTGAAAATAATAATGATTGTTGGTTGTTAAAGAAGAGCCTCTATGGTCTTAAACAATCTGGCTATGAATGGAACCAGTATATTGTAAAGGAACTAAACAATATAGGGTTTAAAGCTGGTTTAGCCGATCCATGTCTATTTAAAAGGGAGACAAATGGGAAAATATCATTATTATTATTGTTTACGGATGATATTGCTTTGATTACTGAGACTAATGATGAAGCCAATAAAATAATAGCATCATTAGCCAAGAAAATAAAAATCAAGCAATTAGGGGAGATAAAGAGATATCTAGGTTTGAATATACTGAAAACACAGAAAGGTTTTAAGATATCTCAGGAGGATAAGATATCTAAATTGCTAATAGATTATAAGATGGAACTTTGTAAGACTGCAAAGACTCCAATGAGTCAGGATATTTGCAAAATGGATGCTCAAAGTCCCAAATTTGATAAGGTATTATATCAATCTTTGATTGGTAGCTTATCATACATTAGCAATTGGTCAAGGCCAGATATAGCTTATAGTATTAATCAACTGGCACGACACAATAATGATCCACTTCAGTGTCATTGGAATGCTTTAAAGAGAATTTTAAGATATCTTAAAGGAACATTACACCATGCACTGTATCTAGAACCAAAAGGTGATCTCATATTGAGTGCTTATGCAGATGCTAGCTTTGCATCAGAAAGAGACACAAGAAAGTCGACTTCGGGAACAGCCATAATGCTGGGTAAGACATTAATAGGTTGGAAGTCAATAACAGCATATAAGTTTGTCTACTATGGAGGCAGAATTCTCCTGTTTATCGCTATTATGTACTGAGTTAATTATGTATAAACAAATGATGAATGATATGGGTATAACTGTAAATTATCCTATAATTGTACATGAAGATAATCAGGCAGCAATTCAAATGGCCACAAATATTGCAGTAAAAACTAGGAGCAAGCATACAGATTTAAGGTATTTAAACGTTAGACAATCTGTAAAGAGTAAAATGATTCAGCTGGAGTACTGCATGTCGGAGGACAATATAGCTGATAATTTTACTAAAGCCCAAGGTGCCATTAAGCACCTAGAGAGTTGTGAAAAGTATGGGTTTAGATTGTAAGGGTATTATATATTTATATCGCCCAAAAGGGGAGAATGTTGGGTATATTGATACACCAACTAGGTTTGGGTGAATAAATATATGAACCAAGGTTTAAGTGTTTGTAGCTTTAAGCACCAAACTGCAATGTAATTAGCTAATTAAGGGTGCGGTTGCAAGCAGCAATAAAAGGCAGTAAGAGAAACGTAACAGCCCTGCTCCCTGCTGGTCTCTCTGCTCTCTGCTCTGCCTGCTGCTTACTCCTGTTTGAGACGTCTGCTTGATACTGTTTGCTGGCTACTGTGCTGGATACCGTTTCTGCTGAACAAAAGGACTATTTTCCTTGGTGAGCTGATATCCTGTGTATACTCAGCGTTGTTTTCGAGAGAAAGGTATCGGAAGGAGAAGATATCTCAACAAGCAGATAAGGACATAGTACTGACTAGTAAAATGGACTAAGTTACTGGATGGATATATTTGTGAATGACATATGGACTGATTGACAATGCTTAAACTCTGAATGGATTAAACAACTATTTAAAACAACAAACAGTTTTTGTCTCCAGTGTGTGTATACTCCTGGGCCCAGCCTCTCTCATTTGGCTGCCTGGCTTGACTGCTGCTGCACACTCTGCTTGGGGGTTTGTCCCCAAATACTAACAGGAACCTTGCATGATTTTAATCAGATTGGAGTTACTGTTAGATCGAGGTTAAGTGAAATGGGTGCCCCTTTGTATTGTCCCAGCTCAGTGCTGAATATGTCAGCATATTGTTGACATATGATCATCACCATGATGCCCAGGGCCTCAAACCAGCCCAGACCTATGAGGCTGGTATGCAGCTATTCTATGACCACTATGCTAAGGGAACTCTCTATACTTCAATGGTAGCCTCGCCCCTTATGGGAAGATGGTGACTCTGGAAATCCATTAGCACTAAGCTTGATGATTTGAATGGGACCTACTGTCAGCTATATTTACAAATGTGGTCAAAAGTTGTGGAGGAGATAATGGACAGGGCTGATCCAGTATCTAGCCCCCTGGAGCATGGGACCCCTTGCAGTTTTAGTTGGAGTCTTATTTTTTTATGGGGTGTTGGGCCCCTGAATGTTGAATGCTATGCCTTCCTCACCAATGTTCAACTCTGGTCTGTCCTGGGGGCCATATCCCCTTGTGCTGCTGTATCACATGTTTCATTTCCCACTGATGACCTCTGCAAACTCTGGCAATGTGCAATGTGCCCTTGCTTTCCACAGGCACAACATACTGCTGTGTGGAATCGGCACTCTGCTCTTTCATGCTGTCCCCCACAGCTTGCAAAGCTCTGTGGAGGAGTTGCTTGCTCTGTGGAGCATGGCCATCTGGGTGGCTCTCTCTGCAAGTGATTGATTTCTTTGCTCTCACTGTAGTGTCCAGAGAATCTTCTTTGCCCCTCTGGCAGCCTCATCTGCGATAACTTCCTTCAATGCATCTTGGAAAGTCAGTTTCTCCATGGCAAATAGGCGCTGCTGTAATTCACTATTACAAAAGCTGCAAAAGAGCCTGTCTCTGAGATGGTCTTTCAGATCAGAGAACTCGCATTGGTGCGAAGCTCTGCGAAGGGTTGCCAGAAACTCTGCTGCAGGTCCCTGGACTGCTGTTCACATTGCTTGAATGCATAGCATCGGGCAATGACCAAGAGTTTAGGCTCAAAATGTTTCCTTAATTTTTTCTAGAGGTCTGTGTAGGCCACAGTCTCTACACTTGCCAATAGTATCAAGTTTTCAGCAATATTAAACATGGCTTTTCTGCAGACACATAGTTGGTTTTCTGCCTTCAGGTCATCGTCCATGACCTGGTTAGCCCAGAGATAGTTGTCTACTCAGGAGATGTATGAGCTCCACTGTTCCGGGTGAGACTCATTGAGTCTTCCCAGTTTAGTCATTTTGGGAAGGTTCCTGTGGTGCTGGTTAATGTCTGTACTTCTATGGTTGGAGCTGAGCTGCACTTAAGAATCCTGGGAATGGATCACTCAGGCATGACTGTGCCTCGAGTGTGTCTTACTGGCAGGCAAGGTGGGAAGTGTGGTCCCACCAGGGCTCTTTATCTGGTCTGACACCCAGTGATTTCAGTGTGCATCCTGTGTGGCTTACTCATAGGCAGGGGTAAGGACTAGTCCTGCCAGGGCTTGTAACCCAGCCTGTCACCCAGTGATTTCAGTCTCTTGGTTAGCAGAAGCTCTCTCCACTGCAGCATCCCACCTTCATCACCACTATTGGGTAGTGGCTTCAGTAGGCAAGAAGCAGACCAGCATAGCTGCAACAGCATTTATTGACTCAAAACTGGAACTGAGGGCTTCCAGTCTGCTCGTCATCCGAGTTGGAGCAGAATCTGTGATTGTGCATGGTTTTGCTTTGAGCTAACTTGCTGGAGGGTCCCAATCCAGACCAGAACCACCCTGGAGAGGTGGTGAAGAAAGGGGTAATCACCTGGAGGGTTGAGGGAGTCACAACTCCCCTCCTTGACAGGAAAAACCCCTTCCAAAGGCAAGCGGTAGCGGTGGTCTTAAAATGGCCACCACGAAGACGAAGAACAGCCCGGGAAACTAAGTTTGTGCTGGAAAGGAGAAGTAGCAAGCAGAGTGTGAAAATGCATGGATTTTGAGGTACCCTGGTATTAAAAATAAAGGACTATATTGGAGGAAAGTGTGTGGAAGCTGTGACCAAAGAGAGAGAGAAGAAAATTGGATTTTATAAAATTGGCTTGAATTACTGTATTGGATTAATTTGGAGGAGAAAATTTAAAGGAAAATATTTGAACATGAGAAAGGTTTAGAAATTAAACTGGATAACTATTGGATTATGGGCACTCAAAGGGCATAACTAAATGCTGAAATTGAGTGTGTGGAAATGGAAAAAATAATAGCTAATGATTGAAATTAGTGAATTTAATAAAAGTACTATATTCAACAAAGAAAGTTAAAGTTAAGGAAGGAGTGGACAGTGAAAAAGGCTCAAGACCGCCACCTGATGGTACAGGAAAACTTCAGTGGTTTTTTTTTTTAAGTGTTTGGTCTTTCTAAGAAATTGGACTTTGGAATTTAAAAGAAAGTAAAAGAAGCTCTATTATAAAAAACAAAAACCCTGGAAAGTGACATTAGAATACTACAAAGGAGAAGATGTTTGAAAATATTGACATAGAACCACCTGATGAGTGTGGGAAATAGTTGGGAAAGGGCCACTTGAAAATTTGGAACAAAGATTTAAGGACATTGTTGAAAATAAACTTAAAAGATACTGGCTGAAATAATATACTGTACTTTGGGACTGAATACATTAATTAGGGAAGAGGGAAAGAAAAAAAGGAGAAGATACAATGGAGGAATTATTTGTTGAAATAAGAGCAGACTTGCAAGACATAAGGGAAATGATGAAAACTAGATTTCAAATGTGTAATTACGTATTACAGAAATTAGAAATGACAACCCAGAGTGTAGAAGGAGAAGGCAAACCAGAGGGGGAGGAGTTTAACAAAAAAGAAGCCAGCCTTGAAAAACAAAGGGATTAACAATTACTTAAGCAGGGGAGGAAAGGAATTAAAATTAAAAATGTATGGTCTGATGTGATAATAAAAGAGAAAATTGTTTGGAAAATGGAATAAAGGAGAGGGAAAAAGCTGAAAAGGGAAGTTCAAAAGAAAAATTGAAAGAGGGAGGGAGAAAAAGTTAATAATTGGAATGAGAAATGGAGAGGAATAAGAATGGGGAAAAGAGGAATTAAAAGAAAAGACCAGGCAATAAAGAGAAACAGGAAGCAAATGAGGATGAAAAGGAACTATATTGTTAAAAAAGCGAGAGACAATGGGTGAAATTTAAAAAAGGGGATAGGAAAGAGATTCCGCAAGGTAATAAGATGTGATATAAATGACTAAGTATAGAAAATAGATAAGTATGTAACTGATGTGATTTTTTTTCTTTTAGCTTCTTCCTTTTCTTCTTTTTCTTTCTTGTTATTAAAGAATTATTGCTATACTAGACATAGAATTTAATGGAATAAATATGGAATTGGGAATTTATAATCAAAATATCATATGTTGATGATTAACGATGTATAAGAAAAGGGGGGAAGATGATGAAATGAGAACTATTATGGAAGGATTAATATCAGTTGCTATAATTAATTGATTAGACTAATGTTTTTGTAATGTATAGATGATCTGTAAGATGATTGAGAAAATGTAATGCGGAATCTGACAAAAAAGTCTATATGTGTGTGTGTGTGTGTGTTTGTGTGTGTGTGTGTGATATAGTAATTAGGGAGATGATATCAAGGTAGATTGAAGATGGCTGGCTCGAATTCATAATCAGAGAGGACGATTTTGAATTAATAAACTAAGGATTGATAAAATTGCAAATATGACAGATAAAGGTAATTTGGGAAATGAATATAGAATATGAGATAAGAATTTCAAATAGCATTGTAAAATAATATGAGAATACCTAATGAATGAAATAAGTTATAATATGAATTGGAATTGGATACATTTAATATTTAATACTAATAAGGTTAATGTGATATGAAATTGAACAAACAAAAAATGAATAGGTAAATATGGTCATATTTGTATTGTATTGAAACCTGGAACCATACTGCTTGCCAAATGATATTTTCTTTCTTTTTTTTTAAATGAGGAAATTAAATAATGAAATTATTAGGTATGTCTAATTGATATGGTGGTTGGCATTAGGAGATGCATGACCCCCCCCCCTTCCCACACCCCCAATTCCCAGCATGGTACATGGGGAACAACATTTTGAAATTAAAGATATCCTTGATTCACGCACACACCATGGGTCCACACAATATTTAGTACCTTGGAAACACCTTTCTTCCTCAGAAAATGAGTGGGTAGCCAAACGACATGTAAAAGCGACCACATTACTATGAAAGTTCCAACTGAAATACCCTGATAAACCATCCTAAATTGCAAAAAATCATACACATGAGTTTTGTTTTCCAGGTAGATCAACCTGCTTTTTAAGGAGAGCAGGATGTCAGATCCGTGTATCTGCCATTCTTCATGGAAGAAGAAGAGTGGGGGGGAATTGGTATAAGAAATCCTTTTTTTTTTTTAAACAAATTTTATTAACTTTACAGAACATAGCAAGGCATAATAACATAAAAAATCTTTCTGGAAAAACCAATAGGACATACCAAATGTAATATGTATATTTACATTATCTGCTCAACTTCATATCTTATCCCAATTTCTCCTTTTCATTCTATTGTCCAGATTATATTTCTTACTAATCAAAAATTTTGCCTTTCAAAAAACAATACACAAACATACATAAAACATAAAAAAACATCACTTCTGAAAGCTGCTTAATCCCGGGTTAAAACTCTTCGCACAGACACAAATTCAAAAATCATATTTACTTTATATATCATTCCATATCTTATTACCATTTTCAGTTTTCTATATAACTTCTTCCCTCTTTTATCTTTCTTAGTTTTATTTTGTTTATCTTATCTCAATACAATTCATAATACTTATCATTCTTTGTCTGTTCTTTTCCAGTTATCCATCCATCTTTTCTCTTTAAATATACTTCTCCTGTACACTAATTGGAGTAACGCCTTTGGCTCTTTTCCCTAACTTAATAATGCTTAATATAACACTTGCATTATATTGGGATTCTGGTTAGTACGTTCTAAAATTACACAATAAATTTTAAAAGAAAAGCAAGTACACTACAATTACAAAATAAAAACATATAACCCACCATAGATACCATAAAAAAGCTGATCATATATACTAATACACATTTTACTCTAAATACACATATAAAAACACACTTTTATGTACCTTCCAGGATCCCTTTTTCAATTAAATTTACCCATTGTCTCTAAATAAATTTTGTTTCTTTAAGTCTCGCTTCCCACCATTAAGGTTTTCCATCCCCTCCTTTCTCTCTTGTTTATTTTTCTCCTTGCCTTTTTTACCCCATTGTCTCTCCTCCTCCCTTTTCTTCTTCTGCTTACCCCCTTTCTGTTGTTTTCTAACCTTGTATCCACCTTTCATCTCATTTTCTCTTTTGGATTGTTTTCTCAGACCTTAAAATCCCCTTTTTCTTTTCCTCTTTCTCCTCCTCCCCAAAAAGAACCCATTGTTCATCCAAGATGGCTTCTTCTTCTTCTTTATTCCAGTCGTCCTGCTGCGTAGTCAATTTTTCATAAGTGCATACCGCCATTTCTAAAAATTGAAAAAGAGTGCCCAAAGTATCTTTTCCATCTTGCTCTTCTTTCTTATATTTTTGATATTGAGTTTTTAGTTCATCCAAAAGCAATGCCATCATGAAGAGAAAAAACTTCTTCAAGAACAACTACCCAAGTATTTTTAATCAAAAGTAATTCCAAAAAAAATTCCAAAGTCACTAAAAGATCCAAATAAACTATTTCTTTCAATACTTTTTTTCCCTTCTTCTATTTCTCTTTCTGGGGTTACTGATTAATCAAAAAGTTCCCATTAAAATGTATCTTTCTTTGAAGTTCTAGGCAATCTCCTCCTTTTTCAAGCTCTGCTCCAAAAAGTTTTTTTTCCTCTCCCCCCACTTACAACAGCAATTTCCCTTTAAACGCTCAGAAATCCATACCTCAAATACGGGTTTTCCAATTTCTGAAGTTGTTAAGTCCAAAGTCCAAAATCCTTTCTCTCATAGTTTTCAAGTTAAAATACCTTCGGTGCCCAAATATATTTTCCAGTTCTGCATCTGCTATTTCTATGGGGTGGGAGAGTGAATAAAAAATTTTTTTTTCCCTTGACAGCTTTCTCCGCCGCTTTTCTCTTCTTAGGGATACAATGTATCTTTCAGGCAATAAACAATTCCATTCCAGGGTTTTAGAGGTTGTTGTTTTCCCGGCTCAGCCAACACTTTCACATCTGAATCTTCTTTCTCCTTCTTCCTCCAGCACAATCTTTTCCAGCTGCCAGCTTCTATGTGGCGGCCATTGCTGACCGCCGCTCCACCGCCTTGAGAAAAGGAGGTTATGCTGGGTGGGGAGGGGGTCTGTGACACTCCCAAACCCCTTCCCAGATCCTCCCTATCTTCGGCTGCCTCTACAGGGCAGCCTTATCCTCCAGATCCGTCAGGATCGGAGGCACCAAGACGGCTAGCACAGCAGGGATCATGGAGAGATGCGAATCCCTGCTGTCACCGAAGCCTGGCCAAGAAATCCTTTTTGGTGTAACCTGGATATATTAAATCTTATACTGAATTTGGATAACCCATGTTATACTATGGAGGGACAGAGACCAGATGCCAGGAACCCAGTCACCTTTGAAAGAGACAGCCACAGGATGAAGAGACCATAAAAATTCCTGCTAGGAGATGTCTCCTGGGATCCTCAAAAAATATTGTTCTCAGAAGAGGGGGGGAATAAACATGTTGGCTCTTTGTTTTACTAAATACACATCAAGAGAAGGGGAGTGGGTCTTAAACTCCCTGCATGCCTGAGGCAAGTTAGATGTTGCTTTTAATCCCTACATGAATTGTCTCATCTCAATAAAGGATTCCTTTTGATACGTTTGGTTTTCAGAAGTTCATTCTTGTTGATTGAATGGGAAAAATTCTGTAGCCTGACAGAATATATATAGGTCCTGGTGTGTTCGGGTCTTTTCCAGTGTAAGGTTGAAAGCATCTTGGCAATGTTTCAACAAGGTCCCACTCACCATCTTTAGGCCGGTGCTTTCAATACCTTTAAAAAGCATTGCACTTTATAAACACAAATCAGATAATGAATGTACATTTTATCCTCTATTGGTGTGAATATTTTGTATATTCAATGTATCAATTTCTCCATGTATTGGATCATGATTCCTAATTTATGTTCTCAGATGTCATCTGAAATCACTAATTCCTAAATAATTTTTTACCAATTCTTAGAAAATAAACATGTAAACCGGACAATACCTCAGCATTTTTGTCAACAACATTATGTGGAAAAGAAGTAGATTCCATTACAGTATGTTTTCTCCATTTTTTCTTTCATGACTAGTGTTTAGTCTAATAATTTCCTTCTTCATATTTGTATTCCTATTTTAAAATAATTGGAATTGCTTTCACTCTTTCTCTCATTCCTAATTCATCCCTAGATATCTGTTCAATATGTAACTGAAAGATGGTTTTATGTTTTATATTATGTCTATGTCTGTGTAAAAAATAAAAACTTTTTTAAAAAATTGATATCATACATTCCCATTTTAGTTAGTTTCATAAGTCATCCAGAAAATTTGTGAGCATGCCTTTTTTGGTTCTTCAAAATCAAATAAGAACTTGTCATGTTAAAAATGAAACTTGTAAATAGTATGTCAAGTACCAGCAGGTAAGTGAATGAGATAGAGAGGGAGGGGGGGAAATCACATAATGAAGACTTCCCTTAATATTTTTATGAACATTTTTATGTGTTGTTATTAAAACAACTTAACAGTTCTGAATAATTTTATGTTTCAGATAGGATCTCAATGCCTTCCAGCATTAAACAACTATTTTTGAAGGGAGTTATAAGATCATCCTCATTATTTTCACACCGATGACTAAATGACTAGAATTTTCTATTTGCTCTTTTCTACTTTTACCTGATGGTAAACCTCCTTTTTCCTACTATATAGTCATTAAATTAACATCAGTTCATCCCCCAACCCATCAATAAGCTAAGCTTCAATTTCTATAAGCTCAATCAATGATAAAATAGTTTATTTTGACACTGTCTAAGGACATCTTTAGGTGTGTAAACTAAGCTTTGTCATCCATTACATTGTATGTTAGCCAGGGAACTGATAACAAATGAAAATATATGCAATTCAATCAAGATAATGGTCAAGAGTAGGGATAACAAATATTGTGCTGTTATAATTTTCTGTCTAATCAAGGACTGGGGAAGAGCAATCCAAGTGATAGAGCAGGGCCTAGTAAGACACTGTTGGGAAAACTCATGCATATGAAATATGAATTATTTCCCATGTTTCCTTCTCATTGAAGCAAGCTTATCATTTTTCTGTATGTCTAAAATCACGCTTATAGATATCCATATTCATTTTAAACTTATCTGGAAGCCATAAATCTGTTTTTGAACATAACGTAATAACATCTTTATTATGGCAATAATTTAAAGTATAAAGTATTTAAAATATATAAACTGTTCAAAAAAACCAGACCCCACAAAAGAGGAGATGGAGCACTACATTGCTACAGAAATGCACCGAACCAAAGACAAAAATCTCCTAGAATGCATATGGGTCAATATAAAAGAAAGAAAAAAGAATGACATAGCCATGTCATCCTTTTTTTTCTTTTATATTGCATTATAGGCCACCAAACCAAGCAGAAAAAATAGGTGTACTTTTTGCTAATCAACTAACAAATATAATATAAATAATATAAACAGCCTAGTTGAAAATTACAGACCAATCTCCTTATGCTGCATCACCTGTAAAGTCATGGAATCAATTATTAACCAATCCATTATCCTCCACTTAGAGACAAACAACCTACTCTCTAATAAACAATTTGGTTTCAGAAAAAAAACTATCCTGTAATCTGCAACTCTTACACTGCAAAAACATATGGACTACACAACTCGATCAGGGCAAAGCAATAGAAACAATCTACATGGACTTCTATAAAGCCTTTGATTCAGTGGTACACGACAAACTACTCCTAAAACTAAAATCTTGTGGTATCTCTGGACATCTGCCTAACTGGATAGAAGCATTCCTGTCAAACAGACAACAAATGGTCAAAATTGGGAGCATCCTATCAAATTCTGTGCTGTCAACAGTGGTGTCCTCTAAGGCAGTGTTCTAGGACCAACTCTCTTCATACTCTACATAAATGACCTCTGTGATCATATTAAGAGCAACTGCGTTCATTTCGCTGATGATGTAAAGCTATTCAACACCATAGAAAATACTGCTATCCTTCAAAAAAGCCTTGACTATGTATCAGAATGGTCAAACAAATGGCAAATTCAAATCTCAACAAATAAATGCTCTGTCTTACATATTGGCAAAAAAGTCAGAAAATAAAACACAAGCTGAATAGTCAAGACCTTGTTGATGATCCAAACTCTGTCAAGGACCTTGGAGTTCTCTTCTCTAATGATCTAAGTGCTAGAGCCCACTGTAACTACATAGCCAAAAAGGCATTAAGAGTTGTTAGCCTAATCCTATGTAGCTTTTTCTCTGGTAATATCACACTACTAACTAGAGCATATGAAACATTTGCTAGACCAATACTCGAATTCAGCTCATCAGTCTGGAACCCACATTACGTATCTGATATTAGCACAATTGAGAAAGTCCAGAAATATTTCACAAGAAGAGTTCTCCACTCCTCTACTCGTTGTAGAATACCTTATGCTGCCAGACTTGAAACTCTAGACCTAGAAAACTAGAACTACGCTGCCTTCAGTCCAATCTAAATATAGTATATAAAATCATACATTGCAATGTCCTACCAGTCAATGAATACTTCAGCTTCAACCATAACAATACAAGAACACACAATAGATACGAACTTAAAGTTAACAGCACCAAACTTGATTGCAGGAAATACGACTTCAGCAACAGAGTGGTCAATGTCTGGAATACTCTACTTGACTCTGTGGTTTCTTCTCCAAACCCCAAAAACTTTAACCTTAAACTGTCTACTATTGACCTCACCCCTTTCCTAAGAGGTCTGTAGGGGGTGTGCATAAGCGCACCAATGTACCTACCATCCCTGTCCTATTGTTTCTTTTTATTTTTCTTATATGTATCCATTTCATGTATTCATAACTATGTTCATACTTATAACTATTATCTTGTAAATGATTGACAAATCAAATCAAATAAATAAGTGTGTGTGTGTAGGAAACACACCACAATAGTAATGGGGGTCTTCAATTATCCAGACATCAATTGGAAGACTAATTTCATACCTAGTGAGAAATTGAATAGGTTCCTGACCAACTTAGCTGACAACTTTGTTGTCCAAAAGATAGACTTAATTCTTACAAACAGAGAAGAAGTGATAGAAGGACTTGAAACTGCAGGAATCCTAGGTGAAAGTGACCATGTCATACTAGAATTCAATATAATGCAAAGACAAGCCATAGAACATAATGATACCAGAGTCTTAGATTTTAAAAGAGCTGATTTTAACAAACCCATAGAGAACTTAGGAAAGATTCCTTGGATGAAAATCCTAAAGGAAACAAAAAACCTCAAGAAGCTTGGAAAATTCTGAAAAATAGGATCATAAAAGCCCAGCCAGCACAATACCACTTGTTGAGGTAATTCCCCCTTAGGAGAATGAGCGCATACAGGGAGATGTATTGAGAGTAGTGTTTGAATAATACACATACAACACACAGATACACTGTACAATAAATGGAGGTTTTTACTTTCAATAGCAAGGTTCAAACAAGCAGTCAAAAGTCATTCACAGGTAAGTTCAGTCAGTTTTTAGTCCAGGGATAATCCAGTAACAAAGTCCAGTGTCAAAACCAGTTCGGTATCAAACTTACATCAAATCCAAGAATATCAGTCAATTTGGAGGAACGGCAGTACTCTCCAACAGAAGGAAAAACAGAGACTCACACACACTCTCTTCTGAGACTTCCTGGGACCAAGACTATTCAGGTTTCTGGCTCCATCTTATGGCCATTTGCAAAACCATACCCAATTGCAGTTTTAGGCATTTACTTAAAGATACAGTATTAAAATGTCCATCCTGGTTTATATATTTCCATCCCAAGTAGCTGTTAGGTGACTCACATTCCTAACACCACTGAAAAAAGAAAAACAAGAAATCAAGAAGAAACCAGCATGGCTGCACAAAGATCTCTCTGAAAAATTGAAAGACAAAAAGGACAAGCACAAAAAATGGAAAGAGGAACACACAACTAAGACAGAATATCAGCAGATAGCCAGAATCTGCTAAGACAAAGTCAGGAAAGCAAAGGCTCAGAATGAACAAACAACAACAGTCAAAGATAACAAAAAAATGAATGTACAACTGAACCCATACATGCAACCTTGTACAATGCTGTAACTAAACTGGGACTTGAACAACTAGTAACTTTCAAGAAGAGATTGGCTACCATTTGTCAGAAATGGTGTAGGGTCTCCAGCTTGGGTGGGGGGTTGGACTAGATGATGATCTACAAGGGCCCTTCCAACTCTCTTAATCTATTAATGATCTGTTAAATATAGACTGATTAAGAACTGTTTTTCTAGCTGTGAAATGTAGGAAGAAAACGGGCAGTGAAATTTAACTATGTTACTAAAATGGAATGAAATCTTTAGAGTTTCTTATATTTACTACAAAAGGAAAACCATTCCCACGAACTTTCAGAAGAGGAAGAACTTTAATATGTGTGTGTTTGTGTGCATATATGTGTACACATATATAGGAAAAAACTCATCAGACAAATAGTGCATGTAATAGTCAGCAAATTCTGTTTAATTTATATTTTGATCAGTGCTGAAGAATTCCTACCTTTAAAAGATATTCTTTCTTCTAATCTACGATATGGGTCAAAAGGCTGGTTGGTTTTTTTTTTATAACTTTGATGAAGAAATGCAGTTGCAGAGCATTCTATTTGCAGCTTCTTAGATTTGCTACTGATTTTTTCAGCTTCAGCTTATTCACAGTTCAATCTAAGGCAGGTTGCCTTCGGAAATCAAGGGAGCTTCATCACTTGAGACTTTCAAGAAGAGATTGGACTGTCATTTTTCAGAAATGGTGTAGGTCTCCTGCTTGGGCAGGGGTTTGGACTAGATTACCTACAAGGTCTTTTCCAATTCTGTTAATCTAATCTATCTATTTCTCAAGTCTAGAATGAAATTCCCCTGCAAGGGCTTTCTTCCTCTAGAACAGCTTATTCTTCAAGATGAGGAAGGATCACACTCTTATGACCTTTTAAAAATGCTTCCTTTTTCTTCAGTGTCTTGCATGGTTGATTTTGGAATCATCAAGATCCAGTAAGTATATTTTTTATTATTATACATAATAACATTTTTATTATGTTTATACTGTATATTATTGCATTATTCTTATTTTGTTGCAGGTGTTCTAAACGATTTAGAGTTTAGAAAGATTGAGTGAGTCTACACATATCACAAATAAACTACTATTCTACTATTGACAGTTTCTATTGTAAAACATTATAAAACAGAGCCATGGGGAATTTTTCTGAGACAGAAAATATAAGCCAGAGATGTAGCCTCCACATATGCATTGATACTATTTTAAATTCTTTCACGTGCATCCTGCAGGGAAAATAGTCAATTTATGATATTGGAAGAAGATTGGAAACATACTTTATTGAAGAAAGTTTTGTTTTTGGAGTTGGGTTTGTTTTGTTTTGGGGTGGTTTTTTTTTGCTATAATTACCACAGATCTGGGTATCTCTTAGACAAGGATGGTTTTAGCTTCAAAATGCCTCATCTGACTAGGAAGATAATGTTTACTAAAATATCCAGGCTGATTCATCTTCTGAGTAGCCCATTTTCCCCTATCCCACTTTCATCTTCTGGTGCCATCCCAATCTCTCATTTTTATGCCTCTTCTCCACCCCATCCCACCTGAGGACCCTGGTCTTCTAGTTTTCATTCATTTTCTTTGGTCCCTCCCTTCTGCCTTTGCATAGTTACACCTTTCCACAACTGTGTTCCCAACTGTGAGCACCAGGGTTACAATGCAACCCTCATATGGTTTGGCATTGCTGGTTTTATTTGTTTGTTTTGCCACCATGACAGGACGTTCCTTTCTTCAGTCTTACTGAATTTGCTATCAATTTAGGAAGCACCAGCAAGGAATATGAATGAACTTGACTATACTGGAGTGTAATTGGTGAGACTTAGTTCTAATTGTGGCATTTGGAAAAAATGAGGAGAAGCTTCTATGTCTGCTCTCTTAAATGTATAAATATATATTGAAAGGCATCTTAGAGAAAACAATTACCCCTTCTCTACCTTTTTTTTAGACAGTTTAAATATAGTAACTCTACTTGAGATAGATCTGCAGCCTCTTCAAAGCTAATTGCAGAGAAAAGAAAAGCTGAACCAATGATATGTCAATTGTCTAACCTGATGGCCACTTGACTATGTGGAACTGGCAGTCTATGTATTCTAAACTGATGGGATCACTGAAAGAACTGCAGTGCTTTTGATTCAAAGGAAGAATAGTGCCGTGATGATGAACCTATGCCATGCATGCCAGAAGTGGCATACAGAGCCATATCTCCGGGCACGCCAGCCATTACCCATTGCTCTTCCCTGTTCCAGCTGGCCTTTGCACATGATAGATCACCGGAAACTGGAAGAGCAGCTCCCTGGTGCGCATGTGCGCACCGGCCATGCGTGTACATGTGCATTAGAAATTGGAAGACCAGGTGGCAGGCATACACGCGCACTCCAGGAAACTAAGTTTACGGTTTCCGCTACTTCCATGCATGCACATGGGGAAGCTGCTCTTCCAGTTTGCAGGCAACATGCGCACTCCCGTTTTGGCACTCAGTACTGAAGAGGTTATCTACCAATGGAATAGTGCTTCAAAGTAGACAGGAGTATTTATGTAACACCAGTCTGCAAATCTGAAAAGCCCTAAAAAAGATATGGCCACTTTAAGATCTTACAAATAATGCATAAAATTTTGCCTTCCCACCTATAGTGTCAGCGTTCCAACCAAACTCTCCATCACAAATTCAGCCTCAGAAACAAAGTCCATCCAAGTAAGAATTTATTAGAGAAGTCATATTGGCACACCTGGGGAAAACCCAAATCTGAATTCCTGCGTTTTCCCCTGCTACACTAAAACTCACACCCAGCCCCTATTGATGATCCTCAAGTCATACTCTCCAATCCACCTCAATTCTGAACCCCTGCCAAGTCCAGTCACTCCCCTCCAAACTCCAGAGATTCGGCCTTGAGCTCTGGCAAAATAATATTGTTGTGGCTATCCTCCCTTCTCACTACTCTCTCATTCCCACAGCTGCCCATCCCCCCTTGTGGAAGCCCTAAATCTAATTCAAGATGGATCCGGGACTGACACAAAGTCCAGCACAGGCCTAGATTTTAGAGAACTCGAACTGTGTACTTGAGCCAAGAGTTTCACACCTAAGAGAGGGAACTCACACTTGAAAAAAATCATCATTTAAGATAGTTACACCAATTTTTTAAAAATGGCTGCAATTCTGCAATTTCCTACATGGAAAAACCTAATGTCAGGACTGCCTCTGTTCAATTCCTAGGAAAAAAGAATCCTTGCTCCATAGGTTTAGAGAAAAGTACTTTTACTGGGAACAAACTGAAAGCAAATGGTTTCAAACAAGCTCTGAGCCCTCAGAGCAGGAACACTTTGAAATATAATATACAGCCCAGATCCCTGTAGCTAGGCAACCAGAGGTCACCACATACCAGAACCAGCTGTGTGGCCTTGAAGATAACCACAGTTGCAAAACTGCAGTGTTAAATTCTCCACAGGTTTATGGCAGCAAATTCTCCCTCCCACCTTTTTTTTTTTTTTAATGGCATCAAGCAACAAGCTGGCTAACAGAGGCATTAGCCATACAAAATTATACAGTGAAAACATACAATAATACATCACACCAAAACCAGCAATTCCTTCAGAGTTTGTTGGGGTATTTTCTATAGAAAGTCTGGAGGAGTTTAGGCACCCGGACACGTTTAGCATCCACCCATTCAGACTGCACAGGGGAAAATGTTTCCAAGAAATGAGATATTGGACCCTCCCTTTATATTTCCTGGAATCTAGGATTTCTTTAATTTCAAAATGCTGCTCCCCTTCAATCAGAGTGGGTAGGGGAGGAATGTCAGGTGCAGGGCAAAGAGATGATACAGTTTCAGGTTTTAACAAAGTGCAATGAAATACAGAGTGAATACATTTTAGGTTCTTGGGCAACTCCAGTGCACGGTAACTGGATTAATTACTTTAAAATTGGGAATGTGCCCATGTGTTTAGGATCAAGTTTCTTAGATGGTTGGATGGACTGTAAGTACTTTGTGGAGAGGTAAACTCTGTCACCTACTTGAAAATCTTTTGGCTTCACATGTTTTTGTCAGCTTCTTTCTTATGTGCCTGATTGTGCCTCCTCCAGTGCCTTACAACTGGGAAAGTGTTCTGCAGTTGTGGTATCCATCTGCTAAGGAGAGTGCATGTCGTTTCTCTTGAGGCAGCTCTGGCATAGTCCTGACCAGAGTCCATCTTAAATGGGTGTACTACTGTGCACAGAATTGTTATATGCTACCTTTGCAAAAGGCAAAAGTTCAGCCCAATTGTCCTATTGGTAATTATTGTAGCACCTGAGGTACTGTTTCAGGACTGTGTTGGTTCTTTCATGAGCCCCATTCATTTGGGGGTGATGGGAGGAGCTTAAGCCCTGAACAGTTCCCAACAGCTTCAAGAATTCCCGCCAAAATTACAATGTAAGTTGCACTCCCCTATTGGAAACAATGCTCTCAGCCGCACCATGCAACATACGCAGGTGTTGTACAAAGAATTTAGCTAATGTCTTTGCAGAGGGAATTTGGGGACAGGGAACAAAGTACACCTGTTTTTTAAAAAAATCTGTAACAATCTATATAACACTATATAGTGTTCCCCCCACTTTCAGGCAATTACGCAATAAAGTCCATAGATATTTCTTTCCACGTTGTCCGGGAGTTAGCCATAGTTTGTATAAGTCCTGTGGGTTTCCCCAGAGATTTCTTTGCCACAGCACAAACTGGACAGATGGCCACATAGCTTTCAATGTCTTTCTTCAAGGAAGGCCACCAAAACTGCCTCTTAACCAAATGCAGTTTTTTTATGAATCAGATAACAGATAATCAGAGTTGGAAGGGACTTTGTAGGTCATCTAGTCCAACCCCTTGCCCAAGCGGGAGACCCTACACCATTTCTGAAAAATGGCAGTCCAATCTCTTCTTGAAAGTCTCAAGTGATGGCGCTCCCACAACTTCTGAGGGCAAGCTGTTTCATTGGTTGATTGTTCTCACTGTCAGAAAGTCTCTCCTTAGGTTAAATCTCACCTTGTTCAGTTTCCATCCATTATTCCTTGTCTGGCCTACAGGCACTTTAGAAAATAGCTTGACTCCTTCCTCTCTGTGGCAGCCCCCTCAAATATTGGAAGACTGCTATCATGTCTCCCCTGGTCCTTCTCTTTACTAGGCTAGCCAAGCCCAGTTCCTGCAACCATTCATTATATGTTTTAGCCTCCAGTCCCCTAATCATCCTGGTTGTTCTTTTCTGTACTTTTTCTAGAGTCTCAACATCTTTTTTATAATGTGGTGAACAAAACTGGATGCAGTACTCTAGGTGTGATCTTACTAAGGCTTTATAGAGTAGTATTAGTACTTCCCTTGATCTTGATTGTATCCCTCTGTTAATACAATTTAGGATTGCATTAGCTTTTTTGGCTGCTGCTGCACACCGCTGGCTCATATTTAGCTGGTTGTCCACTAAGACTCCAAGATCCCTGTCACAGTTACTGCTATTGAGCCTGGTTTCACCCAGTCTATATGTGTACTTTTGGTTTTTCTTGCCTGAGTGTAGGACTTTACTTTTCTCTACATTGAATTTCATTTTGTTAGATACAGCCCAATGTACTAGTCTGTCAAGATCCATCTGGATCTTGAGCCTATCTTCTTGGGTGTTAGCTATTCCTGCCAGCTTAGTATCATCTGCAAATTTGGTAAGTTCCCCTTCTATTCCCTCATCTAAGTCATTAATGAAGATATTGAAGAGTACTGGGCCTAAGACGGAACCTTGTGGCACCCCACTGCTTACTTCCCTCCATGTAGACTTAGATCCATTAAGGACTACTCGTTGAGTAGGGTTTGCCAGCCAGTTGTGAGTCCATCTAGTGGTGGTGCTATCTATTCCACTTTTTTTCTAGCTTGCTAAGAAGTAGGTTGTGGTCTACTTTGTCAAATGCCTTGCTTATATCTAAATATATTATGTCCACAGTATTTTGCTGGTCTACTAATTTAGTCACTGTGTTGAAGAATGAAATAAGATTGGTTTGGCATGATCTGTTTTTAACAAACCCATGCTGACTGCTACTTATTACTTTACTTGTTTCTAGATGTTGGCAGATCTGTTTTTTTATTATCTTTTCCAGAATCTTCCCAAGTATTTTTTTTCTTTATAAAAGTTTTATTTAAGGTTTCACAAAACATATAAATACAAATAAAATATCTTTTTTTGAGAACAGCGTGACCCCGGGTTATCACTTCTCCATACAGACATAAACTCAATACATATTTATCTTATACATTCTAGTCCATATCTTATAACTATTTTCACAATTTTTTCAATAGCTTTCCCCCTTTTTTACTTCCTATAGCCTTATTTTAAATTATCTCATTCCTTTCTTAATTCAATTACATATCTTTTTCTAATTTTTAAAATCTTTCTAATCAATGTTTTAATACTTTCGTCTGTCCTGTTTGCAATTTCTTATTATCTTTTCGCATAAAACAAATTTTCCCCTGTAATTATTAGACTGGAGTATAACACCTTTGTATCTTTTTTCAAGTCTTGTTTAAAAATTTAAGTTACACCTTTACTGTTATAACATTCATTTTCTAACCTCTATTTTATAAAACATACCTATTTTCAATCGAATTCTGCTTGGTACATTCCCTTAAAAATACACACTAAATTCTTAAAAGAAAAAAGTATATACGTACATATATCTGTGTATATATGTATAACAATAGTAAATGGAATAATTTTTCTATTCAAGTACAGCTCTGCCATTAATATTAATAACAATCTTTTACATTTCTGTTTCTTTTAACAAACATTACCTAGTAATATCAGTTGTCTTTCACTTTAATCATCTATATTTCATATTTTACTTATTACTATTTTTAAATAAAAAACAATAGTTATTAACAATAATTAGCAGTTGTCAATAAAATTATTATTATTTAACTTCATCTTGTCAACTGATAAAAATCTTCCATGTTTCTTTTCAGTTTTTTTAACTTTCTTTTTAAATCATTGAGAGTCTTATTCTCTTTTCAAACAAATATTCCATTACAAATCAATACAAAGTTTTTCTATCACTCAAATCATCTAAACATATTTTCTAACCCTTTTCTATTTCTAATATAACAATGCTATCCCGTGCACCCTTGCAGAATCTTCTCAAGTTAAATTTTAACCATCGTCTCTGTGTCTTTTAAATAGGTTTATACCTTTAATTCTTATATGTTTTTCCTGTACCTTTATATCTTGTTTCTATCCTTTGTAGCTTCTTTTCCTTTCTCTCTTCCCTCTCTTCTTCTCCCTCCCCTTTTTATTCCCTTTTCTATCTAATTCTCCCTTCTGCGGTCCTCCCTTCTGCTTCTTCCTGATATTATGATTACTTTTCAAATTACTCTTTTTTTGGTTGTTGCTTCAATGCTTAAGTTTTTAACTCCCTTTCCCCCCTTTCCCTTTTTTACCCTGCTTAATGTTGCTTGGTCATTAAAGATGGCTTCTTCTTTATCCCACCCTTCTTGCTCTACCAGCATTTCTTGTTGTTTTTCATAGTTCAAAATCTCCATTTCTAAAAATTGAAATATGAAGCCAAAAGATCCTCTTTCCTCTTGTGCTTCTTCTTTTTGTTCTTTAAGTCTCATTTTTAACTCTTCAAGGAGTGATGCCATTTTTAAAAAATTTAAACAACCCCCAATTGATTTTATTTTGTTTTATTAGGATCCACCATCCAAAGTTCCAGGAATTATCCAATAATCCAAAACTGTTTCTTGCTTCTTTTCTCACTTTCTCTTTCCAGGGGCTTTGTTATCTTACAACAAAGTTTCAGCTACAATGTATCTTTTGCAAGCCTTGTTAAAATTCCACTATCAATTTTTTAAAGTTCCAGGTGGTCTCCTACACTTTCCAGATTCCACCCTCTTGTTTCCTTTGTCCCTCCTCTGCTTTCTTTCTTTTTTTAAAGAAAATGTTTAAATTATCCAAGAATCTTTATCCCTTTGACATCTAATTTTCAGCTAGAAATAACCTATTAATGTCAAAGTTGATTAGTATCAGAAGAATCTCTTCTTAACATTCCAAATCAATTAAAACTGTGAATATGAGAGGGGAAAAAGCCAATTCTGTTTCCTTTCCCTTTCTCTTTTGCAGCTTAAAATCTTTTTTAGTAATAGTCTTTAAAATTCAGGTTCCAGGTACCTTAAATAGATGTTCTCCATTCAACCCGGTCAGTCAAACTTTCTCCTTCAAACTTCCTCCTGCACAATCTTGTCCAGTCGGGTTCTTCTTTGAGGTCATTTCTGACCACCACTGCAACTGCCTTTGGGAAAGGGAGTAATGGCCAGCCGAGGAGGAGAGATGCAGCTCTCCTCAACCCCGCCAGCAGCACCCGCTTCTTCACCACCTCTACGGGGTAGCTTCAGCCCCAAATCCAGGCGGCTCAGGGCGCTCCAGCAGCAAGCACGGATCAAAACCACACACAATCACGGATTTCAGTCTGTCACCGAAGAAGCCCGAACTGAAAGTCCCAGTATCTTCCCAAGTATTGATGTTGGCTCATTGGTCTATAGTTTCCTGGGTCTGTTTTTTTTTCCATTTTTGAAGATGGGGACCACATCAGCTCTTTTCCAATCCTCTGATAGTTCCCCCATGCTCCAGGATTTTTGGAAGATATGGTGCAGTAGTCCTGAGACGACTCTGCCAGCTCCTTTAAAACTCTGGGATGTAATCCATCAGGTCCCGGTGATTTGTTTTCATCTGGATCAGACAGGTGTTCTCATACTATTTTTTTTTTTATTTTAACTTTTATTTCTGGTCTGATTTTTTTACAGTTATGTTTTGGGTGGATTGAGCTATAGTTTCTTTTTGCGTGAAGACCAATGAAAAGAATAAGTTAAGCAGTTCTGCTTTCTCTCTGTTGCCTGTTACTTCCTTGCATTCTTCTCTCTTTAGTGGACAGACTGTTTCCTTGATTTTTTTTTTCTTGTTATTTATATGATGGAAGAAACTTTTTTTTATTATCTTTGACTTTTGTTGCAAGTCTTTATTCGTCCTGAGCCTTTGCTATCCTGACTTGGTCTTTGCAGATTCTGGCTATCTGCTGATATTCTGCCTTAGTTGTATGTCTCTTTGTCCATTTTTTGTACTTGTCCTTTTTTTTCTTTCAATTTGCCAGAGAGATCTTTATGCAGCCATGCTGGTTTCTTCTTGAATTTTTTGTTTTTCTTTCTCAGCAGTATTGTGCTGGTCTGGGCTTCTATGATGGTACTCTTCAGAGTTTCCCAAGATTCTTGAGTTGTTTGCTCCTTTAGGATTTTCATCCATGGAATCTTTCCCAAGTTCTTTCTGAGTTTATTGAAATCACACACACACACTTCCAACAGTTCTTCCGGCCAATCTCCCAGAATCCCAGGGACCGGGTGCAATTGTCCATTTGCACCCGGTCCCACGTTACCCAGAAAAGCTGGTAGGCAAGGTTCCGAGTCCAACAAAGGGGATGCAAGTGGGACTTCCTCCCCCGCTCTTTTGAGAAAGGAAAGGACTGGGAACTTCAAGTGCCCACCCACTGGCAGTTCTGGGCTAGCTAGCAGTTTGGCCTGCAAAAATTACCTTCCTCCCATGGCTGGTGGAAGAGGGAAAGGTGAGCCAGACAGGGCAGAGCCATCACCACTTGGCTTCCCATCAGCCCGCATCTTGTCCCCTGATCAGATTCTCTGCAGCTGCTGGGGCTTGTGGCTGCAGGAGAGGTGCTGGAGACAACCAGAAAGCATGAGGCTATGCCACCTGCATCGCCCCCTCTGCTAGCTGCTCCTCCCTCACCGGGCCGAGCATTTTAGCTGAGTGCGGGTGGCAACCAGGAAGCACAAGGCTATGCCACCCGCATCGCCCCTCTGCCAGATGCTTCTCCCTCACCGGGCCAAGTGTTTTACCTGAGTGCCACCCAACAGCTATGAGAACAGTGCAAGCTCCATGAGCTGGAAGGTAAAGCCAATGCTAGGGAAGGAAGATCCACTCTGGTGAGGCTTGACTTGCACCATTCTCACAGCAGAGGCCTGCACTCAGCCAAAGTGTGCAGGCTGGTGGGTGGCAGAGGGAAGAAGCAGCAGGCAAAGGGACAATGTGGTTGGCATAGGTCCTGCTCCCTGATCTCCTACCCCATCCCTGCCTCAGCAGGCAAGGCCCAGCAGCTGCAGAGAATCCAGGTGTGGGGGCGAGATGCAGGCTGGTGGGGACCCGTGTGGCAATAGGTCAGCCCTGGTTAGCCGTCCTCTCTGCCACCAGTAAGCCAGGTAAGCTGGAGGCTAGGGACAGTGAGGGGGAAAACTTGCTAGGCCATGAGTGCCACATGGGATGGAGCTATGGAAAGCCAGACAGGGACAGTTGGGGAGGAAGCTACCTAGGCCACAAGCACTGAGGGTGGTGATGTTATGGCGGTGGTGGCCTAGGCTGGCCCAGAAGTTGGGACTCAACTGGGGCTTGTGGCCGCAGTGGTGGCAAGGGTGAGGGCAGCAGCAGTAGCATGGTGATGGCAGCCTAGGCTGGCCCAAGAGTCGGGATTCAACTGGGGTTGGCGGCAGCAGCGGCATGTAGGCGATCAGGGCTTGCAGAGCTTCACTCACCTAGGGAGATCATGGCAGAAGGCAGACAGCAATGGCTGGTGGGCAGGCAAGTAGGCGAAGACAGACTGCACTCAGCAATGGCGCATGGCCAAGATGAGGGATGGGGAGGATAGAATGCAGTCAACGATTCTCGTGCATGTGTGCAATATCGCACATGTATGATGAGGACTGACTGGGCAGAGAGTGGAAAAGTGGGTGGGGGGGCAATTTAGCAGTTCTCCGAACTACTGAGAATCACAAAAACCAGTTCTACTGAACTGGTCCAAATTGTTAGAATCCCACCCCTGGTTTAGGCTCAAAATGTTCCCTTAATTTTTTCTTGAGGTCTGCATAGGCCACTGTCTCTACACTTGCTGGTGCTATCAATTTTTTAGCAATATCAAACATGGCTTGTCTGTAGGCACATAGTAGGGTTGCCACCTTCAGGCCGTCGTTTGTGACCTGGTTAGCCCGGACATAGTTGTCTACTCAGGAGACGTATGAGTTTCACTGTTCTGGGTGAGTAATATTGAACTCATTGAGTCTTCCTAGTTTAGCCATTTGGGGAAGGTCCTGTGATGCTGGTTAATGCTTGTATTGCTGCAGTTGGAGCTGGGCTGCACTTAGGAGACCTAGGGATGGATTCCTCAGGTATGTCTGTGCCTCCAGTGTGTCTTACTGGCAGGCAGGGCAGGGAGCATGGTCCCATCAGGACTCTTTACCCAGTCTAACACCCAGTGATTTCAGTGTGCCTCAGTGTGTCTTACTGGCAGGCAAGGGTGAGGACTAGTCCTGCTGGGGCTTGTTACTCAGCCTATCACCCAGTGATTTCAGTCTCTTAGCATCAGCTCTCTCCTCTGCAGTGTCCCAACCTCATCGCCACTATTGTGTAGTGGACTGCAGTAGGCAAGAAGCAGACAAGCATAGCTACAACAACATGCTGTCCCCCACAGCTTGTACAGTCCTGTGGGGGAGTTGCTTGCTCTATGGAGCGTGGCTGTGTGGGTGGCTCTCTCTGCAAATGATCAATTTCTTCACTCTCACTGACCTCCCCCATCCTGGGGACGGATCCTCAGGTACATCGGTGATTCCAGTGTGTCTTACTGGCAGGCAAGGGTGAGGACTAGTCCTGCCGGGGCTTGTTACTCAGCTTATCACCCAGTGATATCAGTCTCTTGGTTAGCAGCAGCTGTCTTCTCTGCAGCATCCTACCTTCATTGCCACTATTTTGTAGTGGGCTTCAGTAGGCAAGCAGACCAGCATAGCTACAACATTTATTGACTCAAAACTGGAATTAAGGAACAGCAGGCAAATGCCTATAATTTATTATCTAGGCCCACAGGGCCTTAACCAGTCATAATATTTGAAAAAGCCTGCCCAAATGTTCTAAGTTTACATCCAAAACAGCTGGAGTTAACAGTTAGGGTCATCTAAAGATTAGTTTCACTTTTGCAGGGCTTAACACAACTATATATATTCAATACATAACACAACTAAATCAAGACTTTTCTAAGAAAAGTGTCAAATAGAGATCATCTCATAATCATATTTTGATAAAATAAAATTTTGGGAAAGAAGGTTTTTTTAAAACAAATGAAAAAATAAAAAAAACTCCAGCAATATAAAATCATTATTCCCTTTGAAAGTTAAATTATATTTTCACCTTCTTATGCCTCAATTTAATAAGGTAAAAGCATGAGTCATTCTCAGTCTTCTACAGATATGCTAAAATAATAGTTGCTCTCAACTTTATTACAATTTCAGCATAGGGCCACCTGCCCCAGACCTCCCATATCCTCCAAGACATCTCATGCTCTGCTTCCTGCATTTTGGGTCCCCACAGAGTTTTTCCACTCCCCCTAGATCTCCCCACTTCTTAGGCCCAATTCTCACCCCATCAGACCAAACATCTGCTTCTTTGCTTACCTGTTGAAGAGCTTTGAGACCTTCAGATCACTTCATCATGCAACTGTGGCATGATTCCAGAAGCAGCAGTAATATTAAAGCTGAAGGTATTTATAAGGAGTTGACAGAATTGGATAAAATATTAACAGGAACGGAAGACAAGTTGATCAAAAAACTGTATTGTTATTTACTAGGTGTCAAATTAGAAGAAGAGCAAGTAAAGGAAACGATGATAGCATGGGCAAAAAACTTTGGGTATACCATAGAATTAGATAAATGGCAGAAGTTATGGGAAAGGAATTATAAATTAACAATATCGACAGCATTTAAAGAAAATTTATATAAGATGGCACTTTGCACCAGTAAAACTGGCAAAGATGCTTAAAGATAAATCAGCCAAATGCTGGAAGTGCCACCAGACACCTGGATCGTATTACCATATGTGGTGGACTTGTGCAGAAGCTAAAAAGCATTGGACATGGTTGGAAAAAATGATAAAGCAACACATAAATCTGAAACCTGAAATATTTTTATTAGGGATGGTACCTGAAGTTTACAGCAAAGAAAAACATATTTAATTATTCATGTATTAACAGCAGCTAGAAATGTATTTGCTCAGAACTGGAAAAGTGATAAGACACCAGCAGAGGGTAAAGTAATTGAGAAAATATTTGAATGTGCAGAGATGAATAGATTAACATTGGCAATTAAAGAAAAAGAAGAAATAGAATACTACATGGTGTGGGATTTATTTTATCAATGATTGGAAAACAAAATAAGTTAAAATGTAGTAGATGAATATACAGAGAAATAATTTAAGATTGTTAAAAAATAATAGATATAAGAAATAATGATTATAAAGAAAATATGATTATTGTTATATTGGTAAGAAAAATATTAATTACAATTGTTAGCACAAGACATATGTACCCAGTTGACACACTGTTGAAATAAAAGATGGAATTACTGTAAATATAAAATAAAAAAATAATATATATATTTTAAAAAGCAAGTTTTGTTTGATCAGCTTGGAAGGCTTTGGAGATCTTCAAGGCTTTGGAGCCCTTCAAAAGATAAATGAAGAGGAGTGTTTGGGCTTGGTGGAGTTGAAATCAAGTCTAAGGCTAGTGGGGAATTATTGGGGAAGAGGCTTGCAGGGACCGGTGGGAGATGGGTGAAGATTGTCAGAGAGTGATGTAGCGTTCCTGCAGTCGATCAAAAGAGTGAATGAATTTGGGAGTGCTGCAGCAGCTATAACTTCAAGATCAAATTGTAAGTATCTTTGTGGGGGATCTACCATAACTTGACAATTGTTAAGTGGCCAGTTGTAAATTGAGAATTATCTGTATTCTATTCCCAAACCAAGCAGGAAGATTTGTAAAGAATCATATCTGGATCGAAATCTAATAAATGGAAGCAGTACATTTAAGCAGTATACCCATGCCTTCTATAACTTTGTAAATACCAAACTTATAGACTCAAAAATTACCCCACCCCTAAAAGGTCCTAATGGGAAAGCCATTAAGGCCAACCTCTTCAACATATTCTTCAGTTCAGTTTTTGTAAACAGTAATGGCTCATACCCCACATTTCCTAATCATACAATGACTAACTGCAATGATCTATAAATTGACTTTACTGAAGATAATGTAAAAAATGCACTATGCCACCTAAAACCATCCTTATCTATTGGTCCTGATGGCTTATGTGCATTCTTCTTTAAAAAGCTCTCCATTACTATAGCAGAACTCCTAAGTATAATATATGAGACATCATTCAGAACCAGCTCCTTAACAACCCTATGATCTTTAGCAACGGTCATCCCTATTTTCAAAAAAGGTAAGCCCTGCCTGGTTGAAAACTACAGACCAATCTCATTGTGTTGTGGAACGTGCAAAATTATGGAATCAATTATTAATCAATGAATTACCTTCCACCTAGAGTCAAACAACTTACCCTCCAATAAACAATTTGATTTCAGAAAAAAATTGTCCAGCAATTTGCAACTTCTACACTGCAAAAACATATGGACTACACTACTTGACCAGGGTAAACCAATAGATGTAATTTACATTGACTTCTGCAAAGCCTTTAACTCAGTGGTACATGACAAACTACTATTAAAATTAAATTCTTACGGCATTTCCGGATCCCTTCACAAGTGGATTCCTGCCTTCCTGTAAAACAGGCAACAAATAGTAAAAATAGGAAACGCCCTATCAAACCCTGCACCAGTCATCAGCAGGATCCCACAAGGGAGTGTTCTAGGACCCACACTCTTTACACTCTATATAAATGACCTTTGTGATCACCTTATTAGCAACTGCACCCTCTTCGCTGATGATGTAAAACTATTCAATACCACCGTCAATGCTACCATCCTTCAAAAAGACCTTGATTATGTGTCTGAATGGTCTAACAGTTGGCAACTCCAAATCTCGACCAACAAATGCTCTGTCCTACACATTGATAAAAAAAACCTATATACCAAATACAAGCTAGGCGGATATGACCTTGTTGATGACGCTCACTCTGTCAAGGATCTTGGAGTTCTCATATCAAATGACCTAAGTGCCAAAGCTCATGTCATGACTCCAATGATGAACAATATGGAGCCGAGACAACTGAAGCTTGATATGGCAGTAATCACCCCTCCCTTACCTCGAGAAATGAACTTGACTGGGTCACTGTGTTGGCGTTGGGATACGGCATTCCGAGACTGAAACAGTGCCGATGATTTATTAACCCAGGAATAGATAACAGCAGCACCCTGGGAGGAACTTCAGTGACACTGAAGAATCATGGTTAAAGATTGCAATGATCAGAAGGCATCATGGATTGCCAGATCACAATGATTAGAAGACATCACGGGAGGTGGGTGCTGTGGTTAGGTGGTGGTTTGAACAAAACAGGATGAATTGGTAACGTGGGTGTATGTGATTACTGATACAGGGCTGGGGGTAATTACTGTGTTGTAAGTCAAATGTCCAAGATGCTAGGCAGCAGCGACAGCCGGAAGGTAGCTATAGCTATTAAGTAATTATTTAATGAATGACATGTATAAATACAGCTCTGGATTGCAATGCAAGCCAGAGCTGACTTTAATATATTTTGCTCATTGTTACCTGTTGTTTTGGCACTAGAGGCAAATAAATACTTCACTAAATCTATACTAGTGAGTGGTCTCTTCATGGCCTGAATGTCGGACAAACAGCTGAGAGTTCATTGCAACAGTATTGCCAAAAAGGCTTTAAGAGTTGTAAATTTAATTTTATGAAGCTTCTCCTTTGGTAATACTGATTTGCAAACTAGGGCATTCAAAATCTTTGCTAGACCAATACTTGAATTCAGCTCTGCTGTCTGGAATCCGCACTGTACATCAGACATAAATACAATTGAGGAGTCCAGATGTATTTTACCAGTAGAGTACTACATTCCTCTGTTCGCAACAGATACCCTACACCACCAGACTTGAGATTCTAGGCTTAGACAACCTTGAACTATGCCAGCTAAGATTGGACTTAAGCATAGTACATAAAATCATATGTTACAACATCTTATCAGTTAATGAATATTTCAGCTTTAACCACAACACAAGAGCACACAACAGATATAAACTTAATGTAAACCACTCCAAACTTGATTGCAGGAAGTACGATTTCAGCAACAGAGTGGTCAATGTCTGGAATTCACTACCAATTATGTTGTCACCTGCTCAAACCCCCAATACTTTACCCTCAAACTAACCTTTATTGACCTCACTCCATTCTTAAGAGGTCTTTAAGGGGCATGCATAAATGCACGATCGTGCCTACTGTCCCTGTCCTTTAGTCCCCAATTATTAGTTCCTATTTCTTATATTTAAACTTATGTTCATTCTTATTTCTATTGTATTGTAAGCTTTGACAAACTAACTAACTAACTAACTAACTAACTAACTAACTAACTAACTAACTAACTACATACATACATACATACATACATACATACATACATACATATCCAAAGTGACTGAACAAATGTTTGATTCTCAGATTTCCTTAAAAACTCATTAATTTTCAGCAGGAAAAAGCAAAGGTTTATCGAAAGGCAATTCTACTTCTTTGCTTTATTTACCATAAGCCAATAGGTATGCCAGAAAACTCATTAAAAAGTAGACAATAGAAAACTTTTGCAAGTATTCTCTAAATTTTGGAGTGCAACCAGATAGTTATAAAGAATATTATATACAACCAACATTGAAAGTTAATATTATTGTAATCTCATATTAACATATAGTTTACTCATGAAAGGTTTATAATTGCATTGTTTACTCATGAAATGTTTAAAATATGTCAACTATTGCCTTAGCCGTGATTCAGCAGTGTTCTAAAAAAACATTATGCTAGATTCAAATCACCCAAGAGTCACATTGATAGCTTATGCTGTCACACAGAAATACATATTGGATGCAATACAGAATACAGAATAGTCATCCAGTCTCTTCTTAAAGATGTCCAGTGTTGGAGCATTCACAGCTTCTGGAGGCAAGTTGTTCCACTGATTAATTGTCCACACAGTCAGGAAATTTCTGCTTAGTTTTAGGTTGCTCCTCCCCATTAGCCTAAGTGTCTAGGAGAATAGGTCGACATTCACTAGTGTTTCCAGTAAACTTCCTAATTAGTAAATTAGTAATGCTGACATTAAAAGTAGTAAGATAACTTCTCTAAAGTAATTAAGAAAAAGGATTTGCTGTCAAAAGGTGTCCTTAATAATCCAATATTCTCAAGCTTTCATCTCCAGAATAAATGTAAAATTATGGTCAAGAAATAATTCATTTAAAAGTACTAAGACACTTCATTATAATTCATTATAATTATAATTACATGAAAGCTGGTTTGAAAAAAATGATTGAGATGTTATGAATCAAAAGCAGATATTTCTGTTTATTGTGTGCTAGATTTATATCCTGCTTCTCCATCAAGAAACTCAGGACCAAAGTCCTGAACACATGCTCTTGTTAAATGTTAAGTAAAATGTACAGACACAATTTTTCATACATTATCTGCTTGGAGTCAGAAATCCAGAAGAAAATATTCACATTTGAACTGAAATTCTTATATGCAATTTGACTAGTTTCCTTTTTTTTTAATATGGCTTAGCAATTCCTGTTGAAAAGTACAGTATATAGATACTCAGTTCTCAAGGCATCATTCTCTAGGCCATGGCCAAACTTTTTTATTATTCCCAAAATACATTGTATCTGTCCTAGATAAAACCATCATGCTGACAAACATTATTGGGACAACTGTATTAATGTCCAAGCTCCATGTTCATCCACGTCATTAGATTTCAAAAGCTTTAAACTAGGGGCTTCTGGTTTGGGTTTCTTTAGTGACAGACCGAAATCCGCGATCATGCGCAGTTTCAATCTGTGCTCGCCACTGGAGTGCCCCGATCCTTTGGATTCAGGGCTGAAGCCACCCCATAGAGGTGGTGAAGAGAGAGGAGATTGCTACTTGAGTGGAGGGGAGCTGCATCTCTCTTCCTTGGCAGGTCTAAACGCCCTTTCCTGAAGGCGTTTGCAGCGGTGGTCAGAAATGGCCACCTCAAAGAAGAATCCGACTAGATAAGATTGTGCAGGAGGAAGTCAAAGAGGAAAGCAGGACAGACCAGGCTAAACAACAGAGAAAATCTAAGCAAGGTACCCTGAATCTAAAAGTACTTAGAGGGATACTTTTGAAAGAAGACTTTTAAGCGGCGAAGGAGAGAGAAAAGGAGGTTAAAAACTCTTTTTTTAACCTTTATATTGACAATTACAAATGATATGGAAAGAAATTTATATTAATTTAATTTGATGCTAATAGGCAACTTTAAGCTGAAATTTAAGTGTCAAAAGAAGAATACAGATTTTTTCTTTCGTCATTTTAAAGCCCTAAAGAGGAGAAGAGTGGAGGCAAAAGGGTGGAACTTGGAATAATGAAAAAATGGAGTGCCACCTGGAAAAATAAAGAGGATTAACAGCGAAACTTTGAAAAGACTCCTGAGGATACATTGTAACTGAAACCTTATTAAAAGATACAGTAACCCACGGATAGGAAAAGTAAAGGAAAGAAACAAGAAGGAACAGTCTGGGATCATTTGGTGATATGAAAAAAGTTTTTTTTTCTTCTTCTGTTTTTATTAAAAGTCAATTGGGTGGTTGTTCAAAAGTGTTTAAAATGGCGGCCTTCCAGTTTGAGCTTCTTCGGCGACAGACTGAAACTGCGACTCTGCGCAGTTTCGATCCATGCTCGCCGCTGGACCACCCCAAGCTGGCTGGTTTTGGGGCTAAGCCACCCCGTAGAGGTGGGGAGGCTGCCTGCAGGGTTGAGGAGAGCTGCATCTCTCCTCCTCAGCTTGCCATTACTCCCTTTCCCAAAGGCAGTTGCAGTGGTAGTCAGAAATGGCCACCCCAAAGAAGAACTCAACCGGAAAAGAATGTGCAGGAGGAAGATAAGAAGAGAAAGTTTTGGTTGACCAGGTCAAACAGCAAAAGCAACAAATAAGGTACTCTGGAATTGAAACTATTAAAAAAAAATAACATTATTTCCAAAGAAGATTTTAAGCTGCAAAGGAGAGAGAAAGGGGAAAAGATTTGGGTTTTTTTTTTCTCATTTTCCTATACTGACAGCTAAGAGACTTAAGCAAGAAATTGGAAAAAAAATCCACTTTGACATCAGTAGGCATTTAAGCTGAAAATAAAATGTCAAAGGGATAATAAAGATTGCTGGATATTCAAAAGCTTTGGAAAGCAGGAAAGGAGAGAAAAAGAATAAAAGGGCAGGATCTGGAAGGGAGGAGACTCCCTGGAATTAAAAAGAACTCACAGTAAAATCTCAACAAGACTTCTAAAAGATACACTTTAACTGAAACATGGCAACAAAATAGTAAAACCCCAGGAAGAGAAAGTGAAAAAAGAAGTAAGAAGAAACAGCTCGGGAGTATTTGGATTACTTGGTGACTTCTGGATTTTTGGTTACTGCATTTGAATGACTAAAATCAATCGGGTGGTTGTTTAAAAGTGTTTAAAATGGCACCACTTTTAGAAGAACTGAAAATGGAACTTAAAAAGTACAAAGAAGATGCACAAGAAGGGAAGGGTTCTTTTGGCTTCGTATTTCAATTCTTAGAAATGGAGATTTGGAACTATGAGAAACAACAAGAAACGCCTGCAGAACAAGAAGATTGGGACAAAGAAGAAGCCATCTTTAATGAACAAGTAATTTTATGTGGGGACAAAAAAAGGAAAGGGAGGGAAAGAAAATGAAAAGTTTAAGATTTGGAAAAACAACCCCCAAAAAAGAATAGCTTGAAAAATAAGTATAAAATTAGAAAGCAACAGAAGAGGGAAATGCAGAAGAGAGAATGAGAAGTAGAGAGGCAAGGGGGTAGAAGTGGGGGGAGAAGAAGTGAGGGAAGAAAGAAAGGAAAAGAAGTTATAAAGGACAGAAACAAGATATAGAGAAACAGGGCCTATTTAGAGATAATGGGTGAAAATCTAATTGAAAAAGGGATTCTGCAAAGGTACATAAGATAATATTGTTATATTAGAAATAGAAATAATTTCAGAAAATATGAAACAATGTATGATCAAAATGATGGATAAAATCACTATCATAATTTAGTGAAATGTTTGTTAATAAATAAATGTAGTAAAATGAATATTCAATGATTTATAAAACATAAGTGAAGAGAAATAGGGGAAAAATTAATTATGGAAAAATTATACATGTCCCCAAGGAAGTATGATATTTAATTGAAAATTAAAATTAAAGATGTTAAGACTTTAATGAATATTAATGATAGAACTGAATTGGAATGGAATGAGGGTTTTAATTACATATATTTATAATACTTTTTTAAAGAATATAATGTGTATTTTAAGAATGTACCAAGCAGAATTCGATTGGAAGTTATGTATTATGTATTATATTGAAGGTCATAACCTTAAGGTATATACTGAAGTTTAAATAAGAGTTGAATGGATGTAATTAAAGATGTAAAGGTGTCAAACTCCAATTAGTAACTACAGGAGAAAATTTGTTTAATGAGAAAAGATAATATGAAATTGAAACAGGACAGACAATAGTATAAACATAATGATTTGGATTGAGATGAGATAATCAAAATAAAGTTGAGAAAATTAAAAGAGGGAAAAAACTATATAGAAAATGCAAAATTGTAATAAGATATGGAATAGAACACAAAAATGAGCATGAAATTGAGTTTGTGTCTGTATAAAGAAGTGTAACCTAGGACCATGCTATTTTCAAAAAAGATGTTTTACTTGTGTTTTGTGTGTGTGAAAACCCAAATAAAACTTTTTTTAAAAAGTGTTTAAAATGGCATCACTCCTGGAGGAATTGAAGATGAGTCTTTAAAAACAGAAAGAAGATGCAGAAAGGGGAGGAAGATTACCCAAGCAAATGATTCAATACCTAGAATCATCCAATGAGTTTCCATATCTCTGCAAATCATGCAGACCCAAACTGGATCTGTTGGAAAGAGTTGATACCATTGAAACATGATTAACATCCCTTGACACCATAGTAGCATCCCTGGACGCCTTAAAAGAAAGATTATCCAACCTCGAAAAAAAAGACACAACGCAAAAACCTGAACATCCAATAGCTACAAACCACATCTCTACTCAACAACCACAACCCAATCCACAACCCAATCCACAAAAAAACAACCCAGACAAATATTGATATCCCAATCCTCATCAGAGAAGCTGTTGAGCGTGAACGGAAACGCGTCCAAATGCCATCTTATTTGGTCTAGAGGGCATCAATGATAATGATGACATCACAACTGTCCGAAACATCATCAGTGATTATCAAGCATCAACCATCTCCCCTGATGAAATACTTGACATTTCCTGCATTGGCCGAGAGCTCAAAAACAAAGACGGCTCTGTGACCCCACGCTTCTGCAGAGTCATTTGCAAAAATGAATCAAGCAAACGCAAATTCATTTACACTATAAATTCACTCACCAAAACCAACACCAACCATAAGAACTTCCGTTGTCGCCCTGACCTAACCATACAGCAACATGCCCGCTCCCGTGTACTCCGCACTGAACTCAAAAACCGTCTAGACAATGGAGAGAAGGACCTGTACATTGACTACCATGCTGACTGTATCAAAAGTAAGTCACACATCCCGCAACTCAGCTTTAACCTTCAACCACAACCCTACCTCAACCAATCCACCATCACCCAAGACTAGGCACGCACGCCCCTAACTACCTCAATTCCAACTACTGCTGGGCTTAAATGCAAGCTACTCAATGCAAGAAGCCTTGTAAATAAAATACCTGAATTTTTCCTCCTACTAAATATGGCTAAATTGACATTATATTTGTCTGTGAAACATGGCTCAACGCATCTCTCCCTGACTCCATTACCACAGTAAGAGACTATCATGTTTACCGATCAGATCGTGAAATTCGTAGAGGAGGTGGTGTTGCTATCTTCTATAAAAAGTCCTTACATCTAAAAAATATCCAAGTTACCCAGGAGCTTGCTCTTCCTGAGACCATTATCTGTGAACTATCCTTAAATATCACAATTCGATTCTTACTATGTTACAGAGCACCTGATTATGACATCGAACATGTAAACAAGCTAAATACACTACAACATGGGCAGCATCCTGCCCATACCCTTTTATCTTTCTTGGTGATTTCAATCTGCCTCATATTGACTAGACCCTAAATGAATGTACAACTGAAACCATACATGCAACCTTTTACAATGCTGTTACAAATCTGGGACTGGAACAACTAGTAACCAACAACACTAGACTAAACAACTGCCTCGATCTCATCTTCTGCAACAGTTTGAATTTAATTTACGGAATACAAACTAAAGAACCCTTTTCCAGCAGTGACCACAATATGATTGACTTTTGTCTCAACATACGTCCACACAAAAACCACCACAATGATGTGATCCCCAATTATAATTTCAAAAAGGCAACTATGATCTTATAAACAACGATCTCTCATCCCTTGATTGGCAATCTCTATTCACTGGATGCAATACTGTTGAAGACCATTTTTTTACTTGAAGTCAAAAGAGTCATCAAACTATATGTACCAACAACAACTCCCAAAACAAAACAAAAAAACAGATTGCCCATAACAATAAGGAAACTTCAATCCAAAAGAGATCACTCTGGCGGAAAAACAAATCTGGTCACGTTGCCAATTTCAAAAGCCGATACAAAAATTTATGCCACCAAATAAAGACTGAATGCACCAATTATCACATTAAACAAGAGGAAAACCTTCTAAGCACCAATTCCACCAGTGCTTTTACAATTTTGTAAACAACAAACTAAAAGATTCAAGGTCCATCCCACCCCTGATAGGACCTAATGGTAAAGACTGCAACGACGACACCATTAAAGCCAACATCTTTAACACATTTTTGGCTCAGTATTTGTAAACAGCAATGGATCATGCCCAGTATTTCCTAGCCGAACCACAGATAACTACAATGATCTAATATATATCGATTTTATAGAAGACAATGTTGAAAAAGCACTACGCAATCTAAAACCATCTCTATCTATTGGACCGGATGGAATATGTGCCTATTTCTTAAAAAGCTATCCACTGCCATAGCCAAACCTCTAAGCATAATCTTTGAAAAATCTTTCAGGACCAGTTCCTTGCCTAACCTATGGTCACAAGCCACAGTCATCCCCATCTTCAAAAAGGAGACCCTTGCCTAGTTGAAAATTACAGACCAATCTCCTTATGCTGCGTCACCTGTAAAGTCATGGAATCAATTATTAACCAATCCATCATCCTCCACTTAGAGACAAACAACCTACTCTCCAATAAACAATTTGGTTTCAGAAAAAAACTATCCTGTAATCTGCAACTCTTACACTGCAAAAACATATGGACTACACAACTTGATCAGGGCAAAACAATAGATGCAATCTACATAGACTTCTGTAAAGCCTTTGATTCAGTGGTACATGACAAACTACTACTAAAAATAAAATCCTATGGTATCTCTGGACAACTGCATAACTGGATAGAAGCATTCCTGTCAAACAGACAACAAATGGTCAAAATTGGGAGCGTCCTATCAAATTCTGTACCTGTCAATAGTGGTGTCTCCCAAGGCAGTGTTCTAGGACCAACTCTCTTCATACTCTACATAAATGACCTCTGTGATCATATTAAGAGCAACTGCGTTCTTTTCGCTGATGATGTAAAGCTGTTCAATACCACAGACAATACTGCTACCCTTCAAAAAGATCTTGACTGTGTATCAGAATGGTCAAACAAATGGCAACTTCAAATCTCAACAAATAAATGCTCTGTCTTACATATTGGCAAAAAAAATCCGAAAATAAAATACAAGCTGAATAGTCAAGATCTTGTTGATGATCCAAGCTCTGTAAAGGAACTTGGAATACTCACCTCTAATGATCTAAGTGCTAGAGCCACTGCAACTACATAGCCAAAAAGGCATTAAGAGTTGTTAACCTAATCTTACGTAGCTTTTTCTCTGGTAATATCACACTACTAACTAGAGCATACAAAACATTTGCTAGACCAATACTCGAATACAGCTCATCAGTCTGGAACCCACATTACGTATCTGATATTAGCACAATTGAGAAAGTCCAGAAATATTTCACAAGAAGAGTTCTCCACTCCTCTACTCGTTGTAGAATACCTTATGCCACCAGACTTGAAATTCTAGAACTAGAAAACCTTGAATTACGCCGTCTTCGGTCTGATTTAAGCATGGTATATAAAATCATACATTGCAATGTCCTACCTGTCAATGAATACTTCAGCTTCAACCATATCAACACAAGAGCACACAATAGATACAAACTCAAGGTTAACCGCACCAGGCTTGATTGCAGGAAATACAACTTCAGCAACAGAGTGGTCAATGTCTGGAATACTCTACCCGACTCTGTAGTTTCTTCCCCAAACCCCAAAAACTTTAACCTTAGACTGTCTACTATTGACCTCACCCCTTTCCTAAGAGGTCTATAGGGGGCGTGCATAAGCGCACCAACGTGCCTACCGTCCCTGTCCTATTGTTTCTTTTTTATTATTATTTTTCTTATATGTACCCATTTCATGTATTCATAACTATGTATACACTTATACTTATTATCTTGTAAACAATTGACAAATAAAATAAAATAAATAAAATAAATCCTTTGGCTTCTTATTTGAATTTCTTTAAATGGAGATCCTGAACTATGAAAAGCAAAAGGAAAAGCTTCAAGAGCAAAAACAAGGGTGGGACAAAGAAGAAGCCATTTTCAATGATCAAATAATGCAAAATGTGATAATAAGGGGAAAAGAGGGGAAAGGAGTTAAAAGTTTGAAATTAAAGGGAACAGCCAAAAAGAAAAATAGTCTGAAAAGGAAGTATAACAGCAAGGAGAAGCAGAAAAGAAAACCACAGAAGGGAAAATTAGAGAGAGAAGGGTATAAAAAAAGGGATGAGAAAAAGGGGGGAAGATAGAAAGGGAAAGAACTCATGAGGGACAAAAGCAGGAAATAAAGAAAAAGGGGAAACGTACTAGGATTAAAGGTATTTGTTCAGCTAGAAAACACAGAGACAATGGCTAAATTAAATTAAAAGTGAGGATTCTGCAACGGTACAAAAGATAGTGTCACAGTAGAATACTGTAATGAGTTAGAAATGAAATAAGTAAATAATCTATGAAATAAAACTGTATTGTGATGTAATGGTATGTTTATTTATAATTAATGCAATAATAAAGAAGAGAGGGAAACACTGTAATTGTTTCTAAAGATTGATAAAATATTGAAAAGAAATGTGAAAGATTTATAAGGAAATTTATACCAGTTATTAGAATGAATTTGAATAATTATTTTGCTTATTAATAGTTAATAACTTATAAGATAAAACTGTATGATTATCCAATGGTATGCTTATTAACAGTTAAGTAATAATGAAGAAGGGAGGGAAATATTTAAATGGTTCTCAAAGATTGATAAATATTGAAAAGAAATGTGAAAGACTTACAAGGCTCATACCAATACTAGAATGTATTTGAATAACTATTTTGCTCACTAATGTTTATATATATATATTGTTTTTGCTATGTTTTTAGAATGTTTCTTTTTACATTTTTAAGGGGAAATACCAAGCAGAGTCTGACTGATGAGATTTACATGATATAAAATAGATATTAGAAATTTGAATGTTATAATTTTAGAATGCATAAATTTAATGAATTTTTATATGATAATAACAATAAGACTTAAAGGTGTTGTACTCCGATTGGCAATTATAGAGGGAATTTTGCTTTTTAAGAATGTTGGAAGAGAACATAATGAAATTGTAAACAAGACAGATGAAAGCATGAGTATAATGAATAAAAAGATATAGAAATTTAGGTTAAAAAAACAATTAAATAAGAAGAAAATGAGATAGTCATAAAAGAAAATTAAGAGAAGGGAAAAATAGTGAGAAGTTGGAAAAAGAGTAATAAGTAATAATAATGAATAATAATAATAATGAAGTTAAATATATAAGATGAATATGCATATGAAATTGTGTCTGTATGGAAATGTGATAATCCAGAACCATGCTGTACTCAAATAAGATGTTTTATTTGTTTTGTTAAAACTCAATAAAACTTTATTTTTAAAAAAAGCCTTAAACTAGGGATTTTGGAACTAGGAACCAGCTATTATTTACATCACCTGAGTTCTTTTAGTAGAAGGTCAGCTACATACATTTGGTTAATAAATAAATATTTTATTTTGTCTCCATGGCTTGATTTCTGGAACAGATGACAAAAATTATTGGAAAGCAAAGCTATACAGATAGTTTGCAATTTAAATTTGGTATGACTTTGGTTTTGATTGAGAAGATAGCATTAGGAAGCATTATGAATATAAAGTCATATTTGTAATTTTTATTCTGAAAAAAATCACTAACAGATTTGCTTGTCTTTGTCAGTTTCTATTCCTTACAGTTGAAAACTGTATATTTTTTGTTCAATCACCAATTCACAAGTAAACTATTTATTTTTAAACTGGTACATTTGGCAAAGTCATTTGAGCAGATCCAATAGAGTGGGAATTTCACCAGAATATTCAGGAAAACTATTCCTATTAATTTTACAAAGGGAACCTAAAGTCACACTAACAGCCATATATGGTCCAGCTATAGAGTAACGAATGGTTCTCCATGACAAACAGCATTTCAGGCAAGGAACAATCCTGATCACAAAATGGCAAAATGGAAGTGAACAACTAAAATGTTAATTATTTTCTTGCTTCCATTTAGCAGCTGCCCAGACCTTGGCAACCTATATCTGGTAAACTTAAAATTGGGGTGGTGTTCCCTTCTGCTTATATTGGCTGTGAGTTTATACTAATGCCATCATGCATTCTTTTAACATCTAAAGGCATTGATATAGACTCATTACATTGATTCAACAAGTATTCAGGATATATTTGCTGCAATAACATCCCAAAAGCACACTTTTAATTAAGATCAGTGCATGTTTCATCATTCACATAGCTTTCTCTATGCAAGATGTTCCATGACATCTTATCTAAAGTTGATCTGTCATTTCTTTCTGTAATTGCTGTCAGACTGAGAAATCTTTTCTTCTTAGAAAAATTCCAGAAAACACAAAGCTTTTAAAATTAATGCGGATCTGAATTTGGAATACAAGTTAAATTATATCACCATGTCATAGAAGTTTATATCCTAATGACTGTAGCCAAAAGAAGCATCATATTTCAGAATGATTAATCCTACATTGGTGGAGGTGGGAAGTGGGAGAGAGAGAGATAATAGAAATTTTAGAAAATTAAAAATTAAAAGGTACCATTGTTGACAACTTATTCTTGAAACTTGTACACTTTAATTCAACTTAACTTTCTTTTCTCTAACCTGATAATCTCCAGTATCTTAATTATTATGGATAGGTTGGATAATGGCAAGACTATCCTAGAATAAGATAACAATTTGTAGTTAAAAGTATCTTTTCTCAAAGTATTTAACTACTACTTCCACTACTCCATTTCCTTTTCTACTAATCTCAAGAAGTTGACTAGGCTAGAAAGATAAGTACATACCTGAATTCATATCTCCCTGGTCCAAAAATAATGTTCTAATCCTTATGCCCACAGTTAATAAACTAGCAATTAAAAAGTAAAAAGCATCCTGGGAGGCTTGGGCGACAAGAATGTTTCTTTCTAGTTCCAGAAATGCATCAAATTTGGACTAAACTTGGATATTCCTTTCTCAGGAGACAACATAGCACATCTTATAACATTTTCTTACCTCACATGTTGAGTGGGAAAGTCTCATCAATTTGAAGGTTTGATCTAACATGTTATCATATTATATTTATCTTCTGACTGATGAGATGCAGACAACAATATGTTGCCTTGCAAAATAATCTCTAGATTGGAGATCCTAGCTTGCATGCAACAGTGAGGCAAAAATACACTTTAGTTGTGCTATCTATCCAAAATATGCCATACCTAACCACTAGGAGGAAATGCTGCAAATGCATTTGATTAAATCCAGTAGCTTAATGCTTTAAAATAGAGAATAACATGGGTTTGCTCAGGTAGATTTCTCACTCTCTCACTGCACTAGTGAAATTGTAAAAGTTTTAATCAGATTGTAGTGAAACACTCATCTGGGGTTGATCATTGTACATGGAAGTTTACAATCTGAAATTGAAGAAGTGTAAATGATAAAGAGTAAGATGAAATGAATGAACAAAAGAAAAATAGCTTTCTTTGTGGAACTAAAAAAGGGGGAAAGAATGTATTAGATTTGAATCAAATGTCTAATTTTATGGAATGGAGTTGATGAATGGAAGTGAAGGTGAATTATTATTTATAATTATTTATTAATGAAATTATTTACACATAAAAGGGCTAAATATATCTATCTATATTGTTGTGGATGCATATGAAAGCAAACATTCATAGGCTGGTGATAGCTGCATGTTAAAAACTAATGAATGGTACTAAAAGTAAAAAAGAAACAAGAATTGGGAATAAATGTATAGCCTAAAGAAATGTGATTGGGTAGAGGAATCATTCTGTTAGAAAATATGAATGAATATGCATGAGACCCCAAGAGTATAGAAAAAATGGGAGATTTGGAGATCTTTGTGTCAATAATGGCTGAAAGACTGAAGAGATATTTAAATCACTTTATACATACTGATCAAAATCGTTTTTACCTAAGAGACAAATAAGAGACAATATGAGAATAATTTTAAATACACTGGAATACTGTGAAGCACATCCTGATAAGCAGATGGCATTAATATTTTTGGATGCACAAAATGCATTTGATAATGTGAACTGGCAATTTATATTGATGCAAATGAAGGAAATGGAATTTGGGAATAGATTCCTAAATATGATTAAGACTATATATTATGGACAATGTTGAGGTAATTCCCCATTAGGAGAATGAGCGCATGCAGGGAGACGTATTGGAGAGTAGTGTTTGAATAATACACACATAGAACACAGATACACTGTACAGTAAATGTAGGTTTTTACTTCCAGAAAGGTTTAAGCAAAGTTCAAAAAAGGCAGTCCAAAGTCATTCACAGGTAAATCAGTCAGTTTTTCAATCCAGGAATAATTCAATAACAAAGTCCAGTGTAAAAAAAAAAAAGTTCAGACTTACATCAAATCCAGGAATATCAGTCAATTAGGAAAAATTGAGGAACGGCAATACTTTCCAACAGAAGGAAACAGAGACTGAGACACACTCTCTTCTGAGATTAAGACTAAACAACCCAGGTGTCTGGCTCCATCTTATGGCCGTTTGAGTAACCACACCCAATTGCAGTTTTTAGCATGCTCTTAAAGAGATAGTATTAAAATGTCTATCCTGGTTTATATATTTCCATCCCAAATAGCTGTTAGGTGATTTACATTCCTAACAGACAATATGCAAAAGTACTAATTAATGGAGGGATGACTGGAAAAACCTTTATCAAAGAAAAGGATGCCTCTTGTCTCCATTATTGTTTATTTTAATCTTAGAAGTGTTGAATAGAATTGTTAGGGAAGACAAAGAGATAAAAGGGATGGAAATAAGAAAGGAAGTGTACAAACTAATATTGGGTGATTTGGGTTTTATATTAGAAGAACCTTTAAAAACAAGGCCAGTTGATAACAAGAATAGAGGAATATGGGAAAATGACTGGATTAAAAATAAATAAAAGAAAAACAAAAATATTGGTAAAAAAATATGACAGAGAAACAGAAAAAAGAACTGACAAAAATACAGATATTCACATAGTTTAAAAAGTTAAACACTTAGGAATACACTTGACAGAGAAATGTGGAACAATTAAAGAAGATAACTATTACAAATAGAAACAGCAGATTAAAACAGAGATAGAAAACTGGAGCAATATGCAACTTTGACTAACTGGAAGAGTAGCAGCAATTAAAATGAATATATTGCCCAAGATGCTATATCTGCTTCAGACAATTCTGGTTAAGTTAGAAAAAAATATGTTGAAGATATTAATAAAATGGTGTTGAAATATATGTGGCAAGGGAAAAAAGCAAGGCTCAATATTAAAATATTACAGGATATTAGAACTAGAAGAGGCTTTGGCCTACCTAATCGGGAGATCTATTACCAGGCTACGGCCCTAACATGGATGAGAGAATGGATATTATTGAGAAACAAAAGACTATTAATGTTGAAAGGACATGACTTACAAATGGAGTGGCATGCATTCTTATGGTATAGAAAAGGGAAAGCACATGGGTATTTCCAGAGACACATAGTTAGAGATGCATTATTACGTATGTGGGGAGAAATAAAAGAACAACATTATATGAAGGTACCAGTCTGGTTATTAACAACAGAAGCACTTGCATATCCAAATGTTTGTAAATGGGGAATGTTACTGGATATAAAGATATTTTAAATGAAAAGAGTGAGCTCAAAACAAGAATTGAATGAACAAGGATTAGATATAGAATGGTACTCATATTTGCAGATACTAACAAGGTATGCAAAAGATATTAAAGATGAAGGGATTGATAAAGAGTTGACAGAATTAGATAAAATATTAACAGGAACAGAGGATAAATTGATTAAAAGAATATATTGCTATTTATTGGGTGTCAGACTGTAAGAAGAACAGAAATTGGGTGTCAGACTGTAAGAAGTTAAAGAAATGATGGATGGCACTTAGTGCCAGCAAGACAAGTGAAAATGTTTACAGATAAATCAACGAAATGTCACCAAACACCATGAATATATTATCATATGTGGTGGACTTGCACAGAAGCTAAAAGTACTGGACTAAAATACACATGTGGTTAGAAAAAATGATTAAACAATATATAGATTTGAAACCTGAAATATTTCTATTAGGAATGGTACCAGAAGGTTATAGTAAAGATTTACTTAATTATACATGTTTTAACAGTGGCTAGGATTGTATTTGCCCAAAATTGGAAGAGTGATAAAATACCGAAAGAGGGAAAAATAATTGAAAAAATATTTGAATGTGGAGAAATGATTGACACTAGAAATTAAAGAAAAATAAACTGAATACTACATGCTGTGGAATATGTTTTATCAATGGATAGAGAATAGAACAACCTAAAAAAGATTTGATGTATTTATAGAGCAATTAGAGAAATTTAAGCAAAGTTATAATGTGTGATATTATGTATATGGGAATATATATGGGAATATTCATGTATTGTTAGATTTGATAAGAAGAATATCATTTATAAAGTTTAAATAATTGAAATATGTACCCAAGTTGACACACAGTTGAAATGGAATGATTAGTTGCATATAAAAAACAATTAAAAATTATTTTTTTAAAAAAGGAGGGAATCTGGTGTCTTATAATGTTGGATGGATCAGAGGATATGCAGTCATGTGTATACAGTGGGTACAGGTAGAAGCTGAGCACACAGCCCTGAGGGGAGTCTGTGCTAAGCTTCAGAGTAGAATATGTAAAGGACCCAGCCCTTACTGTTTGTGGATGACCCGTCAGGAAGTCTTTGATCCAGTCACAAGTGAGGGGAGGGAAATTCAGATCAGTCAGCTTTTCAATGAGAATACCTGGTAAGATGGTATTAAAGGCTGAGCTATAGTCTATAAAAAGCATTCTGACATAATGCCTAGATTTCTCAAGGTGTCTCAGTGCAATATGTAGAACAGTGGCAATGGCATCCCCTCTCGACCTGTTGCTTCTGTTCTATCGCCAGGACAAAAGAGACTTGAAGACCGGAGTTGAATTCAGCTCTTTATTAGTAATCAGTAACTTCAACTAAAGTCGAGCCGCGGCAGCCCTTTTTATAGTGGCTGCTCACGGCTCGCAACCAATGGCATTTATTTAAACTTCCCGCCGCTTAGGCGGCCAATCCAAAACTGTCGTTATTAACCAATCGTTATGTTGCATTAACTAACCAATAGGAATGTAGTCTTAGAAGTCTCTATTTGAATACACTACACCCCTCCCCTCTTGGTTCGCTCCAACGTTACGTGACATAATCGCGCAGGTAGGCGGGGCTCTTGTGAGTCCTAGTTGACCTGCGCAGTTCAGTCCCTGTGTTGGTCTCCACCGGTTCGGACAGGCCTGCTGTCCTTCACGTTCTTCTCCTTGGAACCTCCTGGAAGGGTGCCTCAGCCATGCCGCCTCCCGCCATGCCTTGTTGGGTTGATCGGGCTCTCGCTACGCCCTGGGTTGGTTGGATGGACGGTTTGGTCTCCTCGCATTGTGTGCAGGCAGGTAGAGTTGGCTTGGCTGTTTCTTTCCTGAGGTTCCTTCAGTTCTTTTTTCTCGAAGTCTTCTAACGGTAAGTGATTTAAAAAATTTTCTGGGTTCTCTGTTTCCGGTTGGTGTTTTGTAACTGGATGATTTTCATTTTCTTTATTATTAAAGGGTTCCCCCCCCCCTCTGGATTTTTTATTATTATCTGGGAGTGCTTGGGAAAATGTTTGTTCTGCGTTTCAGGGAACATCGGTGTCTCGTTCGATGTGTTTCAACCGTTGTTGATCGATGTGTCGTTTCCATGATCTGCCGTCAACTGTTTCTAGTCGGTAGGAACGAGGGCCTGTGATTTGTGTGATTGTTGCCGGTAACCACAATGGTTCTCCAGTAAGATTTTTTGCATATACTAAGTTGCCTGGTAAGAAAGAGCGGTACTTACTGGAAGAGTCTGGTGGCTTTTCGGTTTGTAAGTGGGGTGCAGTCTATCCAATTAGGAACACAACTTTCTTCCCATCCATAGTTCAGCCGGGCTCTTGTCTGTGGCCGTGCATGGTGTTATATGTTGGATGGTGAGCATGGTGTTGATTTTTTCTTGCATATCATTTCCATCAAGCTTTTCCAATGCTTCTTTCGTGTAATGGACCATGCGTTCCGCTCTTCCATTCGCTGCCGGATGAGGTGGCGCTGTCAAAGCGTGTCGTATTCCATGTCCTGCTAGGAATTGTTCAAAAGCCAAGGCTGTAAACTGTGGCCCATTGTCTGATACTACTACATCTGGTAGGCTGTGGGTGACAAAAAGTTTTTTAAGTTGTTTGGTGATGGCTTCTGTCGTTGTTGAATTCATGATGACGACTTCCAACCAGTTGGAATAGGCATCCACGATGATTAGGTAAGTATATCCTTTTGTGCGGCTGGCAAAGTCCATATGGATTCTTGACCAGGGGCCTCTGGGTGTCTCGCAGTCAAGAACCGGTGCTGAAGGGGGGTCTGGATGATTGGAATTTGTTACATGTTTTAACCCAGGTTTCAATGTCTGTATCTATTCCTGGCCACCAAATGTACCTTCTGGCCAGGGACTTCATCTTTACCATGCCGGGGTGTCCTTCGTGTAACATGTTTAGCACGTCTTCTTGTAATTTTTGAGGGACAACCACCCAGTCTCCCCACAAAATGCACCCTTTTTCCATTGATAATTCAGTTTGCTGGTTATTAAAAGGTTTAAAAGTCTCGGTTTTAACCCCATCCCACCCAGTTCAATATTCGGGCCATCAGTGCATCTTTAGCCATTTCCCTTGCGATGTCCAATGCGGTGATGGGCCAATTTGGGATCGTTTCAATTTGTAGGGTCTGTGTGGTGGGAGCTGGATCATCATCGTGACCTGGTAGTGGTGAGCGGCTTAATGCATCGGCATGGGATATGGCTTTCCCTGGGCAATAAATGAGTTTGTAATTATATGCTGCCAGAAATTCTAACCATCTAGTCATTCTTAGGGACAGGATATTGGGGGTGGCCCTGTCTCCGGCTAGGATTCCCAATAGCAGTTTGTGGTCGGTAATCAAAGAAAATGTCCTACCATATAGGTATTCGTGGAAACGTTTTACCCCCGAGATGGCTGCCAAGGCTTCCCTGTCCAATTGGCTATAGTTTCTTTCTTGGACAGCGTCTTGGAATAAAAGGCGATCGGTGCTTCTCTGCCATCTTTGTAGTGTGTGGCTGAGTATTGCGCCTATGCCGAAAGGTGAAGCATCGCAGGTGACAGTTAGAGGTAGTGTGTCACTGTATTGGATCAATACAGATTTTGATGTGATTAAGTCTTTAATTTTTTGGAATGCGTTTTCCTCTTGGTGGCCCCATTTCCAGTTGGCTTTTTTATCGAGGAGTCTATGCAGTGGTTTCGCTACTGTTGCCTTCTGTGGCAGAAAGACATGATAAAAATTAATGAGTCCCAAAAATGCTTGTAAGTCCATTTTGTTTTTGGGTCTAGGAGCTTCCTTTATTGCTCGTATTTCTTTTTCGTGGGTTGGATTCCTGCTTCATCAATAAGGTATCCCAGGAACTCGACCTGGTTTGTGGCAAGTTGGCATTTTTCTTTTTTAACTTTGAGTCCTGCTTCTCTAAATTTTGCCAAAACTGCCCTTAAATGGTCTTTTAGTTGTTTTTTGTTTTTGGCTGATATTAGTACATCATCGAAGTAGGGTACCACTCCTTTTAGTCCTTGTAGGAGGTGTTCCATTAGGCTCTGGAAAACATCAGGGACCACGCTTACACCGAATTGTAATCTATTACATTTAAAAGCTCCTCTATGCATTATAATGGTTTGCACCTCTGCTGTCTTAGGATCAACGGGTAATTGTTGATATGCCTGCGCGAGGTCGAGCTTCGCAAAAATCTTTCCTCTCCCTAATGAATGCAACAGGTGTTGGACTACCGGAACGGGATATGCACTCTGTTGCAATGCATGGTTCAGGGTGGCCTTATAGTCACCACAGATGCACATGGACCCATCAGTTTTTAATAGGAGTCACAATTGGGGTTTCCCATCTGGCATGGTCAGTTGGCTCTAGCACCCCCTGAGCGATTACCTTGTTTAGTTGCTTGTCAATTTTTGGTCTTAATGCAAATGGTACCTGACTGGCTTTAAGCCTGATGGGAGCTATGTTCGGGTTTAAGCTAAATGATATAAGGGTCCCATGGTACTTGCCTAAAGTCCTGTCGAATACGTCATGGAATTCTTCCATCAGGTCTTTTTCCCAATCTGTCATGGTGACGCTGTTGATCCCTGTCACTTCAATTCCAAGTGTTTCAAACCATTCTAACCCAAGCAGGCTGGGGCGATCTCTGTCAATGATGGTTAATAGAAGAATCTCGGTGTGTCTTTTAAATTTCACTTTGAAATGTCCTAGTCCCACTACTGGTATCTTGTTACCCTGGTAGTCCTTGATGATCAGGCTTTGCTCTTCAAGTTCTCTATATTTTATGTCTGGTATCAAACTTTTTATTGTGTTCCATGATACCATTGATAAATACGAACCGGAGTCTATTTCCATTTCACATGGCTCGCTTTCTATCAGGACGTTGATTCGAACCTTCTTAGTGTTTGTTGTTCTGGCTGTCCCAATAGTGATTGTTTGATGTGTTTCTTCCTTTTCATTGAGCTGTTGATTTTTTCCGTCTCGGCTCCAGCAGCTTCCGGTTGACCTTTCTTTGTTTCTGGGGCGGGTACTGCTTTGTCCCTTTGGACTATAGCTCTTTTTGTTTTGGCAGACCCTTGCAATGTGCCCCCGTTTCTCACAATGCCGGCATGTGGCATCCAAGAATCGACACTCAGACCTTGGGTGGTTTCTGCCGCAACCCACACACTGGAACTCGGGTTTTCTACTTCGTCTCTCTCTCTCCGGTTCCTCTCTGAGTAGAGCCTGTTTACCTCCTCATCTTCATCTTCTGAATCGGTTGATGATTCAATGTCCTCACGGTGAGAGTTTGTGGCAGCATGCTTTTTGGCTCCCTCTGTTTTCTTTTCTTTATTCATGCACAGACTGTTCGTTGTATTCATCTGTTTCATTTTTGCTGCAGTTTTCTTTGCGGTTTCCATGGCAGTTGCTTCAGCAATGGCTTCGTTCGTGGTGATGTTGGGTCGGTTTAGCAGTTTGCTCTGTAGGGTTGTGTCTCTTAGTCCAAGGACCATGCGATCCCTCATGGCTTCATCCATGTTGAAGAACTCGCATGCCCCTCTAATGTCTCTTAAGGCTGCTACAAAGTCTCCAATACTCTCACCTTCTAGCTGGTCGTGCTTGTAGAACTCGTGCCTTCTAATGAGATTGGATACAGCCAGTGCGTAATGGTTTCTCAACATCCGATTTAGGTCTGCCCAGGCCATTTGTTTAACATCGTTTGGTCTTGCTAATGCCTTGGCCATTTTGAAGATAATTGGGCTGCAATGCGTTAGGAATACAGCTCTCTTTCTCTGGTCAGTGATTCGTTGCAGTTCATTGCTTTCTAAAAACTTCAGGAATCTGTCAATGTATGACTCCCAGTCTTCTTCAGCTGGGTTGAACGGTGTGGGTGGCAAATTGTTGCCGGCCATCTCATTGGTCCTTCGGCTATCGTTGCCACGTGCTTACGGTCTTTGTCTCTTCAATCCCACCCTCGTCGCCAGTGTTCTATCGCCAGGACAAAAGACACTCGAAGACCGGAGTTGAATTCAGCTCTTTATTAGTAACCAGTAACTTCAACTAAAGTCGAGCCGCAGCAGCCCTTTTTATAGCGGCTGCTCACGGCTCGCAACCAATGGCATTTATTTAAACTTCCCGCCGCTTAGGCGGCCAATCCGAAACTGTCATTATTAACCAATCGTTATGTTGCATTAACTAACCAATAGGAATGTAGTCTTAAAAGTCTCTATTTGAATACACTACAGCTTCTATAAGCAAACTGGTATTGATCAAAATTTGATGACAGACAGGACCTGAAGTGTTGTAGGACCAATCTCTCAAAGCACTTCATCACTATAGATGTCAGGGTAATGTATCTATAGTCATTCGGGCTGTTTATGGCTGCTTTCTTTGGAGCTGAAATAATTGTGGCTGCTTTCAAGCATGATGGGACTCTAGCCAGTTGCAGGGAGATGTTAAAAATCCTTGTCAGGACCCCTGTTAATTGATCAGCACAGGTTTTTACTACTTTCCCCAACACCCCGTCTCGATCTGCAACTTTGTTGGGATTTACAGCCTTCAGCACAACTCTCACTTGATGTTCATGCACGGTGAGTGGCTGGAGGTTAGAAGGTCTTTGGGCTAGAGCCACAGAGTCACAGAGACAGGTCTTTTAACCTCAAATCCCAATTGTGATTGCTAAATGAGAACTACTTGTATGATATTCCTCCCTGAATGCAATGCACTTAGTCTTTCTTTTCCATAAAATAAAGCAGTTACAGTATTATTATTATTTTAGATATATTTTTGTTGGCTCTTTCCTTTTTTATATATCTCAATCACATATTAAACAATATTGTGACATTTTTTATACAACTACATTTCATGTCCAACACAATCTATACATTCTATTTCTATACCTTCTACATCTATTATGTACATTTCCTTTTCCTATTTCTATTATCTATTCAATCCTACCATTTTTCCCATATTGCATAGTATTCAGAATCTCCTTTTCCTTTTAATTCTATAGTCAATTTATCCATTTCCATGCACTCATTTTGGATGGTATGCAATCTTTCTTCCAACACTGCACATATGCAATCCTTGCTGCTGTTATTATATGTAACACCATATATTTTGTCCTTTTATTATATTTCCTCTTAGTTATCCCTAGGAGAAATAATTCTGGAGAAAATTTTATTTGACTTCCTGTTCCTGTAACCACTTTTGTATTTTCTTCCAATATTTTCTCGATTCAGGGCATAACTACCATGTATGATAGAAGCTACCCTGTTTTTGTCTACATTTCCAACAGTTTGGATTTGAGTTTGGATATATCTTAGCCAGCCTTGTGGGTGCCAAATGCCAGCGATAAAACATTTTGTATTGGTTTTCTTTATAGGCCGCCAACTTTGTTATTTTGTAATTTATATTCCAAATTTTTTCCCACTCCTCTAACTCAATGCTGTACCTGAAATTTTTGGCCCATGCTTTCATAGATCCTTTTACTATCTCCTCTGCTTGGTCAAATTCTAATGGGTAATTATATATATTTTTATAACAATTTCTCTTCTGGGCCAATAAAAGTTTGTCTAGTTTTCTGTGGCTCAATGTCAATTCCATAATCCTCAATACCCTTTTTGTATCTTGATTGTAGTTGCAAGTATGGTCACCAATCTATAAGAATTCCCTGATCCTTCAATTCCTGTCCATTTTTTAAATTTCCCTTGGTTATCTAAGATTTCCTTGTATTTGGCCATTTTTCCTACACCCATTGTATTGGGGTGGATCATTGCTTCCATGGTGGATAGCCAACCTGGGATTTTCATATAGTGCTTTTTTTATCTCTCCCCATGTTTGTATCAAAGCATCCCTTATTTTATGCCTATAGAAATATAGCTTTCACTTATTTTCGCTATCCCACAAGAAATCATCCCACCCCTTTTGTAGATTATGCCCTTCAAGTGTTAGCATTCTTCTATTTCTTAAATTAATCCAATCTCAAAACCATACTAATGTCGCCACCTTATAATAGAGTTCCCAGTCCGGGAGTTCAAAGCCACCTCTGCTTCTGCTATCCTGTAAATCTATTAATTTTATCCATGCCTTCTTACCTGATCAAATAAATTTTGTGGTTATTCTATTTAGATCTATAAAAAATTTCTTACTTAATTTGAAAGGAATTGTTTGGAATAGGTAGAGTAGTTTAGGTAAAATATTAATTTTGATAGTTGCTATTTGTCCTAATAAAGATAATTGTAGAGTCCCCCACATTTCCAAATCTTTTTTAACTTGATGGAATAATTTCAGATAATTGTCTTTTTTTATTGAGGAGCATCTCGCCATTAACCAAATTCCTAAATAATATTTTTTTATAATTTGTAATCCGATTACTTTCTCTAATTCTTTTTTCTGTTTTAATGTTACATTTTTTCACTAGTATTTTAGTTTTAACTCTATTAATTTTAAGACCTGAAACTTCTCCATATTTCTCTATTTTAGTATCAAAGTTGGTCCGGACCACAGTGGCTCCTCAATAAAAAATACCTGATCATCCGCGAATGTCTGTACTTTGTACTCTTCCTTTTTGTACTGGTTCCTTTTATTTCTGGGTTTGTTCTAATTTTAATTAATAATGTCTCTAATGTCAGAATAAGGAGCAGAGGTGACAGTGGACATCCCTTTCAATATTCTAAAGATTTTTGTAGTGTCCCCTTACAGTATTAATACAGTCACCTAATTTACATATCACAAAGCATCATAACTATGAAATGGAAGATTAGGCAATATACTGAGTTGGAGCAAGCATTAAAATTAAGATTATTTCCCTCCACACCCATTTTATCTTCCCCAAGATATGTAATAAGACAATAAGCAGTTGTCTGATGGTAATGATCCCAAGAGGCACTCTGGTTTGAAGGAAGACCTATCAGTCACTGATTCCAATAATCAATGGATTATTTCTTTCCCTCCTCTCCAAGGTCTTCCACAGAAGAATTGTTTTTGGAGGGTCATTATAAGCAAAATGTCACATCTTTAAAAAGAATAAACTAGAAATGGGATTTCATAGAGAGTTTTGAGTCAGAACAAAAAGGATGAAATTCATCAGCTTTACTTCAGATAAATGAAAAACTGTCCTGAATCCATACTCTATTTCAGGCTTTATACATACCAAAAAATACAACTATGAGCATTTTCCTGACCACATAGTCCAGTAAAACAATTGTAAATTCTTACTCTTTCTAATCCCCAATCAATGTGCTATAATCTGAGAAGTTATACTGACATTCAAATACTAAATACTAATTGGATTATTGTATGGTTTAAGAACTCTGAGTAGAAAGAGGGATAATCCAAAATACTTTACTGAAGCGCCCTGTACATCCTCTTAAAAAGAATTTTTCACAAATCATATGTAAATGTTTTTAAAGATACTAAAATATCAATTTAAAATATTGTAATTATTTGATCTATCAGATAATTCTGCAGCTTTGTATATTGATACATCCAATGGGTCATTTTGCAATTCCAAAACTGGGCAATGTCTATCATACCAATAATGCTCATGATTTTATGTTCTATTTCTTTTCTTGTCTCATTTTCAGTTCACATATGCAATAGAAAACTGAAGATACAACACCTGTTTCTCAAACTGAAGGCATATCTATTTTGCATCCAGTACAGATTTTGCTTCCAGAAAATGTGTTGAATTTTTCCTATTTAATAATTGAGGTAACACCTAACAGAAGAATCTTCATCTAAACAGGTCATTATCAGAATAAATTCCCAACATTTATTAATTGCTTTGTTATGTTTCTTTTTTTCCCCACCACTCTAAGTTTCACTTCACATCTTTTGCATATTTACTTAGAAATGGGTTCTTCTCTGTTCAGGTAACCTTCTTTCCTTATTTATTCATTAAAAGAACTTGAATGGCTATCTATCTCATTATAATCCAAGATAGTTCATTACAGCCTATAATAACCAAAACGCCTCTCTTACCCAGCATCCTGATTTGACCTCATTCTAGTCCAAAGCTAGGGAGAATCGTTTGGAAAGATCAAATGTCAGAGAAAGTTGATTAGTCTTAGTCAATTGACTAAGAATATGCAAAATACAAGGAGATGAAACTGGTCCTTCTCTCTTTAACTGGGAAGAACATCCTTTCTTCAAATTCCCAAAAGTTCTTCCCTGAAGTTTTTTGTTCAACAGGCCTAGTTATTATTTGGATGAGAAACTTCCAAATAACACCAGGTTTGTAGAAATTGGTAACATTTCAGAAGAAGCAGTGGAAAAATACAGTTAGTAAGTTGCATGGGAAAATTATATTTTTCTTAATCTCAAGTGTTCTACCAGGGCTCTGGGAATTTGATAATTCTGCACAGTGTCATAGCTGTTCCTAACACTGCATTCTTCTGGACAGAGAGCTCTTACATCATTCATTGGATCTGTTGGAGCCAATGTCCCAGTTTAGAAATTGCAGCCCTGAGTGCTCCTGCCACCACTTTTCCTGGGGTGGAAACATTGTGAGAAGGTTCTGGGTCTTCACACTGGCAGCCTCCATGTTTTCCTTTGGCCAACTCACTAAATCATCAGGGTATCTGATGACTGGTAGGCCATATGTATTGATGGTGTGGATCATGTTCTTCCCATTGAATTGGCTCATCAGAACCTGTCTTATCATTTGATGGTACTTGGATGTTGTTTTTTCCTTGCCTCTCCATCATGATTTCCATGTGGCTGTAGAATACCAACATTCTTGCATCTGGTCTGCTATATGGTCCAGTGGTTCCACCTTATTAGTCTTAACTACCTTCCCTCTCTTGACTACCATTCAGCTGGATCTCTGCAATCTGAATGATAGCCTAATGTTCTCACTAGATCCAGGTGTTGGCTACGTATCCAGTTGTTCTTCCAGGTCTTTGGATGCATGTGCAGTTAATCTATCTCAAACTAGCAGGGTACCTGTGCTTCGCTAAAAAACTATGTGATGGGCAAGTTTTTAAGCAGGAAAATAAGAGTGGGGGGGAATTGTGCCTCTGCCTATCAACATCCATTGGTATTCACCTGACTAGCATCCTGTCAGTGTGTGAGAGAGTTCGAGGCTGTTTGGAAACTGAAACAGTATTTGCTGTGTGAGCAAGAAGGAGACAGCAAGCAGCCTGGTATGGCTTAGCTCAACTGCAATTGGAAGGTATTTCTTTTCAGGTGGGGAGGGGTAGTAGAACTCCTTAGCATCAGAGTGTGTTAATAATAATATAGGAAATAGTAATGGTCTGATGGTCATTTCAAAAAATCCTTTGTTAGTGAGCACCTAGAAGCCAAGAGGAACATACGTGCCAAATTTCAACTTTGTAGTCTTTACAGTTCTGAAGATTTCATGATGATGCATGAGTTAGGCTTTTAGATATATAGATTCCACAATGGATGTCCTTCTCATTGTCATCATCACCAACAAAGTATATCTGGAGAAATGAAGGCTGCTGATAAGGCCCCACCATCATACTCCCTATCCTGTGGTAGACCTGCCTTTGACATTGAACGTTAGCATAAAATTTCCCTCCTTCACCTCTCTGGTACCAAAAAATGTCATGTGGAATTATCTGTTGTACTTCCAGATAACAGAAAGAAAGTGCTTTGCCATTGGATGTTGGTGTGTAAGGGTTCAGGGTAGGCTGAAGGGGAGGGAGCCACTGCAGCACATCCCAGGGCTCTCATTCTGCCACTTTAGAGCACGGCAGAAGGCACAAAGTAACCGAGGTCTGGGATCAACAACCTTTTCCCTGGAATAATGAATCTGAGGTACATATTGGAAACCAGAGAAATACGTATTAGTCCAAGGCATTGATCTCATTTGTGACTGATTAACGTAGGGATTATTCAATTATACTTTTTTACAGCCTGTCTACTGACTTGTGGATGAGTTTGACGATACTTGTGTGCAGCTTCCCTTACTTGTGTTTTCCTAATCACATCTGTAAATCTTTTTCTGTGTTTTTTGCCTCTTTTCCCTTTAACTGGTGTTACAGTAGAAGGAACAGATTTGTCTGAACTTCAGGCTCCTTGCTGTCTCCTTCTTGCTCACACAGCAAATACTGTTTCAGTTTCCAAACAGCCCTGAACTGTCTCACACACTGACAGGATGCTAGCCAGATGAATACCGATGGATGCTGGTAGGCAGAAGCACAATTGTCTCCCCTTATTTTCCTCCCCCAAAACTTGCCAAATCACATAGTTTCATAGCGAAGCAAGGGTACCCTGCTAGTATTAGATATTTCTGAGCCAGAAATCAGCTAGTGATAAAAAAAGAAAAGGCCAGGAAAAACATAACAAATTTGACAATATGCTTTTAAAATTGCATTGAGATCATCAGAGTTCAGAATACTCTCATTTCTTTCTGAATATTCTTACTTGATTGCTTATTATTTCGTTCAACAAAGCTGTTAAATTTAATGTCTTCATAATGGTTTTGAATAAAGTTACTCTGTTACCTACATAACACTTTCTGAAAGATTGTAGACAACAACCTCTACTACTCTGGCTATCCCAGAAAGTTACGCAATTCCATGATAAGATAAGTACATCTGTATTATCCACCAAACCTGAATGAAGTTTTCACTAATGCTTCTGGACTTTCCACTGGGGGCAGCTCATCTGCTAATATTTCCTCAGGAGGCCTTGGATCATGGACGATCATTGGTTTCTGTTTCTCCTTGATGTTTCCTGTAAGCCCACCAATAATGGTATTCCACAGGTAATTCTGAGATTTTGATCCTGGATAGATAAAAGAGAAAACAAAACAAATGTTAATAATACAACATCATTTCTGGAGCCAAAGACAGCTGGTATAATTAGCTGGATTGATCAGCAGACTTAACCAGGTGAATATATTAACCCGTTTTTGGAATTCATGCACTGCAGTAAAGCTTCCATTTCTACAACTTGTGAAGCTACAAAAAAACCCTAATTAAAACTAATTATGGAATGCTGTGCAAATACAGCTAATGTCTCTAACAACCATTCTATCTGCTTTCAGTTTCATTATGAGGTTAAAAGAGAGAACTTCATCAAAGTCTATAATTCCGTCTTGTGGACCTCTAGATAGTGCTGTCCTTCAACTCACACTAGCTTCTGTCTATATTGATCATAGATGACAGCAGGAATTTATCAGGGGTGCACAACTTCATTGTGATTGGAAGTCAAACATTTCTTTAAAAAGGAAACAAAAATGGGGAATTGGTTTCATATCCATCCAGAATATGGCTGAGGGCATTATGACATCAGAAAGAGAAACCATAATTTTGGCTCTTTTCTATTTTGGAAGGATTGAGGCTTTAAAATAACATTTTTAAATATATTTCCTTATACAATAGGTTGAGCGAAAATCTTTCACAGCGTTACAAGCTCTTTAAACTAAGGATACATATTTTTTAATATATTTTTATGCAAACATATGAAGACGTGCATTTAAATCAATCAAATTATAGCCAGGAAAAACATGACAAAGTACACTTTTAAAATGACAGTCCCCTTTGACAGATTCACTAGCAAATGTTTCTTTCAAGAAAACTATAATTTAGACATTTTAATTGTGCTTTAAATATGGGAAATGTAACTGCCTACTCTTTCAGGAATAATATGTTCAAAGTCTGAGATCATTCCACTTTTTAAATGAGAAAAATGACTTTTCACTGTTACAAATACAAGTCAGTCATTTTCGCTTGAGGAAACACCAAGGGGTCTTGCAATGGGCATGAATCAGAAATAAACATATGGCAGCTGAGATTTTTCACTACCATCCAAATTCACCTTCTAAATAACAGAGTTGAAAGGGATCTTTTATTTATTTATTTATTTGATTTGTCAATTGCTTACAAGATAATAGGTATAAGTATAAACATAGTTATGAATACATGGATACATATGAGAAAATAGAAGAAACAATAGGACAGGGACGGTAGGCACTTTGGTGCGCTTATGCACACCCCCTACAAATCTCTTAGGAAAGGGTAATGTAGACAATAGTAGACAGTCTAAGGTTAAAGTTTTTGGGGCTTGGGGAAGAAACCACAGAGTCAGGTAGAGTATTGCAGACATTGATGACTCTGTTGATGAAGTCGTATTTCCTGCAATCAAGTTTGGTGCGATTAACCTTGAGTTTGTACCTATTGTTTGCTCTTGTGTTGTTATGGTTGAAGCTGAAGTATTCATTGACAGGTAGGACATTGCAATGTGTAATTTTATATCCTATACTTAGATCGGACCGAAGGCAGCGTAGTTCTAGTTTTCTAGGTCTAGAATTTCAAGTCTGGTGGCAAATGATATTCTGCAATGAGTAGAGGAGTGGAGAACTCTTGTAAAATATTTCTGGACTTCCTCTACTGTATTAATATCAGTATTAATCAGATATGTAATGTGGGTTCCAGACTGGTGAGCTATATTCAAGTATTGGTCTAGCAAATGTTTTGTATGCTCTAGTTAGTAGTGTGATATTACCAGAGAAAAAGCTACATAGGATTAGGTTAACAACTCTTAATGCCTTTTTGGCTATGTAGTTACAGTGGGCTCTAGCACTTAGATCATTAGAGAAGAGAACTCCAAGGTCCTTGACAGAGTTTGGATCATCAACAAGGTCTTGACTATTCAGCTTGTGTTTTATTTTCTGACTTTTTTGCCAATATGTAAGACAGAGCATTTATTTGTTGAGATTTGAATTTGCCATTTGTTTGACCATTCTGATACATAGTCAAGGCTTTTTTGAAGGATAGCAGTATTTTCTATGGTGTTGAATAGCTTTACATCATCAGCGAAATGAACGCAGTTGCTCTTAATATGATCACAGAGGTCATTTATGTAGAGTATGAAGAGAGTTGGTCCTAGAACACTGCCTTAGAGGACACCACTGTTGACAGCACAGAATTTGATAGGATGCTCCCAATTTTGACCATTTGTTGTCTGTTTGACAGGAATGCTTCTATCCAGTTAGGCAGATGTCCAGAGATACCACAAGATTTTAGTTTTAGGAGTAGTTTGTCGTGTACCACTGAATCAAAGGCTTTATAGAAGTCTATGTAGATTGTTTCTATTGCTTTGCCCTGATCGAGTTGTGTAGTCCATATGTTTTTGCAGTGTAAGAGTTGCAGATTACAGGATAGTTTTTTTCTGACACCAAATTGTTTATTAGAGAGCAGGTTGTTTGTCTCTAAGTGGTGGATAATGGATTGGTTAATAATTGATTGATGCAGCATAAGGAGATTGGTCTGTAATTTTCAACTTGGCTGGGGTCTCCCTTTTTGAAAATAGGGATGACTGTGGCTAATGACCATAGGTTTGGCAACGAGTTGGTCCTGAAAGATTTTTCAAAGATTATGCTTAGAGGTTTGGCTATGGCAGCGGATAGCTTTTTTAAGAAGTAGGCACATATTCCGTCCGGTCCAATAGATAGAGATGGTTTTAGATTGCATAGTATTTTTTCAACATTGTCTCCTGTAAAATTAATATTTAAAAGATCATTGTAGTTATCTGTGGTTCGACTAGGAAATACTGGGCATCTTGTAGGTCATCTCGTCCAACTCCCCCATCCAACCCTCCTACAACATTTCTGACAGTCCAGTCTGTTCTTAAAAGCTTCCAGTGATGAAGCTCCCACAACTTCTGAATGCAATCTGTTCCATTGGTTGACTGTTCTCACTGTCAGAAAATTTCTTCTTATTTCTAAGTTAACTCTCTTCTTGATTAGTTTCCATCCATTATTCCTTGTCTGGCCATGGAAAATAGATTGACCCTCTACTCTCTGTCCTCTGTCAGAGGACCCTCTCCTCTGACAACCCCTCAAGTTTTGGAACACTGTTCCTTCTCTTCACTAAACTAGCCATGCACTATTCCTGTAACTGTTCTTCATATGTTTTAGCCTCCAGTCCCATAATCATCTTTGTTGCTCTTCTCTGCACTCTTTCTAGAGTCCCAACATATTTTTTTATAGTGTGGTGACCAAAACTGGATGCAGTATTCCAGGTGTGGTCTTACTAAGGCTTTATAGAGTGGTATTAGTACCTCACTTGATTTTGATTGAATCCCACTTTTAATGCTATTTAGGATTGCATTGGCTTTTTTGGAAGCTGAGGCACACTGCTGACTTTAATGGGTTGTCCACTAAGACTTCAAGATCCCTCGCACAGTTACTGCTATTAAACCTGGTTTATCACCTAGGGCAGTGATGGCTAACCTTTTCAGCACCAAGTGCCCAAAGTGCATGCATGCGAGTGCATCTCCAAAATGCAATATGTGTGCCCTCCCAACCCCCACGCATGCCCCCTACACATGCACGGTAGAGATCCAAAGACTAGCTGGCCAGTGGGAGGTACGCACACATGCATGGTGGAGCTGAGTTGGGGTGATGGCTCACATGCTCCCCTGAGTTGGGGTGATGGCTCAGAGAGGGTATCTGTATACAGCCCACACACAGAATAGAATACAATGAACAGTGGATTCCTGCCTTGATACTTCAGAAATTCAAAAGAAGCCCACAACGTTTTGAAATGAGACTGGATAGAGAGATGACTCTCTGAATGAGGTTTTATATCAGAGAATAAAAATTAAAAAGTATTATTTGGTATATTGTATTATGTTCATTGATATGATGTGTGACCCACACTGTTTATACTCTATATAAATGACCTTTGCGATCATCTTATAAGCAATTGTGTCAATGGTGGGATTCAAAAAATTTTACTACCAGTTCTGTGGGCATGGCTTATTTGGTGGGTATGGCTTGGTGGTCATGTGACTGGGTGGGCGTGCTTGATGGTCATGTGACTGGTGGACATGCTTGGTGGTCATGTGACTTGGTGGGTGTGGCCAATTCAATGTCACTCACATCAAGGGTGTCTTGCCTTGCCCCTCCCCTCCCAGCCAATAGCTCAATAAAAATGTTGTTCACCTTTTTTTGACTTTATTATCTACATACTACAGATGTACTTTCATGGACCACTGAAAGGAAGAAATGGCTCACATGCATTGCCCAAAAGTGTGATAGGCAATAGGCTTTTAAGGGGCTGCCAGGAAGAAGGGGGGGCAATGTATTTTCCAAAGGCAAATTAGAACACAAATAAGAAGCAATGGATGGAAACTGAACAAAGAGAGAAGCAACCTAAAACTAAGGAAAAACTTCCTGACAATGAGAACTATTAACCAGTGGAATTGCTTGCCACCAGAAGTTCTGGGTGCTCCAACACTGAAAGTTTTTAAGAAAAGACTGGACAGCCATTTCTCTGAAATGGTATAGGGTTCCCCCAAGGTCCCTTCTAAGTATTATTCTGTTATTCTAACACCTTTCCTAGGACCTCTACTCAGTGTGGCATCCTCAATTTTCCTGCCTGAGCAGGGGGTTGGACAAGAAAAGGGGTCGCCAACCTTTTAGACCTCAGGGACCACCAAACTCATAATTTTAGATCCCAGGGACCACTAACCGGTTCTGTGGGCATGGCCTAATTTGTGGGTGTGGCTTGGTGGTCATGTGACTGGCTGGGCATGGCTTGTATGTAAATATTATAAATATGTATATAAATATTGAATTTTTTATAAAAAAGAGCAACTTTTACCCAAAATCAGGCAAAGCAGGCAGATTGAGTTGCTCACAGAATCACAGATTCATTCAGAGATCTATCTATCTGACATTGGCTAGCTCAGTCTGTCACATAAAATTTGCTTGCAAGCAAACTCACAAAATTAACTCACAACACACCATGCATGTAAATATTGATTTTTTTTATTTAAAAAAAGAGCAACTTTTACCCAAAATCAGGCAAAGCAGGCAGATTGAGTTGCTCACAGAATCATTCAGTGATTTATCTATCTGATATCGGCTAGCTCAGTCTCTCAAATTTGCTTGCTGTGAATCTGCACTGAATTTGCTTGGAAGCAAACCTTCAGTCCTAAGGGAAATTTGACTGTCCTGAGCCGAAGAACTAAAGACTAGCTAGAAAGCAAGAAATCCAACCATTTCCTGCTTCCTAGCTAATCTAAATCTCCCAGCACAACAGAACAGATGATGGCCGGAAAAAGGAAAAATAGCAATTTAGCAGGCAAGTTTACCAGGTAAGGAGTGAGTAGGTGGGGAGGGTTCCTGCAGACCATATGGGCGGCGCAGCCTTGTGTTTCTGCACAGCCTGGATTAATTGCTTTTGGGGGGTGCTTTTGGGGGTGAGATTTCTCTGCGGCCCACCAAAATTTTCTCACGGCCCACCAGTGGGCCGTGGCCCACCGGTTGGCAACTGCTGGACTACAAGACCTCCATAGTCCCTTTCAACTCTGTTAAACACATGTGTATTTATGCTCTGGGCTATAGACAACCCTGAAAAATACGTGAGCAAAAGAAAGGCAGTAAATCATTCTAGGTGTAGGAACAGCGTAAAATATTAATATATGATAAATAATGGAACAATTAAAAATAATAGCACAGAGTTTTCTCTCTCTCTTTCCCCCTTCCTTCCTATTTCTTTTTCTTTCTTTCTATTTCGTTTTTTCTTTTTTTCTTTCTCTCTTTCTTTCTCTCTCCCTTCCTCTTTCTTTCTTGCTCTTTCTTTGTTCTTTCTTTCTTCCTATTTCTTTTTCTTTCTTTCTTTCTTTCTCTTTCTTTCCTTTTCTCTTTATTTCTTTCTCTTCCTTCCTTTCTTTCTTGCTTTTTCTTGTCTTTCTCTCACACACACAAATACACACACCACACACACACTGTCTCCTTTACTTCCTATTTCTCTTCCTTTCTCTTTCTTCCTCTTTCTTTTCTTCCCTTTCGAGGCACTGTGGGTGGCAGCGGGGGCAGCAGGTGGAGGCAGTGGAGCAGCTATGGGAAGCAGCCCCAGGAGTTCCGGCCCTCCCTTTTGGGGCACTTCCGCTACCCTCGCTTCCCACAGGTGATGAAAGGAAGCAGGCAGCGGCAGAGGTGGTAGGCAGCAGCTGGGGATGGCAGGGAGGGTAAAGCACTGGTGGTGACAGCGGATGGCAGGTGAAGGTGGAGGTTGCAGGCAGAGGCAGGCAGAGACAGCGGGCAGTGGTAGAGGCAGAGTCGGGGCTACTGGAAGCAGCTCTCCCTTTCAGAGCACCGCCGCTTGCTTCTCCTGGATGATAAAAGAAATCAAACGCCCATGGTGGCAGTATTCCAGGAGGGCAGGGAGGGTGGATGTACTGGGGCTGCTGCACATGGGCACCTCCGCTGCCCCTCTCATCCCCAGCACAGCAGAGATCCCCCCAAGGGCCAGCTGCCCACCCACTTGCCAGGCCGGGCCGGAAGCAGTGCGTTCCCCCAGGAAAAGGAAGAAAGTGAGCGGCACTGCTGCTACAGGGAGCAGGAGGGCAGGTGGATGTCCCAGGGCTACACATGCAGTGCTTTCTTCCTTCTCCCAGGAGACAAAAGGAAGAAAGCCAGTGGCCATGGCACTGCTGCTCCAGGAGCCCTGTCCCGGTGCTGCTGCAAATTGCGCCCAGCATGTGCAGCCCCAGGACATCTGCCCGCCCTCTCAATCACACTAGGCAAGCCTGGGGATGTGGGGGATGGTGGGGAAGGCCCTTCAAGGTCTGGGGATGGTGGGGAAGGCCTGTCAAGGTCTGGGGACAGTGGGGAGAGGCCAGACAAGCTCCAGGGCCAGTGGGGCAGGCCCAGCAAGGTCCAGGGATGGTTGGGGAGGCCTGACAAACTCTGGGGACAGTGGGGGAGGCCCACAAAGGTCTGGGGATAGTGGGAGAGGCACAGAAATGGGTACAAATAATTGGGGACAATAGGACAGGGATGGTAAGCATGATTGGATGCTTATGCATGGCCTTTACATACTTCTTAGGAAAGGGGTGAGGTCAATATTGGTTAGTTTCAGGGAAAAGGAGTGTGGGTTTGGTATGTGACAGCAGAGTCAGATAATGCGTTTCAGGCATTGACCACTCTGTTGCTGAAATCGTACTTTCTGCAATCAAGTTTGGAGTGGTGTACATTAAGTTTATATCTGTTGTGTGCTCTTATATTGTTGCAGTTGAAGGTGAAAAAGTCATTGATTGGTAGTACATTAAAGCAGATTATTTTATAAACTATGCTTAAGTGAAACGGCTTAGTTCTAGGTTGTCCAAATTCAAAATCTCAAGCCTGGTAGTTTAGGCTATTCTGTTGCGAACAGGGGGGTGTAGTACTCTTGTGAAATACTTCTGGATATGCTCAATTGCATTAATGCCCAATATACAGTGCGGATTCCAGACAGCTGAGCTGTATTCAGGTACTGGTCCAGCAAAGGTTATGTATGCCCTAGTTAGTAATTCAGTATTACCAGAGGAGAAACTTTTAAAGATTAATTTACAACTCTTGAAGCTTTTTTGGCAATGCTGTTGCACTTAGGTCATTAGATATGAGTACTCCAAGGTCCTTGACAGAGTGAAGGTCGTCAACAAGGTCATATCCACCTAGATTGTATTTGATGTACTTTTTTTTAAACCAATGTGTGGGACAGAGCATTTGGAGTTGCTAATTGTTTGACCAATCAGACACATAATCAAGGTCACTTTGAAGGACAGTAACATGTGGTGTTGAATAGTTTTATGTCATCACTGAGGAGGATGCAGTTGCTTATAAGGTGATCGCAAAGGTCATTTATATAGAGTATAAAGAGAGTAGATCCTAGAACGGTGCCTTGGGGGACACCGTTGTTGACTGGTGCAGGGTTTGATGGGGTGTTTCCTATTTTTACTATTTGTTGACTATTTGACAGGAATGCAGTAATCCACTTATGAAGGGATCCAGAAATGCCATAAGAGTTTAGTTTTAACAGTAGTTTGTCATGTATCATTGAGTCGAAATTTTTGCAGAAGTCTATGTAAATTGCATCTATTGATTTACCCTGGTCAAGTAGTGTAGTCCATATGTTTTTGTAGTGTAGGACTTGCAGATTGCAGGACAATTTTTTCCTGAAACCAAATAGTTTTTGGGAGAGTAGATTGTTTGAGAGTAGGTGGAGGGTAATGCATTGGTTGATGATTGATTCCATGACTTTGCATGAGATGCAACATAGTGAGATTGGTCTGTAATTTTCAACCAGGCTGGGGTCGCCTTTTTTGAAGATAGGGATGACAGTTGCTAAGGACCATAGATTCGGTAAGGAGCTGGTTCTGAATGATATTTCATATATTATGCTTAAGGATTTTGCTATGGCAGTGGATAGCTTTTTTAAGAAGTATGCACATAAGCATCAGGGCCAATAAGGGATGGTTTTGGTAATGTAGTGCCTTTTCTATATTATCTTATAATAATATACTATTACTATATCATTTGGTCCTTTTAGGGGTGGGATGGTTCTTGAGTCTTTAAGTTTGGTGTTTACAAAGTTATAAAATGTGCAGGTGGATTTTGTGCCTAGAAGATACTCTTGCTTTCTGCCTTTATCTGTCGGCATAAGGTGTTGTATTGGTTTTTAAAGTTAGCTGTGTAGCTAGTTTTTCGCCATAGAGATTTTTTTTTTTAGATTGAAGTTTCCTTATTGTTTTGGGTAATTTGTTTTTATTGTTTTTGGGGGTTACCAATGGAAAATATAGTTTAATGAGTCTTTTGAGTTCAAGCAAGAAAACGTTATAATGGTCTTCTGTAGTATGTGCCAACCAAAAGATGATAGGTTGGCAGTTGTGAGTTCATAATTGGCTTTTTTAAAGTTATATTTTGGGGATCCATCTTTATGATCCTTTTTATGAGGGTGTAAGTTTAGACAAAAGTCAATCATGCTGTGGTCACTGTTTGAAAAGGGTTCCTGAATTTGTAGGCCATAAATTGAGTTTTAGCTATTGCAGAAGATGAGGTCGAGGCAGCTGTTTAGTGTTGTTATTTACTAATTGAGCCAGTCCCAGTGTAGTATTAATAGTAATAATATCTTTAACACCATTCTCACATGCTTGGGAAGGTCTCAATAGGTAGATAACAATGTCAAATCCAGCCTAAATATCTATCTGACTATGCAATTTCTCTCCCCCCCCAAGTTTTCTTAGATTTTTATTTTTAAGTATACACCAATATTAATATATGAACAGGTGGCCCCTGGGTATTACTCATTTTAATACAAACATCAATAATGATAATCATAATAATTGTTACATTAATCAAATTTACATAATCCTAGTATTGCTATACATGTTTTTTAAGAGTAGTTATTCAATATTTCAATGTTCCATTTTAATGCCAATGATATAAGCATACATGGCAATACCATCTTTCAACCTCTGATCTTTTCCATCAAATTATTACTTATATTCTGTTATATTTAACAGATTTAACAGATAATCAGAGTTGGAAGGGACCTTGTAGGTCATCTAGGTCATCTCCCAAGAAGGAGACCCTACACCATTTCTGACAAATGGCAGTCCAATCTCTTCTTGAAAGTCTCAAGTGATGGCACTCCCACAACTTCCGAGGGCAAGCTGTTCCATTGGTTGATTGTTCTCACTGTCAGAAAGTTTCTCCTTGTTTCCAGGTTAAATCTCTCCTTGTTCAGTTTCCATCCATTATTCCTTGTCTGGCCTACAGGCACTTTAGAAAATAGATTGACCCCTTCCTCTCTGTGGCAGCCCCTCAAATATTGGAAGACCGCTATCATGTCTCCCCTGGTCCTTCTCTTTACTAGACTAGCCAAGCCCAGTTCCTGCAACCGTTCATTGTATGTTTTAGCCTCCAGTTTCCTAATCATCCTGGTTGCTCTTCTTTGTACTTTTTCTAGAGTCTCAACATCTTTTTTATAATGTGGTGAACAAAACTGGATGCAGTACTCTAGGTATGGTCTTACTAAGGCTTTATAGAGTAGTATTAGTACTTCCCTTGATCTTGATTGTATCATTGTATTAGTATTTCCTTTGATCTTGATTGTATCATTGTATCAGGATTGCATTAACTTTTTTGGCTGCTGCTGCACACTGCTGGCTCATATTTAGCTGGTTGTCCACTAAGACTCCCAAGATCCCTCTCACAGTTACTGCTATTGAGCCTGGTTTCACCCAGTCTATATGTGTACTTTTGGTTTTTCTTGCCTAAGTGTAGGACTTTACTTTTCTCTACATTGAATTTCATTTTGTTAGATATGGCCCAGTGTTCTAGTCTGTCAAGATCCATCTGGATCTTGAGCCTATCTTCTTGGGTGTTAGTTATTCTTGCCAGCTTAGTATCATCTGCAAATTTGGTAAGTTCCCCTTCTGTTCCCTCATCTAAGTCGTTAATGAAAATATTGAAGAGTACTGGGCCTAAGACAGAACCTTGTGGCACCCCACTGCTTACTTCTCTCCATGTAGACTTAGACCCAAGAAGGACTACTCACTGAGTACAGTTTGCCAGCCAGTTGCAAGTCCATCTAGTGGTGGTGCTATCTATTCCACTTTTTTCTAGTTTACTAAGAAGTAGGTTGTGGTCTACTTTGTCAAATGCCTTGCTGAAATCTAAATATATTATATCCACAGTATTTTGCTGGTCTACTAATTTAGTCACTAATTTAGTAAGAATGAAATAAGATTGGTTTGGCATGATCTGTTTTTAACAAACCCGTGCTAACTGCTAGTTATTACTTTACTTGTTTCTAGATGTTGGCAGATCTGTTTTTTTATTTTATTTTCCAGGAACTTCCCGGGTATTGATGCTAGGCTGATTGGTCTCTAGTTTCCTGGGTCTGTTTTTTTTCCTTTTTTGAAGATGGAAAGCACATCAGCTCTTTTCCAGTCCTCTGGTAGTTCCCCGGTGCTCCAGGATTTTTGAAAGATATGGTGCAGTGGTTCTGAGATTACCTCTGCCAGCTCCTTTAAAAATCTGGGATGTAGTCCATTAGGCCCCAGTGATTTGTTTTCATCAAGATCAGACAGGTGTTCTCTTACTATTTTTTTGCTTATTTTAACTTTTATTTCTGGTCTGTCTTTTACAGTTATGTTTTTGGTGAGTTGAGCTATAGTGTCTTTTTGCATGAAGACAGATGCAAAGAATGAGTTAAGCAGTTCTGCTTTCTCTCTGTTGCCTGTTACTTCCTTGCCATCTTCTCTCTTTTGTGGATCAACTGTTTCCTTGATTTTTTTCTTGTTATTTATATGTTGGAAGAAACTTTTTATTATCTTTGACTTTTGTTACAAGTCTTTGTTCGTTCTGAGCCTTTGCTATCCTGACTTGGTCTTTGCAGATTCTGGCTATCTACTAATATTCTGCCTTAGTTGTATGTCCTTCTTTCCATTTTTTGTACTTGTCTTTTTTGTCTTTCAATTTGCCAGAGAGATCTTTGTGTAGCCATGCTGGTTTCTTCTTGAATTTATTGTTTTTCTTTCCCAGTGGTATTGTGCTGGTCTGGGCTTCTATGATCATACTTTTTGGAGTTTCCCAAGATTCTTGAGTTGTTTTCCCCTTTAGGATTTTCATCCATGGAATCTTTCCCAAGTTCTCTCTGAGTTTATTGAAATCAGCTCTTTTAAAATCCAAGACTCTGGTGTCATTATGTTCTGTTGCTTGTGTTTGTGTTATGTTGAATTCTAGTATGACACGGTCATTCTCACCCAAGGTCCCTGCAGTTTCAACTCCCTCTAACTTCTTCTCTGTTTGTAAGAATTAAGTCTATCTTTGGGACAACAAAGTTGTCAGCTAGTTTGGTTAGGAACTTATTTGATTTCTCACTTGGTGCAGAATTTGTTTTCCAATTGATATCAGGATAATTGAAGTCTCCCATTACTATTGTTGTGTGTTTCCTGCATATGTTTGTTAGTTGGCTGGCAAAAAGGACATCTATATATTCTGCTTGATAGGGTGGCCTATAATATACACCTATGGCCATGTCATTCTTTTTTTCTTTTATATTGATCCATATGCATTCTAGGAGGTTTTCATCTTTGGTTTCATGGGGTCTGGTTTTTTTTGAATAGTTTGTATCCTTCTACCAGTATGTTCCAGTCATGGGTTTCATCCCACCAAGTTTCTGTTATTCCAACTATATCATATCTAGCTTCATGTATTCGTAGTTCGAGTTCACCCTATTTGTTCCCCAGACTTTGTGCATTTGTATATAGGCACTTGAGATCTTTACGTCTGACATTGTGTTTACTTCTACATAACCTGTGTTGTGCCTCCCTGCCCCTACTTTCTTGCAACCAGTTTGATTAGTGCACATGGTATGACACTCATTATTAAATGCTTGGTTTTGGTTGGCATCAAGGTTGATAATCTTACCTGCATAAACATCTATTTTGCATGCACTGGTATCCTTATTAGTTTTAGGTTGCTGGGGACAGAAATGTTCTGAATCCATTAATAGAACATATATAAAAATTATATGTTAATATTCCCCCTATTACTTATTTCTATCTCTATTCTAGCTTCTAATCAGGCCACCATTGCTACCCCTAGTATTAACACACATGTTTATATTAAGACATAGTCCTTCATTATTTTTTTGTTCAAAGTCACAATATACCATTGAAGTACCAGTCTTCCTATTATTTAAACATACCTAATAATACCATCTTTCAACCTCCAATTTTTCCATCTAACTATTGTACTAAAAAGCAAAATGAGGAACTGACAAAAGAATTAGGGATTCAGACAATGAAAAAAGTAAAATATTTAGGAATTTGGCTTACAGCAAAATGCTCCACAATAAAGGCTGATAACTATGACAAGTTGATAGACCAGATACAGAAAGATCTAGATAGATGGGTAAATTTACAACTTTCTTGGATGGGAAGGATAGTCACCATTAAAACAAATGTACTACCAAAATTGTTGTATCTCTTTCAAACTGTGCCAGTCAAACTAGGAAAAAAATTCTTCGAAGACTTGAACAAAAGAATTAGTAAATTTATTTGGCAAAAGAAAAAAGTATTAAACCAGAGACGAGACGATGGAGGGAAAGGAATTATATATATATATATATATATAATTTTATATATACAATTCCCTTTATCCTAGTAGCATGCCCTGAGGGACCTCATCCTGTTTTGAATTTTGACTTGCTTTTACCTCCCTTCAATAAAAAGATTTCTTTTGAAATACAAAGTTTTCAAGGGTTTATACTTATTTTTTGAAGAGTGAAGAGTTTCCTTACAGAAACACTGCCACTATGTGACTTTGTGAGAATAATGCACCTATTTGCATCCATCTACTGAGTTTACATTGAGCACATGCAATTGTTTACACATTGCCAAAATAATAAAATTCATTATTTTAAGCAAACTTTATCTTAGCCTTTGGTTTAAAAACTGTTTCCAAAAAAACCTAGTGAAAACTGCATTAGCAGAGGCAAACTTACTGCTGAAAAGTTAGAAATATTTTTTGCAAACTACAATGAAATACAGCATATTTTCCATATCAGGAAAGCTAGAATCAGATGATCTGGCATTTCTCATTCTCCTTCTACTTTGTAGCAGTCATTTAAATGTCCAGCTTTTGCTTCTAGTTGAATGTGGATCAGACATACTTTCAAAGAAGAGAAAGTATGTTTTACTGACCACAACTATCTCTCAGAATGTTTTCTAGGAGAGCAAATGATGTAATAGGAAATACTCTAAAATCTCAACTCCTTATCAACCAACATTCTTCTAAGCCCATTTCTGTGGGACCTAAACTGTGTGGAACAACTGTCCACAAGAGCTTCCGGTGGCATTCTTGTTGACAATGGACCAGAGACTGCGATTGTACGCAGCTTTGATCCATGCTTACCCTGTTGGAGGGGTCCTTAAAGGACTGGATTCATCAGGCCCACCTCAGAGGGATAGGGGAAGGAGTGGGAGACTGCCAGCTGGGCTGAGGGGAGCTGCATCTCCCCTCCCTGGCTTGGTAAACTCCTCTAGAAGACAGGGAGCAGTGGCAGTCTTAATGGCTGCCCTGAAGACTGGAAGCTGCCAGGACACAAATTTTGTGCTGGAGAATGGAAGTGGTGAGTGGCATGTAACTGGATAAAAGACTTTAAATACTCTTTTTGAAAACCCCGAAAATGCTGAAAGAAGGAGCCCTCATTTGAAAGAGTGGTAGCAGCAAATCAGAAACAAGAGGAAAATATAAGATAAAGAAAGAACTGGAAATAAAAAGATTATATACAATTAGAGACTAAATTTGGAACAATATATAGCATTGGACAGTAATCAGGAATTAGATAAAATGCTGGACTTATTTTGAACTGATAAAATTTCATATTAATACTATGGAAAAGTGATTTAAAATAAAGAATTCTAAGAAGAAAGTGATATAGAGCACCACCTAAGGATTTAAGATTTCCTTCTTTTATGTCTCTATGGGAAACTATTGGTTGTACAAACAAGATCCCTTGAGGTGTGTTGTTTAGGTGTGTTAGGAAAATTATAACTAGCACATGAGCAAAGAGATCCAACAGACAATCATCCCAAGAGAAAAATCTTCCAGATGCCCCAAACTATATGGCCTCCCAAAAATACACAAAGAAGGCATACCTCTCAGACCCATAGTCAGCTCCAGAGGAGCACCACTACAAAACCTAGCCAAATACTTAGCAAAACAGCTACAGCCCCATGCTGAAACACCAGCTTCACATGTACAAAACTCATACCACTTCTTGGAAATGATCAAAGATCTACATGTGGAGCAAGAAGATCTGCTTGTAAGTTTCGACGTGGTTTCACTATTCACTCAAGTCCCGATAAAAGAGACCCTTGAAATCATCAAAAATAAATACCAACCAGCTAAACACCTCATGGAACTAACAGAACACTGCTTAACCAACACATATTTCATATACAAAGGACAAAGATACAAACAAATTGAAGGATCCCCATGGGATCACCACTGTCACCTGTCATTGCAAACCTGTTCATGGAAGAATTCGAATCCAGAGCCCTGGCCAATGCCACCCACAAACCCAAACTATGGTTAAGATACATCGATGACACATTTGTGATTTGGCCCCATGGAAAAGAAAACCTAAACAATTTCCTAACACACCTAAACAGCACACACCCCAAAATCAAGTTCACCATGGAAACAGAAACAAACAAACAACTACCATTCCTAGATGTACTAATCTACAAAAAAAACAGATGGCACACTAGCACACAACCAGAAGAAAACACACACTAACCGCTACCTCAACACCCAATCCCACCACCACCCAGCACAGATAAACTCCATGGCTAAAACACTAATTACTAGAACCAAACACCTGGCAGACAAGACACACATTAAGACTGAACTATGCACCCTGACTAAGGTACTGACAGCCAACGGCTTCCACAAAAGCAAAATCACCAGCTTGATCCACAAAAACACACTGAGACATAATAGAGACCCAGAAGATGAACAGACCTATGGAACAGCTGTCCTGCCTTACATAAGAGGTACTACAGACAAAATTAGTAAGATACTGCACAGACATCACATCAAGACTGCCTTCAAACAGACAGAAAAATAGCAGCCATCCTTAGAAACCCCAAAGATGAAATTGACCTGGAAAACCAAGGCATATACGAAGTCCCCTGTGCATCAGGCCCGGCCACATACATTGGACAGACCAATAGAAGAATAAGTACCCGCCTGGATGAACACAAAAATGCAGTCAAAAAGCTGGAACACACTTCCTCACTAGTCCAACACATGGAAGCCACAGGTCATAGCATCAACTTCAATGGCACCAAAACCCTAACCACTATAGAAAACCCCAGCCACAGAATCATCAGAGAAGCCATAGGGATTGAAAAAAGACCAGAAAGCATGAATAGAAGAGATGATTCCACCAGACTGTCAATCATTTGGAAGCCTGCGCTCACAAACAAAAAAATCTCCACACCACAAGCCAGGCAAACACCTGGGCACAGACAGATCCCCCCTGATACCTCCAGCTCAAACACACCCCAGCCAGGCACCCAGATGAAACCTAGCTTCCTAACTAATGATAGCCGTCCATTTACCCAAAGCCAAGCTGCACTAAAGGCCTCCAATAAAGTAACACAATGTTGCCAGCCAATCAAGAGACAAAAAGAGCCAAAAAACAGACAGGAGATATTAGAAACACCAATCAAGCAGAACACAGCAAACTCCAAGACCAATAAACACAGACCAAGACTCCCAACCAATCAGGGTGAAGAAAAAAACATTCTGGCACAGCAATAGGCTGCCCCAAATTTAAATCTGAAACCACTATAAAAGCCTGACTCACAGATGAATACTATACAGAAGCCTGATGATCGCAGATGAGATTCTGCCGAAACGTTGCTACAACTTTAAAAGCACAACTACAATGACATGGGAAAATACCCGAACAAAGCTGAATGCCATACATGTAAGTACCCGCGAAAACTTAAGAAAAAATGTGTGTGTGTGTGTGTGTGTGTGTGTTTCTGAGGTTCTCGCGGGTATTTGTATGTGGATCTTTGGTTATTTGGGTTTTCTCCCGCGTAAGATTGGAAGTATCTAGGCAACATTTCAATGAAGTCTCATTCATCATCTTCAGGCTTGTGTCTTTGGCTCTGTGCTTCTCAGAGTGATGTGAGCTTGCAGCTGCTTCTTCCTTTTAACTGCTAGTGGGGGTGTCACTTGATTGGGTGGGGGCTTGGCTGTGTTCTGATTGGGTGGGGGGGTGTTCTCATTGGTAGGGGGTTTGGCTGTGTTCAGATTGGTTGGGGGTTGGCCGTGTTCTGATTGGCTGGAGGTGTGTTCTGTTCAGGTGGGGGCTTGGTTGTGCTCAGGTTAGTCTTAGTTGCTGTGGGATTTGAGCTGGTGAGCTGTGATCCTGCTGTTTGGCTTCGAGTTCGTGGTCGTGCTGCATCTTCATGGTGGGTGTCAGTTTGCTTCATGTATGGCTCAGAGGGGTTTGAAGTGGGTAGTGATGCAGCTGCAGTGTGGCTTCTGGTCCATGGTCGTGTCTCATCTTCTGTGTGGGTGTGAGTCTGCTTTCTACGTGGAAGTGTGGTGGTGGCATCTTGTGTGGCCCTCATGGGTGTGGGTCTGGTGTCATTCTTCATGTTAGGTACTCGTCTGTTCATGAGGGTGGGTTTCCAAATGGCTGGTAGGCGGGAGGTGTCATCTCGTTTATTCATGCTGTGTGGGCATTTTTCTATCTCTATGGCTTCTCTGATTATTCTGCTGTTGAAGTGTTCGGTTTTGGTGATAGTTCTGGTATTTTTAAAGTCAATCTCATGTCCTGTGGCTTTGAGTTGTTGGACCAGGGAAGAGGCCGGTTCTTCTTTTTTGATTGAGTTCGTATGTTCTTCAATGTGTGCACTTATTCTTCTGTTAGTTTGTCCAATGGGGCAGGCAGTGCAAGGGATTTCGTATACTCCTTGGTTTTCTAATTCGATTTTGTCTTTGGGGTTTCTTAGGATGGTGGATATTTTTCTGTTTGTGCAGAATGCTGTTTTAATGTTGTGTTTTTGGAGGATCTTGCTGATTTTGTCTGTAGTGCCTTTTATATATGGGAGGAGGGCCAGATGCACTGCTTGCACCAGCACGAAGCTGAAAACACCAGCCTGAGGAGTGGGACCTCGCCAAAATGTCGCCAAGATACTCTTAATCTTACATGGGAAAAGACCCGAACACACCTAGACCTACACACACACACACACACACACACACACACACACACATATCTGTATATGAATTATGCTGTTAGGAACCCTTGTATTGGAGGAATAAAACAAGAATGGAAATGTATTAAAATATATAGACTAACTTTGAATAAGTGGTAAGGAAGAAAAAATATGATTATTAATGATTATAAGAAAAGTGAAATGTACTAAAATATATAAATTTTGGCTAAGTAGAAAAGGGAAAATATGACTATTAAAGACTAAAAGAATAGTTAAGATGAAATGAGATATATTAGGAAGTTATTCTAGCAATTTAAGGGGGTGCTACCTTAAAATATATATGTCTTAAAATATACAGTTGATTACTTAATGTTAATATGCTTAAAGTTGGGGAATGAATTATTAAATTAGATAGATTGAGGGGATATACCATGTGGATCCTAAATATATTGGTTTTGCTTTATCTTGCTTTTCTTTAGATTGTTTATTATTATATGATTGGCTTAGGGAAAATTAAGGACAAGAATGATGTGTAATATAAAATAAAATAGGTGGTAAGCTAAAAACGGAAATAATAGGGGATAAAGAACTGGGAATCTATATTTGGATGAAATTATATTGATATTGAATTAATGAATTGAAATATAAAATGGAAATTTATTTAAAGATAAGCAAAATAGATAATGAAATGAGATGATATTATATAAGATTGGAAATGAAAGTATGATTATGTAAAAGTGTTATAATCTGGAATCACATTCTCACATAAAGAGATGTGCAAAAACTAAAAAATGAAAAACTTTTTGGAAAAAAAAAAGAACTGTCCACAAGTCACTTCATAGAATTCCATACCCGAAGACAAGACTCCTGGAGGAGGCTTAGAGGAAGGACAGGACTTTTTCTTTGGTGAGCCAGAGGGTTCTCATGGGGATCCCCTCTATCTAAGACCTCAGTGAAAAATGCCTTCAGCCAGGGGACTTTCCTTAAAGTTTTTTTTAATTATCTGTGCTGTAAAGTTGGGGAGTTGACTTCTGCCATGGGTGTAGTGGGCAGCAGGAACAATCAACATGATCATTGTTGTTGTTGTCAACATCATCATGTCCTTAAAATGTTAGAGAAAAGGAGAATTCATGGCTTTCTTTCTTGTTTCAAATATATGTTTATTACTAACATTCAGGAAATAAATTAACAGGCTAGACTACTTACGTGCAAACCGCGACAGAGGATGAGCATTCTTGTCTCCTGTTTCATTTGCAACTAAAAGAGAAAATACAGTCTTAGTAAACTGCACTTGAGAAATATAATACATTTCTCCTTTTCCAGAGTAGACAGGATAATACTGCAAGTAGCATGCTAAAAATAGAATCCCAAACATTTTTGCCATATCCTCTACTAAATTCATTCAGGTGTATTTTCAAGTAAATGGAAGTTATATTTAAGTCTGTTTCTTCTTTCCCAGTGCTTCTTTATTATTCTCCTACTTGTGCATCTGCAAAATGCTTGCAGAAGCTTGCCAACTTACCTCCCTATCTGTTTTTTTTTAAATGATAAAAGAAAAGCTTAGATTAAAGAGAAGTGCAGAGCCAGCAGAATACACGTCACAGCTGAACTTTCTCTCTCTCTCTCTCTCTCTCTCTCTCTCTCTCTCTCTCCCTCCCTCCCTCCCTCTCTCTCTCTCTCTCTCTCTGTGTGTGTATGTGTGTGTGTTTTGGTAAAAACATAGTATCCTTGTTTCATAAAGGTAATCCTCGACTCTCGGTCACAATTGGGACCAGAGAATTTGTTGTTAAGCAGTGATTAAGTGAATCATCATACATGACTGCATCCAATTCTATGATTATTTTTTTTGCCATGGCTGTTAAACTAATCACTGTGATTGTTAAGTGAGGCATCACATGATCATGATTTGCGATCTTCAATATGAATTTTCCCATGGATTTTGCTTGTTGGAAGCCAATGGTGATCACATTACCATAGGACACTGCAAGTATTAGAAGTTACAATAGTTGCCCACCACTTGAAGTTTGGTTATGTGACCATGGGAACACAGTCATAAGTGCATAAGTATTGATGCTTTTGGACTTTGGATTCTGAGAATATCATGGACACCCAGAAAAGAAAAAAAATTAACCATAGAATAAATAAATCTAGTTCTGACTCAAGGCACAAATGACCATCAGATTATCTACTTCAGACACATTATGTGAAGACCCAATTCTCTGAAGAAGATCTCAGTACTGGAGAAAGTAGGGGGAAATAATTGAAAGACAAGAAGGAGATTGTCATGGAGAAATCTTACCTATCCTATGTAATGGCTAAAAGTTAACAACAATGAGATCAGAAGTGGTATTCAGCAGGTTCTGACCAGTTCTGGAGAATCGGTAGTGGAAATTTTGAGTAGTTCAGAAAACTGGCAAATACCACTTCTGACTGGAGATTTTACAGTATCCTTCCCCTGCCACGCCCACCAAGCCATGTCCACAGAACCAGTAGTAAAAAAATTTGAATCCCACCACTGAATACCACCTCTGGATGGCCTCATGCATCTGGCCCTGCCCTCACCCTTTCCTACTCTAAATTGTCTTGGGTTTTTTAGCTCAGCTGATTCATGCAGCAGAGTGGATTGCTGCACCTCAGCTGAGCTAAAAAAAAAAAAAAAAAGCTCACCTCAGCAGCGCTGACACCAAGGACAATCTTTGAGTGCTGCACTGTGCCTGTGCAAGGTGCACTCTCATAGAGCCAATCACACCACCAGCTAGCTCTGCCTAACCTGCCCTCCCGCCCTATATATCTTGCCTTTGCCATGCAGCCCAGCTAATCTCCATGCCTCGCCTCGCCTGCTCATCAAAGGTAAGCAATGCATGCTGCCCGCTTGCCGTTTGCCTCAGCCAGGTCGGGAACATGCCATTACCCAGCTCCAGTCTTGCCCCGGGCCGCCGCCCACATGCCACTACCTTCCTCTGGCCTCAAATTATGGCCCTACAGGTCAAAGCAATTCATTCAGCCTGCGGCCTACCATGAGTTGCGGGGGGCATGAGGGCTGAAGCAGTTTGGGTCCCAGATGATTCTTCTTACCTTTAAGAAGATCCATCCAGAAAGCACTGCAGCAGAGCACTTGCAGCTGCTTCTTGCAGATGCTTCTTCTGTCCCTTGCCACTGAGGCTTTGCTCGTGGAGATGCTCCATGTGTTTTCCAGGTCAGTAGTTGCTTCTCTCCACTGCTGCTCTTGCTGTTCTTGCTGGGACAGCAGGCTGAAATTTAGCAGCTGTGAGCTGCCACTTTGGGTCCTCTAAGTCCCATCCAGAAAACACTGAGAAACAGCATTCAACACAGCTGCTGCTTCTCTGTGCCGCAGGCCCACAGCTCTTTCCAGATGGGACTTAGAGAATCCAAAGTGGTGACTCACAGCTGCTAAATTGCAGTCTGCTCTCCCAGCAGTGGGGAAAAGCAGCTGCTGCCTCGGAGAACAAAGATTGAGGGGAGCAGGTGGTCTTGAAAGTCTGCTCAGTCTGTTTTGCCTCACCATGTGGCAGAAGCCGCACATGTGCACAATCCGTGCACGCATGCATGTGCAAAAGCCGTGTGCACACACATGCTCATGCACTCACATTTTTGGTGAACTGGTGGTGGGATTATTTTAATCCTACCACTCAGGGGTGGGATCCGACAGGGTTAACTACCAGTTCAGTGATTTACAATGTGCTTCCTTGCATGCTCCGCACACATGTAAATCTTCATCAGATTGCTGCCTGGACAGCTGAGCAGCACTGCGTGCAGGGAAGCAGCATTTGAAAAAGCACTTTTTTCCTGCTTTTTCAACCTCAGCTGTGCCTGGCACGGCAGCTGAGGTTGAAAAAGCAGGAAATAAAGGTCAGGCAAGAGCCCGGGTGGGCAGGTGGGCCAGAACAGCAGCAAACATAGAACTGGTTCTATGTCTGCTGCTCTTCAGAGCTATCAGTTCTACAGAGCAGGACAGAACTGGTAGAATCCCACCCTTGCTACCACTGCCAAGATCACTCTCACAGTTACTGTACTTATACCTTTGGTTTTTCTTCCCTAAATGTAAAGTTTTGCTTTTCTCCACATTAAAAATCATTTTGTTCAATAGGGCCCCGTTGATCAAGTTTGTCAAGATCTTTTTGAATCCTGAGTTTGTCTTCTGGGCTGTTGGCTATTCCTACCAGTTTTGTGTCATCTGCAAATTTGAGGAGTTCCCCTTCTATTCCCTCATCTAAATTATTGAAAGATTACTGGGCCTAAGAGGAAGCCTTGTTGTACCCCACTGCTCTCTATGTGGATGTGTACCATTAAGGACTACTCATTGAGTATGCTTTGTCAGCCAACTGCAAATCCATCTGGTGATGATGTTATCTATTCCAGCTAGCTTTCTAGCTAACCAAGAAATAGATTGTGGTCTACTTTGTCAAATGCTTTACAGAAATCTAATTGTATATGTCCACAGTATTGCAGGTCTACTAATTCAATGACTTTATCAAAGAATGAAATAAGATTGGTTTGGCATGATCTGTTTTTAACAAACCTATGTTAGGTACTAGTTATTTGCTTCTAGTTGCTCGCAGATCTGTTTTTTGATTATCTTTTCCAGGATCCTTCCAGGTATTGATGTTAGACTGATTGATCTGTAGTTTCCTGGGTCTGGTTTTTCTTCTTCTTCTTGAAGATGGGAATATCATCAGCCCTTTTCCAATCCCAGATACTTCCCCTGTGCTCTAGGATTTTTTAAAGATTTGGTACAATGGTTCTGAGATAGCATCTGCCAGCTCCTTCAGAACCATGTGATGTAATCAGTCAGGTCCCAGTGATTTATATTCATCAATGTCAGATAGGTGTTATCTTACCGTTTTCTTCCTTATTTTAATTTTAATTTTTGTTTGTTTTTTATAGTAGCTTTTTTTGGACACTGGGTTATATTTTTTTTCTGTGAAAACTGATGCAAATAATGAGTTAAGAAGTTCTGCTTTTTCCCTAATACCTATTACCTCCTTGCCATCTTCTCTCTTGAGTGGACCTACTATTTCCTTTACTTTTTTCTTGTTATCAACATGTTGAAATAAACTTTTTTTAATTATTTTTGACTTTTGTAGCAAGCCTTAGTTCATTCTGAGCCCTTACTTTCTTGACTTCATCTTTGCATGTTCTGACTATCTGCTGATAATCAGCCTAAGTGTCACTCTTTCTATTTTATGTACTTGTCCTTTTTGTCTTTTAGATCATTGTGCAGCCATGATTATTTTTTCTTGAATTTCTTGTTTTTCTTTTTCAATATTGTGCTGGACTGGGCATTTATGATTGCATTTTTTCAGTTTCCCATGCTTCTTGAGTTGTTTTCCCCGTTAAGATTTTCATTCATAGAATCTTTCCTAGGGTCTCTCTTAGTTTGTTAAAATCTGCTTTTTTAAAGTTTAGGGCACTGGTTAGATTATTTTATATTGCTTATGTTTGCATTATATGGAACTTGAGTATGATGTGGTCACTTTCACCCAAAGTTCCGGCAACTTCAACTCCGTCTATCACTTCTTCTCTATGAATAAGAATTAGGCCTAGTATAGCAATAGCACAGACTTATATACTGCTTCAGTGCTTTACAGCCCTCTCTAAGCAGTTTCAGAGTCAGCATATTGCCCCCAACAATTGCTCCCTCATTTTACTGACTTCGGAAGGATGGAAGATTGAATCAACTTTGAGCCAGTGCGAGTCAATATACTTTGACAATATACTTTTTTACACAATGCTAACAATAATAATACAATTAAATATACCTAATCTCCCTCTTCCAATTTTATTATACACATTATAATTATAATAGATTCTTTTATATATCAATATATATAAAAAATTTCCCAATTTGTGCTTATTATTGTTATTTTTTTAACCATTTGTTAAGGTTCTTCTATATTCACATCTATGTCTGTAAACAATACCATTGTCTCTTTATAATCCTTTATCACTTTCTCCATAAATATATTTAAACATCAATATATCAATAACATCAATAACATTCATACAGTGTATTTGTTGTCCCCGCTGCATCACTAATATTTTAATATTTTAAATATTATTCAATATTCCACCATAATTCCGATATCTCAATTTTCTCAAAATACCAATAAGACCAATTATTAATAGGGTTTAATCAATCCTGGGATTATATCTCTAAATCCCCTGAATTTATAATCCTTAAAAACTATGTTTCAATATATAATAATAATAATAATAATAATAATAATAATAATAATAATAATAATAATAATAATAATAATAATAATAATAATAATAATGCATTCAGATATACCTAACCACAATCTTTCACATCCTGGCCTTAATATATTTATATTTATAGTAAATTCTAATTATATGTATACATCAATATGTATACTACTATTTTCCCAATTTATACATTCTAATTTTGTTCTATTAACTTTTGATATAGTAACCATATTGCAGGATATTTTATCTTTATCTATCATCTCTTAGTCTTTTTAGAATTTCATCATTTATTGAGTTTTTGATAATTCTTCTCTTCTCTTGGAAACTTACATTTCTTTTTAACATTTTTACAGAAACTGAATGTTCCCTGTGTCTTACCACTTGTCTCCTTCTGCTGCATCATTTGCATACCCATCCATAATCCTTTCATTATTTTTGGATTCATTATTTTCCTTTTTTTCCTCTGTTCTATTGTAAACTCTTACAGGATTATCTATTTGATTCTTAGTATTTATTTTTACTATCTCTTCAGTGTTTTTGTCTTCTTGTGTCTTATTTTGATTTGTCTCCTCCACTCCTTCTAGTTTCTCATCTGTTTTCTGAACATTATGTTAATTTTTTCCACCATTTGTTGAGGATCTTCTACCCTCATATCTTTATCTTTGAACAATCCCATCATCTCCTTATGATTCTTTATCACATTTTCATCAACATTTCTTCATTCATCTTTATTGTCTCCAGTTGAGTCATTTTATAATAGTTTAATATATTAAAAATTACTCAATATACCACTAAGATTCCTGTGTTCCAATATCTAAAAACTCCAAAGAAGTCAATTATTAATGGAATTTAGTTAGTCCCAGAATTATACCTCCAAATCCCTTATATTTATAATCCTATACATTACTGATTTACAATCTTTTTAATTTCCCAGTTTACACTTTCCCAATTGTCCACATTTTAAAGTCTTATTTATCTTTGTCACTTGTATCCTTACGATTTATATTGACTGTTTCCTAATATAATTTGATTGCTGATTGTACCCTATGACTATAATTAAGTGTTGTACGTTATGATTCTTTATTCTTAACGAATGTATCTTTTCTTTTATGTATACTGAGTGTATTTACACCAAGACAAATTCCTTGTGTGTCCAATCACACTTGGCCAATAAAGTATTCTATTCTATTCTATTCTGTTCTATTCTATTCTGTTCTGGTCTATCTTTATCTTTTCTGTTCTTTTCTCTTTTTTTTCTTCTATTGCTTTTCTTCTATCTCATAGGATGTTCTATCAAGTAACATCAGTAATCTAAATCCAAATTGGTCCACCAAGTTTCCTCAAGTCTTTCAAGTCCACCTTCCCATAAACGGTTTCAATGGGGTTTTAGTTATTTGCTATTCAATTTGTCTTGAAGATCTTAAAAAGCTCACTAGATATTTCTAGACATCCAGATTGCCTACTGAAGTAGAATCAATGTCAAGTGGACTTCCAGATGTTATTTACTTTTTCTCCTTTCCTGTGTATATTTTAAACAATTGAGTTCTCACACTGCAGTAAGTTTTTTCCTCCAGTAGATGGTTCCCCTATTCCAGATCCAGCATTAAACAGCTTGCAAAGACTGAACAACTGACTGTCAACCAGTCATGTGTGTGTGTGTGTTAACAATGAAAATTAAAAAAGCAATTTTTCCCAATAATCACTTTTCAAGATGTTGTTAGACCTTTTCCAGGCTTTCTGTGTCTTAAAACATCCTTTAGTTATTTCTTTCACATGTGAGCCTTTAATCTTTCTCCATGAATCCAGTTGCTGCTTTCTTAATGTTTGGAGATTTTTTTTAAAGTCTTTTACTTGGATTAAAACTCTAAAATAAATGTTAGAAGTTATCTCACCCAGTTTCAATGCTTTGTCCATGAACCACTCCAACACAAATCTTAGTGTCCTAGTTGTCCCAGCTTGTGACATTCCAAAATGGCAGTCATCCCTGCTGCCGTTTAGGAGAGTTTTCTTTGGATCAATGAGGAAATTGCAGTTTCCTCATGGTTGATGAAGCACCTCTCCTTCCTTCACCACCTCTCCAGGGTGGCTTTGACTCTATGGAGTCTCCCAGCAAGCAGTTACCAGCTGATTTTCACAGAGCCCAGCGGAGCTCCACTAATTTTCTAGCTATTCCTATCATGATGTCAATTGGAAGTCCCCCCTTCTACCTTTTGGATGATAAAGTTGTCAGCTAGGTTGGTTAGGAATCTGTTTCATCTCCCACTCACTGCAAAGTTGACCTCCCAGTTGATATCTGTATAGTTAAAAGTCTCCCATCATTACTCTGGTATGCTTCCTACATACATTTGTTAACTGGATGGCAAAGAGTCCATCTTTTTCTTCTGATCGGTTGGCTGTAATATACACTTATGACAATGTCCCCTTTTTCCCTTTTTATATTGACCCATATATTCTGGAGGGGTTTTATCTTTGATCATGTGCATTTGTGTAGATATTTAGTGATATCTCATATATAATGCAGCTCCATCTCCTCTTTTTGTAGATATTTCTTTTGAACAATTTGTATCCATCAATCAGTACATTCCAGTCCTGGGTTTGGTCCCACCAGGTTTCTGTAATGGCAACTATGTCAAAACTGCCCTTGTGCACTATTGCTTCTAGTTCACCCTGTTTGTTCCTCAGGCTTTGAGCATTTGTATATAAGCATTTTAAACTTTTATGCCTATCCATGGGTATGATTCCTGCATCTTCTAATTCTTGTTGTAGTTTTTCCTTTTTTTCCTCATTACTTGCTACCTCATTGTTTGATTTATTTTCTTAGGATTTATGATTGGTTTTGTGTTCTAGAGATTCTAAAGATTGGTCACCATCCCTCCACAATTTTAATTTAAAGCCCCTCTGATGAGTTGGGTCAGATTTTTCCCAAGTACATTTTTCCTTGTTTTCATGAGGTGCAGTCCATCCTTGCCAATAATCCTTCTCATAGGTAATTCAATCCATGGTTCAGGAAAGAGATAAAGATCTTTGTGCAACCATGATGATTTCTTCTTGAATTTCTTGTTTTTCTTTTTCAGTAGTATTGCACTGGACTGGGATTTTATGATTGCATTTTTCAGAGTTTGCCATGCTACTTGAATTGTTTTCCCCTTTAGGATTTTCATCCATGGAATCTTTCCTAAGGTCTCTCTGAGCTTGTTAAAATCAGCTCTTTTAAAGTTTAGGGCACTGGTTGGATTATTTTCTGTTGCTTGTGTTTGCATTATATTGAATTCCAGTATGACATGATCACTTAAACCCAAGTTCTGGCAACTTCAACTCCCTCTATCACTTCTTCTCTATTAGATTTGTTTGTTCCCCAAGCTTGGAGCATTTAAGACTTTTGTGCCTGTCCATGAGTATGATTCCTGCTGCCAGGACTCCAACAAATCCACCCCCATTCAAATCATAAATCTCTAGCCCAGGGGTCGCAAACCCTTTGGACCTCAGGAACCACCAAACTCATAATTTTGAATCCCGCAGACCAGAGACCCTGGGAAAATCCCAAAAAAAGTCTGCAGGAAAATTCCCCACTCTGTTTTCCTACCGATTGATCATTCTTTATTTGGGATCACAGGATACCATCTCCAGCTCTGTTCTTAAGGAAAGAGAGGGGGGGAGGGAGGGAGGGATAGAGAGGGATGGAGAGACTTTTGGCTTCATGCAAGGAAAGCAGAAGCAGCAGGTCTTTCTTTCTCTCTCCCAAACTCCACCAGAAATGAGTCTTTGTGAGACTTGTAGCACCGGCACAGCTTCTTGGAGCAGGATGTCTTGCAGGGTCCCAAAGACTTGTGTGCAGCCAAAAGCAGAAGAAGAAAGAAGTGGAAAGAAGTAGCCCAATGGCCAGGCCAGGTGCATGAGGCGAGTGGGACAAGTTCCTCCCTCCACCCTTTCCGCCCTCCCTTAACTAACACATGTTGTTCGCAATGCAAGAGACACAAGCCTTGTGTTCCCATGGGCCATGTGGGTGGCGCAGCCTTATGTTCCCATGAAGCCTGGATTAATTGCTTTGGGGGGCTGCTTTGGGGGTGACATTTCTCCCCGGCCCACTGACTGGCGCCCACTGCTCTAGCCACATCTCAGAGAAAAGAAAATTGATTTATTAGAAGTGGATATGTTGGTGTTGGCTGGATGCAACTGATACTAAAATACATCATTCATTTCCCCCTTGACCTTGGTCTTTCCCCACCCCCTAGATGAGTACTCTCCAACTAAAAAGATACTCCTTTGGTCTTTTTAACTGCCACCTGAATCTCCTAATTGAGATTTGAGTTTTTCTTTTTTCTCATCACTCCCTACCTCATTGTTTGATATGTTTTCTTGGGATTTATGGATGGTTTTGTGTTCTAGAGATTCTAAAGATTGGTCACCCATCCCCCTCAATTTTAGTTTAAAGCCCTTCTGATGAATTGGTTAGTCTTTTTCCAAGTACATTTTCCCTGTTTTGGTGAGGTGCAGCCCCTCCCTTGCAAAGAGTCCTTCTTGTAGGTAATGCAATCCATGGTCCAGAAAACCAAAGTTTTCTTGGTGACAGTCAGTGGTTTATTTCTAGAATTCTTTTCTCCCTCAATGGGTGTTGATCTTTCATTGGGAGTACTGATGGGAACACTCCTAGCTCCTTAACTTTATCGCCTAGTTCAGAGGTCAGCCACCTTAAATTTTCAAAGAGCAATTTGAACCCATTTTCCACAGAAAACAAAACACTGGGAGCCACAAAACCTGGCTGGGTATCACACTCTCCCACCCAATCAAATGACCCCTTCATGTCCCTATTCCTTCCTTCCCCCTCCTCTGATTCCACCTTTCTTCCTTCCCCGCTCCTCTGATTTTACCTTCCTTCCTTCTCTACCCCAAACCAAGAAGCAGAAATGATTATGCGCATCACGCGCATATGCACACACACACACAAACACACACCTATTTTTATTCCACTTTCCCTGGGTCTTTGGGAAAGGAATGGCATCTTGTCCCCGTCTTTAATAATCAGGACTTTGCACTGGCACGAGATTTAAGCACACATTTTGCGGAGTATCTCTCCTCCCTCCACTCTGAAAAAAAAACAGGATTTAGAAATGTGAAACAGGAAATCCAAGGGGGAGGTCCCCTCTGGACTTAGGGGAGCGGAGAGAGGTTAGTCAATTGACTTTAAAAATACCAGAACTATCGCCAAAACCAAAAACTTCAACAACAGAATAATCAGAGAAGCCATAGAAATAGAAAAACGCCCACACAGCATGAATAAATGAGATGACACCTCCCACTTACCAGCCATTTAGAAACCCACCCTCATGAACAGACGAGTACCTAACATGAAGAATGACACCAGACCCACACCCATGAGGGCCACACAAGATGCTACCACCACACTTCCACATAAAAAACAGACTCACACCCACACAGAAGATGAGACAGGACCACGGACCAGAAGCCACACTGCAGCTTCATCACTACCTGCTTCAAACCCCTCCAACCCATACATGAAGCAAACTGACGCCCACCATGAAGATGCAGCACGACCACGAATGCGAAGCCAAACAGCAGGATCACAGCTCACCAGCTCAAATCCCCCAGCAACTAAGACTAACCTGAGCACAACCAAGCCCCCACCTGAACAGAACACACCCCAGCCAATCAGAACACAGCCAACCCCCAGCCAATCAGAACACAGCCAACCCCCAACCAATGAGAACACACTCCCACCCAATCAGAACACAGCCAAGCCCCCACCCAATCAAGTCACACCCCCATTAGCAGTTAAAAGGAAGAAGCAGCTGCAAGCTCACATTACTCTGAGAAGCACAAAGCTGAAGACACAAGCCTGAAGGTGATGAATGAGACTTCATTGAAACGTCGCCTAGATACTTCCAATTTTACACGGGAGAAATCCCAAATAACCAAAGATCCATATACATATATATATATGTTGTGACTGGAAGGTTTGAGCCTGCTGTGAGCTTTGAGTCTGATGTATCAGAAGACACAGGTTCGAGTGATGAGGAAGGTTTGGCATTGGCATTGGAGCCTGCTTTAATGAGAGATGCAGACGTGAGCCAGGAGGATGAGGGAGTATCGGAATCACCATCCTCTCCAGAACCTTCCACATCAATCATGCCTCAGGTGTCAGCAGCTGATCCACAGAACATACCAGAGTCCTTGAGTGATGATCAAAATGACGAATGTTGGGTTGATGCAAGGACTAGACGCAGGTTGAGACATCAAGCACAATTTGAAAGGAAACGTCAAGTCAGAGACTAATTAGACAGACTGACACGCCCCTTCAAGGAATATAAGGAGGCATGTTAGCTAACGATCCTTGTCCGGATCAAACTTCGTTAGTTACTTCGCAGCTTGGAAGAAGCCTTCTGTTTGCCTTTTTGGCTCTGAATTATCTTGCGGCTCGTTATCTTAGTTTGAAGACAGTTTCTGGGAAAGCTGCCAACGACAATTACAGAGAAAAGTTAACTCTGTGGTTTCTGATATTATTTGTTCATGTTTATTTCTTTGGGACATTTGGACTCTCACTTTGTGGCTACAGGTGAGACAGAACATATATATATACACACTCACACACACATATATACATTTTACAGCGTATATTGAGCAATGGTTTTTTTTTTTCTTTATCATTGACGTGATCTGCATTGTTACAACTCCTTCATTCTTTTAATGTTTTAAATTCTCTATATAGTTTATAATTAAATGCACATCTTCTGTCATTTCCATAACTTATCCAAATATCAAATATTACCTTTTCTTTAACCAATCATACCAAATGTTCCGTATTTCATAATAGTCACTATCTTGTTTATTTTTTAACAATTTGGTTAGGATATCCATCTCAGCACATTCATGTAATTTTTTAATTACCATATCCTCTGAAGGAATGAAAGACAGTTTCCAGTTTTGTGTATAGGTTATTCTGGCCGCAGTTACGATGTGCAAAATTAAATATTGATATTTTTTCTCCATGTTTAAATCTATCATACTTAGCAGAAAGGTTTCGGGTTCAAGTTTTAAATTTTGTTTTGTTATATTTAAAATCCAATTTCTAATATTTCTCCAAAACTTCTGGGCACATGGGCAAGTCCACCACATGTGAAAATATGTTCCTTGTGCGTAGTTAAATTTCCAACAGTTGGGTGGTAGGTTGGGGAACATCTTAGCCAGTCTCGCAGGAGGTAGGTGCCAGCGATGAACCATTTTGTATAAGTTTTCTTTATACGAGACTGATATGGTTAATTTGTAATTTGTTTGCCAGATGTGTTCCCACTTATCTAATTCAATACTATGACCCACCTTTTTAGCTCAAATTATCATAGATTCTGTGACTATTCTTTTAATTTGTAATCCAAAAGATTTTTATATGTTTTACTAATTCTTTTCTTTTCTTCTCCTAGCCATATTTTATCTAATTCTTGTGGGATCATATTAAAGCCAAATTGTTCTCTATCTTTTTTATAATGGGTTTGTATTTGTGCAAAGGGCCACGATGCTATCTCCTTTCCTTGAATTTGTATTTGGTTCCTATATTTAAGCTCTCCAGTATCATATAGTAAATCTTTATACCTGACAATATTTTCATAATCCAATAGATTTGGATATGTGACTGCTTCCAATGTAGATAGCCACAATGGAACCTTTGGGTAGTGGTATTTTTTAATCTTTCCCCAGATATTGAACAACACATTTCTTACATGGTGCCTTTGGAAATATGAATGTTGTTTAGATTTTCCATCCCACATGAAGGCGTGCCTGCCAAGTTGGAGATCAAAACCTTCTAATACTAATAACCTTCTATTTTCTAATTTAACCCAGTCCTTAAGCCAGTTTACTATAGCAGCATTATAATATAATTCAAAATCTGGAAGGCCAAATCCTCCTTTTTTCTTGGCGTCCTTTAATAATTTATATTTCATTTTGGGTTTTTTCCTCTGCCATATAAATTACTATATTATTATTATTATTATTATTATTATTATTATTATTGTTGTTGTTGTTGTTGTTGTTGTTGTTGTTGTTATTGTTATATTGTTATTATTATATTGTTATTATTATTATTACTTACTATATGATTATTATTTGAAGGTCTGAGTTCTATATTTATACAACACACTTTCAATTGTCCAGTTATTCAAAAATTATTAACCAGTATGCTTCCGGTTTGCAAGGCTTCGGCAGTGGCAGGGATTCGCGATACCGCGCGATCCCTGCTGCACTCGCTGCCAAGGTGCCCCCGATCCGTTTGGATTTGGGGGATATAGCTGCCCCGTAGAGGCAGCTGAAGACAGGGGGGATCCAGATAGGGGTTTGGGGGTGTCGCAGACCCCCCTCCCCAGCTGGCAAAACCCCCTTTTCCCAAGGCAGAGGAGCAGCGGTCAGTAATGGCCACCACAAAGAAACTTGCAGCTGGACAAGATTGTTCAGGAGGAAGAAAGCCCGAAGAGCTGTGAAAGTGGTTTTTGACCAGGATAAAGTAAGAAAAAGTATTCTGGAATTTGAAAGTTGCCAAGGATAAATTGTTTCCAGAGAGAGATACAAGCGGTGAATGGAACTCTAAAAGGGAAAGTTTTTTTTTCTTTTCACTCTCCTTCCTAACGTGACAGCGGATGGAATTATAAGAGAAATTGGAAAACCTGCATTGGAGGTAACTAAATGCTGAAGGGATAAGGATTTCTGAACATTTTATTTAAAAAAAAAACACCTTTTTTGCTGTGAGTGGGAAGGGAGAGGAAAAAAAATTGGAGCAGAATTTGAAAATAAGGAGAAGACTGCCTAGAATCTTAAAGAGTTATTAAACATTAATAAGACTTCTAAAAGATATATTTTAAATGGAACTTTGATGATTAAACACTAACCCCAGAAAGTGAAAGTGAAGAAGGAGAAAGTACTTAAAAGAAATAGCTTATTTGGATTGCTTGGTGATTTTGGAACTTTTGAGAACTATCTTTGATTAAAAGCACTTGGGTGGTTGTTTGGAAAAACTTTTTCTCTCTATAATGGCATCACTTGTGGATGGATTGAAACTTCAATATCAAAAATATAAAAAAGAAGAACAAGAAGGGAAGGTTTCTTTTGGCACTCTTTCAATTTTTAGAAATGGCGGTTTGTACTTATGAAAAACTGACTGCGCAACAGGATGACTGGGATAAAGAAGCCATTTTTGATGAACAAGTGACTTTAGTTGGGGAAGGAAAGGAGAAAGAAGAAGAGGAAAGGGGGACTTTAAGACTTGGAACAAGAACCAAAAAAGAGAAGAATAAGCTGAAAAGGGGATACTACGTTAGAAAACAACAGAAAGGAGGAAAGCAGAAGATTAAAAGGGAGGTGGAGAGACAAGGGGGTAAAGAGGGCAAGGAGAAGAATAAGCAAGGGAGAAAGGAAGGGATGAGAAGTCTTAATGGTGGGGAGCAAGATGCAAAGAAACAAAATTCTTTAAGAGATAATGGGTAAATTTTATTGAAAAAGGGATTCTGGAAAGGTATATAAGATTGTATTTTTATATTTGTATTTAGAAATAATCTTAGAAAATTGGAAAAAATATGTAATTTTAAATGTGACAAAACATTTATGTAACTTAGTGAAGTTTTTGTCAAGAAAAAGAAAGCAATGAAATAAATGGGAGAATTGGACTAGGAGAAGGGGAACACTTTAATGAAACAATGATTTAAAATATGTGATGTGGGGGGGGGGAAATAACTATGGAAAGCATAAGTGTTCCCATAAAGGCATGATATTTAATTGAAATGGGTAAAGTGGAGAAAGAAGGTAATGAAATAAACGAGAGATTTGAAGTAGGAGAAGGGGGAACACTCTAATGAAATAATGATTTGAAATATGTGATGTGGGGCGGAAATAACTATGGAAAATAGGGGTTCCCATAAAAGTATGATATTTAACTGAAAAGTAATGTGTTAAGTGTTTAAGATCTAAATGAATATTAATATTAACGAATAGATTTGTATTGGCATTGATGATATTGTATAATTTTAGAATGTACCAAACAGAATCCCAATGTAAGCTATGTATTTTATATTAAGTATTATAAATGTAGGGGGAAAAGACAAAGGCGTCATATTCCAAGTAGTGTACAGAAGTTTTGTTTAAAGAAGAAAGATAAATGGATAGCTGGAAGCAGAACAGACAAAGAATAATAAATATTACGATTTGAATCGAGATGAGATAAATAAAATAAAATTAAGAGAATTTGAAAGAGATGCGAAGCTATATAGAAAACTGAAAATGGTAATAAGATATGGAATGGTATACAAAATGAATATGAATTGGAATTTGTGTCTGTATGAAGAGTGGTAACCTGAGACTAAGCAACTTTCAGAAAAGATGTTTTTTATGTTTTTATGTTTTGTGTTTTTGTGTGTTTATGTTTGATTGAGTAAATAAAACCTTGGAGGAATGTTAGAAGAGGACAATTGAGAATAAAACATAGAAGAGAATAAAGCAAGTCAGAAGGAAAAATAAGTATAGTGAATAAAAACATATAAAATGGATAAATACAGAAAAGAAATATAATTGAGTAAAAGTAAAGGGAGAAATAATTAGAAACTTGAAAGGATACGTATGTGTTTATAAGGAGATGTGTCAATGGTGTACAAAATGTTTTATTTGTTTTGTTAAAATTTACAAATAACTTTCAGAAAAGAGGTTTTATGTTCTTATGTTTTATGTTTTGTATGTCTTTAAAAATTAATAAAATTTTGTTAAAAAAAAATATTAACCAGTATTCTTAACTCAATATTCTAACACATATATATCTATTAAGATTATGTTTTACCAATATTATTTAGTTACATCTATTATTGACCAGTTGAATGATGTCCATGGATGATCTTCTTCTTCTTCTTCTTCTTCTTCTTCTTCTTCTTCTTCTTCTTCTTCTTCTTCTTCTTCTTCTTCTTCTTCTTCTTCTTCTTCTTCTTCTTCTTCTTCTTTTTCTTCTTTTGATAAATACCTTATTACAGTTCTTAGTCTGAGTTCAAAATGTCCTCTTTAAATTTGCACAGTCACTTCCACCGTTTCGTTTCTCCTTTCTATTTTGGCTTCTTCTTCTTCTTGCTCCTTTATTCTTTTTCTCCACACAGTCCTAGTTCCACTTATAAATCTTAGTTATCTTATTTCTTCCTTTTTTCTTTATCACAGTTATCAGACAAATATTGCAATTTTAAAATTTCTTTCCTCAATCCTTTCCTTAAATCTTTTAAAGTGTCAATTGTTCTCTTTTCAAGTTTTTACTCTCAGCTGTTCTTCTGATCTCTCTGTCTCACTTGGACATGTCACTGTCACTTTCTCTTTCTTCCCACAATTCTCAAATGTCAATTGCCAAAAAATATAGTTATACAACCCCCTTTTCAGCTCCCAAAGTAAAAGTAAATGGTGTTGTCTCACCCTTCAGCTCCTCCGTTTTCAGCGCTCCATTAATTAGCACAAATTACTGCTGTTTCTTTAGATAGTACTCCTTCCGATATTTCTGCCGCTTCGCTGCACTGTTTGGTTTGGAGTTTCAATTTTCAATTTCCCTTTGTAGTATAAATCAGTATTCTGGAAATCTTCTTTAAGTTCACCTTTCTACTACTCAATTTGCTCTTTTCCACTCTTTGCTTCCTTCCTTCTTCTTTAAGCTGCTGGGCTGCCACATCTATGGTTCTGATCTGTACGATCTCCCTCTTCTGCTGCTGGATTTTGGGGGATTCCCTGGTAATCTCCGGGATCACAGCACCTCCCCGAGATCTCCAGGTCTTCCCCTTTCATCTGTCTACCCCTCCAAGGTCCAGCACGCTCCTGGAAGCCACCAAACAGCAAAAATTGGAGCCTTTCAGAGCAGTGATCTGCTCCTCAGCTCCGCATCAACACAGCACCCAGCTGGAAGCCTCCCATTTGACAGTCTTAATTGGCAGTTCTTAATTCAACAGATGGAGAATATGGGATAGGGAACCAAATTTAGAAAAATGATAGGTACAGTATAATCAAATCAAAAGACCAGGGTGATTATAAATGGACAGACCACTGAAAGTCTTAAAATAATGAAAGAAGTATGGCAGGGATGTCCAATGTCACCTCTACTTGTAATCTTGACCCTAGAAGTGCTTTTAACCCAGATCAGACAAAATATGGAAATAGATGGACTGAGGATTAAAAGAGAAGAATATAAGGTACAGGCATTTGCAGACAACCTGGTGTTTTTTATTGAAGAACCAATGGAGGCAGGGGTTAATCTGTTACAATAATTGGAGAAATATGGGGCAGTAGCAGGATTAAAAATTAACAAAGAAAAAACAGAAATATTAGTCAAAAGCTTGACAGAAAGACAGAAAAAAGAGTTAGAAGGAAAAATGGGATTGCAAATTGTAAAAAAAAACCAAATATTTGGGAATCTGGCTAACAGGGAGATGTTCCTCAATAAAGGAAGACAACTATAAGAAACTATTCCAACAGATAAAGAAAGATCTGACAAATTGGGGAAAATTACAATTATCTTTATTAGGATGGATATACAATGAATAGTCTACCGAAACTATTATTTTCAGACAATTTCTATAAAATTGGATGAGAATTTTTTTCAGGAACTAAATAAGATAGTTATGAAATTTATATGATTGGATAAAGTTTAAAGACGTTAAAAGATAGTAGAAGTAGAGGCGGCCTTGGACTTCCAAAATGGGAATTATATTATCAAGTGGCAATTCTATTATGGATAAAGGAGTGGATAAATTTAAAAAATAAAAGAATCTTAGCAATTCAGGGCCACGATCTTCAAGCAGTGTGGCATGCCTTTTTATGGGATTAAAAACACAAGACTCATTCATACTTCCACAGACATTTGATAAGGGAATCACTATTACAAACTTGGGAAAAGGTAAAAAAAAAAATATATGAAAATACCAAATTGGGCTTCACCTATGGAAGCAATACTATATCCAAAAAAAATTATTAGATATAAAGAATTATTAGATAATCAGGCGAATCTAAAGCAATCGACAAATTAAAAGAACAAAATATAATTATATATTGGTGATCATACTTACACATTCAGCCAAAATTTAGAAAAGATTTAGAAGAACAAGGGATAGAAAAGGGTTTGCAACAATTGGGCCAAATTTTGACAGGCAAGGAGGTAACATTTATAACAAAAATGTATAATTATTTATTGGAAGTGGAACTAGAAGAAGAAATAGTAAAGAGATCAATGATTGCCTGGGCAAAAAATGTAGGTCACAATATAAATTTAGAGGATTGGGAAAAAATGTAGATTAGTAACTGTAACTTGACATTGTCAACAGGATTTAAAGAAAACTAGTACAAAATGTTTTGTAGATGGCACCTAGCTCCAGCAAGACTGGCTAAATGTAATGTAATGTATCCAAATACAAAAGCAGAACATTGGAAGTGTAAACATAAAGAAGGAACTTTTTTCCATATGTGGTGGCAATGCCCAGAAGTTAAAAAATATTGGATGAGGATACAAAGATGGCCATTAGAAATGACAAAACATAAATTAGAATTCAAACCAAAAATATTTTTACTAGGAATAATTAAGGGAAAATTTAGCAAGGTCATCTGATTATACATATTATAACGGCAGCAAGAATAGCCTTTGCACAGGGATGGAAAAAAGAAAAGATACCATCTGAAGAAGACCTGATACAAAAATTAATGGACTGTGCGCAAATGGATAAATTCATAGCAGAACTAAAAGGCAAAGATGATTTGGACTGTTATGCGGTTTGGGATAGGTTGTACAAATGGGTGGAAGATAGAAATAAGAATGGCTGTTTAGGTATAAAAGGAAATATATGTATTAATAGCAACATGAATGCTGTTAATGTAAATAGATATTTGTAAATTTTGTTTTTTAAAAATAAAATAAATAGAATTTTAAAAGTTAAAAAAAGAAAGAAAAAAAAGAAGAAACACACCTAAAAGAGATGATTATATTAATTCTGTGGGGTCCTTGGTGCTTTCTGAGCTTGTTTGTTGTTGTTGTTTTTACAGACATTTCATTACCAAACTAGATAACATCAGCAATGCACAGTTCAACCATAAGCCACATTCTCTTCTATATAAATTATCTCCTTTTCTCCTTTTGAAATGTCTTTAGAAGCTATAGAAATACTGTGTCAAACCAACAGTTTTGTTACAAATTCTCCATACATTGTCGTCTATGAATGGGATAGTGTCAGCCTTCAAGATTTTCTCCCTTTGCTTTGCATCTTTCGGCTGTCATAAGTAACGGGGGGAGGAGGGGGGAATGGTTAGGGGACGTGAGCTGGAGGGGTTACAAACCAGAACTGTATAAGCTGGGGGGAGGGTAGATTCTTGCTTAGGCTTCTATCCTATGCTGCAACTCTTTATCAAAATATGTCAAGGTCAACAGACAGAGGCCTCATCACCACCTGGAGATGCCCACATGATGATATACACAACTTTTAATTGGATGAGCCAATTGAACTATTGGGGGTGGGAACATTGCCATTACTTTGTATATGTGATTTACACACCCATTTTCTCAGATTCAGAATTCTTTTGTTACTACCATTTGATTTCCAGTAAAAGATATCTTTTCAGGAGATTAATGGAGTCTAAGTATTTCTTTCTTGGATTTTGAATGGAGCATCAGCTGGCAGATAGAGAATTAGCAAGGAAATCTAAATTTATAACGGTTAGCACAGTTTAGTCAGTAACTGTGTGAAATTAACTCTTATTATGCTAATCTTAGAAGAGAACAAAGTGTATTTCAAACAGAAGTGTTACCAATACAGAGAAATGTCATAATTTGAAAAGCAGGAGCTATGCAGAATTACCAGTCTTGGAGAATTTTGTGTTTACATGGGAGAGAGGGACAGGGGTGGGATTCTACTGGTTCGAATTGGTTCTATAGAACCAGTTGCTATGATTCTGCGCAGTTCAGAGAACCGGCAAATCATGCCACTGGCTGGCCCCATCCCTTGCCTGCCCTGCCCCATCCACCTACTCACCTCATCCTGCCCCACTCAGTCACTTCTCATCTTGCCCGCCATTGCTAACCTGCCTTCACCTGCCATTGCTGCCTGCCTTGTGCCGCAGCCCTGATCTTCCTGGGTGTGTAAGCCTGCAACCAAGACCCATCGAGTCAACTCCTGGGCCAGCCTAGGCTGGTGCACTGTCCCCACCACTGTCCCCGGGCTTCCCCAGGAAGAAGCCGCAGGGCCATGGCCTCGCTGGCTGGGAGAAGGTTCTCCTCCCCTGGCCAGGAAGAAGCTGCATGGTCATGGCCTCGCTGGCTGGGAAAAGGTTTTTGTCCCCCCGGCCTGGAAGCTGCATGGTTGAGCTGGTTGGGAGAACAAATTCCCTAATGATTTCTTTGCCTACCTGATTTGAGGCTCCTTCACATTTCTGACCATCATGTGCAGGGAAAGAAAAGTTTGTGTGGGGTTAAAAAGAAAGTTCAATCAATCAATTCCATCTTCTCATGAAAGAAAAAGATCACACAAAGTTGGAATTGAAAGAATTTTTTTTTAGCCCCAATACAACTTTTCTTTCCCTGCACACAATGGCAATAAAAGCAAAGGAGCCTCAAATCAGGAAGGCAAAGAAATCCTTGAGAGGAATGAGGGCATCTAGGTGGCAGTTGATGGGGAAAGCTCCATGGCACACTGCTCCAATGATGAAACAGGCAACAGAGCAGCTAGCATGAGATAAGGAGGAGGCAACTGTCCTTCTCTTCTGCCTGTTCCTTCTGCTCCCCTCGTGCTGGCTGCTTCATTTCCTGTTTCTACAGTCTCAGGAATTCACTTTGGTAGCATTGGGAGGAGGGGGTTTCATTTGCATGGCCAAACAGTCTCAGCTGTGCTCAGCAGCAGCTTCGATTGGGTTGCTCCGTCAGCAGCAAAAAAACCCAGCCAAATCACGATTTCAAACTACCCCAAGGGCTTGCCCACAAACTGCATTCCCCAGCTTCTCAGCAGGAGTCCTCTCCAGGCTCAGTGGAGCCAATTTGGCTTGTCTCATCTGTGCAAGCTCACATCATTCTCCCCCGTGCTGCTTCAGTTTTTTAGCACAAAAGGGCTGGTGTGTGTATGTGCTTTCTAGGGGTCTTCTTTTTTAAGGGGTGCTAGCTTTGGGATTTACAGGATTGTGGTTTGATCTGCTCCCCATTGCCACCATCGCCTCCCCCTTTGTCCTTTGGCTTTATAGGTACATGGTGCTCCTTGGGATTTGCTGTGTTCTGTGAAACTTGTTATTTAGCTAGTATACGTGTTAGGATCAGGGAGATTGGTTAGCAGCTAGCAAATAATCTAGCTTTTCTTACATGAAATCTGCCTATATCTTTACATCTGTAGGCCTGGTTTTAAGATTGTGATCATATAAAGCAAATAATTCAAAATTAATTTTTTATTGATAAAATGCTGCCTCATCTCTTCATCTTGACACTGGATATGGGATCTGCAGCAAAAAAGAAGGCTGGGGAATTCTGGAGGTTGAAGTCCATACAGGTAGCCCTCAATTTAACAACAATTCCTTCTACTCTCTGTTCCATTTCATGAGGCCAATAACTTTATTCTGGAAATTACATGTCCCTTGAAATTAACAGGATTAACTTCTGTATATACAGATAGTCCTCAATTTACAATTCATTTAGTGACCATTCAAAATTACAATGGCACTGAAATGACTGCTTTTCAATTTACAGTCATTGCAGCATCCTCATGGTCAAAATTCAGATGCTTGTCAACTGGTTCATATTTATGACAGTTGCAGTGTCCTGAGATCATGTGATCAACTTTTGCAACCTTCTAACATATTCACTTAATAACTGTGTTATTTACTTAACAACTGCAGTGACTTACTTAACAACTGTGGCAAGAAATGTTGTTAAATGGGGCAAAATTCATTTAGTACCAAAGGAGCAGCTCCTTGCATTGTGGCTGCTGCAATGAATATGAGAAGCCCAGTCAATTTTTTGAGCATGGTTAACATCTCTAGCCCAATGAGTTCTCCATTAACTCTGACCACACCTGTCAATTTACCAACTCCAGTTACTGCACCAGTGAACATTGCACATCCAGTCACTATCACTTCACCAATGAATCTCCCAACACCAATGACATTAGCTGACCCTTTAAATATAGCCATGAAACCTGTGGAAAACATGCCTTTCCTTTCCCAGACATTGCCAAACTCTCTCCCCTAGTAAAAAAAAAAAAACAGCCTAGAGCAAAAACTTAATGCAGTATTAAAAAGAAGAATAGAAAAGGGGGGTGCTGTGTATTGTTTAATGGACTGCTAAATTGGAAAAATGGACTGCTAAATGGACTGCTGTCACATGACAACACGGTTATGCCCACCCAGTCACATGACAACTTAGCCATGCCTACTCAGTCACATGACCACCTAGCCACATGCCACAAGCCACGTCCAGCCAGTCACATGACCACCAAGCCACACCCACAAATTAAACCATGCCCACAGAACTGGTTGTTAAAAAATTTGAATCCCACCCTGGAGAGGGAGTATTAGAAGGAAGAAGGGCCATCATAATTATGAATATTTATCACAGGTACATTGGGTTTTAATGCTGCTGGAAGAAAATACTGGCCTAAATTCAGTAGCACTAAAATATCTTTCCACACTCATCATTTTTTTTCTTTCACATGCACATATAAAAAGACTATACAACCATATTTGGCTATTAACAGAAATCACAAAACATTGATCTGTTATTTAATGTTTTAGCCTTCGGTGCATCAAGCCATTAGCTTAATGTTCTTAAGATTATCTTTTTCTGCCAATCTCCATTCAGAAGGTTTAGAAACATTTGTGGATTCTATCATGACATGACATCTAGTATCAGAATTATTTGGTTTGCAACACAGTAACCCTCTCCCCAAAAACACAGGATGGTTTAGGATGCTGTAAGAATAAGGCAGTGTATGTATGTGTGTGTGCGCAATGTTTTGATGATAAAGCTGATAACATGAGCATATTCAGACCCAATCTTGATCAGGATCTATGGAGTTTTAATTGTTTTTTTAAAAATAGTTGTCTCATAAATGAGCAATTCTTCCTGATAATGTTAATTGTTTTGTGGACTTTGCCTTTCCAAGCAGCTTGCATATGTGTGGAAAGCATTGAAGAGCCCTAAGACTATAACTTTCTTGTACTGTTTTATATATTGGAAGAGTTATTTGACAGTGGGATGCAAAAGCATATTAACAAGGAAGATTTGAGAACAGTAGTATTGCTTTCTTTGTGATATTTATTTCTTTTACTCAACCCAGTATAAATCAACAGTGCTGCTGTCCTTTTCCCATCTCAGCACCTGCAAAATTGAAATAAAATGTTTCTTTTAAAAAATGTTGCAAACCTTCACAAATCAGTTGAGCGACTGTCACAATTCCTAGGAGACATAAACTAATGCAGTGTTTTTCAACCTTAGCAACTTTAAAATATTTGAACTTCTTCTCCCAGAATTCCCCAGCCAAAGTTAAAGTCTGGGCATCTTAAAGTTGCAAAGATTGAGAAACATTATATTAATCAGACAAAAACAAGTTCAGTTCCAACCATCTAAATGGTAAAGACCCCTCAAGTTGAGATTGACTATTTGATGCCTGAATTCCTGAATTTCCCATGGCCTTCCTCAGGGATGTTTTTTAGCTTTCCCAATCTGAAATTTCTAAGAAGTTTCCCATCCAAGTACTAACCAGGTACAACTTGGTATAGTTTCCCCAGATTGGCCAAGGTTAGCTAGAGGCTTCCATCTGCTATGCCCATCTAAATGCCAAGTTAGCAGGGGCAGTTTTAAAAACTCTTAGCAACTCCTCTTGCTATGAATTTCTGCATTACTAGGCAGGAACATAACAAACTAAATGAGTTCTTCAGCTGCCTAAGTAAATGTCATAAATTAGTCTGCTACAAACACTGTTACATAAGGCTATATTTAAGATACTTTGTTTTTAAATCAACAACGAGTTCAGCAAGTCCCCAGAGCAGGAAATATTGGCAAACATTATAATGTAGATAGATCATACTTGCTTCTTGAGGGATTTAATTTGATTCAGGAAGTTGTTCTGTTTTTCAGAACTCTTTGAACTACATTTCTGGACTGAATATCAGCACCAAAACAATGATAACAGGTTTCCTGTTTTTGCTGGAAATATTTTTGTAATTTTAATAATTTTATTCTGCAGAAAAATAATGATGCAGTTGTGAACAGAAAAGAAAAAGAAGAATTCTAGTCAAATGGAAAATTCCATGTCCAGATTCTGATATCCAAATAAACAGGAATACCAGAATTTGATTTTTTAAAGACATAGTTACATGACTTACGTGTAGAAAATCTAAAGTTCTAAATAACTCCTAGCTATGTTTTTTTTTCAAACAGCAGCCATAAATACAGTTTCATATGATGCCAAATAAATTAGAACTATTAGCAAAAATTACAAAAGATTGCTACATTGACCCAAAAAATATAATCATGTTTCATTATTGCCTGAAACTTGACTATATACTGTATATTAACTATAATATTCTTGCTCACGAGTGCCTAACATCAAAAACTCTAAGTCTTAATGGATGGCATAATAATATGTCTAGAAAAAGCACAGTAAACAGGAAGGACCATTAAATGTCACAGATTAGAGATAAATAGCTATAGAGACATCCAATAGAATACTGCCAGCATACCAGGAGCCATAATCCAAAAATGTGAGCAGGAATAGTGATTTAATTAGAATTAATTTAACTACTTGTGGGGTCTTTATGTTATCTTTCCTGTTGCATTTTTAAAATTATGATTTGATGGCAATATTTAGATACTCGGGATGCTATTCTTTATGGAGAGAGGTAAAAAGCATGCATTCTAGTTTGATACTGTACCCCATTTCCATAACACCTTAATCTGAGATTACACCTGAGTCACTTTATACCAAAGCAGCAGGGGCTTCTTCCATTCTCTCTTATTCTTAATATGTTATAGAAGGTATTCAAACAAGGAAAAGCAATGCCTTTAGTGAAGAGAATTCTACTTTAAATGAATATATAGTGAACACAAGCTTTAAATCGTTGGTACTGAAAGATATAGAAATTGCATTAATAGAGAGAGCTGCATTGATGTCGCAGCACAACAGTTGTGGCAAGCAGAGCTCCACAAAGCCCAGCTGATTTCTGCCTGCCTAGAGGCTCTTCGGAGCCAAAAGTCACCTTGTAGGGGCAACAAAGATAGGAAGGGCTCCCATAGATCACAAGTGGATGGCACTCCACTTAGCTGGATCCAGGCAGAGAGAAAAATAGCCATTAATGGCTGAACCAGAGCTGTAAAGCTGTGACAGCAGGAATGAAGAAAGCACAGGGAAAAGTGGAAAGGAAAAGAGTGTACTGAATCTGGACAAGGATTGCCTAATTTGTACCCAGAATTAAGTTAAATTCCCCAAAAGTACTTTTAAGAAGAAAGGGGGACTCCAGGGAAAAAGAGGGAGGAAATTGTCTTTTCCCCCTCCAAAGAAAAATGGCAAGGGAAAATTTTGAGCAGACTACAAGTCTGCTAGAAGAGAGAGAAGTGAATGGAAAATTAATTTTAAAACAGGAAGAGAAAGACTGCACTGGGCATTTTAACAAGATAGGCACTATCTATGTTATAGTTATAGATAATATGCATTTAATATTGAGCTATTTTCCCTTTGCTTTTAGTTATAATAAGTGAAAGGGTGTTTTTTCACTTTTTTGCCTGGATATTCAATACTCATAGTGGAAAGGGAAAAAGAGAGTAAGGGCAGGGATGGAATTCTACTGGTTCGGACCGGTTCTATAGAACCAGTCATGATTCTGTGCAGTTTGGAGAACCAGCAAATAATGCCTCTGGCTGGCCCTGCCCCTCCCTGCCCACCCCACCCCACCTGCCCACTCACCTCATCCTGCCCCATCCAGTCACTCCTCATCTTGCTCGCCATTGCTAACCTGCCTTCACCCACCATTGCTGCCTGCCTTCTGCCATGGCCCTGATCTCCCTGGGTGAGTGAGCCTGCAAGCAAGCCCCATCAAGTCAACTCCCAGGCTGCCTACGCCACTGCACTGTCCTCCCCCACTATCCCCAGACTTGCCTGGCTTGGACATTCACCTTCTCCCCCTGTCCGGGAAGAAGCCACATGGCCATGGTCGCTCTGGCTGGGAGAAGGTTCTTGTGCCCCTTGCCAGGAAGAAGCTGCATGGCCATGGCCTCGTTGGCTGGGAGAACGTTCTCCTCCCCCCTGGCTGTGAAGAAGCTGCATGGTCATGGCCTCACTGGCTGGGAAAAGGATTTCCTCCCCCTGGATTGGAAGCCGCATGGCTGAGCTGGCTGGGAGAACAAATTCCCTAATGATTTCTTTGCCTACCTGATTTGAGGTTCCTTCACATTTCTGACCATCATGTGCAGAGAAAGAAAAGTTTGTGTGGGGCTAAAAAAAAAGTTCAATCAATCAATTCCATCTTCTCATGAAAGAAAAAGATCACACAAAGTTGGAATTGAAAGAATTTTTTTTTAGCCCCAATACAACTTTTCTTTCCCTGCACATGATGGCAAGAAATGCAAAGGAGCCTCAAATCAGGTAGGCAAAGAAATCCTTGGGAGAAACAAGGGCATCTGAATGGCAGTGGGTGGGAAAAGCTCCATGGCACAGTGCTGCAATGGTGAAACAGGCAATGGCATGAGGTAAGCAGAAGGCTGCTGTCCTTCTCTTCTCCCTGTTCCTCCTGCTCCCCTTAAGACTGAACTTAAATACTTTGTTTTGAGAACTGCTGCACCTGGTCTTTAGAGATAGACTGAAGACAGAATTTGATTTGGAAACCAATGTGGGAAAACTAGATAGGTGGCTGCTATAGAGAAGAACTTTTTTTCAATCTTCGTGGATTATAAATCCCTCTGGCTGATATAAAAAGTGAAAAAGATAAAAAATTGGGAAGAAGACTAGAACATTGGAGTAACAAAAGTTGGGGATAGAGTGGGCCTTGTGATTACAAATACTAATTGACAGAAGACAAGATGGTATAAAAGACATCTAAGGATAAATATTTTTCCTCTTTCTCCTGTTGCTCTTTGATCATCTTTATAAAGAACAGCCTGTGTAGATTGACCTTATTGATTATTGGGTTTATCTTGGCAACTTGGAGTATTAAAGATTTAGCTTGGCAACATTGGAGTATTAAAGATTGGAGACACAGCGGGTTATAATGTAACTGACTGAGATACTGAGATACTGAAGATTGATTGAAGTTGAATGGATTTGTGGTCTTGTGTGACAAGTGGGATATTGAAGTGTTAGGGAGCTGTTTATAATTAGCCTTTGGCTGGTTAGCCCCTAGCTATTAGTAAGGCTGGTGAGTGTGCATGCTGCTAGTTTACTGAAGGGGAATGAAGAGAAAGAAGGGATTAATATCAGCTGCTGAGATGACAAGTATTTCAACTTTAAGCAAAATAGGGAAGAAAACCTCTTCTACACCATCATTGGCCACCCCAAGTCCATCTAATCAGAGGTGAATAGAGTGTATATTACAGCTGGAGAAATCAAATACACTCCAAAAGGAAATGCAGGTGAAGTTTCAGTCATTGCAGGAGGACATAACCAAAAATCATAATGAGATAAAGAAAGATACAGGAGAAGTGAGAAATGGTATGGAAGAGGTGAAAGAAAAAATACAAAATATTGCCGAAAAATTTGAAAACTTTCAGCAAATGATAACAAAAAATGAACAAATAATCCAAAAAATGGAGAAATCAGAACAAGCAGAGAAAAAAGTTGATGAAATAAACTATAGAATGACCCAAGAAAACAAAGATAGTACAGTAATAATGCAGTAATAATGCTAGAAACAGAAAAGGCAGCCCACTATCTAAGATTTGAAAAAATAGAAGAGGAGAAGGGAGAAGACCTACCAGGCACAATGAAAGAGATGTTGGCAAAGGCGTTAGGGATTGAGAAGCAGGAGATGGAGCCAGAGATGGACAAAAATTTTAGAATACATACAAACTATGCAAGGACACACAAACTTCCAAGAAGAGCACACATGAGATTTATGAAATAATTGATAAGAGAGGAAATACTCAACAAGGTAAGAGAACCGTTACAACATAAGGGAAAATGATTGGTGGTTTTTAAACAGTTCACTAGGAGAGTAAGAGACTTATGGAAACAATATCAGTTTTTGACTACAATGTTGATTAAATGTAAACTTCAGGTGGCTGATACCTGAGAGAATATTAGTTAATTGGCATGGACAAAAAAATACAGATTGGACTCACTGGACAAAGCAATTGAATTTTATGATCACCATTTTAATATGGAAGAGAGACAAGAAATGAGGGGAGAAGTAGAACAAACAGGTCAAGAAGTATCAACCACAGAAGGGAAATGTACACAACAAGATGCAAATGAAGCTGAGAAAAAAGAACGAGCAGATTGAGAAGGAACAAGAGCAAAGGAACAGACAGAGACAAGAGTAACTAGGAGCATAAAACAATAAGACAGCCAATCTCATTGTACACATGTTGTATTCTGACAATAAATGTGATAACAAAGACCTATCTATAAGTGAAGCAATGCAAGAAATAAAGATGCTGTCAATTAATATAAATTGACTGAATTCCCCCATGAAAAGTGAAAAAAATATTCACAAAACTACAGAGATTAAGATTAGATATAATAGGAGCTGTGGGGGCAGGGGCAGCTGTCAGAAGGAACAGGTGTGTGAATGGATGACTCCGTGCCACACAACTTCTCTGCTACTGTTCATAGGGCTCTTCAAAATCAAAGGTAGTCCTGGAGGGGCAGCCAAAGGTGGGGGCATCCTGAAGAACTTATGCAGGCAGCGGTCCACATCAGGACACGGGAGTTGGCCCAGAGTGAATGGATGGAGAAAGGATGACCTGCAATGGCCAACTAAGAAGATTGACAATAGGACAAACAAGTGATAAAATAGTGGAACGATGGTGAATCGGAACTGACAGACTTGAATCCCAACTTTTGTGAGTAAAGCAACAAAAGGGAGTCTGATCAGAGGGTAATCGGAGTTGAATCTGGGTGAAAGACACAGCCCTAGCTAAAGGCGGAGGGAGCAGCGAGATAAACTGCAGGCAAAGAGATCACTGAGAGCACAGAGAAGGAAAGCCAGGATGCTAGGAAGACTGGGAATGGTTAAAGATTTGGAGTAACAAGGTGATCTGGATTTAGAATTATTGGTGTGTTGTGGTCTGACAAGAAGACCAGGACAGTGAACTCAACAGCTTTGACAGATTGGCGAATCAAATGGACCCTAAAGAGATAATGACACAGCATCTCTAAAACAGTGACAGAGATTGAGAGATAGACTGAGAGACACCTACTGGTCACCAAGAGAGAAAATGTACTGGAACTGAAAAAAGGGGGTGGGTGGGTGGAGGAAATACTGGAATATAAAAGGAAAGGGGGAAAAAAGAACTAAATAGAAGAATTTCCCCAAACTTGTTGTGGAATTAATATACTGAATTACCTAGCACTGTCATTACATTTATTATTTTCATATAGCTTTAGCTGGGAATATTATTGTTAATACTTTTGTTTTTAATCCCTATATATTAGAAATTAATTACTATATATTATCTACTATTATCATTGATATTACTGATTGACTACTCAAAGCTACTACAAAAAGTTACTAGCACAGAGGTAATATTAATTAAGATATAAACAATAGCTACATTAAGTAAGTTTATCAATCGTATCTATCATAACTTAATATTATAAATAACAAATTAGAGTAAAATAGAATAGAATTCTTTTTTTTAAACAAATTTTATTAATTTTTAAAAACAATACACAGACAAACAAAACGTAGAATATAAAAACATAAGACATCTTTTCTGAAAAACAAATAAAGCATCTTATTTAAAGACAGCATAATTCCAAATTATCATATTTCCATACAAGCACAATTTAATATGCATATTTATCTTATATATTCAACTTCATATCTTTTCCCAATTTCTCTCTATTTCTCCCTTTCCTTCTATTCAATTATATTTCTTTTGCCTTGATTTCTATATATTCATTGTATCCATCTGTCTTATTTACAATTTCATTATTCTCTTCCAACATTTTTCTAGAATTTTATTAATTCAAACATAGACAAACAAAACACAAAACATAAATACATAAAACTTCTTTTTGGAAAGCGGCTTAACCCCGGGTTACATCTTTTTGTACAGACATAAATCAAATTCATGCTCACCTAATATACTATTTCATATCTTATTTAACATTCTATATTTTCTATATATTTTCACTCTTCTATTCACTCTCTTAATTCTATTTTATTTATTTCATCTCAATTTAGATAATTATACTTGCATCTTTTGTCTGTTCTCTTTCAATTATCTATTTATCTTTCCTTTCTAATAGAATATTTCTCCTGTAATCACTGGTTGAAGTATGACAACTTTTTATCTTTCCCCTAAATTTAACACTTAAAATAATACATAATTTCCATACTGATTCTGCTTAGTACATTCTAAGTACTACATTTTAAAATAGTAAAACAAAAGAAGAAAAATAAGCTTATAATATAGTAGAAACAATGTTCCATAAGGAATCAAACTCTATTGTTAAATCTTACACATTTTTATACATTCCCTTTAATGTATTGTTAACTCTTATAATATTCAGTTTTCTAACTCGATTTCAAATATTAATATCTACAACACAGTCTGATGTACTTTTGGAGAATCTTTTTTTTTTAATTATATTTTACCCTTTGTCTCTGAAAAAAACCTGTTTTTTAACATCTTGTGTTATTATTTATGACTTCTCTTCCCTTTTTCCCTTCCTTTGTCAATTCTAGCCTTTTTGTCCCCCATCTCTCAATCTCCACTCTCTTAGTCTCTCCTCTCTGTTGTATTTCTCTTTTCTGTTGCTTTCTGACATTGTATCGATTTTTCACCTTATTTTTCCCTTTCTTGGTTGCTTTTTTAGGTTCTCAATTCTCCATTTTTTTACCCCCCTTTCTCTTTTCTTCCTCAACTAAGATTATTTGTCCATTAAAGATGGCTTCTTCTTCTTCATCCCAGCTTTCTTGTTGTATTTCCTGGTAGGTAGGAATCGCCATTTCTAAAAAATAGATCCAGAAGAGCCCTTGCCTTCTTGTTCCTCTTCTTTTTTGAAATTCCATTTGCAATTTTTCAACAGATAATGCCATTATCAAGAGAAGAAAGTTTTTTTTAAACAACCCAAATGTTTTTAGTCTTTCAAGAAATAGTTTCCAAAAGTCACAAAGTCACAAAGCAATCCAAATCAAGACAAACTATTTCATTTAGCATTTTCTTCTTTTTATATTTTCTCTTCCTGGGGTAAAATTCAATTACACAGTTCCAAAATAATTTTTTAGAAGTCTTATTGCCATTTATTTCTGGTCTTATAAACTCCAAGCAGTCTCCTCCAGTACAATCTTAAAATAAGTTCTTTACCTCTTCCTTCCCACTTATAGCAAAAAGATTTTAATTTTTAATTCCAATGTTCAAAAATCTTTTATCCCCTTGGCTTTAATTTTCAAGTTTAGTTACCTTCTGTGCCCAAGCAGGTTTTTCAGATTTCCATCTGCTATTTCCGTAGGGAAGGAGAGTGAGAGAAAATAACTTTCCTTTTCAACTTTCTTCCGCCGCTTTTACAGTCTTCTGGGGAAACAATGTATCGTTCAAGAGATTAAATTTCCAGGGTATTTAGAGGTTCCTAATTGTCCCAGTTCAGCCAAGAACTTTCACTTTCTCCGACTTCCTCCTGCACAATCTTGTCCCGCTGCAGGCTTCTTTGTGGCAGCCATTGCTGACCGCCACTCCACGGCCTTGGGAAAAGGGGGTTTAGCTGGCTGAGGAGGGGGGTTGCGATGCCCCTGGACCCCTGCCCGGATCCCCCCTGTCTTCAGTTACCTCTACGGAGTAACCATATCCTCCAAATCCAGCTGAATCAGAGGGACTTCAGCAGCAAGCACAGCGGGAACCGCGCACAATCGCGGATTCCTGCCACCGCTGAAGCTTTGCAAACTGGAAGCCAAAATAGAATAGAATTCTTTATTGGCCAGGTGTGATTGGACATATAAGAAATTTGTCTTGGTGCAAATGCTTTCAGTGTGCATAAAAGAAAAGATACATACATCAAGAATCAAGAATTATATGGTACAACACTTAATAATAGTCATAGGGTACAATAAGTAATAAAATCATACTGGGAAATAGTCAATTTAAATCGTAAGGATACAAGTGACAAAGTTACAAGTGGGAGGGGATGGGTAATAAGGAGTGATGAGAAGATTAATAGTAATAGTGCAGACTTTGTAAATAGTTGGACAGTGTTGAGGGAGTTATTTGTTTAGCAGAGTGATGGCATTTGGGAAAAATACTGTCCTTGTGTCTAGTTGTTCTGGTGTTCAATGCTCTAGAGCATTGTTTTGAGGGTAGGAGTTGAAACAGTTTATGTCCAGGATGTGAGGGGTCTAAATATTTTCAAAGCCCTCTTTTTGACTCACGCAGTATACAGGTCCTCGACTGAAGGCAGGTTAGTAGTAATTGTTTTTTCTGTGGTCCTAATTACTCTCTGAAGTCTGTGTCTGTCTTGTTGGGTTGCAGAACCAAACCAGACAGTTATAGAGGTGCAGATGACAGACTCAATAATTGCGGTGTAGAACTGTATCAGCAGCTCCTTGGGCAGTTTGAGCTTTCTGAGTAGGCACAGAAAGAACATTTGTTCTTTGTTGTGCTTTTTTGATGATGTTTTTGATGATAGGTGTACATTTTAGGTTTTAAGCAATTAGTAATTAATAACTAATTAATGAGTTAAGAGTACCATTAGAAGTATTATTGTAAAGGATACTATAGGACTGTGATTGATGAATTTTGAATTATTGTTTCTAATATTGAGTTAAGAGTGATAGGAACATCTCCAGGAACGAATCTGCATATTGATATACAGAATAGAAAGGAAATCAAAGATATAAAACAGTGGAGGGTTCAACAAGCAGGGGAAAGAGGTGGGAGAGTCTGATAAAAAGCAACTTTGTAAAAAGATTGTTAAAATGACTAGTACTACTGATTTAACAAAGATTGGAGCAGGAAGGAAAACAACCCCACAGGTGTCAACAATGTCATCAAGCCTCTCTAATGAAAAATCTATTGAGGAAATGTTACAAAAGGAAAGATCAAATTTGTTCAAAAACCTGCAAAGCATGTTGCAAAATATGCAAGAAACAATGACAAAGAACCATGAAGAAATGAAAAAAGAGAAAGGAGTGGTGAGAAATGATACAGGTGAACTTAAAGAAAAAATACAGATGATGGATGGAAAATTTGAAGCTTTCCAACAACAGATGTTTAAAAATGGGCAGAAACTATTAGAAATGGAAACAAGAATGGAAAAGGAGGAAAAAAGAGTCAATGATTTAAGTGGAAAATTAATTCAGGCAAACAAAGAACCAGAATGACAGTGATCTTTCTAAAGGCTGAAAAAGCAGCCCATTATCTACTTTTTCAAAACGTAAAAGAAGCAAAGGGGGAAGATCTACCGGACGCGATGGCAGACTTGATTGTGAAAGCACTCAGAATGGAAAAAGTTGAAATGTTGATAGATATAGATGAAATATACAGGGTGAAAACCAACTACACAAAGAGACACAATCTCTCGAAAGAAATACATATTAGAGTTGTAAAAATAATCCATATGGGATGAGATACAACACAGAACAAGAGACAAGCCAATAGAATATAGAGGAAAACAGACAGAATCCTCAAACAAGTACCAAGAAGGGATAAGGGATCTGAGAAGACCCTACCAATTTTTGATGACAAAATTGACTAAAATTGCAAAATTGAATTTAGGTGGTTGTCATCAGAAGGTATCATGGTTACCTGACAAGATAAGAGGTATAGACTGGACTTGGTAGACAAAGCAGAAGAATTCCACAACCAACACTTTACTAATGAAGAAGAAAGAGAAGAAAGAGACACAGCAGAAGCAAGATATGTAGAAAGAATGATTAAGAAAGAAAGCTTACTATATATTAAGAACAAAGGAAATGGAAGAAGAGGAAATGCAAAGAGATGCAAGAAGAATGCAAGATGAATATTAACAGGCTAAATTCTCCCATGAAAAGAAGGAAAATTCTTTACAAATTAAAGTGCCAAAATGTAGACATAATAGCCTTACAAGAAGTTCACATAAAAGAAAAACATATGTAAAAGATAGGATCCTGGCTAATCAAATCTATAAAAACAAAGAAGGGAGAAACCTGATAGTAGAAATAGAAATAGATTATACGAAAATATTAATAGTAGAAATTTATGCACCAAATGGGGGACAGGAGCAATTTTTCAGAAATTTACATAATATAATTTGAGATATAGAATATGATGAGATTTGTATTCTAGGTGACTTCAATGCAATCAATAATAAAAAAAAGATTAGACTACAAAAGCAAGAATAGGGAAAAGAAGAATATTGCCTAAAACCTTCTTTAAAATGGCAGAAGATCTAAACATCCAAGACATCTGGAGTGAAAGAAATTGAGAGAAAAATCAATACACATTTTACTCAAGCAGATACCAATCATGGTCTAGGATTGATATGGTGTAGATCAGGCTTGTCCAACCCGCGGCCCATGGGCCGCATGCGGCCCAGGTCACCTCGTAATGCGGCCCAGTGCCCACCCCAACCATCGTGCCACAGCCAGCGAGAAGGAGGAGGAGAGGCAGGCGCGAGGCGGGGCGAGGTGAGCACCAGGTCAAGCAGCAAGAGAAAAGGCGGGCACCGTCAGGCGCCACCTCCTGCTGTTGCCGCCACGGCACCGCCGCCGCTTCTGCCCCCGCCACCACTGCTGCTTCTGCCCCGCCGCCACTGCTGCCCCCGCCGCCGCCGCCGCTTCTGCCCGCTGCCACCCCTGCTGCTTCTGCCCCCGCCACCCCGCCGCTTCTGCCCTGCCACTGCTGCTGCTTCTGCCCCCACTGCTACTGCTGCCCCCGCCGCTGCCGCTTCTTCTCGCCGCCGCCACCCCCACCGCTTCTGCCCCCACCGCCGCCGCTTCTGCCCCGCCACCGCTGCTGCTTCTGCCCCGCCACTGCTGCCCCGTGGCGGGGAAGAAGCAGCTGTGGCGGGAAGAAGCGCGGCGATAGCGGTGGGGGTGGTGGCGAGGGCAGCAGCGCGGCAGCAGAAGCAGCAGCAGTGGCGGGGAAGCGGCGTGGCGGGGCAGAAGCGGTGGCGGCAGCGGGGGCAGAAGCAGCAGTGTCGGCAGGGGCAGAAGCGGGGGGGCGGGGCGGGGCAGAAGCGGTGGTGGGGGCAGCGGCGGCGGGGGCAGAAATAAAAAGTTTTGAAGAGTTCATACTTATTTTTGAAGGGGGGAGAGACTGGTTGTTACATAAAGCAGGGTCTTCAGTAGTGGTCAACCCAGAGAGAAATATTTTTTTCTTCCAAAATTTCACTCTACCAAGGGGACCCTGCAACAAAGTCTGAACATAGCAATGAGCAAGGGGAAGCTGAGTGCTGAGGAGAAACCTCAACAACTACCCAGACACCAGCTCTGTATGCTCCATTGAACACATCAAAGCTATCTGAAAGTTCTATGATGCCTCAATGGTCTATAGGCATAGGGAAAAGAGACAGCTGGGATGGAAGAGCCAGGGGAGTAACCCTCACCCACAGTAACCATAAACCTGGATGGAAAATGAAACTGGAAGCCTTTTCATGACCAGGAAGAGCTGATCAAGGAATTGCTGGTGGATAATCAACTGAAATGGTACATAAATCGACTTGTGAGGGAAGCCTTGGAAGACCTCAACATGCGAGATGAACCAGGTCGCCAATGAAGGAGAGTGAGTAAACCAGCAACTGAGGAAACCTGAGCCATCAACCCTGATCCAGCTGAAACTGATTGAGCAACCGACCAAGCCAGAGGACCAGCAGCCATGACAGGTACCCAACTTCCTGCCATTCCAGAGCAGGGAATTAACCCCAGCCAACCCAGGGACCTATGGCTGCAGAGAAAGATACCCCCCTTGGGGGTGATATTGGATGGACACCCCAGAAATTGGGATTTTTTCCTGGTGCAAGTCCTCACCTATATGCAAAAATATGAGCAGAACTCCCAACCCAAGGAGGCCTGAGTATGAGTCATCACCTAAAAGGGGCAGCCACCAGATAGATGGTAACCCTCCACAATGTTGATGCTCCAGAGCTGTGGAATCTCAATCAAATCATGACAGCCCTACACCACCACTTTGAAGACATCCTCACTGATCAAAAAGTCTGTGACCACATTAGTGTCGTAAAGCAGGGCCATCGCCCTGTAGCCAAATAAAATTCCATCTCCCTGAAAAATTCCAAGCTGACAGCCAAGTCAACTGTCCAGAGGATATTCTAGTCTATTTGTTCAAAGATGGACTCAATGACGACCTATACATTGCCTGCCTGGCCCACAGGGCCCCCAGCCACCTGCATGGATGGCAGAGGAGGTGGAGAGCGACATGACCCAAAACCAGTACTGCACTGGCTTGGAGAAGATCCCCACCCCAGGGGAAGCAAGAGCTTTTCAAGCCCCAAACCACCATGGCACCAAGACCATCTGACTGTTTTAAATGTGGGAAGGAGGGGCACCATGCAGTGGAGTGCCATTCAAAAACCCCTGCCAGAAAGCCAGATTGCCCATCGGGGGGAAACCTGGAAAACCCAACTCCCGAAGAAAAGAAACTGCTCTGAGAAGCCAAGAAGCCATGGGGTTTTGGTCCCCTCCAAACCCAGAGGAAGAAACTCCAGTGCCTCGAGAATACCTGAGCCAGTCCAAAAGCAATCCAGAAGACAACCCGCTGGTAAATGGCCCAATCAAACTGCTCACTCTATCTCTAAGAATCTTTATTCCCAGCCGAGGGAAGGGGGAGGAAGTAGCAGCATTACTGGATTCAGGGTGCACCCATGCCTAATCAACCCAACCCTAGTAGGGAGTTTGGGGATCCACCTAAGGACAATGGAAAACCCCATCGCTTTCTGCCAGTTCGACAAGACTATAGAGGGAAGGAGCCAGCCATTTTTGCCACAGAGCCATTACAAATAAAACTGGGGGACAATAGTGAGACATTCACATTCATTGTAGCCCTGGGAATAGAAGGGCCACTAGTCCTAGGACTCACATGGCTATGGAAATGGAATCCAAAAATAAATTGGGAGAGAGGAACTGTTATGATATGTACAGAATAACCCTTGAGTAACAAGGATATGCACATGGAAACATTTATGAGAATAGTTATGAATAATAATCCAGCCACACACAGATACACTAAATTGAGTTAAAGTTTACTTTAAGAAATAGCACAGTCCAATAAACAGTCCAGGTCATATAAGTTTAACAGTCCAAAGAATATCCAATTACAAAGTCTTCTTACCGGTTGCCTTTGTCATTTACAGTAAACAAAAATATCAAAGTATAAACACAGCTTAGATAGCAACACAATGTCAGAGATACAGAATGTCAGAGAGAGCAAGCCATGATCTCTAGATCCCTCTTATGGCAATTCACAATACAATCAACCAATCGGAATAGAATACAAATCAATCAGTAACTTTGTCTTAAAACTACAAACATACATTGTTGGTTTATACATTGCCAACCCAACTAATTGGTGGACAGATTCCTAACAGGAACCATAAAATCCAGAAACATGCAACATATGTGAACATCCTAGAGGAGGGGAAGGAAGGAAAAGAAAACAGAGAAACAGCCATGGCTGGCCAGCCTGCTGAATCCACTAACATCTCCAAAGAATACCAGGATTTGGTCAAGTATTTAGCGAGGAAGCATCTGATGAAGTCCCGCCTCATCACGCCATGGATTGTGCCATTGAGATCCTACCGGGGGCTAAACTTTCAAAACCAAAAATGTACTGCATGTCCCCTAGAGAACTAAATGAACTCAGAGCGTTTATTGACAAAAATCATTAAAAAATCTCAAAAGGGTTTCATCGAACCCACACGACCTAAAATAGCAGCCCCAGTATTATTCCATGAAAAGAAAGATGGCACCTACACCTCTACATTAATTTCCATAATTTAAACACCATCAGCATGGAAAATATGTACCCACTCTCCCTCATGAAGGACATGCTAACCCACCTCTCTAAAGGAAAACAATTTTCAAAGTTAGATTTATGAGAGGCATACTACCGCATCAGAATTAGGAAAGGGAAGGAATGGAAGACTGCTTTTAACACCCCACTGGGGTGCTACCAATTTAAAGTATGTCCTTTCAGACTACAAGGAGTTAATGAGGTGCTCCATGAACATTTGTACAAAGGGGTCTTTATCTTGATGACATTTTAATCTACAAACAAAAGAAGAGCACATAAAATTAATCTGAGCAGTTCTCACAAAACTTCAAGCTGCCAAACTATATGCAAAACTCTCTAAATGTGAGTTCCACCAAGAGAAAATTGACTATCTGGGATACAGAATATCTCATGAGGAATAGAGGTGGACCCATAAAAAGTAAAAGCCATTATCAATTGGGAGGTGCCCCCAAATTGCAAACAACTACAAAGTTTCCTGGGTTTTGCAAACTTACCATCAGTTCATTCCAGCTTTTGTGAATATCACCCTCCCAATTATGAGCTTGTTGAAAAAGAAAGGGGTGGGTGGGAAACTGAAGCCAAGGCAACCCTTTAACTGGATGATGGAATGCTAAGTGGCATTCAAAAAACTTAAACAACTATTCTCAGCAGAACCTATCCTGAAACACCCAGACCCAGAGCAATCATTTGTTATCCAAGCGGATGCTAGTGACATAGCAGTAGGACCAATCCTACTCCAAAAGAATGAACATGGACAATTGAAACCATGTGCTTATATTTCCAAGAAATTGATAGAAACTGAGCAAAGATGGACTATATGGGAGAAAGAGGCATATGCCATGCAATGGGCCCTCCTCACATGGAGATATTTCCTAGAAGGGAACAAAATCCCTTTCGAAGTCTGGACTGATCATAAAAATCTAGAAGCCCTGAAAACTCCACAGAAACTCTCTGCCAAACAAGTATATTGGGCGCAATATTTTAAATGCTTTAATTTCACTCTCAAGTATCTCCCAAGCGGGGTGGGGACTTCTTGGCAGATGCCCTGTCCAGGAAACCCCAATATAACAGTAAAAGGATTGAAATTGTAAAACCCATGCTCCAACCAACCCAACTTGCAGCCAAAGTAATCACCCAAGCACAAGGGAAGAAAGAACTACTTTCTGACAATGCAACAGCTTCCAAATTTAAGGAGGCACTACTTAAGGATGATTGGCTCCAAGCTAACAAAAATATTTGCTTACTCAAAGATGGTCTAGCCTGGATAGAGATCAAATTTTATGTCCTCCCCAGCCAGAGACTGAACCTCATGAAATGATGCCACGACTCCCAAATAGATGGACATTTTGGATATGTAAAAACTCTGCACCTCATCAAGAGACAATTCTGGTGGCCATCCCTTAAAAAAGAGCTATTGAGCTATGTTGCCAGCTGCCCTATCTGTGCAGCTGCAAAAAGAAGACAAGGAAAATCCCCAGGACTTCTATAAACTGTAGCAGAATCTTCAGCACCCTGGAGAGAGATTTCTATGGATTTTATAGTGGAGCTCCCTGAAAGTGTGCGAAACACTGTCATTTGGATTATAATGGATCTCTTTCCAAAACAAGTCCATTTTATACCCTACCAAAAGAATCAAATAACCAAGGCGTTAGCAAAGATGTTTTTAGTACATATTTATCGCCTGCACGGAACTCCCCAACACGTTATCTCAGACAGAGGTGTACAAATCACTTCAAAATTTTGGCTGGCTTTTTAAAACCTATTAGGCTCCACCCAGGAATTGAGCTTTTCACAGCACCCCCAGACAAATGAGGTGATGAAGAGAGCCAATGGAATATTAGAACAATATTTAAGATGTTTTATTAACTACAAACAGGACAATTGGACTGACCTTTTGCCTTTTGCTGAGGTAGCTTACAATAACTTGATACACAGTAGCATGGTTTCACCCCATTCCAGGTAGCCACACGACAAGAATTCAACCTCATGCCAGAGCTACATACCAAGGAACCTGACATTCCCTCCCTTAAGGAGTTGATAAACAATTTACAAACCATTTGGCCAGTGATCAGACTAGCCCTACAAGAGGCCAGAGCTGCTTTTAAAGCTCAAGCTGACAAAAAATGCACTGAACTCAAACCATTCAAGGTTGGGGACTGCATATATTTATCTACAAAAATTCCTACAATCATTACAACCTTCTAAGAAACTGGGACCAAAATTAATTTGCCCATTTCCCATCACCAGCATCATCAACCCTTTCACTGTAGAACTTCTACTCCCTAAGACACTTAGACAGTATTTCACTGCAGCCTACTCAAACCAGAAATCACTTCAAAGTTCAAACCCCTTCTTCTCTCACCTCCAACCCCCATTATGGTGGAAGAGGAACAACACTTTGAAATGAAAGATATTCTTGACTCATGCACTCACCATGGCTCCACACAATATTTAGTAGCATGGAAACACCTACCCTCCTCCCAAAATGAATGGGTAGCCAAAACACATGTAAAAGCCCCTAACATTGTTATGGAAATTCCACCTGAAATACCTTCACACACCATCCTAAATCTTAATGTAACACATGTTTATGTCTTCCAGGTGGATTTCTCAATTTTTGAGGAAGGCAATATGTCAGATCCATATATCTGCCATTCTTCAATGAAAGAAGAAGGGGGGAGTTGGTACAAGTAATCCTTTTTGATGTAACCTGAATATCTTAAGTCTTGTATTGAATCTGTATAACTTGTACATGATATACAACTGGGGACTGGAGCCCAGATGACTGGAAACTTGTCACCTCTTGGAAAGAGAGCAAGAAGAGAAGGGGCCATAAAAATTCCAGCTCCAAAAGAAACTTCCTGGGAAACTTTTCTCAACTACATTCCCAGAAAAAAAGGGGGGGTGATTAACATGTTGCTTCTTTCTATTGACAAAACCCCCATCAGACTAAGGGGAGGGGTTCTAACTCTCTTTATCTATGCTGCATGCCTGGAGGCATATTAGACCCTACTTTGACTATTACCTGATAACTTCCCTTTCAATAAAGAATTCCTTTTGAAATACCCAGCTTTCAGAAGTTCATTCTTATCATTTGAAGGGGAGAGAGTCTGGGCCTTAAAGATAGTATGATGAGAGTCCCGGGATGTGCTGCAGTGGCAGTAAAGTCCAGCCCCCTCTCTTCAGCCCTACACAACCTTCTCACCCATCAGCATCCGATGGCAAAGCACTTGCTTTCTGCTATCTGGAAGTACAACAGATGCTTCCAAATGACTTCTTTTGGAGCCAGAGATGTGAAGGAGGGAAATTTTATGCCAACATTCAAAGTGCAAGTGCAGGTCTACCACTGGATAGGGAGTACCATAGTGTGGCCCCAGCAGCAGCCTTCATTTCTTCAGATATACTTTGTTAGTGATGATGACAATGAGAGAGACAACTCTAACTGTTGCCTGGCACCGCAGATGCCTGGAAAATTCTCATCTCTTGGAGAGATTGAAAGGGGAGAAGGGGCCATATAGATTCCCGTACCGGAAGAAAACTCCTGGGAACCTTTCCTTAGGCTTTCCCAGAGACAAGCAGAAAATAACATGTCCGCACCTGCAAATTGGTGGAATCCATATCAGACTACGGGGAGGGGTTCTAATTCCCTTTATCTGAGTTGCATGCCCTGTGAGATATCAGACCCTGCTTTGAATTTTGACTTGCTTTTTCCCTCTTCAATAAAAGATTTCTTTTTAACTACAAGAGTTCATACTTACTTTTGAAGGGGGGAGAGACTGGTCTTTACAATGCCTTTCTATGGAATGGCAGAATTACAATATATAGATATTTTCTAAGACATTATGTGAGGTATGCTTTACTTTTAGTATGGGAAAAAGTTAAACTACAAAACTATAGGAAAATACCAGTCTGTCTTTCCACAATGGAAGCATTGATACATCCAAATGTTGTCAACTTGGAAAAAATTCTATCCTACAAAGATATCTGAAACAAGAAAGGGGAATGTAAAACCAGACAGAAATTACAAAAGTCACAAAAGGGGTGGATTTAGCGTGGTGGCCACACTTGCAAATGCAATCAAGGTATGAGAAAGAAGTGAAAACATGAGGTTTCTATAAAGGACCAACAACACTTGATATTATTAGGGTCAGATGAAAAACTAATAAGAAAACTATATAATTACCGATTAAGCTTTAAAAGATGAATGGAAAAGGAACAATGATAGTATGGGCAAAAAAAAAATGGCTATATGGTATAAACTAGATAAATGGCAAAAACTTTGGGATAGAAATTACAAACTGATAATGGCTACTGCATACAAGGAAAATCTTTATAAAATGTTTTAGCAAGATTAGCAAAAATATTTAACAAGCCTGCCAAATGTTGGAAATGTAATCAGACTCCAGGTACCTACTATCATATATGGTGCACATGTATAAAAGCAAGAAAATATTTGGACAAAATTACACACATGACTGGAAAAGCAGCATATAGATTTAATGCCAGAAATATTTTTGTTAGGTATAATAGCATTAAACTATGATAAAGGGACTATATATTTAATGCTACATGTATTGACAGCAGCAAGAATTGTATTTGTGCATTATTGGAAAAATGAGAACACCCCACCAGATGAAAATATAATTCAGAAAATATTGGATTGAGCAGAGATGGATAGATTGATATTGAAAATAAAAGATAAAGGCGATACAGAGTACCATTCAACATGGAATAACTTTTTTTTTAAAGTAAAATAAAAATAAGTCACTAAATCTAATGTCACCCACCCCAAGATCTGTTCCTTATTTCTTTACCATTTTTGTTACAGATATTAAATGTTTTTCCACCAATTTCTGGGACAATATCCCAGATCACAAAGAGCTGTTAATTAGGATCCTTGCAATTTCAAGTAGTTTGGATAGGCAAATTAAATTATCTAGTCTCACAATGAGCATTTACATATAGTAAATGATGGTTTCACTAAACACTAGCATCACATTTGAAGTGATTACATTAGAGAACCCTCTGAAAGACAAAAAAGACAAGTATAAAAAGTGGAAAGAAGGGCACATAACTAAGGCAGAATATTGGCAAATAGCCTAAGCCTGCAAAGATGAAGTGAGGTAAGCTAAGGCTCATAATGAATAAAGGCTTGCAACAAAATTAAAAAAATAACAAAATAAGCTTTTCCCAACATGCTAAAAACAAGAAAAAAAAGTCAAAGAAACAATTGGTCCATTGCTGGGAAAAAGTGGCAAGAAGGTGACAAGCAACAGAGAGAAAGCAGAACTACTTAACTCATTTTTTTTTGCATCTGTCTTTACATAAGGGGGAAAAAAACAGTCCCACCTAGCAAAAACAACACCACAAAAAACAGATTAGGAACACAAGTTAAAATAGGGAAGAAAATAGTAAGTGAGCACCTGCCTACCCTAGACAAGTTCAAATCACCAGGACCGGATGGATTACACCCAAGGCTCTAAAAAAACTGGCAGACAAGATCTCAGAACCATTGAACTATATCTTTCAAAGATCCTGGAGCATCCAGGAACTGCCAGAGGACTGAAAAAGAGCTGATGTAGTTCCAATCTTCAAAAAAGGAAAAAAATAGATCCAGGAAATTGCAGACCTATCAGACTGACCTCAATACCAGGGAAGTTTCTGGAAAAGATAATCAAGCAACGAATCAGCAAACACCTAGAAGCAAAGTAACTAAAAGCCAACAAGGGTTTGTCAAAAACAGATCATGCCAGACTAATCTTATTGCATTCTTTGACTAACTGACAAAATTAGTGGACCAGAGGAATGCTGTGAATATAATTTACTTGGACTTCAGTAAGGCATTTGATAAAGTAGACCATAAACTACTACTTGATAAAATAGAAAAATGTGGGTTAGACAGCATCTAACCCACATTCGTAACTGGCTGACCAACTGCACTCAACCTGGAACTGCATCACTCAATGGAACTACATCTACATGGACAGAAGTATGCAGTGAGGTACCCCAAGGTTCTGTTTTAGACCCAGTACTCTTCAACATCTTCATTAATGACTTGGACAAGGGAATAGATGGGGAACTCATTATATTTGCAGACGGCACCAAGCTGGCAGGAATAGCCAACACTCCAGAAGATAAGTTTAAGATACAAAAGGATCTTGACAGACTTGAACATTGAGCGCTATCTAACAAAATGAAATTCAATGGTGAAAAAAGTAAGGTTGTACATTTAGGCAAGAAAAACAAAATGCACAGGTACATTATATGTGGTACCTCGCTCAATGGTAGTAACCGTGAGAGAAATCTTGGAGTCCTAGTAGACAATCATTTAAATATGAGCCAGCAGTGTGCTGCAGCTGCCAAAAAAGCCAACATAGTTCTAAGCTGCCTAAACAGAGGGATAGAATCAAGATTGTGTGAAGTGTTAATAGCACTTTATAATGCCTATAATGACCATACTTGGAATGCTGCATCCAGTTTTGGTCCCCACGATGTAAAAAGATGTTGAGACTCTAGAAAGAGAGCAGAGAAGACCAACAAAGATGATTAGGTGACTGGAGGCTAAAATATATAGAGAATGGTTGCTGGAACTGGGTATGTCTAATTTGGTGAAAAAATAGACTGGGGTGACAGGTCTACTGAGCAGCTGTGACTGCAGAAAACAGTAGGGCCATGGTCCATCAAATGTGTTATAAAAAATGTATACAATCTAAAGTTAAAGAGATATAATTTGAATAAATAGAAGGAAAAGAACTAATAAAGAGAAGTTTGGGATAAGATATGAAGATGAACAGATAAGGTAAATATATATATCAAATTGTGCTTGTTTGGAAATGTGATAACTTGGAATAATTCTGTCTTTAAATAAGTTGTTGTATTGGCTTTTTAAGAAAAAGAAAATTCCTATGTCATTATATTTTATGTTTTGTTTGTCTGTGTATTGTTTTGGAAAATCAATAAAATTTGTTCAAAAAAAAAATGTGTGACAGGAACATGCTCCACACACAGGCAAAGGGCAAGACATATGAGGGGGCTGAGGAGAAGATGACCAGTGGTGACCTGTTCTCTAACAGCAAGCAAAAACAGTGGGATGGAATAAACAGGTCCAGTGGTTCTGCATCACATGCCTCCCAATTTGTCCTGCAACAAAGTTCTAGCATCATACTAAATACAAAGTTTTGGAAGCTTTTTAATGTTTTCATTAATACTTTTAGCAGTTGTTCCCTTAGAAGCATCTCCTGCTAAATTTACCAGGAATATATGTGTGTGCTTGAGGAGAATGCAATAAACTTATTAGGATTTCTTTTTGTGAGTGGAAATGGAAGGAATACTTGCTAACTCATGGAACAATGCAACTATGGGGAAGGACATGCAGTAGTTGACCAGTTTGAAAAAGTGAGCAAAGATGGCTGGCATTTCTTGTGCTTTTTGTTATTGTTGAGTTCAGATGAAGAAACCATAAATAATGATTGTCTGAAGGCACACTTCACAAACACCAAATTTGTAACTATACGATAACACAAACCAAAAGTGTTGAATTCTGCAGAAAATGAATATCATATTAAGGGAAGGGGGGAAATACGAAAGTATTTTAAAGACTGGAAGATTTAGTGTGTTCAGTTGGATAAATAAAGAGGCTTTGGATTTTGTCAATCTAAAAGATGCCCCAACATAACCATGGACAATTCTGCTTCACATTTTATTGCCAGTGGGGAAATTGCTAGTTGTAAATGTATACCAGTGACCTTTCTCAGACCACAGCTGAAGTACCTCTAGACTAGTAGTACTAACAAGCACATCCTGAAAGCCCTTCAACTGCCTTTTGACTAGCTATGTATGTATTATTTGTCTTCTCTCCATGGGATCTGTTAGTCTGTTTCAGTAATGGAGAGTATTCCCTGTGTTGTTGAGGTACAACCATAGAAATCCAAATTTAAATATTTAAATAAATCTTCAGCCACAGAAATTTACTGGGCAATTTATTTTCTGTCTGCATAAACTTTCATAAGTTAGTATTCTAGGACTAAACTAGATGAAGGAGCCCTATGTAATTGGCCTGTTATCTGGACAAAAGGCAGGATAAAAATACATATTTTTATTATTAAACTTTTATGCTACCCATCTCTCTGAGGTGAATCTTTCATATATAAATATGAATGTTCACAATTCCTGCTTACCCTAAATCCTGACATAAGACTGTAGAAGCTAATTCTCTCTTTTTTTAGTGCCACATATTCTGACTGTCAAGCGACTCTTTACAGACATTTCCTATATGCTATGTGTTAGACCAGGGCTGTCAAACTTGCAGCGCACAGGCCAGATCCATCACACATTGGCCATACCTATGCCCAGTTTAACAAAGGAGGGGTGGAGTTGTGATACATCACATGACAACATCGTGATGATGCAAGTTTGCCACAGTCTTCTGACTGTGCTAGACAGTCAGAAGACCAAGACAAAGTTCTTCTCTGCCACAATCAAAACCTTTAAACTATCCATTCATAATGACATGCCTGATGTAGTTACATCAACTTCAATCCAGAATAACAAAGAATGAATATAATCTAGATGACTGGTGATAATATATAGAAGAAAACCTCATGGATCATGTTTTCCTTGCAGTTTATTCACTCAGTTTAAAGATTAAAATTAAATCATGTTTTGTTAAGAGCATGTTTTGTTAAGTATGCAAAGGTCAGCACAGTAGGGTTCAGCCAGGTGCTCAATTTCCAAAGAACAGACTGCTTCATTTACTTTTGCACTCAGTGAACTTGATAATAAGAAAAAAGAACAAAAGGGAAAGAATGGCAACTGCTGTTTGAGCATTTCCCCTCTTTTCTCCTATTTCAGCAAAGTAGTCAATAAAACAGGGTAAACTATTCTTAGGCCTAATGACTAGATTACAGAGTTAATACTGGACACCAGGATCAACATTCTCATAAAAATAAGAGTGCCCAAGAGCATCTCTCTAAAACCTGAGTGATCTATCTCCACAACCATCCTCCATATCTTGGGTAATAGGATGGTCAGAAATACATTTTCCAAACAAACCTGAGCATCAACCTTCAAAGAAGTAATACTGTTTTCAGCAAGTCTTTCCTCTTCCCTTCCTTTTCTTTTTTCTTTTTAACCTCTTCACACATTCTAGGGGCAATTTCAGAAAGGGTTTGGTTCAAAATGTGAAATTGGAAGGGATTGTGTGCTTAGATGCTTTGTGAACTCTCCAGAAAGAGAAGCAAACAACTTTGGGGCATACTGAAGGCTTCTGCTTTACTGAGCTTGTTGGACAGGAAAACAACAGAGAACTTGGAAACATGTCATGCTAAAAAAACACAAGCTTTCCTGAGATAAGGTAACAAAAGTGAAGCCCTACCAAAAAGAAACTCCATGGTATTTCAGAAAGGCACATTACCTCCATAAAACAAAAGAAACAAAGCATTAATAGAGGGTAAGCAAAGCAAAAGTTCCAGGACAGCTGTCTTAATCAAAAGGCGGGAAACTTCAACATACACACACCCCTCCCTGAATCTCAGCTTTTGATTTGAGAACCCAAAGGATTGCTAAAATACACATCCTACCACCAAAGGGCTCACCAATGGTAAAGCTGTAGCCATCAATGCTGAAAGTGGCACTCCTGCATTTTTTAAATCCTTCCTTTCGGTTGCTGGGTTCTGTCATGATGGAATTGCCGAGAAATCTTCAAGCAGCAGAAGCAGCAGCAGCCCCTTCCACTTCTAACAGCAGCAATCTCCCTTTGTGGGATATAAGCTTTTCTGAGCCAGCAATTTTCTGCCTTCAAATCTCTCCTGTTGGCAGTTCTTACTAATGACTTCACACCATCTCCTAATGTACAGCACTAATGCCAAAAGAGCGAGGGAGAGAGACAAGGAAGAGATGCACCCAGCAGCATTCTCCACCCCTAAGATTGTCACTTGGTACCTACTTGGAGATGCCGACTGGAGATGTTAGAATCCCAAACCTAACAGCAATTAATGTAATATTACTGAGCTAAACAAATTGGCAATTCAGGCTGCCAATGCTTGCAAGCAGGAGTTCCAACTATAATATTGGAATATTCAGGGCTGCCAAAATAAATTTTGTCCCAAACTTCTTTCCTTCCTGACCAACACTAAAATGTCCTGCTTTTCCTCCTTTGTCTGGGGTCAATTGCAGTTACTGTTAATAGAAGGTGAGAGAGATCCCGCTATGGCCCCTATTATGGGGGGTTGCATCAGAGTTTAGTTTTCTTTTCTTGCCTACTATTTAACATTTACATGTTGGGTAAGGTGCACTTGCAATCTTCCTTGCAAGTTTAGCCATTGACTTTTTGGAAAAGGAGCAGAGAAGATTGCAAATGGTGATCCTTTGATCACAGGGGACTTGGTGCTGTAGCTAGCCATCAATGTGAATAGGTGGCCAAGTGCTCAAAATGTGGTCCTGTAACCAGGGTGGCTGATACAAAATGCCCAGAAATGATTTAGAGGCTGGAAAGCACCCATTCCAAGGTCATAGTGATTGTGAACTGTTGTTAAACCACTGTTTGTATTTTGAGGATTACCTGAAACTTGATTTTGGGCTTTTTTTTCTTTGGGTGGTGGGGAGAATGTCTCTAGCTGTGAGAAAAGTTTCCAAATGTGGCCATCACCCTTTAAAGAAGAAAGGCTTACAAAGTATTCTATGCAACATGTTCTCCATAAGTCTCAGGCACTGCAGGTTGGTTTCATTAAATCTTCACTTATGGCAGGAATATCCCTAATTTTTACATATATGCCTAAGGATATTCATATACAAACTCATTTATTTATTCTTAAAAAGTAACCAGTTGTTGTTGAAGGGCCTATATTGGTTGCCATTTCATATGAGGCACAGGAGCCTAAAGCTTCACTATTTGAAGGAATAGTTCTGTTTCAAACATCCTTAAGCATTTAAGATCTGCAAGAGATTTATTTCTTTTTAAAAAATTATATGGCCACTTATTCTTAGTGACACTGAATGGATTACAAAAATAAAAACCTAGTATACAACAATAAAAAGCAATACCCCAACTCACCCTCCTGGCAATAACAGTTAATAAAACAAGCCACTTGATGGGCTCCATCCCACTCTGGGTTTCCCAGGCCTATTGGCAAAAACCAGGTCTTCAGGGCCTTGCAAAAGAGTGGGGGCAATTCATTTCTGCAGGGATGGTGTCATAACAGAGAAGAAGCCATAACAGAGAAGGCTCTTCTTCCTGATCCCAATAGATGTACTTCCTTAGGAGAGGGGACACACGACATTGTCAGAGTATACATGAACTGGCAGAGACATAATTAACAAAGTCAGCTAATGGGAGCTGAATTGAAGGCGTGGCTTAGCTCCATGTTCTTAGCACTGAAGTGAAACTAACTCAGTTGCTCTCAATTCTGAAAGTGAAACAAGTAATCTGTTCTGAGCCACCTGAGCTGCTATTTGTGTTTTGCTTGTTACGGTGGAAGAAACTACTAATGGTATTGTAAACTTTATTTCATATTATTTATGTATATAAAGAAGTTAAAGAATCCTGCTAAATCAATCATCTGTGTGTTTTCTGGACTTGAATTCTGCTGTAAACTCTCACAGGTTATGGGCCCAGCCAGAACCAGAACCCAGAAAAAGACTGAATTGTAATTTAAGCTGAGAGAGACTGTCTGTGTTTAAAAGGAGAAACAAGACAGAGAGAAAGCTTTGCAGGATGGCTGAGAAAATTAAGGAGACCTCTCTGCTTCTTTTGGGTCAGAAGAATCATATTATTTGGGCTGTGGAGATGGGGAGTGCTTTTCACATGCCTCAGCATCTGAGTTGTCCATATCAAAGTCATCGAATCTATGGACACCTCTTGCTTCATCAAACCCCAAAGAAGGTTTCAAGCCTGCAGAGGCCCAGTCAAGGTATTCAGATCTGACCGTGGAACGAACTTTGTAGGGGCTTGTAAAGAATTACAGATTGAGGAAGGCATTCGCCCTAACTCGCCAATTGATGGCTATCTTAAAGCTCACAATTGTGTATGGATATCTAAACCTGCCCATACATCCCACATGGAAGGGGCATGGGAACGCATGATCGGAATAGCTCAATTTACATAGACTTCTGTAAAGCCTTTGATTCAGTGGTACACGACAAACTACTACTAAAACTAAAATCTTATGGTATCTCTGGACACCTACATAACTGGATAGAAGCATTCCTGTCAAACAGACAACAAATGGTCAAAATTGGGAGCATCCTATCAAATTCTGTACCTTAAGGCAGTGTTCTAGGACCAACTCTCTTCATACTCTACATAAATGACCTCTGTGATCATATTAAGAGCAACTGCGTTTTCTTCACCGATGATGTAAAGCTATTCAATACCACTGACAATATCACTACCCTTCAAAAAGACTCGACTATGTATCAGAATGGTCAAACAAATGGCAACTTCAAATCTCAACAAATAAATGCTCTGTCTTACATATTGGCAAAAAAAAATCAGAAAATAAAATACAAGCTGAATAGTCAAGACCTTGTAGATGATCCAAACTCTGTCAAGGACCTTGGGGTACTCATCTCCAATGATCTAAGTGCTAGAGCCCACTGTAACTACATAGCTAAAAAAGCATTAAGAGTTGTTAACCTAATCCTATGTAGCCTTTTCTCTGGTAATATCACACTACTAACTAGAGCATACAAAACATTTGCTAGACCAATACTTGAATACAGCTCATCAGTCTGGAACCCACATTACGTATCTGGTATTAATGCAGTTGAGAAAGTCCAGAAATATTTCACAAGAAGAGTTCTCCGCTCCTCTACTCATTGCAGAATACCTTATGCCACCAGACTTGAAATTTTAGACCTAGACAACCTACAACTACGATGCCTTTGGTCCAATCGAAATATAGTATATAAAATTATACATTGCAATGTACTACCTGTCGATGAATACTTCAGCTTCAACCATAACCATACAAGAGCATACAATAGATACAAACTCAAGGTAAACCATACCAAACTTGATTGCACTTGGATTGAAACTTGATTAGACTGTCTACTATTGACCTCACCCCTTTCCTAAGAAGTCTGTAGGGGGTGTGCATAAGTGCACCAATGTGCCTACCGTCCCTGTCCTATTGTTTCTTTTTATTTTTCTTATATGTATCCATTTCATGTATTCATAACTATGTTTATACTTATACCTGTTATCTTATAATTGCTTGATAAAATAAATAAAATAAAATAAAAATAAAAGCTAAGAAACTGTGGAATATTGTGGAAAACCCATCCCAAGCGTGCTTAACTGCTGCAGATCAGAGGCAGCATGATAAAGCAATGGCTTATATCATATTAAGTTTACAAGATGAACAGTTTATCAATGTAGCTGATTTAAAAAACTACAAAGGAAGTCTGGCAGAAATTAAGGACTGTACATGTGAGTGTGTCAGCATGTAATATTATGCAATTATCAAGAAAGTTATACAGAGCCAGTTTGCAACCAGGAGAATCTGTTGAGCACATTAAGTGAACATGCGAAGGTTGTCTATGGAGTTAGAACAGCGTGGAATGCAGATTCCTGAATCTCAGAAAGTGCTGCTAATTTTAAACAGTCTAGATGACTCGTGGGATATTTTTTCTGCAGTGTTTGAGCGTTAACCAAAGCAGGAATTGCGTTTGGAGCAAGGGTGGGATTCTACAGGTTTGCACCTATTTGCTAGAACCGGTTATTAACATTCTAAGCAGTTCGGAAAACCAGTTGTAGAAGAAATTACTGGCCTAATTCTGTAAGGAAGGCAGGAAGGAAACATTCTGGTGTTGCTTACAGAAACTGCCTCTCCGTTAACCCTTATTACATTCTTGGCAAGACTAGACTTCCTGTCTCAGGAACATCTCTGGAGTTTTTTACCCTTCCTTTGCTGGTACTTTGCTTGTGTGGAATGACCATTTAAAGTTACAATGGCACTGAAAAAAGTGACTTATGACCATTTTTCACACTTATGACTGTTGCAGCATGGCCACAGTCATGAGACGCCAGGGGAGGAGATGCATGCCTCGATGTGAGTGATATTGAGTTGGCCACATGTAGCCAATAACATGACCACCAAGCCATGTCCACCCAGTCACATGACCACCAAGCCACGCCCACCACCTAAGCCATGCCCACAGAACCAGTTGTTAAAAATTTTGAATCCCACCCCTGGTTTGGAGGCGTTGAAAGCATGTCTGATCAAGAAAGAAAATAAATGCCATTATAGAAAAAGCCCTGAGGAAAAAATCCCTGAGGAGGGGGCCCAAGGAGCAGAATGGAAAATTCCACAGACTGGCTGTCTCCAGAGAAGCACTAAATGTTAACTCATAAAATATTTCTATGGTCTTTTTAGAGTTGCCAACAGAAAGGGAGGCAGAGCAGTGCAGCAGCTTGGAAACCAAAAGTGCATTCCATAAATAGTTTTCAAAGATAGTAACTAGGTGACTGAAGTTTCTGCCATGCAAAATTCTAACTGGAGAGCATGATTAATGACTCTTGGCTATGGATGTGCCCCATTGGAGAATATGAATTATAATACACCCAGAGGGTGAGGGGAAACCAGGGTCAAAGGTGACAATGAATTATGTGTCTCAGAGTCGGCTACACCCAGGCAGTGCCAGACATTTTAACTCCCAATAAATCCTTTTGAAGTTTTGGAAGTTTGTCTCGAGACTCATGATATAAATGAGGGTAACTGCCAGAATCCTGACAGCTAACTGACTCTCATAATTCATCATCATTACCAGGACACCTGATGCCTGGCCTCTTCTATCATTTCCTGACATCTGGAATGCATGGAGAGAAAGTCAGGTGACATGGCAGAAGGGGGATTATCAGAAGAGAACTTCCTCCAAACTACTCAAATGCAAACAGAAGCTGACAATATAATTACAGCCAAAGCAGAGAAACCTGATCCAGTGAAGGAAAGAAAAAAAGATGAATACTGGTGGAAAACAAAACTCCCCAAAACTTCAGAAGTTGAGTTCCCCTATCCCAAAAGGAGAGGAAGGCCGCTGAGCGACTTGGGAAGAGTGGAATGGTTGTGGGACTGGGAACAAGCCACAGCCCCAAAGCTCCTGACGAGATCCCTGGGGAGATCCATAAAGCAGCTGAGAGAGGAATTTGACTGAGCTACCATTAGAGATGACAGCCCATCATACCACCCAAAACAGAGAGGAGTTTCCACAGAGTTTTCTGAAGTGAAGAGAAACAGGCAAAATCACAGCCTCCCCTTCCCTACCCAGCAGAAGAAAAAAGAGTCCACAGCAGCAACCAGTGCCTTCCTCCATGCAGCAGGCAGCCCCCTCCTCCTGTGCAAACTAGAGCTGGGAAGGAAGGTCAACCATCTCAAGCACAAATTTATAGAGGGTGACAGGAAGAGGGGAGAGCAGAGCTCTACGAACTGCTCTGGTTCTGGAGGAAATTTGATGGGGACCCAGACCAGCTAGCTCTATTCCTTGACTCAGCTGAGATCCACCTAGAATGCTATGGACACCTCTACCCCTCCCCTAGAGCCATGGTGAACGCCATTTCTGGGGGTTTTGAGGAAGAAGCAATAGGATGGCTAGCAACTGTCCACAAGAGAAGGACCCCCCCCCAGCTATATTACACAGATGACTTCCTACAACTGCTAGATGCCAGATTTGAGGAGGCAGAGGAGGGCCCATATGCAGAAGATGAGCTCAGCAACCTAAAGCAGGAAGGACAACCCATCAAGGAGCACATCTGTGAATTCAGGAGAATTAATGGGAAGCTACCCCTTCTGCCTGAGCAGATGCTAGGTTCATTTTTCAGGACAAGCCTGGGCAAGCAACTTAGCAAAGTAACCGCCTATCAGGACATCCCGAACTGACTCTCTGAGTTGTTCTGAGTTGCCAGAAAAGTCAACGGGGCATTATGCCCTAGCAACATGAGGAAGCTGCCAGGAACCAGAGACAGAGGGCAACCAGACCAGGGGCCACCAAGCCAATGGGACAACACAGCACCATGATCTGCCGCAAAACCAACCCTCTCATGAAGCCCAATTAAATGTTACTGATGTGGGCGGGGGGAGAGGCGTGTGCAACCCCAGATTCGAAACCAAAGCCAAACCACCACCCAGGGAGCAACCTGAACGAGGCCCCATATGTGCCACCAATGCTTCCTAGAAGGTCCTTCATGCTGCAGAGGTCCTTCTCCATCCAGCTGAAGAAGGAGGGACCCCAGACAATGATGACCAGTCATTGGATTCTTATGACAGCGAGGATGAGGGTGAAAAAAACCTAATGGTGAGTGGATCGATTCCCCCTTGCATCTTCCCAATATGGCTTATGGCTCCCAAAACAGGAAGTAAGGGGACTTTCCAAGCCCTAATAGATTCAGGTTGCACTAGGTGCCTGGTCAACCTGACCACAGTCCTAAAACTGAGGTTCAGAGTGAAAAAGGTAGCAAACTCAGAGCCTGACAGCCAGATTTTTATGACAGCAAGGACAAGGTCGAAAATGACCCAATGGTGAGTGGACCGATTCCCTCTTGCATCTTCCCAATATAGCTTACAGCCCCCAAAACAGGAAATAAGGAGACTTTCCAACCTCAATAGATTCAGGCTGCACCAGGAGCCTGATCAACCTAACCACAGTCCTAAAACTGGGGATCAGAGTGAAAAAGGTAGCCCACCTGATCTGATTTGAACAAGTAGCTGGCTCCCTGCTGGGAGGAGCCTATTCCACTCACTTAATCGAACCAGTGAGACTAGAGCTAGCAGATCACTGGGAAACAATTCGATTTGTAGTGGCTCCCAAAATGACAGATGCAGTCATACTGGGACTTTCCTAGGCCCGACCATCTGATGGCACGGGGGAAGCTGCACACTGAGGATAGCAAAGGGACCTCAACCCCTTCCTCTCCATCGAATAGAAGCACTGGCCATGCAGGGGATCAGAACAACTGGCAACCACATCCGACAGAACCCCAGAGGCCAGACAGATCCCAAGAGAATATCATGACCTTGCTGAAGTATTCAGCAAGATTGAATGTGACATGCTACCCTCCCTCCCATCGTCAGACAGACTGCGCCATAGAAATCATTCCCAGGGCAAAATTACCAAAACCCAAAATGTACGCCATGATGCCCTGGGAAATGTAAGAAATGCACGAATATATAGACAAAAACTTAGTAAGTGCCAGCCAGGCCATGGATTGCAACTCCAGTCTTGTTCAAAGAAAAAAAAGATGGGACTATGAGATTATGCATTGAAGAGGGCGGAGCTGGCATCGTGACAATACGGCATGCGATTTTGGAGGTCTGAGATCGCTGCCAATATCTTTGCTCCTGGACAGCCCAATCAGATCTAAACTGTCCCAAAGAGATGATGAATGTAAAGAGTGCATCCTGTCGATCCCAGGGATACCACAAACTCCCTGGTAGATCCAGGAGAAGCTCTTTTTGCCAGTGGCAAAGAGGCAGCCATTAAAGCTGCTGAAGTTGGGACAGCTCCAAAACGAAAGAGAACGGAAAGAGAAAGTGTGCCGGTTTGGTGAGAACTTTTTCTTTATTTTAAGATTTGAAAGGACACCCTAAGGAAAAGAAAGAATCTGTAAAAGTTTTGACAGAAGTGATTAAGCGGTGATTTTAAACAGGAATGTCAAAGTAATTTTTTTTTCCTCATTGCTGGATTTTCTACACATGATTTTATATTTTGAAACTGGACTGGGCTTTTTTTTCTTCTTTCACCTATTCTTTCTCTCCTTTTTGTCTTTATAATATTCTAGGCTAGAGGCTCCCTTTTAGTCATCTTTTTAAATATCTTTTTCCCTTTTTAATTCATTTTTATTATATTTTATTTGGAAAAGGAGGGGGAAAGTGAAAGCAAAAGAGACTTTGTAACACTGCCAACTAGAGGCTTGGAAATATTCTATTGTTAATCTAATTCTACGTAGTTTTTTCTCTGGTAATATCACACTACTAACTACAGCATACAAAACATTTGCTAGACCTATACTTGAATACAGCTCATCAGTCTGGAACCCATATCATGTATCTGATATTAACACAATTGAAAAAGTCCAGAAATATTTCACAAGAAGAGTTCTCCGCTCCTCTACTCATTGCAGAATACCTTCTGCCACCAGACTTGAAACTCTAGACCTAGAAAACCTAGAACTACGATGTCTCCGGTCTGATCTAAGTATAGTATATAAAATCATACATTGCAATGTCCTACCTGCAAATGAATACTTCAGCTTCAATCATAACAATACAAGAGCACACAATAGATACAAACTCAAGGTTAACTGAATCAAACTTGACTGCAGAAAATACGACTTCAGCAACAGAGTGGTCAATGTTTAGAATACTCTACCTGACTCTGTGGTTTCTTCCCTAAACCCCAAAAACTTTAACCTTGGACTGTCTACTATTGACCTCATCCCCTTCCTAAGAGGCCTGTAGGGGGTGTGCATAAGCGCACCAGTCATGCCTATGGTCCCTGTCCTATTGTTTCTTTTTATTTTTCTGATAAGTATCTATCTCATGTATTCAAAACTATGTTTATTCTTATTCCTATATCTTGTAAGCAATTGACAAATCAAATAAATACTAAAAATAAAATACTACAAAATTATGCTATTATAGCTTATTGTAATAAAGCATACATGTAGCATTGGCTACATCTATCATAGCAGTAATTTAATATGTAGACAAGTCTCTAGGAGGTTACCTGGATGATTTGTATACATCCTTAAAACTCTTTAGTTGCCCTAGTCCTAGAGGATGCTGAGCTCTAGCATAAATGGTTAATTTAATTATGTGCCATCAAGTCATTTTTTACTTCTAGTGACTATATAGATGTTCTCTATGATGATCTGTCCCTAACTTGGTATTTCAGGTCTTCCACAGTGGATTGATCAGTGCATTGATCAGCACTGTAAGTCCATCTACCTTGCTGTTCTTTCCTTTCCTTCTATCTTTTCAAGCATTAAAACTTTTTCCAAACAGCTAAATCTTTGCATAACACATTCAAAATAGGATTATTTGAGCTAGTGCCTTGAGTGAAAACTTTGGGTTGATTTATTCATTGGTCCATTGCTTTGCTTTCTTGGGTGTCCAAAGTATTCTCAAGTGCCGACTCCAACATCAAAGTTCAAAGTATCAATACCTTTCCTATCCTGCTTTTTGCTCTTCTGCTAATTCATATATGCATAGATTTTCTTTATTGATTCAAGAAATGGGACCTATATACAGAGGAGGAATACTTTTCTGAATCAGAAACTGTATTCCTGTGATCTATGTAAAATGAACATGTGCCCAGAAAAGACCATGCTTTACATGGGCATTATATGATAAAGTTCTTCCATTATTCTAGAAAAGCATGAGGCTTGGAATTCCATAAGTACACACACATGTATGCACTTTCCCACTTGCGTCAGCAGCAGGTAAACGTGCATATGCAATCCATTTGCATGAGCGGTGGGTACATATATGTATGGCACTTTCACAAATGGAGCTATACATGCTAGCCGGCCGCTTGCATGAAACCATCCCCTCTCCTCCCACACACACTGGTCCACAAAGCCAGAACAGTTAGGGAACTTTGAAGTAAGCCTTTGATAGCCTTATGAGACAGATGAAAAAAATGTTCATAACAGAAAATTCCCAACAGAAAAAAGATGGGACATCACATACAGCTTCAAAAGAAATTTGTGTGCCTAAAGAACATTAGGCCTAGCTAACTAAGGTTTTGATATAAGCATTTTGAATTGTACTCAGTAAAGATAGACTGAACATAAGCACATCCTTAAGTCATTATACTATTTTCAATATCCATTCCAGCTTCTCTTTTCACATTCTTTATAACGGCTTGTAAAGGCCAATATTGCACCTTTTTGGTTTAAACTTTTTCTATAAATTCAATGTTACTAAATCTGCTAAATGGTTATACTGATAGGCATATGACTTGCACTTTCTACTGGTTATGTTTTATGGTTTTAATTGGGTTTTTTATTGATGTATTGCATGTATTGCTATTCAGAGTCATGAATGTGAGATAAGTAGCTCTACAAATGAAATAACCACTAACAGCCCTTAGTTTCCTGTTGGAGTTTCAGCACAATAAGACCTCTGAGGTATTAAGCACCTTTTGAAATCTGCAAAGAATAAAGTTATATTAAACTATGGCTATTACTCTGCTTCTCTGGCTCTCTTTGGGAAAAAAAACCTCAGTAAGTGGCTTTTTAAGTTACCTAAAGAATGGATTTGCTGCCTCGTTAAAAAGAATGGGGGGAATCCTAGAAATTAACATAACTCAAAATCTGCAATCGATAGTCTCAATCAGCAGCCCCCAACCTTTTGGGCACCAGGGACCAGTTCCATGGAGATAAGTTTTTCTGCAGACCAGAAGGGGTGTTTTATGTGCTGCCTGCATCCCGCACATGGGGCTTTGCTGGCATGCCACAGACTTGTGCTAGTCCATGGACCAGGGATTGGGGATTGGGGACCCCAGCCCTAAATCATATTTCCCATGCAATACTGTAGCAATTTCTCCTTTTCTTGCAAAATCACTCCAAAACAAGTTAAGGATGGTTATCTCAGTAATGTTTCTCAATGCCCATTCCTTAAACTCTGTTCTTATCTCTTAAGCAATTTGCCATTAGCCTTGGTTATTCTTCAGCACCTGGTGGTGCTTCCTGAAAATAGCTTGCTAAACATATTTGAATCTTTGTGCAGGAAAACAATATGGCATGATGCCAGATAGTGCCTGCAACAATGCATTTGATTCATGCCCAAAAGAAAAAAGATGACAATTTAGTCCTCAATTCAGTCATTGAGCTGAACTTCATAAAATTGAATACTACAGTGTGTAGTACTGCAGTTACTAAGTTTTTGGACTGACACTAGGGAGATGTAGCTTCAAATTTATCAACCACAAACATTTACAGTATTAGTTGATTTTGCACCAATTCCTCTTCATGCTCCCAATCTACCTCTCAGAGTTACTAAGAGGGGAAAGAGAAGGCACATTAATAAATGAAAGGCAAGATCTAATAATGAAAGAGTCAACAAGAGAGAGAAATAAAGTTTATATTATGACATAATGTTAGACAATGAGGGTGGTAGCAAATATGATTCCAGCATTCTGTACAGCAATGCCTCCATGAATCTAAGTGACTGCGGGGTAACAGAAAAGAATTATTATCTTTATTGCCCTTCTCCACACATCCTGGCTCAAACATCTGATCAAACCTACATGGAAACAAAGACCTGGACAGATAAACTTTTGGCTTAATCACACAGGTCTTGAAGACTTGCCTCTTGCACATCCAATTTGGGAAAATGCAAAACAGCCTAACCACCTAGAGGTGGTTGTCATAACAAATAATCAGCAATGCATAACAAATCATTTGCAATGCAAATCCTCTGCAATGCATTTATCATTCATTGTGAACCATAGCTCATCACCTTTGTTTGGATCAAATATCACATTCCTGTCTATAACAATAGCAGCCAATCCTTATAGAACATAATATTTTCATTCTCCTTCAGTGTGTGTGGGGTGGGGGGGGTGGGGAGGTGGAATGTTTGAATCCCTTACTGGTGAAAAAGTGAAGCTGCTGCACAAACAGCTTTGCAAATTCTATACATGCAAACAACTTTCTATACATGCAATATTCTTGTGCAGGAGTATGTGACATTTCTTTCAGTTTATCTTAGGCTCTATTTCATGTACAAATGAATTCCCTGATTCGCAGTAAACTCTTTAAATGTATGAAAAGAAAAATAACTACCACAGAATTTTTAAAAGTTGTGTGACCATTAAATGTTGGCATTAATGAAAGCTGAATTGGGAAGGGTTCAAATTCTAGCCAACAATAATTTACTATAAGACCAACACTACAATTCTCATTCCAAAATGCCTCTCTGCATTTGAGAGACTGCCAAGGAGAAGTCAGTACAATGGTATGGGAAAATTGAAACTTTCCAGTGTTGAACTTATTACCTACTGGGAGAAAAACTAAGATTGTCATTTAATTAAGAGAAACTGCTACAAATCCAGATCCAAGGCCAAGCTTTAATAGTGTCCTCTCTGTGAAGACCTCTTAGTGGAGGGGAAGGGGGTTGGGGAAGACAATCAGAAGTGGGATTCAAATTTTGTAGCAACTGGTTCTGTGGGTGTGGCTTAATTTGTGGGTGTGGCTTGGTGGTCAAGTGACTGGGTGGGCGTGGCTTGGTGGGCATGTGACCTGATGGCGTGGCTTGGTGGGCATGTGACTGGGTGGGCATGGCCAGGTGGCCATGTGACTGGCAAACCAAATGCAAGTGGTCCTCGCTTAATGGCTGGTTGCCTAGCAAGTGTTCTAATTTATGACTGATCTCACCAGAGCTACTTGGCCTGTTTTTGGAGTTTTCACAGCCATACACACACACACACACACACACACACACCCTTCTAACCCTGCTATTCTATGATTCTGTAAGGATCTCCTGCTGAAGCAGGGGGTTGGACTAGATGACCTCTGAGATCCCTTGCAGGCCAGCCTTAAATTGCTGTGCTGCTTCTCTTTCTTTCTGTTCCTTCCTTCCATCCCCGCTTTCTTTGTCAATCCCTTTTCTTCCTTTCTCTTCCTTTCTCTCTCCCTTTTTCTTTCTTTCCCCTTTCTCTTTCTTTTCTTTCTCGTCTCTTCCTTCTCTCTTTCCCTCTCTCCCCTCTCTTTCTCTCCCCCTCTCTCTTTCCCTTTCTTTCTCTTTTTCCATCTCTCTTTCTCTCTCTTCCTCTTTCCCTCTCTCTCCCCCCTCTTTCTCTCTCTCTCTCCCTCGCTTTCTTTCTCTCCCTCTCTTTCTTTCCCTCTCCCTCTCTTTCTTTCTGTTTCCCTCTCTTCCTCTCTCTCCTTCTCTCTCCCGACTCTCTCTTTCCCTCTTTCTTTCTTTCTTTCTTTCTTTCTTTCTTTCTTTCTTTCTTTCTTTCTTTCTTTCTTTTTCTTTCTCTCTTTCTCTCTCTTTCCCCCTCTTTCTCTCTTGTTCCCTCTCTTTCTCTCTTTTCCCTCTCTTCCTCTTCTTTCCCTCTCTCCCCTCTCTTTCTCTCTCTCTCTTTCTCTCTGTCTCTCTCTCCCCCTCTTTCTTTCTCTCCCTCACTCTCTTTCCCCCTCTCTCTCTTCCTCTCCTTCTCTCTCTTTCCCACTCTCTCTTTCCCTCTCTCTCTCTCTTTCCCTCTCTCTTTCCCTCTCTCTCTCTGTCCCTTCCATTCCTCCTTCCTTCTCTCCTTCTAAAGCTAGGAAACCCACCTAATTTACACACAAACACACACACACACACACACACACGCTTCTTACATTGCTCTTTAACTTATGTTCTTCCTGGCCAGTCTCCTAGAGTCCCAAGGACTGGGTGCAATTGTCCATTTGCATCCGGTCCTGTGTTGCCTGGAAAAGCCAGCAGGCAAAGCTGGGGGGGGCTGGGGACTTCCTCCCCTCCCTCAAGCTCCCACCCCACTGGCATTCCAACTGCCTGCAAAGTGCAAACTTACCTTTCTCCCACAGCTGGTCGCAGAGGGAAAGGTGAGCCAGCCAGGACAAAGCCATTGCCAGTTGGCTGCCCGCCAGCCCGCATCTCATCCCTTGCTGCTGCTCGGATTCTCCACAGCTGCTGGGGCTCGCGGCTGCCCAGGGGGAGCTGTTGCCACTCAGCTGCCCACCAGCCTGCATCTTGTCCCCTGCTGCTACTCGGATTCTCTGCAGCTGCTGGGGCTTGTGGCTGCCTATGGGAGTGCAGGAGGCAACCAGGAAGCACGCATCCATCCTCATTGCCCCTCTGTCTACCACCCCTCCCTCGCCTGGCCAAGCGTTTTAGCCGAGTGCAGGCCACCGAGGAAGATCTGCTTCCTTGGTGGCCCACAGCAGGCAAAGGGGTGATGGGGGCCCAGGCACCATAGCATTGTGCTCCTTGGTTGCCCCCCTCCCCTAGTAGGCAAGGCCAAACAGCTGCGGAGAATCCAGGTGGTGGGTGAGATGCAGGCTGGTGGGGACCCGAGCAAAAATGAGTCAGCCCTGGCTTGCCTTCCTCTCTGCCACCAGCAAGCTAGTTAAGCTGGAGGCTGGGGACAGTTGTGGGGGAAGCTTGCTAGGCCTGAGTGCCACATGGGTGGTGCTGGCAGCTAAGCAAGCCAGGCAGGGATGGGCAGCTAGCTAGGCCATGAGCACTGAGGGTGATGACGGCACAGCAGTGGAGGCCAAGGTCAGCCTGGGAGTCAGGACTCAACTGGGGCTTGTGGCAGTGGTGGTAGCAAGGGCAAGGGCGGCAGTGCAGTGGTGGCAGCCTAGGCTGGCCCAGGAGTCAGGACTCAACTGGGGCTGCAGCAGCATGTAGGCAACCGGGGCTTGCAAAGTCTCACTTACCTAGGGAGATCATGGTGGAAAGCAGACAGCAATGGCTGGTGGGCAGGCGAAGGCAGACTGCAGGCAGTGATGGTGTATGTCCGAGATAAGGATGGGCGGGGCGGGCAGGATTAGAATGCAGTCAGCTTGTTGTACGTGCGTGCAATGTCGTGCATGCGCGGTAAGGACTGACTGGGCAGGGAGTGGAGAAGCGGGCGGAAAGGAGTGGGGCCAGCCAGGGGCCGTTTTACCGGTTCTCTGAACTACTGGGAATCATAACAACAAGTTCTACCGAACTAATCTGAACCAGTAGAATCCCACATCTGAAGACAATGCAGGGTGGCTGTTAAGACAGCAAATAAGCTGGTAAGGATCAGGTGAGAGTTTCAGTTAGAAAGAGAAAAGTAGAGAGAGGGCCAGATATTCAGGAAGCCCCAAGATATGAAGAGGTGGAATCACAGAAAAAAGAAGGCAAAAGAAGATACAGGAATGGAAAGAGCAGCTTTTGGAAATACATGGCACAGATCAGACTGGAACTGTTAGAAAGGGAGGAGAGGGGAAAAATTCAATGTAAGAGGGAATCAAGGACCTTTGCAGGGCCTGTTCCTCCACCAGGCTGTATGAACTTTTGTACTCTTACTCTATTTGATTATCTGGATTGTAAATAGAAGAACCTGGAAAGAAGGGGTTTGAAACTGTTAACCATCAGCAGATGGATGGCATACTACAGACTGCAAAATGAGTAGCATATAAATTTGACAAATAAATACTAAGCAGACTCAGTATACAGAGGCACAGTCTTTCTCACCATGCACAGAACTATTGACATTCCATATAATATTCCTAAATTTATATTATTAGCAAATGTAAATTGCATGCAATTTGGTTTTAAGTAAAGATCATTCCAATCATATGCTAAATTTATATCACTGATGTTATTAGGTAATAATGATCAGACAATCTTTGAGCATTCACATATTATTTTTATTTTGGTAAAAGTATTTAATGAGTTTGAATCTTTAATTCTCTATGCATGCATTAGTGAACATTTTGAAGAACCAGTAGCAAGTATAATTTAATAAACTGTGCTACTTCTCTACAAAAAATTAATCCTGTAATCTTCTTGATTCAGACATATTTCCAGGTTTGTAGCATGTCTTCAACCACCACTAAAATTCATTCACCAAGTGTAAATTGAAGAAGTAATTCTCAAAAGGGATAAACTAGGATCTCTGCAAAGATACTTTGCAGAAAGCTAACATAATAATTTCCAAATTGCTTGTGGTAATTGGGCTCTCTACATCTGATCAAATCTTTGAGTCTTTTTTCTATAGAAATATAGCATCTGGATGTTCAAATGACTTAATCAGGGAAATACATTCAACTTCAGTCATTTTTAAAGAATTAAATAGCTTGAAGTCAATGCAATAATTTTGCTAAAACAGTTCAGCTGTTGTTGTTTTTTAATTCTCTCTCAAAGCTGACCATTTTACTCTTGCCAACTATTAATCAAGCATTCTCCAAAATCCTAGGAAATGTTCAATGCTTGTGTCACTTCAGATTTTTTACTTATTGTTTTCCTTTTGGGGAGACAGGAAAATATGTTTTTAGAAAAAAGTGAAGAAAATAAAATTGATTATGGACTGAATTCAAACCAAAGCATTTCTTTCCACTACTGATTTGAATTGTCAGTACTTATTGCTGTCAAATTGAGTAGTGCATGAATTTATGATGGATTAAAATCAGCCATCCTGCGAAATAAACACAGACATTTCTTTCATAGCTATATTGTAAAGCATTAGACTTGAACCAAAAAAATATGAGTGTTGTTTGGTTAATTCAATTCAGTAGGCTCTCCTCAGGCAAAGTTCAGTGCCCTGTCTGCTTGTAAAATGGAACAACAATCTTTTTCACTAGGGTATAGTCAGTGTAATATTTTCCAACAAGAGAAAATTATTCCCCTTGGTACTTTTGCTTTGCCCACAGGAAGAAAAGAAAGTAATTCTGTGGAGTAAGTGAAATGGAATCACACTCTACAAAAACTAACACCTTGACTTATCTCATAAATTAGAAGATCAAAAAAGCAAAAACAAGAAGCTATGACTTATAAGTCCATTTATCTTTTCACTAACTCTGACAGGCACAATATCTGCTGTCTGATATTTAAATAAGACTAAATATGCCTAAGGTTTAACTATAACACACAAACATTGTGCTTTATCACTGAATTATAGTTATACAATGCTGAGTTAACCATTGGGTGCAAGCTGCTAGAATACAGCCATTACTGTGAGCTATCTACAAGTTAGTGGAACTTAACTAAATGTATTTATCCAAAATTGGATTTTTAAAATAGTTTAATGCACACAAGTTTAATATCTGAAGTAAACTTCAATAAATTCGGAGTCATATTTGATTAACATAGGATAAAGTGGAACTGTTTCCCAGGATTAGAGGGTGTGCGTGTGTGTCTGTGTGTATGTGTATATGTATGTGTGTGTGTGTGTGTAATCTGTCTCTGTGTGTGTGTATATGCAGCATAAATTTCTATTTGTCTTTTTATAGCTATATCACATTTTTTTACATAGTTTGATCATTCACTTTGAAATCAGTTATTCTAAAATCTTTTTCGCAAGTAAAATTATCAAGTCAAGTGTCTCCAATACCTGTCTTTAGTCTATTGAATTCACTGTATCTATCTAATTTTGTATTAATCTACAAATTTAGTACTTTGATACACTTCTTCACCCATGTTACTAATAAAAATATCTGTATAGCTTTTGCAAAACAGGATGAGCTAATAAATAAACTGTTCAGCAGGTCACTGCATCATTGGGAAGATAACAACTAGAAAGTATTTCCAATTGCTATTATTCTAATTGCTATTATTACTAACACTTATTTATTATGGTTTCCCCCTCTCCCACTTGTCTGACTTGCTGATGGCCGAGAGAAAGGTGAGACAGGGCTGACCCATTGCCACTTGGGTCCTGCCTGGATTCTCCACAGCTTGCTGGGCCTTGCCTGCTAGGGCCGGGGGTGGGGGTGGGGTGACCAGGGAGCATGATGCCATGCCTCCTGCATCACCGTTTGCCTGCCTCTCTTTCCCTCTGCTGCCTGCGAGGTGTGCACTTTGGCTGAATGGGGACCGCTGCTGTGAGAATTATGCGAGTCAAGCCTCACAAGAGTGGATCTTTCCAGCCCATGGAGCTTGCATAGCGGTGTCCTGCACTTGGCTAAAATTCTTGGAGGGGCAGCTGGCAGAGGGGCGATGAAGGCAGTGTAAGCCTCATGCTTCCTGGTTGCTTCCCATACTCCCCTCCAGCCACAACCCGCGAGCCCCAACAGCTGACAAGATGTGGGCTGGCGGGGAGCTGAGTAGCAACAGGTCTGCCTTAACTGGCTCACCTTTCCCTCTGCCACTAGCTGCAGGAGGAAGGTAAGTTTGTAGGCAGTCGGGAAAGCCCAAACTGCTGCTACCTGATTTGAGGCTCCTTCATGTTTCTTGCCATTGTGTGCAGGGAAAGAAAAGTTCTGTTGGGGCTAAAATAAATTCCAGCCAGGGGAAAATGGCAAACATGCAAGTCAGGCAAACCCAGAGACAGTGGGGGGGACAGCGCAGTGGCCTAGGCCAGCCCGGGAGTCAACTTGATGGAGCTTGCTTGCAGGCTCACTCACCCAGGGAGATCAGGGCCAGGGCAGAAGGCAAGCAGCAATGGCAGGCGAAGGCAGGTTAGCAATGGCAGGCAAAATGAGGAATGACTGGGTGGGGCAGGACAGGGTAAGTGGTGGGTGGAGTGGGTCAGGCAGGGAAGGGAGGGGTCAGCCAGTAGCATGATTTTCCAGTTCTCCGAACTGTGCAGAATCATAACAACCCATTCTATGGAACCGGTCCAAACCGGTAGAATCCTACCCCTGATTAGGATCATCCCAGCCTAGACAAATAGAATGGGGTCTTATTAGGTATGTCACCATTTTGTAGAATCTGTGTCAGTTCTTGCTATGTTCTTCATTGTGTCCAATAATATAGTAAGAGTTGCTACACTTAAACTTTGACAACTAGTAATTGATTTTTATAACGAGTAAAGTAACATCCTGTATTCTGTCCTTGAATTCAGCATTCTGATTTGTTTTCCTTTATTTTCTTCTTTCTTTTTCTATTGCATTTTTAAAACTTGATTTTTATCACAAGAAGCCCATTTAACTTAATGGGAATATCCATAAAAAGCTTTCACAAATTTAATCAGCGCCTTTTTTTCTTATTATTATTCTTATAAAAATTATTGCAGGTATAGGACTTAGAGTTGTGAAACAACCCCCCCCCCACCTTGCTGGCTTGGTTGGATTTTCTGCATGGATCTTAGTCACAAGGTGATCGGCTTGGATGTTCCTACTGTTTACCCAAGATGTCTCTGATAAGGGGTAGCCCTTTCACTTGATTAAATATTGGAGTTGTCTTCTGTGCCAACTCAAATTGAGGATTCACTGCACCTCATAATGGGTTTGATCATGGGGTCTGGGGGCTCATGAGGTCAGGGTCTCAGGGTTGATCCGACCATGGGTTTTAAGAGGCGACTATGAAATATCGAGTGTAATCAGGGCAACTTCAGTTGCACCGTGACTGGGTTGATAACCTTTACTATGGGGAATGGTCCCATAAACTTTGGCCCCAATTTCTTGCTAGGGGGTCTATTGTAACTTTGAATGGTCACTAAATGAACTGTTATAAGTCAAAGATTAACTGTACAAAAATACAAAAAGCCTCTTTGCTTGAAAAAGCTGCCCTAAATCTTAATCATTAGATTAAAAATACCTGCAATCTGGAGTTACAAATCAGGCAGGGTGCCAGAGCACCTTGATGAATTAAAATAGTTAAAATGCAATGATAATTGTCAGCAGCCAACTCTTGCTCATAAAGTGAAACCCTTTAGCACTGTGGTCCCCAACCAGTGGGCCATGAGAAAATTTTGATGGGCCGCAGAGAAATCTCACCCACAATGCACCCCCACAAAGCAATTAATCCAGGCTGTGCAAAAACACAAGGCTGCACTGCCCACATGGCCCATGGGAACCTTCCCTGCCCACTCACTCCTTACCCGATAAACTTGCCTGCTAAATTGCTATTTTTCCTTTTTCCGACCATCATCTGTTCTGCTGTGCCTGGAGATTTAGATTAGCTAGGAAGCAGGAAATGGTTGGATTTCTTGCTTTCTAGCTAGTCTTTAGATCTTCAGCTCAGCACAGCCGAACCTCCCTTAGGACTGAAGGTTTGCTTGCAAGCAAATTCAGTGCAGACTCACGGCAAGGAAATTTGAGAGACTGAGCTAGCTGATGGCAGATAGATAGATCACTGAATGATTCTGTGAGCAACTCAATCTGCCTGCTTTGCCTGATTTTGGGTAAAAGTTGCTCTTTTTTATAAAAAATTCATATTTGCATGCATGGTGTGTTGTGAGTTAATTTTGTGAGTTTGCTTGCAAGCAAATTTTATGTGACAGACTGAGCTAGCCAATGGCAGATAGATAGATCTCTGAATGAATCTGTGATTCTGTGAGCAACTCAATCTGCCTGCTTTGCTTGATTTTGGGTAAAAGTTGCTCTTTTTTATAAAAAAATTAATATTTATATAAATATTTATATTTACATACAAGCCATGCCCAGCCAGTCACATGACCATCAAGCCACACCTACAAATTAGGTCACACCCACAGAACCAATTAGTGGTCCCTGGGATCTAAAATTATGAGTTTGGTGGTCCTTGAGGTCCAAAAGGTTGGCGATCCCTGCTTTAGCAGATAGGTCATTTAAGCTCTCCAGAAAGAGCACACCCAGGAAAAGCAATCCTTAGGTCCACTTAAAGGTACCAACTGGTTTCACTCACCTCACAAGATATCCTAAAGAAATCATCCAGATTTAAGGAAAGGTCACATGCCCCCCAGGAAGGCAGTAAAAAAAAGTCAGTGCCAAGCTTGTATCCTACCTCTTGGAAGTACACCCCAAAAGGACAGTACCAGATACCACTAAAGCAGTGAATGTAGACCACCTCCCCAGATAGAAAAAGAAACCATGAGGCAGGAAAAAATTCAAACACAATGCAAATAATTAAATCGCAACAGTAGATGTTGCTTGTTAAACCAATTACCGGAACAAATAGACACAGGAACTAGCCAGATTTCTCAACCAAGTTTCTTTTTGGGAACAGAGATTAACCTTTTTCCTTCCAAACAAAGCTGAATAGGGAAAATTATCCCATCAATAAATGCAGGATTAAACTTCACCAAGCACAGAATTAAACTTCACCAAAAACCAGTTTTAGATCAAAATGCAGAAAGTCTGCACATTTGAATGCTAATCTTTCTAGCTAGCCAAGAAGCCTTGCTGACTGTCACTTATCTTGGTTCCTTGTCATTAAAAAGCTTCAAATCTGCTTCATTATTCAATTATTTTCTTCAAAGTGCTGGAATGATCTGGAAGTATCTCCAGGGGAGTATTTCCTCCCAACAGCAATGTAAAAAGCTTAAAACAATCCTTCCCCTTTAAGAAAGTACTAGGAAAGAAAAAAAACTCCTTTGGAGACAGTATCTTTAGGAATACTGCCAAGAATGTAATAAGGGTGGGAAAAAACAAAACGAGATTTATTCTAACAACCAGTTCTCCAAACTACTTAGAATGTTAACAAGGGGTTCTATAGAACCAGTCAGAACCAATAGAATCCCATCCCTGGTTTTTTCCCTTTCTATACTAGGTCATCTCTTTTTGTTAAGATGTGTTGATTCTGACGGTCTGCTAGCAGTTCAGTTTTTAATTTCATGGTTGTCTGTGGATTGAACTTGCCAATCACAGCATTGTTGTCTGGTGGTTACTTGGGCAGCTATTTGGGTAAGGGCGTTTATGACCTCCTCCCTTTCACATTTATACTGGGGCATGTGAGAGAGGGCATCAGCCAGAAAGTTCTTTCCTCCAGGATGTGTTTAGCATGAAGTTGAATCGGATGACGTATTGGGCCTAGGGGACTTGTTTGTGTGATAGTTTTCATGGGGTTCTAAGTGTAGATGAGAATGTTGTTCAATTAGACAAGGACCCCCCCTTATAAAGATGTTTGTGTAGTTCCTCATTTATTAATTTCATAAACACCGCTGGGGCTCCCTATAGTCTGAAAGGCATGACTTGAATTGGAAGCTCCCTAGGGGCAGTTGAATGCTGTTTTCCATTTGTCTCCCTCCCTGATGCAGACTGCATAGTATGCTTCTTTGGGGATCTAATTTGCTAAAGATCTTCCCTTTGGCCAGTTGGGATAGCATGTGATTATATGAATGGGAGGGGATATAGACTGTGTACATACAGTCTGTTGATCGCTCTAAATTATGAGATTATGCATTGGCATAATCTCATAGTACTATCTTTTTTTTTCTTTGAATAGGACTGGGGCTGCAACCCATGGCTTTGCTGGCTTCAATGAACCCTCTTGCTAGGTTTTTGTCGATATATTTGTGCATTTCTAGGTTTCTGTCGATATATTTGTGCATTTCTTGCATTTCCCAGGGCGTCATGGCGTACATTGGGTTTTGGTAGTTTTGCCCTGGGGATGATTTCAATGGCACAGTCTGTCTCATGATTTGGGGGGGGTAGCATGTCACACTTGGTCTCACTGAATACTTCAGCAAGGTAGTGATATTCTCTTGGGATCTGTCTGGCCTCTGGGGTTCTGTCGGAGGTGGCTGCCAGTTGTTCTCTGAGGGGGTTCCCTGCATGGGCAGTGCTTCTATTTGATGGTGAGGAAGGAGTTGAGGTTCCTTTTCTATCCTCAGTCTGTGGCTACCAGATAGTCAGGCCCTACTTGCCTGCCACCAGATAGTCAGGCCCTACTTGTCTAGCCAGGAAAGTCCCAGTGTTGAGGTATTCCCCATTAGGAGAATGAGTGCACTCAGGGAAATGTACTGAGAGTGATGTTAAATAACACACAACCAGCATACAGATACACTGAATAGTAAAATGTAGGTTTTACTTCCAATAAATGGGTAAACAAAGTCCAACAAACAGTCCAAATCATACATGGTTAAAGCAGTTATTATCAGTCCAGTCAGTCCAGGGATAATCCAAAAACGAAGTCAAGTATAAACAGAGTTCAGTAAACCAAGTTTGCTAACAATTGCCAGACTCACAGCAATCCAAGCAGAACGATGATCAGGCAACATGACAAAACGGAAATGCAAGAAGAGAGAACCAGGCTCCATCTTATGGCCATTGGAGGAACCTAAACCAATCACAATTACAGCATTCTCTTAAAGATACAACAGTGTTAAATGACTATCTTGATTTATATATTTCCAATCCAACTGTTAGGTGACTATCATTCCTAACATTCTCCCCTTTGGGTAGGACAATATATAAAGCCTTACAGTTTAAGTCCATATTCATCACAGCAAGCCTTATGTTTTACAGTGCCTTGGGTTTTCATAAAATGATCTGCAATGTTACTCCCTGACATGCAGTACTCCAGTGTAATCATTTTACTTTGAACACATTGTCTCACATTTAGATATCTTAGATCAGTGTGTTTTGATCTTGTCTTTACAGCGAGATTGGAAGCATCTGAATTGCTGATTGGTTGTCTTCATGCACAACAATAGGTTCATTTACATTAATTCCCATATCCATCATTAGTTGTTTATAACATACTAAATCCATACATAATAGAGACAAACATGAGAATTCAGCCTCCATTGTTGATAAGCTTAGATGTTTTTGTCAAACAGACTGCCATCCAATTAACACCTTTCCTAATACTACAGTACCTGATGTTGATTTACATGTAGGTACATCTGTAGCAAAACTTGCATCGGCATATGCAGTTAAACTTAGTTCATCCTTAGGCTCTAAATATAATGCATAATGCATTGTTTGTTGAAGATATCTTAATACATGCTTAGCAGCTTGCCAGTGCCTTTAAGTAGGCTCAGCATTAAATCTGGCTAATTGGTTAACACTATATGCTATGTCTGGCCTAGACCAATTACTAAAATAAGATAAGCTATCAATCAATGAGTGATAAATATCTTTATCAAAAATAGTACTTTGCACATCACTGTGGCTAAACTCATTGGTGTTTTAGGTGGCTTACAAAGTTCCATTTTAAAGTTTTTCAGTAATTGGTTAATTTTATCTGCCTGGGAAATTTTGTATCCTCCCATAGTTTTATCTATTTTTAAACCAAGATACTGTTTAATCTCACCTAAATGTTTTATTCTAAATTTCTTCTCTAACAGTGAAATAATCTCAGTAGCTTCTTGCTCAGTTTTCATGATTAATGCTATGTCATCAGTGAACAACAGCAACAATGAAATTACACCATCACTTTCCTTTTTGAATAAACATGGATCAGCCATGCCAGCTACAAAACCTATCTTTGTTAATTCCTTCACTATGCACTGGTTCCATTCATAGCCTGATTGCTTCAATCCATAAAGACTCTTTTTAATCTCCAGCAATCAGTTTTGTTATCAATTTTTATCCCCAATGGCTTCTTTAAATATATAGTATGTTGCAACAGTGCATGAAGATATGCCATCTCCACATCTAAATGGTTTATTGTGTATTTATTCTTAGCTGCCCACACTAATGCTGCTCATAATGTGGTAGCCTTCAGACTAGGTGCAAACACCTCATTGTAGTCATTGGCTGACTGATCAAACCCTTGTGCTACTAACCTGGCTTTATGGGTAAAAGTCCCATCCATACCTGTCTTAATTTTATAAATCCTCTTACACCCTATGGCATGCTTACCTGGTGGTAACCTGTCATTTTCATATACCTTCAACCTTTGTAAGGATTTCAGTTCCTTCTCCATTGCTTCCTGCCAAGCAGCCTGATCCTTAGCAGGATACAGTTTCAGTTCATTATAGTTAGTAGGAACTATATTTACTTGGCATACTATACTAGCCTGGTATCTATCTGGTAGTCATGTTACACAGGTTGAACATCTAGGCAACTCAGGGCTTACTGGTGGACTCTCCTGTTCCACCTGCTCCTGTTCTTCTACCTCCTCCTGTACCTGTTCTTCCTCTTTAATAGCTATTGATGGTTTAACTATCTCATCATTTGGGACTACTTGGATGTTGATAACAATATCATTTTTGGATTCCTGTTCCAGTTTATGCCACCCAATGTGCTCAAGAAATTTAGCACTAGCGCTACAGTAAATATTAGGCTGTGCCTTGATCCCAAAATCTAAATGATCTATGGTTGGCCTCGTAACCTACAAAAAATAATTTCCTAGCTCTATATTGCCCTTTCAGTCTTACTTGTGAGGGCATATGTACCTATGCTAGAGCTCCAAATGTGTGTAGATAACTTAAATTTGGTTTTCTGCCATGCCAACGAGTGAATGGCAATTCACCAGTTGTTGTGTTCACCACATTGTTTAACACATGGTTGCTACACATTATGGCTTCACCCCACAGCATTTCAGACAAACCTGAATCAGATAACATAGTGCAAGCCATAGCTTGTAACGCTTGCCCCCTTCATTCTATAAACAAGTTATGTTATGGCCTGTAAGGAGCAGAACGCTCATGCTTGGTACCAGCCAATTTCAACATTATTTGGAATCTAATATTAATAAACTCAGTTCCATTATCTGTAACTAAAGTAATTATCTTACGTTTCATTTTTCTTTCTGCAAATCTTAGCCAATTAAAGAAATGTTGGAATGTTTCTGTTTTGTTTTTCATTAGATAGCAGGAAACGTACCATGAGTAATGATCCATTATATTCAAAACATAGCAGGCACCTCCCAAACTGGGTTTCTTAGGACCAATTATGTCAGCAAACACAACCTCTAAAGGTTCTTTGGTCTTAAACCCATTCAGTCTGTTTGCTGGAGTAACCTTGCTTTTCTCCTGGTTACAGGCATTACAGTTTAAGTACTTGCTACAGGGTTTTCATTTTACTCCCTCTGACAATTTAACAGTTTGTTTCAACATTTTGAAATTAATGTGCCCCAGACGTCTATGTAGTAAATGTATACATTCGTCATATGGCTTAACATTGTTATAAACCAAGTTAGCCATCTGCAACTGGTCATCATGTATCACACATAAATCATTCTCTAAAGTAGCAGTAACACTTTTACCCTCTTTCTCTATTATACAGTTATCTCCTCTAAAGGTTACTACATAACCAATATTAACTAAAGCCCTTACTGATAACAAATTAAATTTCAGTTTAGGTACATATAACATAGTTAAATTCTCGTTTATACATGAATAATATGACTAACCTTCACCAGACACTTTCATCTTCCATCCATTTGCCAATGATACTTGTAGACATCTTTATAAACATCTCTCTATTTCTAGTAATGCACTGCGATGCTCCACTATCAACAACACACAAATCATGGTTTATAGTTGAATTGCTAGACATAGCTAAACTAACATTTTTCTTAGCCTTCTGGTGATTACCAGTATTCTGTCATTTTCCCTTCTTACAGAATCTAGCTATATGTCCCCTAGCCCCACAAGTCTAGTCTTGCCAAGAATGTAATAAGGGTTAATGGAGAGATAGTTTCTGTAAGCAACACCAAAATGTTTCCTTCCTGTCTTCCTTATAGGATTAGGCCAGTAATTTCTTCTAACAACCAGTTCTCCAAACTGCTTAGAATGTTAACAACCGGTTGAAGTGAATAGGTGTAAACTGGTAGAATCCCACCCCTGCTTTCATCCAATGAGGAAAGAATTATGTAAACCTGGTGTAGCTCTGAAAAAATCAGTTCCTTTTCATGTAGCTCTTGAAAAGTTCTTTTCATGAAATTCAAATGAGCTAACCTATCTCCACCTTTCTGAAGACGTGCTCTAAACAGTTTATGTGTAAGATGTGTGTGTGTGCACCTACACTGTCACGAATATAAATCCTCTTCAAATTCTCCCAACACCTAGCAGCAGACTCTTCTCCACGAATATGGACTAGCTGCTGGTCACTCAGTGTTAGTCCAATTATACAAATAGCTCATTTTTTGTTCCATTTAAAGTAAGCTAACTTTTTGGCATCATCCTCATTATTTGGATCCCAAGAATTTACATCTGGTGGATCCAGAACTGCAGCCCATAATCCTTCCCTTCGCAGAAGTAGACTGCACTTCATAGACCAGGATACATAGTTTATTCCATCCAACCAGGTTATCAGTGATAGATTTGTTGATGGGTCTTGTGCCATTTTTACCAGGACAGTAACCCACAATTAAACAGTAAACAGCTGTCTGTATATGGTACTGTGTGTTCATACTAACTCTCAGTTATCTGAGCCTGGTATGGTCTGGGCCCATAACCAGTGTTGAGGTATTCCCCATTAGGAGAATGAGTGCACTCAGGGAAATGTACTGAGAGTGATGTTGAATAACACACAACCAGCATACAAATACACTGAATAGTAAAATGTAGGTTTTACTTCCAGTAAACGGGTAAACAAAGTCCAACAAACAGTCCAAATCATACATGGTTAAAGCAGTTAGTATCAGTCCAGTCAGTCCAGGGATAATCAAAAAACAAAGTCAAGTATCATAAACAGAGTTCAGTAAACCGAGTTTGCTAACAATTGCAAGATTCACAGCAATCCAAGCAGAACAACGATCAGGCAACACGGCAAAAGGGAAATGCAAGAAGAGAGAAACCAGGTTTCTGGCTCCATCTTATGGCCATTGGAGGAACCTCAACCAATCACAATTACAGTATTCTCTTAAAGATACAACAGTATTAAATAACTATCTTGGTTTATATATTTCCAAACCAATTTTAGGTGACTGCATATGTCATTTTGGGAGCCACTACAAATTGAATTGTTTCCCAGAGATCTGCTAGCTCTAGTCTCACTGGTTCCATTAAGTGAGTGGCATAGGTTCCTCCCAGCAGGGAACCATCCACTTGTTTGAACCGGATTGGGTGGGCTAGCTTTTTCGTTCTGATCCCGTTTTAGGACCATGGTCAGGTTGATCAGGCACCTGGTGCAGCATGAATCTATTAGGGCTTGGAAAGTCCCCTTACTTCCTGTTTTGGGAGCCATAAGCCATATTGGGAAGATGAAAGGGGGAATCAGTCCACTTACCTTTAGGTCATTTTCACCCTTGTCCTCGCTGTCATAAGATTCCAGCAACTGGTCATCATTGTCTGGGATTCCTCCCCCTTCAGCTGGATGGAGAGGGACCTCTGCAGCCTGAAGGACCTTTGGGATGCATTGGTGGCACATCTGGGGCCTTGTTCCAGTCGTATCCTGGGTGGTGGTTTCGGTCTTGATTTCAAATCTGGGGTTGCTGCAATGTGCCCTCCCCCCGTATTGGTAGCATTTTATTGGGCTTCATGAGAGGGTTGGTTTGGGGGCAGATTATGGTGCTGTGTTGTCCCGTCATCTTAGTGGCCTCTGATCTGGTTGCTTCCTCATGTAACCAGCGCGTAATGCCCCGTCAACTTTTATGGCTACTCGGAACTACTCAGAAGGTCAGTTTGGGATGTCCCAATAGGCTGTTACTTTGTTAATTTGCTTGTCCAGGCTTGTTCTAAAAATATGAACCAGCATCTGCTCAGTCAAAAGGGTAGCTTTCCACTGATTCTCCTGAATTTACAGATGTGTTCCTTGATGGGTCACCCTTCCTGCTTTAGGTTGCTGAGCTCATCTTCTGCATACAGGTCATCCTCTGCTTCCTCAAATCTAGCCTCTAGCAGTCGTAGAAAATCATCTGCATCACAACTTTCTCTTGTGGAGGGTTGCTAGCTATTCTCTTGCTTCTTCCTCCAACCCCTCAGAAATGGTATTCACCATGGCTCTAGGGGAGGGGTAGAGGTGTCCTTAGTATTCTAGGTGGATCTCAGCTAAGTCAAGGGATATGAATGGTCTGGGTCCCCATCAAATTTTCCCCTGAACCGAAGTGGTTCGTGGAGTTCTGCTATGCCCTCTTCCTGTTGCCCTCAAAAACCTGTACTTGAGGTGGCTGACCTTCCTCCCCACCTCTGATTGTCCCTGTGGGCTCTTTTTTCTTCTTCTGGGCAGTGATCTTGCCTGCTTCTCCTCACTTCAGAAGGCTCTGCGGAAACTCTTCTCTGTTTTGGGCAGTATGATGGGCTGTCATCTCTAATGGTAGCCCAGTCAAATTCCTCTCTCAGCTGCTTTATGGATCTCCCCAGGGATCTCATCAGGAGCTTTGGGGCTCTGGCTTGTTCCCAGTCCCACATCCACTCCACTCTTCCCAGCTCGCTCAGGGGCCTTCCCCCCTTTTTGGCATGGAGGTGGGGGAAATCAACTTCCAAAGCTTTGGGGAGTTTTGTTTTCCAACAGTACTCATCTTTTTTTTTTCTTCTTCACTGGATCAGGTTTCTCTGCTTGGGCTATAATTATATCATCAGCTTCTGTTTGCATTTGGGTAGCTTAGAGCAAGTTATCCTCTGATAATTCCCCCACTGCCATGACTGCCTGATTTTCTCTCCACACATCCCAAATATCAAGAAGTGATGAAAGAGGCTGGGCATCAATTGTCCCAGTAATGATGATGAATTATGAGAGTCAGCTAGGTGTCAGGATTCTGGCAGTTACCCCAATTAAATAATGAGTCTTGAGCCAAACTTCCAAAACTTCAAAAGGATTTATTGGGAGTTAACATGTCTGGCACTGCCTGGGTATAGCTGACTCTGAGGCACATAATTCATTGTCATCCTTGACCCTGGTTGTCCCCCACCCCCTGGGTGTATCATAACTCATATTCTCCAGTGAGACATAGCCAAGAGTCATCAATCATGTTCTCCAGTTAGATATTTGCACAACAGAAACTTCAGTCACCTAGTTACTATCTTTGAAAAACTATTTATGGAATGCACTTTCCAAGCTGCCACACTGCTCTTTCAAACCCCTTTCCCCCTCCTTTTTTTTCCAAAAAGTATTTTTTTATGTTATATTTTACAATAATTCCATTCCATTTCAATGATGTGTCGACTAGGTAAATATTTCTTGTGCTTACAATTATAATTAACATTTTTCTTATCAATATAACAATAATCAAATTTTCTTATAAGTATTATCTAATATATTCAGCAAATCCCCAGCTGTGAGACCCTTTTTCTTAGATTGGGCTCAAGGGATCAGGTGGGATTGCTGCAGCTATACCAGCCTCCCTGCTGCATGGCAGCTTCCCTACCTGGGCTCCTGGACCTCACTGCAGGGCTTGTGGTGGAATTCCCCAGGCTTATAGTTCTGGGGAATATCAACCTGCCTTATCTGGGTCGGGGTCGGAGGTAGCCTGAGATTTTATAGAAACCATGATTTCCATGGGCCTGCCCCAGATTATCCAGAGCCCGACTAGTAATAGTGGTCACATTCCTGATTTGGTGTTCTTGTCAGAATAGTGTCTATGTGACCTGGAATTGGTAGATCTCTCCTTGGTCCCCTTGTCATGGTCAGATCACAGTCTGGTGGCAATGAGTTTCTCAAAAGCTGCATCCCCCCACAAGGAGGCAGGACCCATTAGATTGGTCCACCCCGTTTACTAATGGACCCAGATGGGTTCCAGAAGGAACTGGGGTTTATAACTGCAGATCAATTATGCAGTCCAGCTGAGCTCTTAGTCACTGTTTGGAATAGGAAGGTGACTGAGGCTCTGAACAGGATTGCACCCTTGCAACCTCTCCTCACCCATAGACCTCTCTGTGCCCCGTGGTATACAGAGGAACTGAGCAGGATGAAATGCCTGAGGAGACTCTAGAGCACCACTGGCAGAAGACAGGAGATGAATTTCATCTAACATGGGTAGGAGCTGCTACTAAGGCCTATTTGTGGTGATTCATGAGGCAAAGTGTAAATACTTCTCCACACTAATTGCATCTGCAGATAATCGCCCAGCGACCCTCTTTAAGGTGAGTCGTCTTCTCCTAGGCAAGGAGAAGATTGAGGTCTACCTGAAGGGGCGCACTGAGGAATTTGTGGATTTTCTGGAAGACCAAATTGCTTGACTTCGTTCCTAGTTGATGCTGGCATAGTTGCTGATCTGGTGGAAGCTCCTGACGCCTGTTATCTGGGAACAGTTTGACCCTGTTGCTCCTGAGGAAGTGGACAGGATCCTAAGGAGTATGCACGCAAGCACCTGTATTTTAGACCCATGTCCCTCCTGGCTTGTGAAAGCTTCCCATGAGATGACAGGCGGGTGGACTTCGGCGGTGATTAATGCTTCTCTACAGGAGGGGACAGTGCCTCAGCACTTTAAAGAGGCTGTGGTCTGCCCTCTTCTTAAGAAGCCATCACTGGATTCCATCCAGTTGGAAAATTTCCGACCTGTCTTCAATCTTTCCTTTTTGGGAAAGGTGGTTGAGAAGGTGGTTGCGCAGCAGCTCCAGAGGTTTCTGGATGAAACGGATTATCTCGACCCCTACTAGTCAGGATTCAGGCCTGGATTTGGAACAGAACAGCATTGGTCGCACTTTTGGATGATCTCTGGCAGGAGCGGGATGGGGGTAGTGCATCCATCCTTACTCTACTTGACCTCTCAGTGGCTTTTGATACCATTGATCATGGGATTTTCCTGGGGCGGCTTCGGGGAATGGGAGTGGGAGGTCTTGTGCTGTCTTGGTTCACTTCCTTTCTCTGCGGCCGCTCTCAGTCAGTATTGATAGGAGGGGAAAGATCCAACCCTCGCCCACTGCTTTATGGGGTTCCACAGGGCTCGGTACTCTCTCCGCTCCTGTTCAACATTTATATGAAGCCGCTGGGTGAGATCATCCGTCACCATGGACTGAGGTATGCTGATGATACTCAGCTGTATGTCTCAGCCCGTTGTGAGTTAAGTGTTGCTGTGTCCTCCCTCTCACAATGCCTGGAGGCTGTTAGGGGCTGGATGGGGAGCAACGGGTTGAAACTAAATCCTTGCAAGACCCATGGCTTTGGGTTTGGGGTTCATAGGTTCAGGGAGAATTCCATCTTTAGTCTTGGATGGGGTGGCACTACTCCAAACAGCCCTGTGCATAACCTAGGGGTTTTCCTGGATTCATGACTCCTGTTCGAAGAGCAGGTGGCGGTCATGGCCAGGAGGGCCTTTGTGCAACTGAGGGTTGTGTACCAGTTATGCCCTTTCCTGGATCAGTGGTCCCTACTCACAGTCACTCATGCCCTGGTCACTTCCCATCTTGATTATTGCAACACGCTTTACATGGGGCTGCCCTTGAAGAGCATCCGGAAGCTCCAGTTGGTGCAAAATGCAGTGGCCCACATAGTTTTATGCAGACCCCGGTGTGCACATGTGTCACCTCTCCTGCAGGAGCTGCATTGGTTGCTGATTTGCTTCCAGGTGCAATTCAGGGTGCTGGTTATCACCTTTAAAGCCCTTCATGGCTTGGCTCCAGGTTATTTAAGGAAACATGTCTTGCCAGTCACATCCACCCGACCCATTAGAGCGAGGAGGCAGGGAATGTTGCGGGTCCCAACCCTGAGGGAGATACACCTGGTGGGACCCAGAAGAAGGGCCTTCTCCATGGTGGCTCCATCTCTCTGGAACATCATTCCCCCAGAGATTAGAATGACCCCCTCACTAATACTCTTCCGAAAGGCACTGAAGACCTGGTTTTGCCAGCAGGCCTGGGGAACCCAGAGAGGGATGGAGCCCATCAGGTGGCTAGTGTGATCTACTGTCATTGGGGAGGGGGGTGGGAGTTGCTTTTTGATTTTTTTTTTTGTTTTCCCAAATGTTGTTCTAATTTATTTGATTCTTTTTATTAGTTTTTATTGTTTTTATTTTTATTGTTTTGTTTTAAATATGGTTTTACATTCTGTAAGCTGCCTCAAGTCACCATGGGCGAATAGGTGGCAATATAAATTAAATAAATATCTGTCATTTTTAACAATTCTGTCTTATTGCTTTATACATTCATTTAATCCATATTGTTTTATTTTCAAACCATTGATAAAGTAAATCCCATACTGTATAATATTTCTATTTCTTCTTTTCCTTTAATTTCCAATGTTACTCTACTCATTTCTACACATTCAAATATTTTCTCAATTATTTTCCCTTCTGTCAGTATCTTATCGCTTTTCCAATTCTGAGCAAATACAATTCTAGCTGATATAAGTACATGTATAATTAAATATGTTTTTGTTTTTTGTTTCTTTTTGCTGTAACCTTCAGATACCATTCCTAATAAAAAATATTTCAGGCTTCAAGTCTATGTGTTGTTTTATCATTTTTTCCAACCATGTGTGTATTTTTGTCCAATTTCTTTTAGCTTCTATACAAGACCACCACATATGGTAATATGTTCCCAGTGTTTGGTGACACATCCAGCATTTGGCTGATTTATCTTTAAACATCTTAGTTAATTTTGCTGGTGTAAAGTGCCATCTATAAAACATCTTATGCAAGTTTTCTTTATATGCTGTCGATATTGTTAGTTTATATTTCTTATCTCATAACTTCTGCCTTTATCTAGTTCTATAGTATATCCAAAGTTTTTTGCTCATGCTATCATTATTTCCTGAACTTGTTCTTCTAATTTAACATCTAATAAATCACAATATTGTCTTTTAATCAGCTTATCTTCTGTTCCTGTTAATATTTTATCCAATTCTGTCAACTCCTTTTCATATCTTGATTGTATCTGTGTACATGAATACCAATGCAACCCTTGTTCATTCAATTCTTGTTTTGTTTTGAGCTAACCCTTTTTATTTAAAATATCTTTGTATCTAGCAATAGTTTTTATTTTACAAACATTTGTATGTATAAGTGCTTCCATTGTTGACAACCAAACTGGTATCTTCATATAATATTGTTCTCTAGTTTTTCCCCATGCTAGTAACAATGTGTTCCTGATGATATGCCTTTGAAAATACCCATGTATTTTGCTTCTCCCATACCACAAAATGCATGCCAACCCATTTGCAAACCACGTTCTTCCAACATTAACAACCTTTTGTTCCTCAGTGTAATCCATTCTTTCATCCACGGTTAATACCGTGGCCTGATAATACATTTCCCAATTAGGTAACCCAAATCCTCCTCTAACTCTCGAATCATGTAGCATTTTACATTAATTCTTGCTTTCTTCCCTTGCCATATATATTTCAATACTTGTTTATTGATATCTTCAAAATATTTTTCCCAACTTTATTGGAATTGTTTGAAACAAATACAACATTTGTAATATGTTCATCTTAATTGCTGCAATTCTTCCTTTTAGTGATAACTACATATTACCCCATTTTTCCAACTGTCTTAATTTGATGTTTAAGTTTATAGTAATTATCTTCTTTAATTATTCCATCAACTGAATTCCTAAATATTTAACTTTCTTTACAACTTGAATATTTATACTCTTTATCAATTCTTTTTTTCTATTTAACTTTATGTTTTTTCCCAATATCTTAGTTTTTCCCTTTGTTTATTTTCAATCCAGCCATATCCCCAGATTCCTCTATTTAGTTTATTTTTGGGTCTTGTTCCTAGAGGTTCTTCTAATATAAAACTAAATCATCTGCAAATGCCTGTAATTTGTACTCCTCTTTTCTTATTCCCATCCCTTTTATCTCCTTATCTACCCCAATATTTCTATTTAATACTTCTAATGTTAATACAAACAACAGTGGCGATAGAGGACACTGTTGCCTTGTTCCTTTCTCAATATGAATTTTCCCCATCAGTTCTCCATTAACCTTTGCATATTGTTTATAATATGTTGTCTTAATCATGTTAATAAACCTTTCCCCAAATTCCATTTCTTCCATTTGTGTCAACATAAATTGCCAGTTCACATTGTCAAAGGCCTTTTGTGCATCTAAAAATATCAACACCAATTGTTTTTCAGGATGTGTTTCATGGTATTCCAAAATGTTTAAAATTATTCTCATATTGTCCTTTATTTGTCTCTTAGATAAAAACCCATTTTGATTTGGATGCATAAATTGGTTTAGGTATCTCTTTAATCTTTCAGCTATTATTGATGCAACTATTTTATAGTCCAAGTATAATAATGATATTGGCCTATAATTTTTAATCTGTTGTAAATCAGTATCGTCTTTTGGTATAAATGTATGCTTGCATCCATGAGTTAGGTGTTTTGCCTGAGACAATATTTCATTTACTATTGCTAGTAATATATTGCTTAAAAAATCTTGTAGGGTTTTGTACATTTCTCCTGGTAGGCCATCTGGCCCTGGCAATTTCCTGTTGTTTTGTCTTTTAATTGCTTCTGTTAGTTCCATCATTGTAATTCGTTCCTCTAACATTATTTTAGTTTCTTCTGGTACTTTAGGTAATTTTATCTTCTTTAGGTATTTCTTTATTTCAACCTTCCCCATTTGTTCTTCTTTGTATAGTTCTCTATAATATTTTTGTATTATTTTTTTTTAATCTTCATTTTTATAACATAAATTCCCTTTAACATCAATTAGTTGAGAGATCCTTTTCTTTTCTTTCTCTTTTTTCAGTCTATATGCTAGCCACATTCCTGATTTTTTTGTATCTTTGAAAAAGTTCTGTTTGGGATTTTTTATTTTTTGTGCTAGCTCTTCTTTATCTACCTTTCTTTGTCTGTCCCTTTATCATTCTTTCCCTTTTCTCTTTTTTTTTTTTTCTTCCTTCTCTCTCTCTTTCTCTCTCTCTCTCTTTCTTTTCTCTCTCTCTCTTTCCCTCTCTCAGGCTCACCCCATTGACTTGGTGCACTGCTTCACTCAAACTTGCTTGGGCAGGTCCCTCCGGTGCAGCAGGCTCAATGGGATAGACCTGTGGGGCTGGCACCTAGAACGCGGCAGTGGCGGCACATTTGAAAAGTAGAGCAAAGCCAGAGGTCAGTAATTTTTGCTGCAAAGAATCACAAAAGCTTCTGGGCTGTGCACAAGAAGGGACACACATGTCAATGCAATTCAGCAACATAAAATAAAGAAATACAAATAAAACAAATCAACAAGAATCAGCAAAGCATCTCTGATTAGATTCTATTCACTACTAGAATCTAATCAAAGATGCTTTGCCGATTCTAGTCCAATGATCTGCTCCAGCAGGGTTAGAAGTGTGTGTGTGTGTGTGTGTGCGTGTGTGTGTGTGTGCGCGCGCATGGCTGTCAAAACTCCCAAAACAGGTCAAGTAGATCTGGGAAGGCCAGTCATAAATTAGAACAATTGCTAAACAATCGGCCACTTGTATTTGATTTGCCAGTTACCTGGCAACACCCACCCAGTCACATGATCACCAAATCACACCAGTCATGTGACCAGCAAGCCATGCCTAGCCAGCAAGCCACGCCAGCTAGTCACATTACCAGCAAGCCACGCCCTCAAATTAGATCACGCCCGCAGAAATTTGAATCCCACCCCTGGGTGGGGGGCACCAAGGATGAGTTTGTAGCACCAAGGGGGAAGTGGACTGAAAATGTTTGGGAACCACTGCTCTAGAACATCATTTCTCACCAAAAATGCAATTTAATGGATAGTAAAGATCTTATATTTAAGCAAGAAAAAAACCAAATGCATAGGAATAGAATAGGTGGTGCCTGGCTCAATGGAAGTAACTGTGAGACCAATCTAAGAGTCCTAGTGGATAACCATTAAGTATGAATCATAAGTGTGCTGCAACTGCCAAATAGTCATTGCAGTTCTTGATTGCATCAAAAAGGAATAATATCAAGATCACATGAAGTATTAGTACCACTATAGACTGCTTTATAAGATTACACTTGGCATCTTGTATCCAATTTTGGTCACTGCAATTCAAAACAGATATAAAGATTTTAGAAAGAATATAGATAAGAGAATTGAATTGGTCATGCCCATGCACTCACATGACTACCCAGCCCTGCCTTCTCAGCTGGCCATTAGGGCAGAGAACCGGTTGTTAAATTATTTGAATCTCACCACTGCCCCAAACCATTCCCTGAAACTTTAGAGTAATAATTAGAACTGAGTTGAAAAGTGGCAGAATCATAAGAACCAATTGGAAAAAAGACAATGTTCTGGATACTCAGATCACATCAGGCAAATACCACATTTCTGAAGAAAAAAAATGATGTTGTCTGAAGAAATGTCTGAAGCCAGACAGATTGTTCCCAGGTAGATCACTAGCCTTAATCTACCTGCTGGGTATTGAAATAATTCCTTGTTCAAGAATCCAGGAATATAACTTAGGATGTTTATCAAACAATACAAGTCCTAAAAAATTTACCAATCAGCAGGACTGAGTTGATAACCTTACTATTTTCTGTTAGGAATGAAATGGTGACATCCCATTTAACAGATTTAATCAATTGAAAGAGTTGGAAGGGAACTTGTAGGTCATCAAGTTCAAACCCCCGCCCAAACAGAAGACCCTACACCATTTCTAACAAATGGCAGTCCAATATCTTCTTGAAATTCTCAAGTGATGAAACTCCCACAACTTCAGAAGGCAAGCTGTTCCATTGGTTGATTGTTCTCACTGTCAGAAAATTTCTCCTTATTTCCAGGTTAAATCTTTCCTTGTTCAGTTTCCATCCATTATCCCTTGTCTGGCCTTCAGGTGTTTTAGAATATAGCTTGACTCCTTCCTCTCTGTGGCAACCCCTCAACTATTGGAACACTGCTATCATGTCTCCCCTGGTCCTTCTCTTCACTAGACTAGCCATGCACAGTTCCTGTAACTGTTCTTCATATGTTTTATTCTCCAGTCCCCTAATCATCCTGGTTGCTCTTCTCTGTACTTTTGCTAGAGTCTCAACATCTTTTTTTACAGTGTGGTGACCAAAACTGTAGTGGTGCACTGTTTGTACACCAGGTACAACAGTGTGATGGAAGAACCTCAGCTTGAACTGTCAGCTTAGAAAGCAAGGAATCGCCCTGGGACATAGGTTCCCCAGAGGGTTCCGCTGTAATTTCATCCGGACCCAGCTGAGCAGTATTTTGGGCCTTGTAGACTTGAACAAGGATGATCAGAAGAGATTTCTAAAGGTTGGTTGCTCAGGCTTTAAACCCTCATCCTCTCAAAAATTTGGAGACTCTAACCTCCCTTCCTCCTCCTCAGACAGAGGAGTGGCTCTGGTCAGACAGGTCCATGGAACATTCTTCCCTGTAGTCCACCCATTCAGTATGAGAGGAAGCTAACCCTTGCTCAGGTAGTCTGTTATACTTGGCCCTCTCAGGTAGGGCTACCTGCTGAGGGAAAGGATGATAAAAACCAAGGGCTAACTTAGTAGGGCACAGAAATTTGCTGAAATCCTTCAGCAACCCCCTGTCTAATTGCTACCGTTACCACCTCTTTAATATCTTCAAGACTGCTAGTTACAGGAGATTCTACGGGGCATAGGCCAGCAGCTATTGGCATAAAAGTGGCCTCCAACCCTTGTCTATTCCCGCCTTAGGGCAGATTCCCATAAGCATTGGTGCTTCTGATGCTGAGACTGCCTGCCTAAAACTAGGGCCAGTTCTGCTTAAGGCCTGAGTTAAAAAAAAAGCCTCAGCAGCCCCATCTGGAGACCATGCCTGTAAACGATGTGTAGGGCCTAGTTCTGCCTTTGCAGCCCTGGACAGTTTGTGGGCAGACCTGAAAATCACCAGACTGAGGAGACAGTTGGCTCTGCCCGCCTGTTTGTTCCAGGCTTTTTGCAAATTGCTTTGCCAAGGTCTCATGTCTCCTTTTTTCAGCCTTAAGCTCTGTTTTTGAGGCCTTCTTGGTAGCGAAGGCTTTGGCCTTAATCTTGGCTGCCACCTCCCATTTAGTTGAATGGGGCCTTGAATGTCTTTTTGTTTTGGATGGCCCTTGAGAAGCTTTGGCAGAATGGGCCTCATTGCAGCCTAGTAGACCTGACAGGGCCTGTGTGTCCTTCATTTTGCTACGGCCCATTGAAATAGGCTCTGGAAGCAGCCTATCTAGTTATCCTCCCTGCTTCCTTAGGCCAGGCGAGCAGGATCACCGCTGTGAGACCATACTTAATGCCATGAATATAAGCAAGGGTGGGAATATAAGCAAGTTTGCACCTATTCGCTAGAACCAGTTGTTAACATTCTAAGCAGTTTGGAGAACTGGTTGTTAGAAGAAATTACTGGCCTAATCCTGTAAGGAAGACAGGAAGGAAACATTCTGGTGTTGCTTACAGAAACTGCCTCTCCATTAACCCTTATTACATTCTTGGCAGGACTAGACTTCTGTCTCACAAACTTCTCTGGAGTTTTTTTTCCTCCTTTGCTGGTACTTTGCTTGTATGGAGTGACCATTCAAAGTTACAATGGCACTGAAAAAAGTGACTTATGAACATTTTTCACACTTACAACTGTTGCAGCATCCCCACAGTCATGAGAGGCCAGGGGAGGAGATGTGTGCCTCAATGTGAGTGATATTGAGTTGGCCACGTCCAGCCAATAACATGACCACCAAGCCACGCCCACTGACTAAGCCATGCCCACAGAACCAGTTGTTAAAAAATTTGAATCCCACCCCTGGATATAAGGCCCAGGAATTTAAATGGGCCAAATTTTTCCTTTTAGTCAACTGAGAAGTGCTGCAATAAAGCTGATAGGCACAGTTGATAAGTTGCCCTTGCACCAGCTGCACAAAGGTCTGGGGCCAGTGTGTAAAACCTTGGCACAAGCCGAGGTTCTTATGCCAGTACTCACTCTGTTGCTGTGCTACCACCCTGGCACCAAAGCCCTGGCACTGGAGGAGAGTGGATTCCCACTCTCCACAATGGTGCAGGCTCCACTGGATTCCCAGGAGCAGCTGATATTTAATTTTGTTGATTGTTGTTATTTCAATAGTAAACTAGCAAGAGCTCGTAGAGGCATGTCCTTCCCCAATGAGGGGCTGAGTCAAAAGCTGGGTGCCATGGCAACAGAGGCAGGTCTTATCAGCTTGAGACTCAGTCCCTATGATGAAGGAGGAGTTTTCCCTAGCCTGGACTCTCGCAGCAGCGTGGAGGAGAAAGAGGGGGGAGGGAAGGAGGAGGGAAAGAGAAAGAAAGAGAGAGGGAGGGAAGAAAGAGAGAAAGGGAATGGGAAAGAGAGAGAGAGAAAGCATGCACACACACATACATATATAATATCATTTAAGCCTTATAACATTATCCGCACTTCCTAAGTTATGCCAAATATCTTCAAAATATTGTTCTTGTCAAATCCAGAGGAATATTTTCTTTAGTAACGTTGATGCTTTATCCTCAAAAGTAATGGAAGGAGAGATAGTACATCACCTATCAAGAATATCCCTGTGTATGTTCTTTCACAAAAGTTGAACCAATTGCACATATTCTATTTATATGCTTTTGAACCATCTGCCAAGCTGATACTATATCCTTGAATTGACTCAAATGAGAAATAATGCCTTTCCTCCCAAGAAACCATTCTACAGCACACCAAGAGCAATCATGGTTAGAAGATGATGGGTGTGATTAGTTGAGTCACAATTTCCACCCTAACATATTAAGTTCAAGAGATCTTTTGTTATTTTTGCAATTATTTTTATTATGAACATTAATATTATTACCATTTTACTTTTTTCTGGGTATTTATATTATTCTATACCTACTGTTATTTGTTTTATTTTGTCTCTAATTGTTCTTTTGATCTAAGGTTTCAAATTCAATGAATAAAGAAATATCCAAACCAAACAAAGATTTTGGGGAGTTAAAATTGATCCTCTTGTAACCCAGAATTTGAACATTTCTTGTTCAAATGTCATGCAATCCAGTCAAGCCCCTTGTATGAGCAGCATGTGACTTATGGATTAGCCATTGCCTTAACAATCTTTACTGTACAAATTAAGTATTTTAAAAATGAAATCCCCACACATAGACTCCTAAATACAAAACATATGAAAGGAATTTGATCTTCTTAATACTATCACTTCTGTTCAGCTAATTATACAAGCCAGCTTAATTTTAATGACCATCATATTATCTGATGGCAGTTTATCTCCATGTTTTGCAACTCAGACAAAACAAAACAAAACAAAACTGATTCCCGCCCCCTCTACTAAAGACACATTGGCTAATCAAACATAATACAATGTTTTACTCTGATGCTATAGGTCTGCAGGAACAAAGTACAGCAGTGAAATAATAAGATGCTTCTAGAGTAATCCAGTTCCAATTTATAATTAGGAACACAATGAAAGACATTTGGTGGATGCTTGCCAATATACAGCCAAAATAAAACACTTGCAGCACTGAATCATTCACAGTATTCATAGGCTAAGAATAATTAATTTAGCAACAGACTCATTCAGAATTTGGCATAGCATCTGCTCAATCATACTGTAGTACTGGGGCTAAAGGAATTTCCTGGAATCCATATGCCTTCCCCCTAAACTTTAAAAGGTTTTATGTGAAAGTATTAAACACCCCCCACAAAACCCAATCCCAGCTTGAAATTTCTCATGACCCATCATGGCTTGACAAATTTCCTTTTTGATGAAGGGCTCTCATACCTGGGGTACAAAACTCCAGAAAACAAATAGAAGGCAACAAAGAGTTTGTTTTCTGCCATCTACGGCCATCTGCATCTGGTGGTCATCTGGATTTTTGCATCCCAGATACAGTAGCCTACCTTAGTTGCATAATTTTATCCTTATCTCATCCTCAACTGCTCTGAACCATTCATGTCATTCATATATTTACCAGTAGATAAGCATATTTTTCCAGTGTATCTTCAAGATCCATAAAATCAATGAAATTTTATTATTATTAACATTGTTTTGGAGGGAATATCAAATGATCTATTTGAAGGAGGAGTGATCAAAGGTTGTTTAGAAAGTGCTGGGAGCCATAATATATTGCTTTCTGAGTTCCTTTCATACCTTTATCCTCCTTCCTTTTAAAATTGAAGCTTCTCTTCAGGCTTCCAATAAAGTATTGAAGAATAGAATCGGGACTATTTTAATTTGATAAGAATAAAGCACATATTAGTGTATTATAGTATATTATTTCTGACTAACAAAATTCCAAAATAACCAGAACTCCAATATTTTAATCCTCAAAAAAGAATCATTATGTGAGGAAAATATATGTGTCCCAGTATAACGTTGCAGGATCCAATCTTAGTCAGTCATCAGGACCAAAGATTTCAATCTACCAAGCTTTGAGGCTCATGCTGAGCCCATCATCAGAGAACTTCTCTCTCTCCAGAATATTGGATCCTTCAAGAATCATCATATCCTTAAGGAATTATGAAATAAACAGACTGCCACTATACAATATAGGGAAAAAGAGGAAGGTTATATGTATCTATTGCACTTTATATTATGTTCTAAAATAATTTCAATGTGTATATTTTTCCTTAAGTCCTTCTGGCTCCTTTTTTTTTTTTTTTTTTGCTTTTTCATATCACAAAAATAATGAAGGTCATGAACTGATTTTTGTTACTTACATGCCAGTTTCTCTAATAATCATCATTTTAATAATTTTTCTGTCTCCTTCTCTAGTACATTTTTCTGGACATAAATGCATGAATATGGAAATCAAATTTTTGCCCATTTGGTACGTTCTCATCCTGCCCCAGAGAGATTCATACAGTTCTACACATTGATGCAAATGCAGCCTTTTATAGAGGGTTCTGGGCAGGGGTGGGATGCTACCAGTTTGGCCCAGTTCTATAGAATTGGTAGCTGCGAAGAGCAGTTGACACTGAACCCGTTTGCTGTTGCCCAGGCTCTAGGCTGTCCCTTCTTTCCTGCTTTTCCCTTCTCAACTGCTTTGCGCAGCACAGCTGAGATTGAAAAAGCAGGAAACAAGAGGATTTTCAAACACTGCGCACCTGCATGCAGCACTTGTCAGCTGTCCAGGCAGCACAGCTGATGATTTCTTGAAAATGCTGCACACATGCGTTATGATTGTCTGCAGTTCAGAGAACTGGCAAATCGTTCCACTGGCTGGCCGCTCCCCACCCCGTTCCCTCACTCCTTACCTGGCATGCGAGCCATCCAACTTGCCTGATTTGGTAAGTTGCTATTTTTCCTTTCCCACCCCGGTGACCATCAGCTGTTCTGCTCTGCCAGGAGATTTAGATTAGCTAGAAAGCGGAATCCTTGGATTTCTTGCTTTCTAGATAATCTAAAAGCAGAGCCGAACCTTGCTTAGGACTGAAGCTTCTATTTTTCAGTGCAGACTCAGGTAGCTGATTGCAGATAGATAGGTCTCTAAGTGAATTTGTGATTCTGTGAGCAACTCAACCTGCCTGCCTGCTTTGCCTGCTTTTGGGTAAAAATTGCTCTTTGTTTATAAAAAAAAATCAATATTTACATAAATATTTATAATATTTACATACAAGCCATGCCCACCAAGTCACATGACCACCAAGTCATGCCCAGTCAGCAAGCCACACCCACCCAAGTCACATGACCACCAAGCCACACCCACAAATTAGGCCACACCCACAGAACTGGTTGTTAAGAAATTTGAATCACCCCCTCTGGTTCTGGGTGATATCAGCAGAACCTCCATGCTGTATTCATTTTTAACTGGAAAAAATCATTTTTCTGAAAGTAAAGAGGACAGGGTAAAACCAGCAAACATACAATAATTTCTTGCTTTTCATCCATATATCCATAGGTGTGACATTTAACTGAGAATACAAATTACAACCCTTGAAATTGTGGGAATACTTTTCGGAATAGAATGAATAAACGAGGTAAGAAGGACTCTAACTATGATTATCATATTGACAACTTCAGAACAGGTGCAGCTGAGTTTTATTCTACTCTATTAATGGTTACACTTAATAATTTAACTGTCATGCTCTCTTCAGGATCAAATTGAGTAGAATTAACATATACCATAATTTGTACACGAGAACTTGAGTCACTTCTTATACTCTTTAAAATCACAGTTGGATGCTTATGTAATTATTCCCTTGGCAGGAAAATGCATCATGTAAATATTAATAGTGACTAATAACCTTTAAACTCTCACAGTAGGAATACTGGATGTAAAAGAACTAAATAAGAAATGAACAAGATAGAAATGCTGTATTCAGCACAATATTCTCATAGGTTTGTCCCATCCAGCCCCATTTGGACAAAGATACACAAAATATCAAAACCTGTGATAAAAGAATTAAATAAAATAATGGATAACAACAATATCCCTCTTTCGGAAATTATATTGCCTTTTCATAGAAATAAATTATAACTGGGAAAAATCTAAGTCAATTGTCAAATTAGTAGCAATTGAGTATACACAAATCAACTCCACATATCATCCAAAGTGATGTTTTATTAACTGAACTGTATTGACTAAATCATAGTTGCTGGGTTCGTTAAATACACTAAATCATGGTTTCCAAACCATAGTGGTTTGTATAATAAGAGATAATGAAAATACTGAGATGTCTGTCTTCAGCATTGTTACACTTACAGTATCTGTTACATTTTCAACTACTGGTACTTTTAGCATTATATTCAATTCAAAGTAAATTGGATAAAAAAAAATTAAACTCAGAGCATTTTATCTAGTGAAGTATTTTAACTTTTTCCAATGAAAATCTTGTAGGAAGATTACCTGAAGCAGGATTCAAACATGATATACATAGTGTTAAACTTTTCTCAACTTTACTCCAAAGTAATTTTAAAAATAGTAAGATGTTTACATGTTTGCCACTTCTATTCATTGTTTCATTATTAATTTCTTGCTTTGCCTATTGCCATACTAACACCACATTTTTATTGCAACAGAAATTAATATGAAAAAGGGGAAAAATAATCAAGAAATTATTTAAAAATGGAAATAAAAATATTTTCTATAATGAATTTTTTTTCAGTCAAATATGGGAATATTACATAACAAAATAAACCACAGTATATTTTAAGGGCCAATCTGTGGCTGCGTTGACTTGTATTTGATTTAGCTTAGATCCAAAGGAGGAAAATACCTCTCCTACAGGATTTTAGAACTCCAATTTTTTTTTTCATTTTAAATGACATTTCCAATCCATATGTGTGTTCTAATTTTATACAGATGTACTATTTACACCTAAACAATCTTGGTTTGTTTCCTGAGAGGTCGTGGCATGGCATTAAGATCCTGCATTTGTTAAAGTTGTTCCACAATCAATGCATCATGCCAACAACACATCTATTTCACTTCTACAGTTTAGTATTAAAGTTCAGCAGCTACATGCTGCAATATTATTCAGCCATTATTTCAGAAAACTCAAATAATATTGTTGTGGAGCGATGGTAAGGAAGAAGCATGAGACCAGAGCGTACAACTAACAAGGCTTTATTGCAGGGAATAAAGGGTTGTCGCGTCTGCTTGCTAACTTGCAGACTAGCGGGCGACAACGGACTGGCTCTGCTCGACAGCCGGTTTATATAGCCGACTGTCAAACGGAGCCAACCAATGGGAGCGGCTGGTGCTCCCGCTCAAACAGCGGACCTGGTTGGGAACCCCCACCAGTTCCACGGACATAACACTCCTTTCCCCCAGCTGGGAACATGCGTAGTCCTGTAGGTAAGTTGGCTGTCTGCGCTGGTGACCAGAACGTCGCAGTTCGGGTGAACTGTTGGCTGGTGACAAGTCCAGGCCCTCGGGACGTGCCTCGACGGTCGTCGGGGCATGGGCTTGCCCTGGCGCGGTGTTCTGTGAAGTCGGCGAGTCCCTTTGCTCGGGCTGACCCGGGCGAGTCTCGAGGTCTGGTTGGCAAACTGGAACACTCGGCTGCTGAGTCGGTGATCCTGGCTGGAAACTCGGGTTCTCCAGTAGACCTTCCTGTTCGTCGGGGAAAACCGGGTCCCACAGGGAGCTTCCGTCTGGCACCGGCAGGGAGACATTGGCGCTGGCAGGTCGGGTTGGGTTGGTATCAGCCACACGTCGCCTTCTGAGTTGGTCCACGTGCCTTCGCCACAAGCGTCCATCTTCCAGGAGGACCCTGTAGGATCTTGGACCTGTGACTGACACGATTTGACCTGGTACCCACAAAAGATCCCCTGCATAGTTCCTGGCGTACACCAGGTCTTGCAAGGCAAAGTCTCTGACCAGACTGTCAGACCCTAAAGGGGTGTCTGGGCAGTAGTGGGGGTGTAGCCTGTCCAGGGTGGTTCTAAGGCATCTCCCCATTAAAAGTTCGGCGGGAGATTTGTTAGTAGTGGTGCAAGGCGTCGTATGTTGGCTGAGCAGGAAACGAGACAGTTTAGAGTGCCAGTCTTCCTGGCCAAACCTGGTGAGTGCCTCCTTGGCTGACCTTACTGCTCTCTCTGCCATCCCGTTGCTAGCGGGGTGAAAGGGAGCTGTAAGGACATGTCTGATGCCCAAATTAGCCCACGTACATACTGAACTCACATGATGTGAACTGCGGGCCATTGTCAGACACCAGCGTGTCTGGAAGTCCATGGGTGACAAATAAACGGGTCAGGGCTTTGACTACTGCTTGGGTGGTGGTCGTGGGAAGCAAGGCCACGTCAATCCACTTGGAGTAGAAATCCACGACCACCAAGAAAGTCTTGCCATGCACTGGTCCGGCCAGGTCGATGTGCAGGCGAGACCAAGGGGCGCTAGCACTTTCCCACCTGGTGGGTGTGGCGGCTGGCGGGGCAGCCCTGGTTTCTTGGCAAGGTTGGCAAGAGCTTACCCAGTTGGCGATTTGAGCATCCATGCCGGGCCACCAAACATAGCTGCGGGCCAACGCCTTCATCCTTACGATGCCCGGATGGCCCTCGTGAAGCACCTTCAGGATGGGTACTCGAAGGGTGGCTGGGATGACTACTCTTGTACCCCACAATAGACATCCCTGTAGCCTCGACAGTTCCTGCTGGCGGGTTTTAAAGGGAACAAAGTCAACTGTACATTGAGTTTCCGGCCACCCCCTTCCCACCCAGTCCAGAACCTGGGCAATTATTTTGTCTTTTTTTGAGTGCGCCGCGATGTCTTCGGCTGTCACTGGAAGTTTGAGTTCGTTGACCTCAAAAATGGCGTGAATTGGTGCAGGGTCCTCGACTGGGACTGGCAGGGGGCAGCGACTGAGGGCATCGGCATGACTCAAGTTCTTGCCAGGACGATGCACCAACTTGAATGAGTAGGCGGCCAGAAACAAAGTCCATCTGGTCATTCTGGGTGAAAGTACCTGCGGGTTTGCTTATCTCCAGATAAAAGTCCTAGGAGAGGTTTATGGTCAGTCACAAGTTCAAAATGGTGGCCAAATAAGAATTCGTGGAACTTTTTAACTGCGGCAACCGCAGCCAGGGCCTCTTTATCGATTTGGCTGTAGTTCCTTTCTGCCGTGGAGAAAGTCCTAGAAAAGAAGGCAATTGGTGCCTCGGAGCCGTTGGGGAGTCTGTGGCTTAGGACAGCCCCAATCCCAAAAGGGGATGCGTCAGCAGCCAGGACCAGAGGAAGGCGTTGATCGAACTGGACTAAAACCGCTTCCGATGTGAGTAATGATTTGACTGATTTGAAAGCGTGGGCTTCTTTGGGTCCCCAATGCCAGGGTGAGTCTTTATCTAAGAGTCTATGTAGAGGTTCAGCAACAGATGCTTTGTGTGGGAGGAATGAGGCGTAAAAGTTTAGAAGCCCCAGAAAGGCTTGTAGTTCAGTCTTGTTGGTTGGTGTGGGTGCCTCGTGGATGGCCTTCACCTTGGACTCAATTGGGTGGATGCCAGAGGCGTCTATCCTATAACCCAGAAAGTCCACCTGCCTAGTGGCGATGGCTCACTTCTCCCTTTTAAGTTTGAGGCCATGCTGCCTAAACTTCTCTAGCACTGTCCTGACCCTCTGAATGAGTTGAGGTCGGCTAGTAGCTGAGACTAAGATGTCATCGAAATACGGAACAACTCCTGGGAGACCTTGGAGAATCCGTTCCATGAGTGATTGGAAAATACCCCGGGCCACACTGACCCGAATTGAGGCGCTTACATTTGAATGCCCCTCTATGTGTGACTATGGTTTGTAATTCAGCTGTCTGATCATCAACAGGGAACTGTTGGTATGCCTGGGACATATCTAACTTGGTGAAAATGGTACCGGGTTCGAATGTGTGTAACAGGTGCTGAATAACAGGGACGGGGTATGCGCTGACCTGTAAATAACGGTTGAGCGTGGTTTTGTAGTCTGCGCAGATCCTTAAACTGCCATCCTTCTTGAGTGGGGTGACTATGGGGGTCTCCCATTTGGCAAAATCAGTAGGTTCTAACACCCTTGTTTAAGTAGTTTGTCTAATTCTGCGTCCAATTTAGGACGGATGGTGAAAGGCACCCTGCGTGGCTTAAGGCGGAGAGGAATTGCCTGGGGATCTACGGAAAACGAGATGGGGTGCCCGAATAGCAGCCCAGCTCGCTGCTAAATACGTCAGAAAAATCAGAAAATAATGTATCTACGTCAGAAGTTGAGACAGCATGGATCCCAGTTACACTAAGGCCAAGGGAAGGAAACCAATCAAGTCCCAACAGGCTGGGGAGGGCACCGTTAACAACCACTAAAGGCAAATGGCCTTTAAAGGCTTGGAATTGAATGAGGAACTTGCCTTTCCCGAGGACAGGAATGTTCTTGCCCTGGTAGTCCCGCAGTGTCAGGTGGCATCTTTGGAGCTGTTTCCTTGACAGTCTGGGCTGGATCTTCTTCAGAGTGTCCCAGGAGATGATTGAGAGTGCAGATCCCGTGTCTACCTCCATCCTGCAGGGTTTACCTTCTAGGAAAACAGAAATTTTAATTTTATCAGGGGTTTGGGAAGTATGGTTAGCGTGGTAGCAGGTATAGCAGTCCTCCACTTGCCTTTGGGAAATAGAAGGTGGTGGAGGTCTTTGAGGCAAGGAGCGCCCTGCTTGGCATACTCTAGCGAGGTGACCCTTCTTCTGGCAGTTCAGGCAGATGGCGTTTCTAAACCTGCAGGATGCCCTAGAGTGGGAGCCTCCGCAGGTTAGGCACAAGGGCGATTGTTTGGGGGTGAAGTTGTTTGTCTGTCCCGCTCCTACCTGTGAAGGCTTCTGATGCTTAAGGCGGTTAATGTCTGATGAGTCTGTGGGGTCTTCTTCACTGAGCACTTCTTCAGAATGGACGGTTGGACTGGTGGGCTTTAATGGAGTGCCCTGAATCTCAGCTGCTGACTGGGCAGAGAGCTCAGCAGCCAGGGCTTCCTCCATGGCTAGGGCCAGATTCAAGTCCTTTTTTGCCAGCAAACGTCTTTGGAGTCTCAGGTCTCTAACCCCACAGACGATCTGGTCCAACAGCATGTCTTCCAGATATACTTTGAAACCGCACTGTAAGGCAGCTGTCCTCAGGGCAGCCATGTATTCGTTGATCGACTCCCCCACTGCCTGCTTCCTGATTCTGAAGGCATACCTTCTAGTGATCTGGGATGGTTTTGGCGCGTAGTGATTGGAGAGTATTTCTTGTAGTTCATCCCATGGGATGCTTCTGATGGCGCGTGGTGCGACTAACGCTGTAGCGGTGTCAAAAACGGCGGCCCCACAATAGCTGAGGAAATAAGACTTCTTTCTATGTTCCGCAGCATCAGCTAACCCGATGGCATCGAGGAAATGGCTGAAGCGATTCTTGTAGGAGTCCCACATTTCCTCGTTTGGCTTGAATGGCGGGAATGCTGGATTAGCATTCATCGTGGGTAGTGTCGGGTTCGTCTTCTACAATCGTCTTTGAAATCGCGCTCTTAAAAGAGCACAGGCTGTGACTGTCTCTCTGGGCTACGTAGCTCTTTTTGAATTTCGCGCTCTTGGTGAGCGTTGGCGGCCGCGGCTACGGTGCCGGTGGCTCGTTTCAGTGACTGCAGCTCGAGTAATGGTGGTTTGAATTTCGCGCTCTTTGTGAGCGTTGCGTGGCTGCGGCTACAGCGCTCGTGACTTCACTCTCAGTGATTTACAGCTCTTTGAATAGACGCGTCTGGTTAGCCTTCGACCATCCCACCTTCGTCGCCAGTGTTGTGGAGCGATGGTAAGGAAGAGGCATGAGACCAGAGCGTACAACTAACAATGCTTTATTGCAGGGAATAAAGGGTTGTCGCGTCTGCTTGCTAACTTGCAGACTAGCGGGCGACAACGGACTGGCTCTGCTCGACAGCCAGCTTATATAGCCGACTGTCAAACGGAGCCAACCAATGGGAGCGGCTGGTGCTCCCGCTCAAACAGCGGACCTGGTTGGGAACCCCCACCAGTTCCACGGACATAACAAATATCAAAAGAGAATTTTGTTTCTCTGAAGAGTTTCCTGTTTGTAGCACAGAGTACTTTAAAATACAGAGGAATTCAGCAGTAGGAGTAGATTCTATGAACCCACTATTATGTTAATCAATGTGCCTTATCTAACGAAGAAAAGTATTTTTCCTTAAGTTTTCCAAATTAATTATTCTACAATTAGAACCCCTCCAGTTACAATTATTATATAACAACAACAAAAATAGCAGCTATAATGGCAAGATTGCAACTTGCATAATTACTAGCTTTATTTTTTTTAATATCTTACTTTGTAGAATACTTTGAGTCTTTTCTCATTTGCTACCATTAGTAGGAGGGACATATTTTTTCCTATACCATTACATTACACCTAGATGGGTTATCTACTGCAGCTCGATTCCATCTCTTGCTCACTACTATGACAAGCATACAAGACCTTGATTCAGTCCTCTCATAGGATCCTCTATTTTTTATTACTTGAACAGTTTGGTAAACAAACATAGGATAAGGATGAATTGACCATACCCATGAAATCAAATCCCCTAGTGTTTCCTCTTACAAGAACTGATTGCTATATATGCCAACTGTTCCCAAAACACAGCAACTGTCCTCAGCCCATGCAAGAACTATCCAGAATGGGTTCCACAAAATCACTGAATTTTGTTATTCTCAATGCGCTAGTGCTTGCATCTTGTCCTGTGCAATCATTGAACCTTAATGTCCTTGTTTAGAATAGAAGGAAAGATCCAATTCATCAAAAGCATCTCATAAATGACAACTCTGTATTAGGATTATTATATTGAACTATAGGCCAACAGCTATATATTGTTAGCATTCTGGCTTAGCAATTCACAAAAATCAGCAGAGGGAAAATATTTTCTGCTATAAAGAAATGGATTTATTAGAACTGGATATGGTCAGAGCCAAGATGGGTAAGATAATGAGAATTCAATATAAAATAAAAGAATAGTTTCATGCATATATCCTTCTCAGCCAGCCTTAAGTTCCTGCTGCAATTTTGTGGGTAGAGTAATAGCAGAGGCAAACAAGCTTAATAAGACTAATTAAGGGACTGGGTGGTATTCAGCAGGTTCTGACCAGTTCTGGAGAACCAGTAGTGGAAATTTTGAGTAGTTCAGAGAACATCAAATACCACCCCTGCTGGTCCCACCCTCATATATTATCTGCCTCCTGATCGGCTGGGTCTTCTTTTGCTGCCCTGCATAGGAGAACGGAGTTGGAAAGTAGGTTGGTGGGGTGGGAAGGGAAGGGAAGGGGGATATTGCAGTATCCTTCCCCTTCCCACCAAGCCACAACCACAGAACTTTGAATCCCAACACTGGAATCCATAGAAAGAGAACTTAAAGAAAATGTAATTATAAAGGATACTATTAAAAGAAGTGGTCGACCTATACTCCAAAGCACATAAAGTAATGGACAAGAAGTAATAGATGGAAACTAATGAAGGAGATAAACAACCTAGAAGTAAGGAGAAATTTCCTGACAAAACAATTAATCAGTGGAATGAGTTGCCTCCAGAGGTTGTGGGAGTTCCAAAACTCATGGTTTTAAAGAAGAGATTGGACAATCATTTGTCTGAAATGGTATAGAGTTTATCAGATAACAGATAATCAGAGTTGAAAGGAACCTAGTAGGTCATCTACTTCAACACCTCCGCCCAAGCAGAAGACCCTACACCATTTCTGACAAATGGCAGTCCAATCTCTTCTTGAAAGTCTCAAGTGATGGCACTCCCACAACTTCCGAGGGCAAGCTGTTCCATTGGTTGATTGTTCTCACTATCAGAAAGTTTCTCCTTATTTCCAGGTTAAATCTCTCCTTGTTCAATTTCCATCCATTATTCCTTGTCTGGCCTACAGTGCTTTATAAAATAGCTTGACCCCCTCTTCTCTGTGGCAACCCCTCAAATATTGGAAGACCTCTATCATGTCTCCCCTGGTTCTTCTCTTCACTAGACTAGCCATGCCCAATTCCTGTAACCGTTCTTCATATGTTTTAGTCTCCAGTCCCCTAATCATCCTGGTTGCTCATTGTACTTTTTTATAATGTGGTGACCAGAACTGGATGCAGTACTCTAGGTGTGGTCTTACTAGGGCTTTATAGAGTGGTATTAGTACCTCACTTGATCTCAGTTGTATCCCTCTGTTAGTGCTTAGGATTGCATTAGCTTTTTTGGCTGCTGCTGCACACTGCTTCTCATATTTACCTGGTTGTCCATTAAGTTTCCAAAATCCCTCTCACAGTTATTACTATTGAGCCTGGTTTCACCCAGTCTATATGTGCACTTTTGGTTTTTCTTGCCTAAGTGTAGGACTTTATTTTTCTTTAACTGAATTTCATTTTGTTAGATACGGCCCAGTGTTCTAGTCTGTCTTTTAGTTTTTAGTTTATTTTATTGTCATAGCACCACGTACGATGAAATCAAACACCATCTTCAGTGCACATCATGACCATGACCATGACCATGAAAATAAATACACACATCCTTCACCCTTCACTCATTGAACCGGAAACCCCCAACGCACCACAGCAACATTGCACTATACAGCAGAATTCAAAAGAGCTACTGCCCTGGGATAGAAGCTGTTTCTCAGCCTATTTGACCTTGTTTTTATTATTCTGTACCATCTGCGAGAAGGTAATAGTTCAAAAAAAGGGTTCCCGGGATGAGATGGATCTTTCTTAAGGCAGCGGGAGCTATAAAGCTCTTCCAAAGAGGGGAGAGGGCAACCAATGATGTTCTGGGCATAACATTAACCCTCTTGAGTACTGCCCTACCTGCCACTGTGCAATTGGCAAACCATACAAAGGTGCAGTATGTTAAAATGCTCTCTATGGTGCAGTGGTAGAAGGTCACCAGCAGTTTTCATTCAGTTGTTGTTTTCTGAGAAGTCTCAGGTAATATAATCTCTGCTGGACCCTTTTGACCAGGGCTGCAATGTGGGCACCCCAGGTCAGGTCCTCTTTTAGGGTAACACCCAGAAACTTAAAACTGGCCACTTGTTCCACTTGGTCTCCATTGATAAGCAAGGGCTGGATGTCTGATCTGTTCCTTCTATAATCCACTATAAGCTCCTTGGTCTTATTGGTGTTGAGGACCAAGTTATTGTCTCCACACCATGAAAGCAATAAGTCCACTTCATCTCAGTAGGCAGACTCATCCACCTGGAGATAAGTTCCACCATTGTTGTATCATCTGCAAATTTAGAAATAGTATTACTCGCGTGAGTGGGGATGCAGTCATGATGTCAAGATCCATCTGGATCTTGAGCCTATCTTCTTGGGTGTTAGCTATTCCTGCCAGCTTAGTATCATCTGCAAATTTGGTAAGTTCCCCTTCTATTCCCTCATCTAAGTTGTTAATGAAGATATTGAAGAGTACTGGGCCTAAGACAGAATCTTGTGGCACCCCACTGCTTACTTCCCTCCATGTTGACTTAGACCCATTAAGGACTACTCATTGAGTATGGTTTGTCAGCCAGTTGCAAGTCCAGTTGTGGTGGTGCTATCTATTATAGCTTACCAAGAAGTAGGTTGTGGTCTACTTTATTAAATGCCTTACTGAAGTCTAAGTATAATATGTTCACAATATTTTGCTGGTCTTCTAATTTAGTCACTATGTTGAAGAATAAAATAAGATTGGTTTGGCATGATCTGTTTTTAACAAACCCGTGCTGACTGCCACTTATTACTTTACTTGTTTCTAGATGTTGGCAGATCCGTTGTTGTTTTTTTTAATTATCTTTTCCAGTATCTTCCCGGGTATTGATGTTAGGCTGATTGGTCTACAATTTCCTGAGTCTGTTTTTTACCACCACCAACCCACCTTTTTTTGGAAGATGGGAACCTCATCAGCTCTTTTCCAGTCCTCTGGTAGTTCCCTGGTGCTCCAGGATTTTTGAAAGATATGGTGCAGTGGTTCTGAGATGACCTCTGCCAGCTCCATTAAAACTCTGGCATGTTGTCCATCAGGCCCTGGTGATTTGTGTTCATCAAGATCAGACAGGTGTTCTCTTACTATTTTTTGCTTATTTTAATTTTTATTTCTGGTCTGTCTTTTACAGTTATCTTTTTGGTGGGTTGAGCTATAGTTTCTTTTTGCATGAAGAGCAATGCAAAGAATGAGTTAAGCAGTTCTGCTTTCTCTTTGTTGCCTGTTACTTGCCATCTTCTCTCTTTTGTGGACAGACTGTTTCTTTGATTTTTTTCTTGTTATTTATATGTTGGAAGAAACTTTTTTTATTATCTTTGACTTTTGTTGCAAGTCTTTGTTTGTTCTGATCCTTTGCTTTCCTGACCTGGTCTTTGCAGATTCTGGCTATCTGCTGATATTCTGCCTTAGTTGTATGCCCCTTTTTCTGTACTTGTCCTTTTTTTCTTTCAATTTGCCAGAGAGATCTTAGAGCAGCCATGCTGGTTTCTTCTTGGATTTCTTGATTTTCTTTCTCAGTGGTATTGTGCTGGTCTGGGGTTCTATGATGGTACTTTTTGGAGTTTCCCAACATTCTTGAGTTGTTTTCCCCTTTAAGATTTTCAACCATGGAATCTTTCCCAAGTTCTCTCTGAGTTTATTAAAATCAGCTCTTTTAAAATCCAAGACTGGTATCATTATGTTCTGTTACTTGTGTTTGTGTTATGTTGAATTCTAGTATGACATGGTCACTCTCACCCAAGGTTCCCGCAGTTTCTTCTTCTCTGTTTGTAAGAATTAAGTCCAGTATGGCTGTCCCACTAGTTCCATCCTACCTTTTGGACAACAAAGTTCCATCCTACCTTTTCGACAACAAAGTTGTTAGCTAGGTTGGTTAGGAACTTATTTGATTTCTCACTTGGTGCAGAATTAGTTTTCCAATTGATATCAGGATAATTGAAGTCCCCCATTATTATTGTTGTATGTTTCCTGCATATGTTTGTTAGTTGGCTGGCAAAAAGGACATCAATATTTTTTGCTTGATTGGGTGGCCTATAATATATACCTATGGCCATGTCATTCTTTTTTTCTTTTATATTGACCCATATGTATTCTAGGAGGTTTTTATCTTTGGTTTCATGCATTTCTGTAGCAATACAGTGGTCCTTTACATACAATGCAACTCCACCACCTTTTTATGGGGTCTGGTTTTTTTGAACAATGTGTACCCTTCTACCAGTATGTTCCAATCATGGGTTTCATCCCACCAAGTTTCTGTTATTTCAACTATATCATATCTACTTTCATGTATTTGTAGTTCGAGTTCACCCTGTTTGTTCCCAAGACTTCATGCATTTGTGTATAAGCACTTGAGATCTTTATGTCTGATGCTGTGTTTACTGTCTATGTAACTTGTGTTGTGCCCACCTGCCCCTACTTTCTTGCCACCTGTTTGATTAATGCACATGGTATAGCATTCACTATTAAATGCTTGGTTTTGGTTGACAGCAAAGTTGATAATCTTACCTGCACAAACATCTATGTTACACGCACTGATATCCTTATTAATTTTTGGTTTCTGGGGACATAAATGTTCTGTATCCATTAATTCTCTATCCAAGCTGTTCAGTTTAAATATTTATCCAGAAAATCTGTGAATTTAATGCCAAGTAACTCAGTCCCTTTCTTTGATGGATGCAAACCATCTCTTTTGTAGTTTTTCATTGGACCAGCTGCAGACATCATGACTAATAAAACCAAAGCCTTCCCTTTTACATCACCCTTTTAGCCACATATTAAACTCCACTACATGGTGGACTTTCCCTTTTTGTTTCTTGTATACTGGTAGAACCTCTGAAAAGATAAGCCTACAGCCCATACTACTAAGTTCATACCCCAAGTTCTGGAAGTCTTTCTGCATAGAAAGTGCATCCTTTTGGGACAGATCATTTGTATCAAGATGTATAATAGTATCAACATCACAGTCCTTACTGGCATTCTTGACTATCTTAAGAATATGCCTCTTGTCTCTGCTGGCAGTAGCACCTGGCAGACACCTGACCTCTTTCAAAACTTCCATATCCTTTCCTAAATTTACATCCCTTCCAATTGAGTCCCCAACCAAAAGGTGGCTTATCTTTTTGGATACCTTGCTCTTCTTGTGTGACTGATGCGTAATACCTGATTCACACTTTCCCCTTTCCAAAGTAAGTTCTTCTTCTCAGACCATGATCCCCAGCTTGTTTGAGTTATCATTATTACAATAACCTTGACCTGTCACTTTAGTATTCCTATTAAGGTCAGCAAAGGCACTGTATCTGTTATGCTGTGACACAGCAAAAGCTTTGTGTTTATGGTCCGCAGCTCTCACCCTGCCAGATTCCATGGTTGTCCATACTGCCCTTTTCCTGTAGGATTTTTGTGGTAGTGGGGGCTGGTAGCACAGCCGCTCAATAGACTGGTATGGCTGGATTGGGCACCTAATTTCTCCTGGAAGAGCACAGATTAGAGATTCTAGATAAGTAATCTGTCCATGTAGACTATTAATTTGTTTACAAAGAGGATAGTATGCAAATTTGAAAAGAGTACTGCGAAAGACAGCTGCAAAACAACTATTACACTGAACTAAGATGGTCATTTGGAAATAAAATAAATCACAACCTCAAGCACACTAACCCTGAATGTATTATTGCTATTTTTGGTTTACAGTTATATGATTGGCATGCAGTTAGGTATGAGGGCTGCTAACTTTCTTCTTTGTATTCACTCTGCCTCCATCATAAACAGCTAGCAGCTCCTCCCACCAGCCTCTGGGAAGTTGAAATGCAATGGAAGTAATTCAAACTACCTTTCTCCTTTGTACTCACTCTCTGCCTCCCTCACAAACAGTCAGCAGCTCCTCCCACTAGCCTCTGGGAAGTTGGAAATGAGGAGTTTCCTACTTGAGGAGTGGGTTGGACTCCAAGATCTCTTTCAACTCTGTTATTCTGTTATTGTTGAGGATGTTTTCATTCAAATTCCTGCATCCCTACAATCAAATTTAGTGGTAAAAATCTATAGCAGCAGTCCCCAACCTTTCTGGCTTGGTAGCCAGGTGGAGGGAGAGGAAATAGTTCTCTGTGACTGACAGGGAGGTACATGCAAACCTGAGTGACCATCAAGAGTGCAAGGGGAGCTTTGTGCACACATACCCACTCCCCCACCCCATGCATGACCTGGTTCCAAGCAGGCCACAGCCCAAGGTGGGTCGCAGCCTGGAAGTTGGGGACCCTTGATCTATAGGGTTTGTGGTGGCAATGGCCTCGAAGAGCCTGAAAGTCTAATTTCTCCAAACAAAAATTCAGAGTTTTGTTAGTCCACAATATATAAACATATCTAATTCAAACATGCACCATCTGTATATATTTTTTAAATAAATGCCTGCCGTACTGGAAAGATAGAGAACACAGAGAAATGTTCTCTAGCAAATATATCATTATCAAGTTTCCCTCTTCATCATTAGTGACTAAATAAAACATATTTGTAGTTGTTCTAAATACCATTTCCTTTCAAAACCCCATGTTGTTCAATTAAAAGTACACTTTTACCTTCATTAGCTATGTAAGTTGATCAGCATGAAAGATTTCTTTTTTCTTTTTTAATTCCCAGTATCCCAGATGTGATTATTCCAATTTGTTACAACAGCCAATAGTGACAGGTAGCTATGAGAGCTATATGATTATTTTCTTCACTCTGGCCTTAGCTGCCAAATCAAGGTAATTCTTAAGCATGATTCTATTTCTCTTTTTGAATCCTCTTGTAATAAAAATATACCTGAAATACTCAATACACATGCATGCATGTATGTAATAAAAAATTAAAAGCCTTTCAGAGAAAAGTCAGGTGTGAACCTATTGAAAAACAGGAGCTTGCCCTACCTTGGTTTTTCTTTCAATTCAGGAAAACATAATTGTAATTAAGACTAAGACTCACTTAGTAAGTAATATAACTTGTCTTTGAGGCTTGTGATTATTTTATGATAATTATTTTAAAGTATTATTTAATTGCAGAAAGTTTGATAAAGCTGTCATATTTATTCAGTATTAATCCACCTGAACAAAGGTTTTGAACAGGAGATCCAAAAAGGTACAGTAATTCCCTGGAGTAAAACATCATTTGACAGTCTAGTCCAATCACTGGGTTGAAGAATTATTTAAAATATAATCCATAAAAATGTATTCCTTCCAAGTTATTGTTTCTGTATTGTTTCTTCTGGTTTGGTAACCATGCTGTGACCATTGTCTATACCTGCTATTTTCTTATGAAGAGGAACATTAAATTAATGTATTCTCCCTTACTAATTCTCCATTCTATTATTTCTAGCATCAATTCACTGATGATAATGAAAATGAAAATGAAAATACATTGTACTCAGACCAAATATCATCAATAAATATCTTACAGCACAGATGGACAGAAAATTGATTTAACTGGTAGATTGCTAGGTAATTTATAGTTCATCCAGAAGTTTTCAAAAATTAAACATCTGTTAAGATGCAGCCCTATCTTATCTAAATGGATTAATTGTTATGGATTTCCTTTTTGATAGTCTATTCCCTTTAATCATTAATGTGTATATTTCATAAGCTGTGCACATCTTTCCCCATAAATAAATTCTCAAGATCCCAATTTAGAAATAATGTCTCATGATAGTTTAAAATAAACTCAGCTTACTAATGTATTTCCCTTGTAATAAATAGAATGATGCTCTTTCAGTCTGTGAATTGGAAAACATTCATTGAACCTATAGTACAATACCTACAGCATTTGCCCTATTTAATCTATTTAATCAGGTGCATATTCAACATCTCCCAAATACTCAACTATTCACATGGCTAAATATAATAATCTTAGTGTCAGCTTTAAAATTCAGCTGCCACATTTTTTTTCCTTTTAGAGAGTTGAAAAGTTCAAGGTTATTCTGTATGTCATATTAAGTAATTCCAGTGGCAGTTAATTGGTGCTCGTGATTTATGAAGTGTAGAAATGGGAGGAGAGAAGGTGGATTCTGTGTAAGGCGCGAAAATAATTTCACTTGGGAAATTACCTTTGCCATGCCAGATCTGTTTCTAATAAATTCAACCTTGGAGAGAGATGTCTTGGAGTGATTGATATCATGGATACTTTCTGGATGCCTTACATTAATTTCCCAAGTCTAAATTTTTTTTAAAAAAAGGGCTTGGCTGATACCCAGATTTCTTTTTCCTGAGATGGAGAATTATCAACAATCAGCCGAAGTTGGAGGTATGCAGGGGAGAGAGTATGGGGGCCCTCCCTCTGGAACATTAATTGAATCTGCAAGCCTTTGTTTGGAGGAGATGATGGATGCTTCCAGAATGACAGTAGAGGAAAGAAGTTTGGGAGCTATACCGAAGCGTTTCAACTCAAGAAATTGTTATAACCCAGAGGTAATCCAGCTGGTTGAAGAGAAATCTTCCTTGAGCCCCAGGCAGATTGTTATTCTGTCTAATTGGAGGGAAGAGTCTATACAGATGCCAGAAGGACGTATCAACTAACAGAGGTATGTTGCAGCCTTTGAGGCAATCCCCTCATTTTCCAGAGGGAATTTTGCCCCCTGCAGAGAGTATCCTTCCAGGGTGGAGATTTAATCTAGGCCAGGGATGGATTCAATGCCAATGGCAGACAGCACTAACCCAGCCCTGGTCTGAAGGAGGGTTGCTGAGACAACAGACAGCAGCCACTTCCCTCCTCCTGACCAGGCCACACCCATCTTCCTCCTGGAAACCACAAATGCAGCCCCAACCAGCAGTGAGGCCAGAGGAACCCCTATTCCAGAGAGGCACCACCCAGCCAGGATACAGGGGGCCTACCCAGCCTACGTATGCCACCAGGCCGGTTTCTTTCATTCCAGTACAACCTGCAGGGGCCTGGCCTGTGCCACCTCTGCAACCATGACCCAGGCTGGACCAAATACCCTTTAAGGCTGTATTCGATGGCCGCCATGAACATTTCAATTACTTCCTCACTTGAATCCGATCTCATATAGAACAGTTTGGAGATCAATATGCTAGAGTCCAATTTGATTACAGCCATAACAAATGGGATGAATGAAGGGGATGCTTCAGACTGGCTGGCCCAACTACACAACGAACAAGCCCCCGAATTATGCAGTGTAAATGGATTTATTCAATTAAGACTCAGATTTGAAAATCCAGACAGGGTAGCAGAGAATGAAGAGAAGTTAATGGAAATGAGGCAAGGCAAGTGACCCTTGTCAGAATTTATTTGGGACTTTAGAAGGGTCACAAGCCACCTCATGGATTGGCCTGAAAGAATGACTTTACACTATTTTAAAAAGACCATTGATCCAGAAGTAACGAAGGCCTGTGAAATTAGGGGAATCCCAGAGACCTTACAATTGTGGTATGTTGCATCCCACAGCTTAGATCGCAGCATCAACCCACACAGGAAACCCTTTCCAGCAGCCCTGCCTAAGAGAATTGTGGCTAGGAGACTGCCGACCAGATCAACCGAAACTGCTCATACCCAACCTACCAGGGTGCTGAAATATTACCTATGTGGCCAAGCCAGCCACAGAGCAACAGACTGTCTGGCCCCTGCTCCTGTACCACAAGCTCCACAGTTGAAGTCTAATCCAGCTGTTAGAGGTTGGAAGAATCAAGAAAGACCTCCAGCCAGGGGCAGGTTCACCAAACACAGCTGGGAAAGCCCCCTCGGCACAGATGGGAGCAACAGACCACCAGACTGCCACCACATCCTCGAGAACCCGACCTGTGAAGACAACCCAATGGTGAGTGATTCCATTATACCTTTTACAGTCAAGGTCAAGTTAGTGTTACCCAAAATAGGGGAGGTGGGGGAGTTAGAAGCTGTCATTGATACTGGGTGTTCTAGATGCCTTATCGGACTCCCCATCGTTGAACCATTGGGCATAAAGGCTAACCTGCTAAAATGCCCAATCAGATTTGAGCAAGTGGATGGAACCTGAATTGGGGGGCAGCCACTCAGGTGACTGAATTAATCAAGATGGAATTAGGGCCACATCGCGAACTCATACGTTTCATAGTGGCCCCCAAGATGTCAGAATCAATCATACTGGGACTTGCTTGGCTAGACAAATGGGCCCTGATGATCAAATGGGAGGATGGATTCAGAAAAATCCTCATTGGACCAGGCCCGTTGCCCCCTCTTTCACCCACTACAAAGCCACCAGTCAGCTTGAACCCAGAGCCTGAGCCAGCATCCATGGCATCCCACCTTCTCCCAGATAACCCCCAGGTACTCGACCAATACAAAGACTTGGCTGAAGCATTCAGTGAAGAAGACTGTAATGTCTTACCTCCCCATCGAGCCACTGATTGTGCCATAGAATTAGAGCCCGGGACGAAATTACCAAAACCAAAGATGTATTCCATGATGCCTGCTGAAATGACTGAATTAAGGAAATACATCGACAGCAATTTGGAATGAAGTTTTATTGAGCCTGCCAAATCAAGACTAGCTGCCTCCGTGTTGTTCAAGAAAGATGGTGGGTTGAGATTGTGTGTTGACTTTAGAGGCAGGAACATCAAAATGCATCAAAAACATGTACCCTCTCCCCCTTATGAAGGACTTATTGAACCACCTATCGAAGGGCAAGATATTCACCAAGCTAGATCTCAGGGAAGCTTACTACCAGGTCCACAGCAAAGAAGGAGATGAGTGGAAAACTGCTTTTAACTGCCCTCTGGGTAGCTTCCAATTCAAAGTCATGCCTCTCGGACTTTAGTGGGCTCCTGCAGTGTTTATGCAGCTCATGAATGAGGTGCTACACCTGCACCTTTACCAAGGGGGTCCTCATGTAACTGGGTGACATCCTTATCTTCAGTGAAACCATGGAAGAACATATTCAATTGGTCTGACAAGTTCTAGAAAAACTTCTAGCCGCCAAATTATATGTGAAACTCTCAAAATATGAATTCCGCAAAGAGTCATTTGACTACTTAGGCTATTGAATATCCAACCTGGGGATTGAAATGGATTCCAGAAAGGTGAAAGCGGTGCTGGACTGGCAACCCCCCAGAATTCGAAAACAACTTCAAAGTTTCTTGGGGTTTGCCAACCTCTATAGACAATTCATTCTGTACTTTGCTGAAGTTGCCCTCCTGTTGATGGATCTGTTAAAAACAGGCCCATCATCTACAAAACCAAAGCCAAAGCTTGGACCAAAGCCAAAGCTTGGACTATGGACTGTTAGAAAGCTTTCGAGGCCTTAAAACACCTTTTTGCAGCTGAGCCCATCCTCCAGCACCCAGATGCAACCAAGCCCTTTATTGTCCAAATGGATGCAAATGATGTAGCAGTGGTAGCTGTTTTGCTGCAAAAGGACTCTCAAGGTTGACATCATGCCTTGACTTATGTGTCTAAAAAACTGACAGACACTGAGTGAAGGTGGGTGGTCTGGGAGAAAGAATTATTCACTGTACGGTGGGCTTTGTTGACTTGGATGCATTTTCTAGAAGGGGTGGCAGAGGCCTTTGAGGTATGGACTAATCATAAGAACCTCGAGGCTCTAAAGACCCCTAGGAGATTATTGCCCAAACAAGTCCGTTGGGCCTAATATTTCAAGTGTTTCAACTTTAACATTAAATATATCCCCGGAGGATAAAACTTACTGGCGGATGCTCTGTCCAGAAAACCTCAGTTTGACAGCTACCGAGAGGAAATAGTACAAGCCTTAATTTCAGAAGCTCAATTGGCAGGCTAAGTGACCACTCGAGCCCAAGCCAACCACAACCCCAAACACCTGGAAGATAAGCTGACTACAGAATTGAAAACAGCGCTATTGACCAACCCTTGGTTCCTGGACCATCAAAATGAGTTGACAATGAATGACGGACTAGCTTGGAAAGGGATTAAGCTTTATGTACCCGCAACCCTAAGACTACTGGTACTAAAGCATAGCCACGACTCCCTGCTGGGAGGCCACTTCGGATTCCTAAAAACCCTACATTTACTGAGAAGACAGTTCTGGTGGCCAAAAATGAAACCTGATGTCGAGGACTATGTAAAAAGTTGCTCAATTTGTGCCACAACAAAACACAGAACTGGAAAAACCCCTGGCCTCCTGTAACAAGTTGCAGAACCAACCCAACCTTGGGAAGAGATCACAATGGACTTTATTGTTGAACTACCTAAGAGTGAAGAGAATACAATCATTTGGACTATAGTTGACTTATTCTCTAAACAGGCCCATTTTATAGCCTGCAAAGGACTTCCATCTGCAAAAAAAACTTGCAAAGCTATTCATGAAACATATCTATAGACCACATGGATTACCTTGTAGAATAATATCAAACAGAGGGGTACAATTTACTGAAAAATTTTGGAGGAAATTTCTGAAATCCATTGGTTCATCTCAAGGGTTATCCTCAGCTTTCCATCCTGCTTGTAAGGGAGCAGTGGAGAGGGCTAATGCCATGATTGAACAATACATTAGATGCTATGTAGATTATCAACAAGAAAATTGGGCTGAGTTATTACCTTTTGCAGAGGTTGCTTACAATAATGCAGTACATAGCAGCACGGGATCCTTTCCAAATCAACACTGGAATAGATGTTGTCCTGATGCCAGAGTTACCTAGACACCCTCCCTCATCCATGTCCCTAACAGAATGGATGAACTCATTAAAGAAAGGATCGGAAGATACAAAAAAAGCTTTGACCGAAGCTGCAAAAAATTATAAAAAACAGGCGGATAAACATAGATCCCTTAAACCGCCTTTTAAAGTAAGGGATAAAGTATATTTGTCAATCAAGTATTTTAGGTTGAAACTGCCCAGTAAGAAGCTGGGTCCAAAATTCTTGGGTCCGTTCCCAATTTCAAAGATAATCAATCTGGTCACTGTCTAATTAAGTCTTCTTCGAATATTGGGGAAAATTCATCCAGTATTCCATTGTAGTTTACTAAAACCAGCTACTACATCAATGATAAGACCACCACCAATCACTCCCCCTAAACCGTTGGTACAGGGGGAAGCATATTATGAAATTCAAAAAATTCTCGATTCTAGATTACACCGTGGCCGATTGCAATATTTGGTCTAATGGAAAGAATAACCTCTCTCAGATGCTAGTTGGGTAAAGAGTTGGGATGTTCATGCTGATCAATTGATTAACCAATTCCATGAGGATTTTCCCCACAAACCAAAGAGTCCTCGTGGGAGGGGAGAGTGGGTTAAGGAAAATGTGTTAACCCCTGTATCTGTTCTTTTCCTTTCTTTTAGGAGGAGGGGTTTTCAAGGGGGGATGCCTGTCAGCTTTAAAATTCAGCTGCCACATTTTTTTCCTTTTAGAGAGTTGAAAAGTTCAAAGTTATTCTGTATGTCATATTAAGTAATACCAGTGGCAGTTAATTGGTGCTCGTGATTTATGAACTGTAGAAGTGGGAGGAGAGAAGGTGGATTCTATGTAAGGTGCAAAAATAATTTCACTTGGGAAATTACCTTTGACATACCAGATCTGTTTCTAATAAATTCAACCTTGGAGAGAGATGTCTTGGAGATTAATATCATGGATACTTTCTGGATGCCTTACACCTAGCATGAAAATTGGGAGATGAGTTCCTATATCTTGAGGACTTCAAATTAGAAAAGGTGGGGTAATTCAAATAAAGATCAGTTATGTACTAACTCTATGCAGGTAGTCCTTGAATTACAACAATAATTGGAACTGGAATTTCCAACACTAAGTGATGTGATTGTAAAGCATAACATCATGTGACCACACCACTTTTAGTTATGACAATCCTGCCTGGCAGTCCCTTTGCTGTCAATAAGTGAGATTCAGATGAGTGATTAAGTGAAGAACTCATAGGACTATAGCTTACAATTTCCTGCTGGTTTCCAAACAACAAAATCAATGGGAAAGCCAGCAGGAAGTTACAGCTCACAAGCAGATGGTGGGAAGTACCACATCAAGCAAGTAAATACTACAAAGTGCAGTAGGCACATGTATGGTGATATGAGCAGTCAAGTGCTATGGGTGGCTATGACTGCAAGTAGACACACAAGTGAATGCTAAAGGTGCACACAAGTGCAGGTCAATACCACAGATTACCCCTACCACTGAAGAAAAATTAGAGAAAAATTGATAGCAGCAGCACTTGTTTGAATGACTTGCAATCTCCCGCCAGTTCCCTATTAACATTACTTGTGGAAAGTCAGAAGGGAAAGTTCCAAATGATAATCATATGATCACAGGATGCTAATATCATAATTGTGAGCAGTTGCAATTATTTAATCATAGAGACACTGCAAAGTTTACATCATTAAAGACAGTTGTTAATCTCCTATAGGAAGAGGAATAGAATTTGGGAGTGGAGTTAAAAGAGGGATCAGCCTAGAATCCTGTTAGAGTTTGCAGCAGAAACTCAAATCCAGAAAGCACACACAGATGACTGATTCAGCAGAATTCATTAACTTCTTTATATAACCAGGGGTAAGATTCTACCAGTTCTGACTAGTTCCATAGAACCCCTTGTTAAGTTTCTAAGCAGTTTGGAGAACTGGTAGTTAGAAGAAATCTCCTTTTGTTTTTTTCCACCCTTATTACATTCTAGGCAGTATGTCTGGACTTACTGTCTCCAAAGGAGTTTTTCTTTTCTTGATATTTTCTTAAAGGGGAAGGGTTGTTTTAAGCTTTTTACACTGATATTGGGAGGAAATACTCCCCTGGAAATACTTCTTCTTGGCTAGCTAGAAAGATTGACATTCAAATGTGAGTTTACATACCCTTTCTGAGTTTTGGTCTAAAACTGGTTTTGGATGAAATTTAATTCTGTGCTTGGTGACATTTAATCCTGTGTTTATTGATGGGATAATTTTCCCTATTCAGCTTTGTTTGGAAGGAAAAATATTAATCTCTGTTCCTGAAAAGAAACTGGGTTGAGAAATCTGGTTAGTGCAGCAGCGAATCCACATCTAACAGCCTGGGCATATGCCAAAGCCTCACGTAGGCAAAGGAGTTTTGATATATGCCAAGCCTCACGTAGAAAGGAGTTTCGATACCTGCAAGACCTCACGTAGGCTGAAAGCAGGTATCAGGAACAAAAAGGATGCTGCCCACCTTGGGCTACTGGCTGGACTGCAGGCGCGGATTGGTTACTTTGTATCCCTTAAGCACTGTGATTGGGTGCTACAATGTATCCACTGAGACCACCCACTCTTTTAACATGTAAAGTAGACTGAACTTTCTCTTTTGTGATGTTTAACAATGTGTGTTCAATAAAAGAGCTTCCTGAGCACGTGTTCGGGCTGCTCATCCAAGACTGAACCGGCTTGGTCTCTTTCTTGATGAATTGGACTCAATGAGAAGCCCTCCTAATGCGGAGCAAAGCCGCATCTGGTGACCCCGACGTGATCTGCTGAAAAAGAAGCAGACCCGCCCGCCTTCGACCTCCCATCTCACCCGGCCGGACGAGCCAGTTGCAACCCAGGGACGCCGTCTAGTGTCACGGATCCCTCCCCAGGAGAAAATCCTCCCTTCAGGTGAGTATGGGCGGAAATTTCTAGAGTGCAGATGGTGCATCTGCAAGAATTAAGGGAATTAACGAAGAGCTCACAATTTTGATTCTTAGGAGTCAGGGCAAACGCTCTCGGCTCCAACTAAAAAGGACCTCATAGCGCTTTTAAAGTACATCCACACGCAGTGTCTGGCTTATCCGGAAAAGGGGTCCTTAAAAGTCTCCACACATGGCAACGTTTGGGTGACTTTTTCATGATACTCCCAGGGCTCCGCCAAAGATTTTAACCACCTGGCGGATAATTATGGAATGTTTAAAAGTTCACAGCTCAGTGCTGACTAACGCTGGCACCCCCCCCTGCGGGAGGTCCCCCTCCCTATGCTGCTGAGACCAAAACCAAAGACGCTCTCCCACTGGAAGCCTCTTCCCCCACAGCTCCTGAGCCCTCGGTTCCTCCTAAATTAAATCCTGCGGGGGATCAGACACCCATGGGAGCAGTTGCACAAGCCATGGCACAGGGGCACAAGGAGGGCTCTCTTACCCTAGAGGAGCTCTCCCTCGTCCCCATAGAATATGTGGGGGATGGAGCTGGGAATATGCTGCCTAGGCTTGAACCCTTATCCATGAAATTAATTAGAGATTTAAAACAAGCTGTGGCCATGTATGGCATTCAGGCACAGTATGTCAGAGGTCTCATTAACACCATCAGCACCTCCTTTTTTCTCCAAAAGGCTGTCCAGAGGCAAATTTCAAATGGAGAGGCCCGCAGAGAGCTTCTGTTGAAATTAGCCTTTGAGAATGCAAATGAGGATTGCAAAAGGATTCTGCAGCCTCTGGCTGCCCGAGGGGGCTTCTCTCAGACTATCTAAAGGCTTGCAGAATCGTGGGGACTGTTTCCTACAATATGGAACACCTGGCAATGGCCCTGCAGCAAGCAAATTCTCAAAACAGGCCGGCTGGGAATTGCTTCAATTGTGGGAAACCAGGCCACTTCAAAGCACAATGTAGGGCTAGGGACAATCCACAAAACAACAACAAGCCAAAACAATTTGCCCAAGGTGCAAAGGGTACCACTGGGCAAGCCAGTGTCGCAGCAGCACCCCAACCGCAGGGAAACTAGAGGGGGAGCAGTCAGCCAGCCCCACTCCAAAGGCTGACACCATATCTTTCCAATTAGTTGCTTCTGAAGATATGGAAATTGACATCCCAGGCACTGTGTACTTTCTCCCCACGTGTCTGAAAACCATCCCTCCTGCCATGACGCCCTCATAAATTGAAATCCCATCCGGGACCTCATGGCAAAAGGAATTATTGCATCTCCATTTCTGAGAGATTCGATGACTTTTCCTCAGTTGCCATAGCGGTAATTGGAAATACTCCCACAAAATTTAGCAAGGAGAACTAGTGGCAACTGCTGTTCCAGTACCTGTTAAACTGAAGATGCCTGGGCATTCGCTGTCCATCAATCTATGGAATGAGCCAGGCCTGTATTACAATTCACAATCAATGATAAGGTCTTTTCGGTCTCTTAGATACTGGAGCTGACGTTAGTGTCATCCGAACGGCTGAGTGGCGCGACGATTGGCCCCTGGAAACTGCCCCGGCCGTTCGGGGGAGTGGGAGGAGTTCAGCACGCCCACCATAGCAAACACTGGCTACCAGTGAGTTCATCTGACGCTCTCGCACTGCCTACCTCCAACCCTTGGTGCTTCACTACACACTAACCTGTGGGGCCATGATCTCATGTCTCAACTTAATGCAAACTCATCATAGACTAATGGCATCCTCCACTGAAACCCCACTGCGGCTGCAACTAAAAACCACAGAGCCTGTTTGGGTGGATCAGTGGCCCCTTACTATAGACAAATTAGAAGCCTTGCAATCACTTGTCCAGGACCAAATTGTCAAAGGGCATGTTGAACCATCTGTCAGTCCATACAACACCCCATTTTTGTTGTAAAGAAAAATCAGGGAAATGAAGGCTCTTACAGGATTTGAGGGCCTTGAACATGATTATAAAACCAATGGGGGCGTTACAATGTGGTCTGCCAAATCCCAATATCATCCCTGAAAAATTTGATCTCATGGTTGTTGACCTAAAGATTGTTTTTTTTCTATCCCACTGCATGAACTTGACTGCGCCTTGTTCGCCTTTACTCTGCCTCGCTTGAATAACTCCTCTCCCTCCTCTCGCTTTCAATGGAAAGTCCTACCTCAGGGCATGCTCAACAGCCCCACCATGTGTCAGCACTATGTAAATGAGGTCCTTACCCTATCGTTCTGCCTATCCACAATTTCTGGTGTATCATTACATGGATGACATCCTTGTTGCTGCTCCTGGACCCCCAGGTACAGTGTTTGCTTCGATTCTCTTTCCTGAAAGCCATCCTGCGCAAAGGGAGGCTTGCACATAGCACCTGAAAAGGTACAAGTGCTGACTCCTATGCATATCTAAGGCTATAAAATGCTCTCAACTACTGCCTATCCTTCACTCCCCTCACTCTCTCTGCCTCCTCAACCTACCCTGGTTCAGCTTCAACAATATCTGGGCACCATTAATTGGGCCCGACCTTTCCTGTCACTAACCACTGACACTCTTTCTCCGCTGTTCGAAGCCCTTACTTGGGGAAAAGGGCCCGCTGACAAAATATCCTTGCAGCAACCTCAGCTTCAAGCGCTGACCCATATAGAAGAGAACATACGTAGAATATGGGTGGATAGGGCCGCTGCCAATACTCCTCTAGATATGGTCATTCTAGCCACCCCAAGGCTCATGACCGCGGCAGTGACCCAAAAGGACCCAAAGCTCCACATCTTAGAGTGGATCCATCTCTCCCACACACCCTGATGCTCCATCACTTCCAAACCAGCTCAATTGGCTCAATTAATCGTAAAGGGCAGCCGCATAAAAAGCACTCATGGGGATAGATGTCTCCACACTTTTATCCCCTTCTTGCTGCAAATTTGAACCTCTATTCCAAAACTCCCAGGAGCTTCAGTTGGCCTTATCCGACTGGCCTGGGCTAGTCTCCTGCCACCCACCCGCTGACCCACGTTTTCAGATCATTGAACCATACCCATCTCCTTCTCCTCTCCCATCAGCAAACAACCTTTGGTCAGTGCCCTGACTATATTTGCTGATGGCAGCAGGGAACGAGGGGCATGCGCTTGGCAAAAGAATGGAGCATGGCACACCAAAACCACCCCTGTGCAGACTTCACCACAAAGGGCTGAGCTTGCTGCAACCATACTAGTCCTCCAAAATTTCATGAACCCCTCAACTTGATCTTGGACAGCCTGTATGTTACCCAAATAGTCTCTACCATCCACGACTCTTACCTCTCTCCCGCTATTGACAAGAACCTTTCTCTCTTTTTGTTACACTGCAACAGCTTGTTGCGCAACGACAACACCCTCTCCTTGTAGCCTACATTCGCAGCCACCAGCCTTTCCCAGGAATTCTCCAGGAAGGCAATGACATGGCTGATCAAGCGGCTGCAGGTATTATGACCACGCACACCCTAACTCCCTGGGAAAGCCATTCTTACTTTCATCAAAATGCCAAAGCCCTCATGAAACATTTTAACCTTACCATGGCAGAAGCCTCAGCCATCAGACAGCAATGCCCACCTGCAGTCAGCAAGCCAATTCCATCCCCTTAGGAGTAAATCCCCGCAGGTTGAAAGCCTGTGAAATATGGCAAATGGATGTTACTCAGTTTCCTCCATTTGCCCCCTGGAAGTACCTGCATGTCACAATTGATACTTATTCAGGGTTCATAATGGCAACCCCGCAGAGAGGAGAAGCCTCTAAACATGTCATTAACCACTGCATTCGCACCTTTGCATCGTTGGGACGCCCAAGCGAAATAAAAACAGACAATGGTCCTGCATACACTAGTGTGGCTATGTCAGAATTTTGCTCTAAGTGGCAGGTCACCCACAAATTTGGGATCCCTTACAACAGCCAGGGACAAGCCCTGGCAGAGAGAGCCAATTTAACTTTAAAGACAGTGCTAGAACGACATCTGACCAAAGGGAAAAAAACCCCTTGGCCTCCCGGCGATGCAAAACACCCTTAATCTTTGCCTTTATACGCTTAATTTCCTCAATCTCTCTGGCACCCTGCTACGACAGCAGCGGACCAACACTTTTCCTCCCCCTCCTGATTCTCCCAAACCACAGGTATACTACCGCCAACTGCCAGACCCTGCTTGGAAAGGTCCTGCTGATCTCCTCACCTGGGGTCGCGGCTACACAGCTATCCAGCTTCCAGATCGTGTCCTGTGGGTTCCTGGATGGCACGTGAGACCATACCACCCCAAGGTAGCAAAACCACCAGCTGCAGACATATCAACATGATCTGCCCTGCTGCTTTGCTGACCCTCCTCCTCCTCCTCTTCCTCCTTGCTGCACACACCTCCAAAGTTTCCATTCCATCCAGAGTAACATGCCTTCACGCCAGACACCCCCTCCTGCTGACCTGCACTGCATCCTGGGACATTTTCCCCCTTATCTCAGATGGTCAGCGCTTCCTCAGCCATGGTCCTACATCTCCAGCAACGCCTCTTTCCGGGTCAACACCTTTGAACAACCCCTCGAGCTACACTCCTCATATCCCATCCTACTGCAACCACCTACTATTGTTCAGGTCGACGCCTCCATGATTCTCGCGCAACACCTACAGCTCCTGGACAATCCTCAGACCTTAACTCACCTCATCATCATCACAGACAATTCGTGAATCAGCCTGACACTCATATTCAGAACCCCCTTTGCTGCATAGGATTAAAAGATCACAAAAACCCACCAAACCAAATGACTGCACCCCCTGCTTGACCAAAACCACACAAGCAGGCTTCACTCGACTGACTCTCATTTACCATACCCAGCAACCACAGAGATGCCTTTCTACTGGGAAAACTTGCCAGAATAACGGGACTATGTATCAGTTATGCAAAATGAACTCAAAAACTATTTGCTATGACCCCAAGGCGGCTGTTCAGCCTCAATGTTACTTTGTGGGCCGGACTTCCAAAAGCCTCTGGCAGAGCCGATCCTGAAGGGGAGGAAAACTTTACTACCTAAATCACACCACTGTGCTTAAGGATGGTACTGACCCAATTGTCTTAACTTTTGATGTTTTCATTGCTTGTTCCAAACCAGGGGATATCCTTATGGGTCAAATGTTTGGAAAACCAAATATGCTCATGATCATAAGTATTTGTGTCCCACACCCATCAATTGGGCCGTAGGGAACCTAATCATTGGATCCCTTGCGGGGGCTCCATTGAATGCTCGGGTTGGTCTTGTGTCTGTGATTACACTGGGGGAGGTACTCAGGCTGCAATCATCTGTCACATTTTAAAGCAAGTATCAGGGTCTACCAAGGACAACAAGGTAGTGATCACTATCTCCAGACAACACCCTGCCATGGATACCTATGGTATAGGGATCGATGGCATAGGAGCAGACCCAAACACCTACATTACTATAAAAACAGAAGTGATATATAAGGGTAAGGAAACATCATTAGGCTGGTCAGTGTATAATAATTTAAGAAAGTTAGATAAAGCCCTGATACCAGCATAATAGCAAAAAACCTATTCATGGACATGGCAGAAAAATTGCAAAACCACTTGCAATAACCAATTGCTTTGTCTGCGGGGGACCACCACAGGAGAACAGTGGCCATGGCAAGCCTTAGAAGCCTCGCCATCACTGTTCAACAACATGTCTTCTATAGGAAACATAACAGCCAGAACTGCCCCTGACCCCTTATCTGGACAATTACTACCAATCTAATCGGTAGAAACTGCTTCTCCCGAAGCAGGTCCATTCCGGTAGGACATCTCCTTTGTTTAGGTACGTGGGACATCTCCTACCGGAATTGGACAGCACCTGATAATGCTACTACCACACCCACAAAATTCAACACAACCCTCCTCCCTTATCTCAGGGACACTTCATCCTCCCAGAACTGGACTGCACCCAATGACATGTATTGGATCTGCGGCAACCTAGCCTACCCATCCCTCCCAGCAGATTGGCAAGGGTCATGTGTATTGGGATGGATAAGACCTTCCTTCTTCCTCCTTCTATCTCAGTGAAGCAGGAACTAGGCATCCCTGTTTATGACATGTTGTCTCGCAAAAAAAGGGAAGCCGACAATGCTTTTGCAGGCTTCCCCTGCCAATCAGAATACACAGGGGACACCAGGACCTCAGAAAGAATCGTCTGCACCTATGGCATGGCTACTTGGGCCCAAGACGGGTCTTATGGGTACAGGACCCCCATATATATGCTTAATAGAATCATTCGTTTGCAAGCTGTCTTAGATTTAGCAGGTCAACGAATAGATAAGGCTCTAAACACTCTTGCAACTGCTACAGACAAATTGCGCACAGCTGTCTACCAAAATCGCTTGGCTTTGGATTATTTATTAGCCAAGGAAGGGGGGGTATGTGGAAGGTTTAATCTCACAAATTGCTGTCTTCAAATTGACAAGGTTGGCAAAGTCGTAGCGCAGTTAACTACTGAGATGCGACAATTAACCTACAATCCGGATCAAGTATGGACCTCAAAAATATCTTTAGCTCCTGGCTCCCAAAACTGCCAGGATTACAAGCTATAGTAGCACTCATAAGTATTATTGCTGCTGGGTGTGTCATTCTTCCATGTATATTACCAATCTTTGTTCGCACCATCTCCAGTAGTCTGTCACTGCTAGCAGAAAAACGCGCCATTGCACAGGTCAATGCCCTCTGGGAAAAAGAATCTCTGTACAAAGCTATACCCTCAGAGGACCCCGATGAGAACATGCGCACGGACATCTGTATGGGCTATAGCGAAGAACCAGAAGAAATCCTCTGCGTAAAACTAAAACAGAGGAGATGCAGCAGCGAATCCACATCTAACAGCCTGGGCATATGCCAAAGCCTCACGTAGGCAAAGGAGTTTTGATATATGCCAAGCCTCACGTGAGCAAAGGAGTTTCGATACCTGCAAGACCTCACGTAGGCTGAAAGCAGGTATCAGGAACAAAAGGATGCTGCCCACCTTGGGCTACTGGCTGGACTGCAGGCGCAGATTGGTTACTTTGTATCCCTTAAGCACTGTGATTGGGTGCTACAATGTATCCACTGAGACCCCCCACTCTTTTAACATGTAAAGTAGACTGAACTTTCTCTTTTGTGACGTTTAACAATCTGTGTTCAATAAAAGAGCTTCCCTGAGCGCGTGTTCGGGGCTGCTCATCCAAGACTGAACCGGCTTGGTCTCTTTCTTGATGCATTGGACTCAATGAGAAGCCCTCCTAATGCGGAGCAAAGCCGCAGGTTAGTTCCTATTTGTTCTGGTAATTGGTTTAACAAGGAACAGCTACTGTTGTGATTTAATTATTTGTAATGTGTTTGATTTTTTTCCTGCCTCATGGTTTCTTTTTCTATCTGGGGAGAGGTTTTTCCTTCACTGCTTTAGTGGTATCTGGTACTGTCCTTTTGGGGTGTACTTCCAAGAGGCAGGATGCAAGCTTGGCACTGATATTTTTACTGCCTTTCTGAGGGGCATGTGATCTTTCCTTAAATCTGGATGATTTCCTTAGGATATCTTGTGAGGTGAGTGAAACCAGCTGGTGTCTTTAAGTGGTGCAAATGGATCTAAGGATTGCTTCTCCTGGGTGTGCTCTTTCGGGAGAGCTTAAATGACCTCTCTGCTAACGGGTTTCACTTTATGAGCAAGAGTTGGCTGCTGATAGTTATCATTGCATTTTAACTATTTTTATTCCTCAAGGTACTCTGGCACCCTGCCTGATTTATAACTCTGGCTTGCAGGTATTTTTAATCTAATGATTGGTATTTAGGGCAGCTTTTTGCAAGCAAAGAAGCTTTTTGTATTTTTAACTTACAACAATTCATTTAGTGACCATTCAAAGTTACAATGGCACTGAAAAAAGTAACTTATTACCATTTTTCACACTTACGTCCATTGCAGCATCCCCACTGTCATGAGAGGCCAAGCAAGGAAAACTGCCCCTTGACATGAGTGACATTGAGTTGGCCATGCCCACCCAGTCACATGACCACAAAGCCACAACCACCAAGTAAGCCACATCCGCAGATCTGGTTGTTAAAAAATTTGAATCCCACCTGTGAGAAGTGTTAATAAAGTATCCTTTTTATGACTCAAATCTCATGTTGAAAGATAGATTATGTCCTTGAAGTAAGGGAGTGCAGTACCAGACACCAGTTACTTTTTTGGAACGTCTTTGAAGCGCTGGGAATTATCACACTTTTTGGAATGTCTTTGAAATGCCAGATACTGGGTAAGAAAGTGTCTGTTATGTGCTGGGTACCAAAAAGATAATAAAATGTAACTTGTATCCTGAAAGATGTATTGTAAATCGAGCCATTTGTATACGGGGGAGGGGGAAGAGGGGTGTAGTTTTAAGATATAAGAGTAGAGCAAAAACTATGCTTTTTGTTCCTCCCAGCTGCCAAGGGTGGAACCCATCTGCAGATGTATATCCAATAAAGCCTTTTTCCTTGGATCAACTTTGAATCCTGGTGGTTTTTCTTTAGCCACAATCTCACACACCCCTGCATATACCACATAAATAAATGTACAACACCATGTAGGTTCTTCCAATGTGGTAGAGAGTTTCAGGCAAAAACACAAGCAGAGGAGAAAACAGTTTCAGTTTCAATTCAGCAGTTGCAGACAATACTGCAACTTCAGAGCTCAGAGCTTAATATAGAGTCATGCCTAGATTATTTCCAGTTTCAGTTTCCAAATAACCCTCATTGGTTCACCTAGTTGCTCTATCTATTCATTGGCTGACGTTGTAACCATGCCTCTGCCAGTTCATGAATATTCTAACAAATCCCATAGCTACAAGTGAATTAAGTCCAACCTCCACTGAATTATCTAACTCCAAGTAGGCGCTGTTAGTTGAGAAGATTTCCGTGCATAGGCATGATAAATCACATAAAGTGAGAAATCAGTTTCATCGAACCTTTATGTGTAGACACTAATTTTTCATACTTGACATGTCCAATATTCAATACTGTCATGAGCTGAATTTTTCTATGTATGTGTGTGTGTGTGTGTGTGTGTGTGTTAAGGTCCAGCATTATAAATAAAAGCAATAAAAACAACAATAACAGTAAGAAAGACAGAATAATATATTGTGATTGGTGGTGGATTATCAATGAACAGTTAGAATCTGACTAGTTTTATATACAGCAAAAAACATTTCCCCATTCAGATATTGCCATTTATTTTGTGAGTTCCAAATCAATATAGAAGTCATATTAAAATGTAAATAAACTTATGAAGAACATTTGGAATTGGGCCCCATGAGTGGCTGACCAGAATGAGTATTCATGTAGCTCAACTTGCATGAGCAGCAGAGCAGTGTGCAATCATGCACATGCGTGCTGGACCACCACTTGTGTAAGTTGAGCTGTGCCATATGTGCCAGCCCACCACTCAAGCAAGGGCTGTGTATGTGCATGCAGGTGTGTGCCATTCACACAATCCAATTCCCCTCTCTCCCCTCCCCCAGCTGAGCTGCTAAGCTGCAAAGGATGGGGACTGCAGAGCTGGGAAAACAGAACCAATAAGAAGTATAATAACTAAGTTCTAAACAGACCAATACAAAATACTTCTCTTGATTATCCTCTCTAGTGGCAGAGGAGACTGAAAGCCTCCAAAAGTAAATACTTTGCCTCTCTGAATCCCATTCAATACATTAGTACTAGACTTGAGGAATGCCTACATATTTATAAGCTAACACAAATCATTATTAGGAATGTTGTGTCTATTTATTTTTATTAGACCACATGACAAAAATAAACCAAGAGGAGGGAGACAGGCAAAGGAGAAAAATTATTAGCCCCTGCTTAGTATCTCTTCTACTCTTATAACTCATATGTCTTGTTCTTTACATTAATTATATTCCCTTCCTGAAATATGCATATCAATTAACCAGTAAGCAGACCTTTATACATACTCAAAAAAAAATTCACTAAATCCTGAAATATTTCTCTTTTCTGACTAGTGTTTGTTTTGTTATTGAAGACTATTGCTATTGAAATTTAATCTGTAATTGAAAGAAGCATTTCGGGGAATTTGAAAAGAGATCATACTACCCACAAAGACCAAATCCAAGTAGGTGATCTCACAATTTCTTTTTTTTTAATAGAGAATCTAGAAGCTGGCTAGAATTTGCTGTCTCATCTCCAGTCACCACCACACAGTGCCATTCCTTCTCATTCAGGAACATCTAGTTCACCATGAAGTCTCACCAGAAGCCATTATATAGGTAGTCCTTGACTTACAACAATTCATTTAGTGACCGTTCAAAGTTACAATGGCACTGAAAAAAGTTACTTATGACCATTGCAGCGTCTTCAGTGGTCACATGATCAAAATTCAGACACTTGGCAACTGACTTATATTTATGATGGTTGTATCGTTCTGGGGTTATGTGATCACCTTTTCTTCTGACAATTTAGTAATTTAAAAACTGCAATGATTCACTTAACAACTGTGGCAAGAAAGGTCATAAAATGGGGCAAAACTCACTTAGCAATTGGCTCACTTAGCAACATAAATTTGGGGCTCAATTGTAGTCATAAGTCTAGGACAACCTGGGGTTCAATTGTGGTCATAAATGTAGGACTACCTGACTACTTTATTTCTCATAGTGCAAAAAGTCATTTAACAGATTTTCTCATGTCCTCTAGCTTAGAACCCACTTAACCCAAGATTTTCAAGTATAATAATCCCCAATTTAGAGGCTTCTATTTCTTCTATTTTGTAGGTTTCCTGTTCATGGATGCAGCCAAAGGTGGGCTGCAGATGGTTTGCATTGTTAAAATTCTGTGCAGTTTGGCGAACTGGAAAACCCCACCACTGGCTGGCTCTGCCCCACCCCCTAGATCCTGCTATACCCCTGCACACTCCCTGTGCCCCCTGCGATCCCCAACCCCCCTGGGGTTGCCATTCAAGGTGGGGAAGCTGCAGGGACATGACTGGAAACCACGCTGATCATCTGGGAGGCGATGAATGAACCTGCAGCGCCGATCAACTGGAAGGCTGCCACCCCCCTGCAGTCCAAAAGAGACCATGTGACCACCAGTTTTTAAAAAGTTCAGTCAGACCTTCCAATTTCGTAAGATCTTTTTTTCCCTGAGAAGTTGGAAGGTCTGACTGAACTTTTTTTTAAACTTGAAGTCACATGGTCTTCTTTTGTTGCCCTGCAAGCAGGAGAACAGAGCTGGAATGCAGGTTAATCAGGGAATGGGATGGGGTGGGAGTGAGGATTTTGCATTATCATTGGTCTGGAATGGGGTGGAAGTGAGGATTTTGCATTATCAGTGGTCTGAGATGGGATGGAAGTAAAGATTTTGCAGTATCATTGATCTGGGATGGGATGGAAGTGAGGATTTTGCATTATGATTGCTTGTAACTAAGTAAGGACCAATGAAAGAGGAACGGTAAAATCCCTATCTACAGATTCACTGTTTTTTAATCTTGGCAAGTTTAAGATGGCAAACTTCATGCTGCCTTGGGAATTCTGGAATTTAAATCCATGCACCTTAAAATTGCCAAAGTTGAGATGCATGGGTCTACACTACAGCTTGGGGTTTTCCATTCCTGTTTTATTTAGACTTTGATGCAATTAAATAAATCAGTTGTAGTTTCCCTAACAAACAGAGATTAAAGCAATATGAATCTGTTCTAACCTAAACCTGGTTCCAAGAGAGCAAACACAAGACAAAGGCAGCAGTATAATCTTTTTATGTTTCAGCTAAGAATTCTGTTTCTTCACAGACAAAAGGCTGCTTCCAACTAATTAGCTGCGACAAGAAAGAACCTTGCCAAGTTTTTGCAAGTCTGCCAAAACACAACAGATAAGAAATAGTTTACAATACAAGAGTCTTCAAATACCAACTGTAATGTCCATGAGACTGAATTCAAAATGTCTTTGCCTTCTGCAAAGAAGGTTAGTTTCACAGCTGGCTTTTATCTTCTTGAAGGAGGGGCCATTACCTTGCAGCCTTACTCCCAAGTTGCCTGTGCTGTTGTAATTGCTGTTTCCTATGAGCAATCCTGCGTGCACGCGCACTTGGCACAGGCTCCTTGGGAACCTCCTCATCACTGTTGCCAGCCCCCACAATCTCTCAAGGCAGCAGTCCACTCCCTAACAGTCCTGGCTCCTCATCTGAGTCCTTGCTCTCCTCAGCCATCCGCACCTGCTGCCAGATAACCACAACAGAACCATTACTGGACTTTTTGTGAAAAACTGAAATAAAAGTTGATCTGGGCTTTGATGATTAGATATGAGATTATGGAAATAATGTAGACTAATGTTAATCTTAGAGTAAGAGTTTGATATATTTTTACTTATATTTGTACCAAAGAAAGTTGGAAGTCATTCTTTTTTTGTTTTCTCCTTTTCCTCTTTTTTTCTTTCTTTCTTTCTTTCACTTTCACTCTTTTTCTTTCCTGAACCTATTCCTTTTTTCAAATCTATTTTTTATTCATTTATCTCTTAGCTTTGTTTTTTTTTTTTTTTTGATGTTTGAAGGATCAAATACTCAGCCATTATAATTCTACATTCATTATTTATAGAAATGATATCAAGATTTAGAATGAAATCTACTGGGAACCATCTCAGATAAGGCAGGCTCTGAGTCTCTTTAACCAAAAAGGTGTTTATTGATTAAAGAGAATATGTGTAGCTGTTCTGACCCAAGCCTCGTTCAAAGCAAACAAACACCAAACAGAGATAAAAGCAAAATCTTTTTAATGCTTCTCTGTGAATTCTGTTCATTCACAGTAGAACGCTATTAAAAACTAATTGTCCCAGATAAGAACAAGCCTTGCCAAGATTGTGCAAGGCTGCCAAGAACACTAGATTAAATTGCAAGGAAATAATCAAAATCAAAAGTCTCCAAACACAAACCAGGATAGTCCGAACTTCCACAAGATGTGAAGTGCAAGAACTTCTTTGCTTCCTGCAAAGAATCCCACCTCTGAGGGCTGGCTTTTATCCCTTAAGGGAGGGGCCATCACCATGCAGTCTTACTCCCAAGTTGCCCGTGCTGCTGCAGCTGCTCTTTCCTTCAAACAGCCCTGCATGAACGCACACTGGGCACAGGGTCCTTGGGGTCTCTGCATCACTGCTGCCAGCCTCCACAAGACCTGAAGGCAGCACTCCACTCTCTGATTGTCCTGGCCCTTTCCCTGCATCACACACAGGCCCCTCATCCAAGTCCTCGCTCTCCGAGACCTCAACCATCCACACCTGCTACTGGCGAATCACAACACTAGCTCAGGTTAAATTATGGGGTCCTTGGTGCTCTTTGAGCTTGATGGTTTTCTTGCAGATGTTTCATTACCAAGCTAGGTAACATGATCAGTACTAGAAGGGAGTGGATTTTGCTCTTATTTTCATATACTAGTGGATTCCCTGTCAGTGTTGATGAATTGCTTCACAAACAATGTTTTGATTGGTGCCAGGTCTCTACAGCCTCAGGCAGAGAAGGTCTATTCTCTGCAACCCTCCCTCAAATGTTCTTTAAAATACAGAGTTTTCCAGCATTCCTTTAGGATCCTCCAACATGCAAACTGTGGTTATTCATCCTAAAATGAATCCTCTTTACCTGGATCTTCAAAATTTGCTGTTTGCTGGGAAGATGTGTAGCTAAAAGTCAGTCTAGATTTTCTTCATAACCAAACAAAAGTGTATTTTCTGTGCAGTTCACACCCCTTGCTCGCTGACTCTGGATTTCACAAAGTAAAGCTCACATTTTGTAATTAACCCCTGTGCCCTGTTTTGCCTGGAAGAGTGCTGCAGGAGACTGAGTGTTGTCACACACCCTGGCCACACCCTTGGCCATGCCCACCCACCCAGTCATTAGGGCAGTGAACTGGTTGTTAAAAATTTTGAAGCCCACCACTGGATGCAGCCCTTTCATTTTTTCAAAGGCTAACTGAGAGGCAGTTTTCCAGCCACGCAGGAGTTAAAAATTACATAAGGGACAAAGATTATTGAACTCTATGATCAATAGCAACTAGAGGTTGCCTTCCTACTTAAAGCTTTTCCTAATCTTTCTAGACTAAATATTAGTAGATCACAGAAAAGTGGTACAGCTTTTTTCTGGGTTAACCTAATGGATAAAAGTTCTGCAGTGTACGATATTCTTGTACTGTCAAAACCTAGATTGCTATGTACATCCTTCACTTTCTATTAGTAATCACTTCCTAACTGACTTTCTTGTGATCTCAACCAAGCCATGACCGCAGTTTGTGCTGTCTGCATGATTCTTCCTTTGGAAGCAAATTACCAACTGATAATGACATGAAAATTCTACATACCATATTTTTCGGTGTATAAGATGTACTCCCCCCACAAAAGTGGGTGGAAATGTCTGTGCATCTTATATAGAGAATGTTGCTGAAACCCCGCCCACCCACCGGCCCCCATCCTTCGGCCTCTGCCTCCCAGCAATTTGCCTCCTTGCAGCAAACAGCAAAGAATCTGGTCAGCTTCAGCACAGCCTGATTACCACAAGCAGCAGATCAAAGTCAGTTTGATCTGCTTCCTGATGATCAGCTGTTTCAGGCTGCATGGATCGCCATCGCTTATTCCTACCTCTGTGTGCCCCATTTTTGGCCTCTGCATCCAATTTTCAGTCTCCGCATGCTTCATTTTTGGCCTCAACTTTTCCCATTTTTGGTCTGTTCTGATCCCTGCTGCATTAAACAGGCTGAAAATGGGGTGTGCCAAAAACAGGGCACTCAGAGGGCAAAAATGGGATTCAGAGGTCAAAAATGGTGTGTGTGGAGGTAGCCATAGGTGATGGCAATCTCTGCAGCCTGAAACACCTGATCATCAGGAGGCCAATCCAACTGACAATCAGTTGCTTGTGCTAATCAGGCTGTGCTGAAGCTGACCAGGCTCTTTGCTATTTGCTGCAAGGAGACAAATTGCTGGGAGGCAGATTTTTTTTTCCTACCCAAAAGCTTATACTTCAGAGGGTCTTATAGTCTGAAAAATACAGTAATAGAAATAACTTTAATCTCAGTAGAGGAAAATTAAGTACACCTGGAAAACAAAAGGGATCTGATTTTGAAATTGCAATTTAAAATATCAGTTCATTCTAAGTTATGGAGGAAAAATGAATCTAACAGGAGGATGTGGAAGTGAACAGCTTTTGAGTTGTTTGATTGTGAAAGAAAGGGAGTGCATGCTTAATGGAAGCCTTGTTGGGAACAGAAGATAGCAGGCTAAGCCTTCACTTGTGCTATCCTGTTTATTTACTCTACAAAACACCCTATACAATAAGGAATCTATGTAAACATATATGTTTGCAGATTGTCTACTTTGTAAATCCCAGGAGTGCCAAGCATCCTGATGACATGCAACTTGCAATAATAGAAAAGGCTTTTCAGTCTGGAGCTTTGAGATCATTACAGATGTAGATAGTCTAATACAGCTGGTCACCATCAGGGTGAGAGATGATATACAAAATGCTAGAAAACTTTATTTGGCAATGAATAGGGTTGAAAACACCTAAACTGAACTTAATTCACAACTTAAATCTGACTTAATTCTATCACACCAATGTAAGCAACTCTGAAGTTATATGAAAACCAAATTTCAGTAAAGAAGAATTTGTCTTCTTTGAAATCCAAATACCAAAGTGAATTTCAACTGATACTGTTGGTTATGTCATCATGCTTAAGGGAGATGAAAAGTTGCACCATCCAGAGCTTTTTACTCATTTAGTACTCTTGAAAATAGACCAGCCTTCTCCTATGTTGCATCTTGATAATATACAGTAATTCACACTCGCTTAGATAGGGTCAGATCACTTCAAAGAAAGTTTTACCTGCTGCAGTAGGACATATTGGAAGCCGGACCCCGATCAGGGAAATGAAATCAAGTGAACAATACGAGAAAGAGAAGCATCTCAAAGTCTATGTTTTTCTTATCCCTTCCATGATTATACTTGTTGATATGAATGTATATGATTATATACACAAATACAAGATTATACTCACAGGCGCTACGATTACGGCGGGGAGGAGGCAAGACTAGCCCAGGGGCTCTTTCTTCCGTTTCCGAATACTTCAGCACGTCAGACAGCTCCCGGATCACTTCTGCCGCGGCTGGGGCAGGCCTGCTGCTCCCTTCCCAGGCGCCGGGAACAGGTGGGAGTTTACGGACTTCTATAGTTGCCGCTGTCGTCTCTTTGGTCGGGCTTTTAAAGGTTCGCGGCTTTCTGGAGGTGATCCGTGGAGGAGCTGCCGGCTCCGAGGTCAGCTGCACCACTGTGTTGCGCGACCGGGTGAGTGCTGAGGTGACTGAACCCATTGCCGTGCGGGGAGATCTGGCTCCGTCAGAGAACTTTGCTCGGAGTCAGATCAAGCACCTCGTCCGCCCTCACTCTGGTGCTCCGCCTTTTCCCGCCCTTGCCAGGCTCTGGGAACTCAACTTTCTCTGTTTCAAACGGCAACTTCAGGCCCCCGTGCTCTCTTTTCTCATGCTGATTCGTTCCTTCTGACTCTCGGAGATAAACGATATAAAGTGAGCATCATCCTGGAGTTTGCCATCTCACTATTGGTGACAGATAAAAGGAGGCTCTCAAAGCCTGTTGTCAGTTAGCTCTTTCTGTTCTTGTATTTACTACTCATATGGAACAGCGGTAAACATCTTCTTTTCGCTGACTTGCTATATTGTGAAAAGGGAAATCCAGAGAATCAGGAAATAGATTCATTTGCTTACCAAATTAAGCTGTCTGTGCAAAAATAATTATTTTATTAAATGAAAGCTAAAGAAATTTAGAGAGCCACTTTGATGTCGTGATTAAGACACCAGGCTAGGAACTGGAAACATGAGCTCTAGTCCTGCCTTGGACACAAAGCCTGCTGGATGACCTTGGACAGGTAATTATCTCCCAGAAAGAAGACAATAGCAAATCGTTTCTGAAAAATCTTACCAAGAAAAACCAGGAGTTTTTCAAGGCACTCTCTGAGAATTAGACACAAGAAAAGAAGAAGAAATTAAATAGTGCCTTGGAGATAAGGATGGGAAACTATTATTACATTTATTCATGCTGAGCACAAGAACTGAAAGGAAAACTTCTCTTATTCAAGATAAAATTGAAAGTAATCCTTTTTTGTATGAAAAGGCTCCAGATTCAGCCAATCCTTACTTGTCTTTTATGGATAGACACAATGGATATACTGCTTAGAAAAATGGGGGTGTAATCTTGTCTGGGCATGAAACCTAAGAGGTTGAGGCTTAGTTAGCATTTGGATAGAGACCACCAGCAATCTCATGGGCTCAGACTAGATCAGGAAGATGAAAAACATCCCAGAAAAAGAAAAACTGCATAGGTGTGCCCATGAAGCTTCATGAAATACTTTCAAGTTGATCTAAACATCTAGTAATTGTTCCCATGCAGTTTTCATGGCATTTATAGATTAGCCCTTATCTTCCTCAGAGATTGTTATTTGATTTTATAATTTAGCCAGTTGAACTCACAAGTATTGTCTCATCTCACCACAAACCAAACCAATCTTATATGGCTTTTAAGAGCAACCAATATCAGCTAGAAGCTGCCACATGTCATATTTATTTACAAAGTTTGTGGGTGGGGGGAACCAAAGTTTGAAAAACAAAACTGATTGGGATGGGGGAAACCTAAAAATAAAAGTCCTTTTGTTAGTCAAGGGGAAATGAATATATATAAGCAACAAATGAAGTTTTCTTGGTGAAGAATAACTAACAATACTGTACCATTTTCTATTGTGGAAATTATAGTGCTAATGCATCTAAAAAACATTGGACTAGGAGGAGATGACATAATGGGGACCGGTTAGGAGTTTTCAGAGCCCCTAACATTGCAAACAACATTGTGAAGGTTCTGTCTCATTTTTATTAATGGGTTTTCATAATAAGAAATGAGAAGGAAGATGATTTCTTCTAGCACCTTTCCCAAGATCTGTTTTAGAGGAGGCAGAAAGAGACCCACATGCCATGCATGAAAGAATGATGATCCAAAGTAATCAATATTTCAAAGGGAGCAATACTTTTCATTCAGCATTATCAGTTTGCTGTCCAGGGGAAGATAGAATAGGAGCAAGCTTTTGGTCCTTTGGTATTCTCTTCTCCTGGGATCAGATCTGGAGAAATCTGTTCTTTCTTTATCAGTGAACTGAAAGCAGGGGAAAACCATCCTCTTTCACATAATCTTTGGAAGGTAGGTTTAAATAATGTTGGCTATTATTTTGGCCCTGGAAGTTACAGTTTTATGCTTTAAATTCTGTATTAGGAACAGAGGTGGTATTCAGCAGGTTCTGACCAGTTCTGGAGAACCAGTAGAAGTTTTGACTGGTGATTTTACTGTATCCTTCTCCTGCCAAGCCCACCAAGCCATGCCCACAAAACTGGTAGTAAAAAAAAATGAATCTCACCACTGATTAGGAAGTAATTTGGCCCATAATGTTTACATTGATTTTATGATTAAAAGATTCTATTGATACTTTATTGTTGTGAATTTAAGGCAAAGAAGGCACAAAAATAATATAAAATAAATAAAATCCTAATAATTACTCCAATATTTAGGGTTTCTTTACTTACATTCATTTAATGAGCTATGAGCCACAGTAGACAAAAAACTATATTAAGCATTGTATCTTGTTTTAAACGAAGTTACATCATAAATGAGATAGCAGTAACAACTTAGCTATTTCTCCGTTGTGTTCCAATAAATGGTCATGTTATCAGGCCTTTTGTAGGTAAAGATTATCCAAAAATTTTGTTTTTGTTATTTCCAAAAGAAGTTGGCTTTATTCTACAGAGATACAGATTTTATGCTCTGACAAAGACTTAAGCCTCTTCAACAGTAATGATGCCATGAAGTTTCCACCACTAATGGAATTGTCCCTTATGAGCACAAAAAACAATTCGTATACTCGGTCAAAACAACCTATACACCACCATCCCCAAACCAAGCTCAAGCCTACTGCTACCATGTGTTATTGTTTGGTCTTCAGCAGCATCTGTCACTGAACCTGGCTCTGAATGGGCTTCTCCCTAAGGGAAGAAAAAGAGAGTAGCAGCATCAACAGTAATAGGTGGCAAAAAAGTATTTTCCTCCTGGGGGAGGCTATTTTGTTAGTGACTAAGAAATGTGTTTTATTATTATAAGCTTCGAGGTAAAGGGATGAAAAAAATACCACATGGCAATTCTACATCAATATTTTAGACATAGTTCTTTCTATTGTTGAAATCCTGAGACAGACAGAATCCTTTTCTTCATTGACACAGCAACCCATATAAAGATTCCAGAGTTATTCTCATTTTACTGGGCTTAATAATTAATTTATCATTGTAGCTAATCAATTGCATTTTAGCCAATTTAAATAAAAGTCAGGGATAGGTAATTTCCTCCTGGGCTAATTCCCTTCTCCCCTAAATATATATGTATAGATATAAAAGAAGTTTGGATTGGTGATCTGTCACCCAGCTAACAACTGAGTGCTCCCAGTTGAGTCATGGTTATTTCCCAATTATATGGCTTACCTGGAAAAGGCCTGCTAAACAATATCAAATTCTTTTTATGAAGTCATTACTTTGGAGAGCAGTATGAACACAATTTCTGTTTTTGAAGAAGGACCCCATTTCTACAAGTGAAACTCTAAAATTTAGAATATCATGCAAAAGTTCATTTATTTCAGTAATGCAACTTAAAAGGTGAAACTAATACATGAGATAGACTCATTACATGCAAAGCAAGATAGTTCAAGCCATGATTTGTCATAACTGAGATGATTATGGCTTACAGCTCATGAAAACCCCAAATCCATAATCTCAGAAAATTAGAATATTGTGAAAAGGTTCAATATTCTAGGCTCAAAGTGTCCCACTCTAATCAGCTAATTAAGCCATAACACATGCAAAGGGTTCCTGAGTCTTTAAATGGTCTCTCAGTCTGGTTCAGTAGGAAGCACAATCATGGGAAAGACTGCTGACCTGACAGTTGTGCAGAAAACCATCATTGACAACCTCCATAAGGAGGGAAAGCCTCAAAAGGTAATTGGAAAAGAAGTTGGATGTTCCCAAAGTGCTGTATCAAAGCACAATAATAGAAAGTTATGTGGAAGGGAAAAGTGTGGAAGAAAAAGGTGCACAAGCAGCAGGGATGACCGCAGCCTGGAGAGGATTTTCAGGAAAAGGCCATTCAAAAGTGTTGAGGACTTTCACAAGGAGTGGACTGAGGCTGGAGTCAGTACATCAAGAGCTACCACATACAGACAGATCCTGGACCTGGGCTTCAAATGTTGCATTCCTCTTGTCAAGCCACTCCTGAACAACAATGTCAGAAGCATCTTACCTGGGCTAAAGAAAAACAGAACTAGTTTATTGCTCAGTGGTCCAAGGTCCTCTTTTCTGATGAGAGCAATTTTTGCATCTCATTTGGAAACCAAGGATCCAGAGTCTGGAGGAAAAATGGAGAGGCACACACTGCAAGATACTTGAAGTCCAGTGTGAAGTTTCCACAGTCTGTGTTGATTTGGGGAGCCATGTCATCTGCTGGTGTTGGTCCACTGTGCTTCATTAAGTCCAGGGTCAACACAGCCATCTACCAGGAGATTTTGGAGCACTTCATGCTTCCTTCTGCAGACAAGCTTTATGGGGATGCTGACTTCATTTTCCAGCAGGACTTGGCACCTGCCCACACTCCCAAAAGCATCAAAACCTGGTTCAATGACCATGGGATTACTGTGCTTGATTGACCAGCAAACTCACCTGACCTGAACCCCATAGAGAATCTATTGGGCATTGCCAAGAGAAAGATGAGAGACATGAGACTGAACAATGCAGAAGAGCTGAAGGCCACTATTGAAGCATCCTGGTCTTCCATAACACCTCAGCAGTGCCACAGGCTGATAGCTTTCATGCCACACTGCATTGAGGCAGTAATTGCTGCAAAAGGGGCCCAAACCAAGTACTGAGTACATATGTATGCTTATACTTTTCAGAGGTCCGATATTGTTCTATGTACAATCCTTGTTTTATTGATTGCATGTAATATTCTAATTTTCTGAGATTGTGGATTTGGGGTTTTCATGAGCTGTAAGCCCTAATCATTTCAATTATGACACATCACGGCTTGAACTATCTTGCTTTGCATGTAATGAGTCTATTTCATATATTAGTTTCACCTTTTAAGTTGCATTACTGAAATGAACTTTTGCACGATATTCTAATTTTTCGAGTTTCACCTGTATATGCAGAATGAACAGAATTTAGAACCCCAAGAATGTGACATTTATATTTTAAAGATGACTGAAATTTCTGTTTTGTTTCTAGAATATAGAATCATAGGACTAGAATGAACCTAAGAGATCTTCTAGTCCAATTCCCTACACAAGGCAGGAGACCTTATACCATCCTGGTCAATTTGTTCTCAAGATTTTCAAAATCTTGAGTAATGGAGCATCCACAACTATGTGAGACAAGTCATTCCATTGTTTATTTTTTCTTTCTGTCTTCTAGGTAGGATCTCACTTTAGCAAGCTTCCACCCATTATTTCTTGTCCTGCCCTCTGCTGCTATGAAGAAAGTCAATTCCCTCTTCACTGTGATCTCAAGTACTAGAAGACAGTTATCATACATCTCCTAATCCTCTTCCTTGATAGGCTAGACATACCTAGTTCCCTCAACCATTCATCATACAATTTAGCATTCAATCCCTTTTTCATCTTTATTGCTTTATCTGCACTTTCTAGACTCTCACCATCTTTTTTCTATCATAGCAACCAGAACTGTACGTAGTATTCCAAGTGTGGCCTCACTAGTGCAGCATAAAGCAGTATTATCTTGTGATCCTGATGCTGTCCTCTGTTAATCAGCCCAGGACTTCATTGATTTTTTTGGCAGCTGCAACATGCTCATACTTACGATAAATAGTAGGCCATTTAATGTTATTATGTAAGGAACTGGAATGATTTTGTTATTGAAACCGCAGATAACTGTTTAAAAGGAGGTATTTGTTGGTAGCAGATGGCTTAAATGACTGAACTTGATCAGCTCTGAAGACCCCAAGGAAAAACCAGACTGTAAGCTAGTCTGAGAAACTTTTTAAAAAATCCTAAAAGGCAGCAATGGCTGACTGTTGGCAAAAAAATGACACTGATGTACCAATCATGCTAATATGAGCTACAATTAACTCAAAGAATTCTTTATTTTTCAATTGCTGAACTTTTTCTGGAGCTTAGTTGGGTATGAACTATTTGGAATCTCTAAATAGCAATAGCAAAACCACCATATATAAATCCAGTCTTTTAAAACAATCCACATACTATGGATTGGAGAAATTATCATTTATTATGTTTGAAAGTGATGAAAGGTTGGATCTCCATGTCATTGCCAGAAAGAAAGAACTTACTATGGCTTTCTACAATGGAAGCATTGATACATCCAAATCTTATTAATTTGGAAAAAATGTATTTTATAAAGATATTTTAAATGAGAATGGTGAACTTAAAACTAGACAAGAATTACAAAATCAAGGAGTGGACTTAGCTTGGTGGCCACACTTGCAAATACAATCAAGATACGAGAAAGATGCAAAAACATATATATATATATATATATATATATATATATATAAATTATTTATTAAGCTTTAAAATAGAAGATGAAAGAAGTTAAAGTTAAAGAAGTTAAAGAAACAATGATAGTATGGGCAAAAAACTTTGGTTATACTATAAAACTAGATGGCAAAAACTTTGGGATAGGAACTATAAACTGACAATGGCTACTGCATATAAGGAAAACCTTTATAAAATGTTTTATAAGTGGCACTTGCCACTGGCAAGATTAGCACAAATGTTTAACAACATGTCCGCCAATGTTGGAAGTGTAATCAGATTCCAGATACTTATCATATGTGGTCGACATGTACAAAAGCAAGAAAATATTAGATGAAAATACATACATGGCTGGAAAAGATGATTAAGCAACATATAGATTTGAAACCAGAAGTATTTTTGTTAGTTATAATAAGAAAAAGGTTATTGCCATGGCCCTGGTGGAGACTGACTCTGAGGAAGAGGAGGAAAAGCCAACAGGGAGTGGGAATGTGGCTCCAGAGGTGGTGGAGGAGTTTGTAACTACGCAGTCAGAATTGCTGGAGTCAAAGTTTAGTTTATTGTTTCCTTTGAAAGAGGTTTATCTTGGTTGGCGTTCTTCCCATGGACTCTCCCTGTATCTTCCTGGAATGTATGATTAATTATCTTGGCTTGCTTCAGAACTCCCGTCAATGCGGTTTGTTTTGGTTTCTTTTTTGCCTCATTATTTACTTTTGTGACTTTAAACTGTGCCTAATAAAACAGTGAAGTTTAGGTTGAAGGCATTACTGGGCTTTAATGTATGTTTTGGGTTTTGGGTTATTTTGAGAGATTACGCGTCATCACATTTTAATTCCAGCCACCCCTGCAACTTATTTTTGCTTTTTGTGGGGTGACCATGGATCAGCTCAGGGCAGAAATTGCCCAGTTAACCCAGCAAGTGGCTCTTTTGACTGCACAGGTGGCACAAATGCAAGATGCCTGGCCATGCCGAAAATGCCCAGTGGCAGTGCCAGATAAATTTGATGGTTCGCTGGCCCAATTTCCAGCATTTTTTGGGAAGTGCCAGCTTTACATGAGCCTTCGGCCTGAGGACTTTCCCACTGACCGGGATAAAGTGGGGGTTTTGATTAGTTTGTTGTCAGGCTCTACAGCACATTAGGCGATGCCTCTGCTGACCCAGCCCAACAGGTGCTGGACAATTTTTGCCATCAGTTTCAGGCCATGTTTGAGGACCCTGCTCGAAGCCAAACAGCAAACAGACATTTGAGAGAGTTGAAGCAGGGGCGTGGCTCACTCATGGATTATATTGCTAGTTTTTGGGTGGTTGCTCAGGATGTACAATGGAATGAGGCAGCACTATTAGACCAGTTCCAGGAAGGCTTGTCATTGGAGCTCCTGGATGAGTTGCCGTGCACTGAATGCCCTCACACCCTTCAAGAGCTCATGCATCTGTGTCTTCGTATTGATGCTAGACTTGTTGGCATTCTTCCCATGGACTCTCCCCGTATCTTCCTGGAATGTATGATTAATTATCTTGGCTTGCTTCGGAACTCCCATCAATGCAGTTTGTTTTGGTTTCTTTTTTGCCTCATTACTTACTTTGGTGACTTTAAACTCTGCCTAATAAAACAGTGAAGTTTAAGTTGAAGGCATTACCAGACCTTAATGTATGTTTTGGGTTTTGAGTTATTTTGAAAGACTACAGGTCATCACAGTTAGGATAAAGGGACTCTATATTTAATTTTACATGTATTGACTGCAGCGAGAATTGTATTTGCACAATATTGGAAAAATTACAACATCCCATCAGATGAAAATATAATTCAGAAAATATTGGATTGTGCAGAGCTAAATAGATTTACATTGAAAATAAATGATAAAGGAGATACAGAGTGTTACTTAACTTGGAATAGATTTTATGAATGATTAGAAATAAGAGGTAGAAATTAGATGAAGAAAAAGTATTGCAATATATAAATTAAACCTAAACATGGTTTATAGATATACTAATATAATTATAGAATTATAAATCAGCCAACATAATTATAAGTTTGGTAAAATTATTCTGTTGTACCACTACTGTTATTAGCATATATGTTACTATTTCTTTTTCCCCCTTCTTTTGTAAAATGATATGCCCAGACAATACACTGTATTCATGTTTATATATAAATAAATAAAAATTGGACTCAAAAAAAAGAAAGAACTTGCTATGCATAGTGCCATTATTCAACTTTCAGTAGAAAAACTAGCAGCTTAATTTTATTCCAGCACTGACAACAAGGGCAACAAACTAACTTTGAGGGTACATATTAGTTGCTCATTATTTCTTTCAACATCTACCATGTGTAATAGGCTGTTAATACTACTGTACATCTCAGAACAGGGATAGTTCAGACTTTAGTTAACTTAATTATTTTTCGCTTGCTAGTGGTGTATGTTTGGGATTACTGATTCCAACATTTAAATATTTTAAATTGCTGTGGGTCAAAAAGCCCATAGTATTGGCTAAAAAGCAAGATCTAAATTAATATAATTCATAGTTTTAAATTTAGTAAATAAAATATCTGCATATCTTGAATAGCAATTAGCATTTACTCTATTTTGCTAAATAAGTTTCTTCAGAAAGGAAATGGTCATTAGTGTTACAAGGTTTACAAATGTGAATGCTAGGAAGAAACACTGTTACTGCACAAAAACAATAGAATCAGAAAGGTGACTGGGCAGACTGTTAAATGAGAACTTAAGAATCAACCTACTCATGAATGCTTATTTCTACTCAGGATGGCATTCTTAAGCATACATATTATTATAATGGCCATAATCCCAATCATTTATATGCAGGTAAGGATACAAAGAGATCTTTAAGTTTACAACTTCCACAATCAATAAAATATGGCAATGCCTCAGTTTAACTTTAAAAAAGCTAATTTATCATCTAGATTGTTAATTGTCTATCTTGTTTGATAATTGCTCTTTATTTTCAGAAAGAAATCTTTTTCAGCTCTAGCCAGAGATGCCTCAGGGAAAAAATCCAACAAACAGTGGGCACTCTGATTTATGGCCTTTTCTTTTCGTTTCAATGTCCCAAAAGATCTTCTAAGTATTTAAAAATCATCTTCTCAAGCAAGAAAGTAATAAAGAGATTTTATTGGGTTAAGTAATATCTGATTTGGTTTCGATATTCAATGTCAGTCAAGAAATTGTTTCAGAACAGGCATATTTCTTGGAAAATGAAATGAAATATTAAAAAGATGTTTATCTGATTAGAACAAATATTAACCCACATTCACTCAAATAGGTGAAGCAATCATTTAAAGTAGTCCAGTAGTTTACACATCATTCTTGAAAATACTCATGAAAACATAGCAAAAGATAAGTATAATTTGTAATTAACAGAATTAAAACAAACAAGAGCTGAGCTATATCCCAATGTATACAAATTCTTTGAGCTATAGGCTTAAATCATTTATTGCTATCCATTATCAGCTTGAATTCACTATTGTGTTTGTAGACTGATATTTCCTCACAAGGTGCATTGATTTTTGAATCATACCTAATCATAATGTTATTTCTACTTATGCAGCTTGTTTCTGGCTTTTACTTTATGTGGGTTGGGTTCAGGTTCCAATTTGCTTCCAATAATGCTGTTGTCTTTTTATTGCTTGCTTACTATTCATAGAAGCAATGCGACATATACATCTTTGTACACACAGTAGTAGTAATTTTATTTATAGTCCTTGACAGATATAGCATAAAGAAATAAAACAAAAACAGAAAATCAAACTAGAAAAAATACTATAGAATTGAATAAGCATGCAGCATGACATTTAGCAAATAATGTTTAAACTGATCCCAAATTAAAATATGTGGGACTTGTAATCTTTAGCTTTAGTATATTTTACCAACTGATCTTCTTCCAAATGACCAAGCTGGCCAAAAATTCTAACAGCTTTAGTTCAGGAGATCTAGAGGACACCATACTGAGAAAAGCAATTAAAATTAAATATTAGATTCTCGCCTTGTGCATAAAAGTAATGTTTATCTGATCTAATAATTCTGGTTCTGCTAATATTATTTTCAGTGAATGAGTTCATATTATCCCCAAATAAATAACCAGGTTAATCAACATTTTATCATTAACTGGGGGTTGCCCAAAGAAGAGGGAGTCAAACTATTCTCCAAAGCACCTGAAGGCAGGACAAGAAGCAATGGGTGGAAACTAATCAAAGAGAGAAGCAACCTAGAATTAAAGAGAAATTTCCTGAGTTAGAATAACTAATTACTGGAACAACATGCCTCCAGAAGTTGTGAATGCTCTAACACTGGAATGTTTTAAGAAGAGATTGGACAATCATTTGTTTGAAATGGTATAGGGCCGTGATGGCAAACCTATGGCACATGCCGGAAGTGGCACACAGAGCCACTTCTGCCAGCATGCAAGAGGTCGCCTGGAAGAGCCCCACTGTGCATGCATATGCGCCGCCCACCTGCCAACTAATTGTCGGGTATCTGGTATGCATGCTGGGGGCAGAGGGGTTGGAGATTCATGCACATGCGCAGCCACACAGGGTACATGGGGTGTCTCATGTGCATGCGCAGAGTTGTGCGGCGCATGCAGGGGATCGCATGTGCATGCGCAGAGGTGAGGGATTGTGCACACATGCAGAGGTGCACGGCACATGGTGTGGTTGCACACGCAGGGGGTGTGGAGGGCCCGCCTTCTGGGTGCTGGCGCATGAGCACGTGAGCATGAGTGCCCATGCAATTTTTGACACAGGAGCCCAAAAAAGTTAGCCACACTGGTGTAGGGTTTCCTGAGCAATGGAACAGCAGGTTTCCTGAGCAGGAGATTAGATTAGAAGACCCCCAAGGTATCTTCCAACTCTGTTATTGTTACTAATCAGAGAAATACATACATCCTAAAAGTCTTGCACTAAGTCTTTTGGAACATTTTTATATTTCTATGTAAATTTTTGCAACTAGGAATCTCCAAATAATATTTAATAAATATTTTAGAAAGAATCCATGCATATTAGTATGGAAACATGAGTTCCATGATTTTTCATGATCAAAGTATCTCATAGCAGTGTGGCCTTGTTTGTGACTAAAACCATTTAACCAAATAACTAAAAAACTCTAAATGTAGTGAACACTCATATTGAGCTGATAGTACAAGATGGCAGTTTAATTAGGACATATGGAAAAAATCAAAGCATAATTTCCTTAAAGCCCCTAAAATATAGACCTGGCCAGCTTTTACTAACCATCATATTTTTGCCTTTCACAAAAAATATGAATCCATTTTGTAATTTTTGTTGTGGAGATAATTTTCTTCCTGGATTGAAAAAGAATTATTATGTAATATAATCATAGTAAAGTATTCTCATGTAGTATTTCCCTATCCATTATTAAACAGTATTTAGTACTAGAGTAGGTCACAAGCCTTCATTTCATATCTATGTGCAAATCTTTAACCAGGAAAATAAAGTCAAATTTTAGTTTTCATTCTTCTTCTGAAACAGCTGTAATTGAAAGACCTATAACAAACATAAATAAATCCCATTAGCACAGCCTAACAACCAGCTCCTATCAGGAGACAATCACCATGTTCTATTAACACTGCACAAATGTGAACTTATGAATCATTCACATGCTTTTCTCCTGGGCTTACTTTTTCCACAGTGTTTCCTTATTTTGGGCAGCTCAGATTTCCCAGGTTTTTGTTGATAATAGGTTACTATGACAGTGTTTTTAATGTTCCTAAACCATATAACTTCTTGCAGAATAAAAGCAAACATTTAATATTGAATTTTAACAGCAGTTCTATTGAACATCATTCACATATGCATGGCATTTGACAATGAAGAATAGCATTGATACTACTTCATGTATACAATAAACTAAAATTGAACCACTGCTTTCACCTGACCTAAACTACAATACTGGTTGAGTTGCTATGTCACAAATTTTTTAATGGCCCCCAAACGTTACTATATGCTGGAAGGGAACTGATTGACATTTGATTGAATAACAAAGTTGTTTATAGCTGATTATAAGGATCAGGAATTAAAAGACAAGGAATTAAGGATGTGTGAAAATTGGAGAAAAGTGGGAAGGTACTAAATAAAGTATGAAAGAGTGGGCAGAAAGCTCAAACATTAAAACTTTAGGAAATAGAATTTTTAAAGCAGATGTAATGGAACATATACATGGGATTGAAAGATTCAACTCAAAGAGGCCAGGGCATACTTTCCCCCTCCCCACTTTTTTTTCAGTGAAAAGACAATAGAGGAATTTCAATCAATTTTTATCAGATGTCAGTCAAAATCACTTTTCAGTTTACTTTCATTTACTATGTATATGGAATTCCCTTCTACATGACATAGCCTGATTCAAAAGTATCAAACAAGCTTTTCTTCTCCTGCATTAACTCAGAACTCTATTTCAGTAGTCTCACACTAATTCTACATATCATTTATTTACTTATAATTTAATGTATGTGTATACCTAGCATACAGATTTAAGAAAAGGACTTATAGAACATACATGCAAACTTTATCTATCAGATGAGAGAGAATAATCTGAAACTAGCTGATGACCCTCTCATAAACTTTGATCTTTCTTCAGTGCATTTACTGGCACTACTCTATGTCTTCTGCACTATCAGATGCTTTCTTATCAGTATGTCTCTTCCAAACATTAAACATTCTGTGAACTTCGCCCTACTCAGAAACAGAGAAGCCATCAGTATGTTTAACTGTTTAATCCAGTCAGGAAGTCTAATCACATTTTCTAGATCATTTAGATCAGCAAGCTTTGTTCAAATTGCTTCAATGTAGCTAGCTATTCCAGTACTGTTAGCTGTTCACTATCACGTTCATGACCAAGCTTTTCCTGATGTAAAGACTTATTTGCCAACCCTCCAATCACTTGTTATCAGGGTGTACAGCAAATGGTTTACTCATTAGCAAGTAGTGATTATTTGAATTAACCATATATAACAAGCAGTGTCCACATTCCTTGTTAAACCAAATTAAATACAGTAATTTTTAATTGGAAAAAAATTAAAACACATTTCCTACTAAAAACATAGCATACACAAATAAAACATCAAGTAAAACTTCAATGTCGGGTCAGAAACCACATTAGGAAATATTAGCCGTATATTAGGGAACAAATGAAGATCAGAAGTAAATCTGTACTTTTCCACTGGCTGAAAGTACTAGATCAGCTGCTTTGTAATTCCCAAGGCATCTGATATGTGCAGTTGCTTGGTAACTTGTGAAGTGCTACTGCACATATATTATGTACACATGCAGAAACAATTGTAAGATGATAACAGTCAAATACTGAAATTATTCATCAGGTATTTTATTAGAAGTTCCATTGCATTTAGTTTTCTCAATTTTTATTATCATTTTTTACCTTTTAGGGTAGAATGACATTTAAAGCTTATCATTGTAATTTTAATGTATGTGTATATTTTATAAGGTCCTTACTTAAATAAGCCAAGAAAAATGTAAGAAAATTGCAGAAATGAAATAATAGTTGATAATCAGCAATTACTTGTTCAATGATTTGGGGAAATAATTATTTTTAGCATATCATTAAGAGTCTTTATTTAAATGTCTGCTTAAAATCGTATTCAACTGAAGTCAATGAGATTCACTTCCAAGTAACTACAACACCTACTATACCAGTTCTTTGATTAAAACCTACTTTTGCTAGTTCTCTCTAAAATACACTGAACTAGTTCTTATCTGAGCTACTTTCAACATAAACACTTGAAAATTTAATTTAGCATGAATGGAAACTATAGCAAAAATATGTAATCATATACTGTACCAATATGCAATTCTGATATCAAATATAAAATCCAGAAGAGTTGGAATTTTCCTAATAATAATGACTGTTTACTGCATGTCTTTTACATATTACCCTAATTCAATAAAATACTGTGATTTTTTTTCAGTTTGCACGTATTTCCATTTTTTTCATGTGAGAATTACCAAGGAAAGACTTCACTTGCATAATAATGAAACACTGTAAGAAAACATAAAAGGAATAGAGCACATATCAACAATATTACTTTCACAATGTAACTTATTTCAAGGAATGTTTCACATAGGATTTAAAACATGTTTTCATTTTTATAAGGTAAAAAGCTGCTATTTCCATCCCTTATTTATTTCCCATCCGAGTTATTTTTTGCATTTTCAATTACTGCTTTAAATAAAAGAGCTTCCCTCTACTGGGCAGTTAGAATGATAGAAAACCAATATATTAGTTGAATCAGAAAGTAAATTTTATACGCAGGAAATCCTTGTTTAACAACCAGAACTGGGACCCGCAACTTAATTGTTAAGTGAAATGGTCACTAAATGAAAGTAATTGTCCTTATGATCTTATTTCAGTTTTCCTTACAGTCTGTCGTAACTGTGAACACTGTTAAATGGGAAAGTCACTAAATGAAGATTTATTTTACATTTAATAATAATCCATATATCACATTAACACTTGGAATATTATTTTAAAACTGCAGTATCTAAGTTCATGTATTTTATTAAACTAAATTCAAACTACACTCCAGCTTAATCTGATATACAAACCCAGCCAATGTATATTCAACGACACCTCTGCCTTCCAATATGTCACGTTCTACCTGTGAGATCAATTGGTTTGAAAAGTTCCTGGCAGGAGAAAAAAATTTGCATAGATATACTGGACAAAGCACAAGAATTTCTTGAATTCATGGCACCAGACAAAGAACAGGATAGTAGAGAAGAGATAGAGAACAAAAGTCAGGAGGAACAATCAGTGGAAGAAAGGGATCCGGCCAAGAAGTAAGAAAACGACAGGAAATTAAACACCAAGAAATAGAGAGGATAAAGACATGGTCGCAAAGAGAGATAAAAACAAGGAGAGGAGAGAGAACTCGGTATAAACAATAACATGGCAGAAGTTACATTTCTATCATTTAATATAAATGGACTGAATGCTCCGATAAAAAGAAAACAAGTATTGACTAAACAGAATGCTGATATTACTTGTCTGCAAGAATTTCACATTGAAAAGAAGTACGGAGACATGTTAGAATCACCTAAATTGGGAAAATTGCACCTTGCATTGGTACAGAAAAAGAAAAGAGGGATAGCAATATATATATATAGCAATGGTTAAACCCTATTCAAATATTTGCTGACAAGGAAGGAAGAATCCTAATGGTAGAAATACAAATAAACCAAAAGTATTATTAACAGTAATATATGCCCCAAACACTAACCAAAAAGAATGTTACAGTAAGCTGTATCGGAAAATAGTAGAATTAGAACATGAAAACATATGCATTATAGGAGACTTTAATGCAGTAGTAGATATAGAAAAAGACTACACAACAAAGAAAAAAACTGAAAAAAGAGGAAAACACTGCCAAATACATTTCATAAATTGACACAAGAATTAAACCTCAAAGATATGTGGAGAGAACTTAACAGACAAGAGAGACAATATACTTTTTTTTCAAACCAACATAGTTCCTGGTCTAAGATTGACATGGTATGGATGGATACAGAAGTAGCAAAAGTTATAGAGAACATAGAAATAGTACCGAACATATGGGCAGGCCACAACATACATCCGAGGTCTAACAATCACATATGGAGCAAAAAAGAATAAAGATAAGAAAAAACAACATATAGAATTACAAGAGAAACTCAAAGAATTGGAACATAGAATGCAAAAAGAACCACAGAATGAAGAAATTAAAAAGAGAGAGAGAGGTGACTAAACATAAAATAAATCTAACCTTACAGGATGAAATGTCACGGAATCTCAGGATGGTAAAGCAATACTACTTTGAGTATGCTAATAAACCGGGGGCATTGTTAAATTGAAAAAAGAGAAGGAGAGCAAAATCATACAAACCCTACAGGATGAAATTGAAATTCCACACCATCTGGCGGAAGAAAAACAATCCATTGCCAAGAAATATTTTGCAGCACTGTACACTCAGGATGAGATACCAGAAGAGAGGATCAAACAATACTTGAATGAGAAAAATTAACCTACAATTCCAGATCTCACAAAGGAAACGTTAAATGCTGAAATCACAATGACTGAAATGAAAGAGGAATTAGTAAACAAAAATGTAAGAAATCACCGGGATCAGATGGGATCCCCGCAGAATTATACAAGGAAATTCAAACACCATTGGAACAGCTAATGTTGGATGTGTACAATGAAACATTAGAATAAGCAAAACTCCCAAATTCATGGACAGAAGCCTATATTACCTTTATTTTAAAAGAGGAATGTTTGGTTTTATTGTATTTGTATAAATTTGTTTAATAAAATATTTTTCTAATAAAAAAGAGATTAAAGGGTTGTAAACAGAAAAATATGTTTGATAAATAAATGTGTGAAATAATCATCATCATCAAAAAAAAAAAGAAAAAAAAGTTCCCAGAAAAACGTAAAAAAAAATCTATTTGCAATAATGAAAATTTTCTCACATTATTTTGGATCCAAGCATACTTATTAAAAAAGGATTTGCATTGTATTTTAAACTCTAAATTGTAATTTAAATTGTATTTTAAATTGTGTTTTAAACAAGGTGACTTTCAGAATACTCTTAACATAAAAACTATAACAAGAATAAATTATTTATTTTCTTAACACACAATATAATTAGACATTTTCCATTATAGATGGTAAGGTAAATACAGCGAAGTCTGACAATATGTGTGAACTAATTTTTCCAAAAATTTTTCCAATAAGTTGCTGTTCATCTGTTAAATGAGCTTAGAGTAGTACAACTGTTATGGAGAGGATGAACCACAGTAAGAGGAATTCCAATGAACATGTGACATTTTCTCCAATAAAGTTAAGATTTCCTATAGTTTAACAAGCAGATACTGTTTGGAGTTACAAGATAATAAGTTCTATTTTTAAAAAGGGCTAAGACAGGTGTCTGCAATCTTAAATACTCAGAGCCCACAGAAAATGCCAGGAGCCACAAACCTGGGTGGGCGTGGCCAACTTGACATCATTATATCCCACCCAGTAACATGACCCCCCCCTCCCAACCACACCTACCCAGGTTTTTGTGGCTTCTGGTATTTTCTTTTCTCTGGGAAACAGTATCTGTGCGTGTGTGTGTGTGTGTGTCTCTCTCTCTCTCTCTCTTTCTCTCCTCTCTCCCTCTTTCATCTTTCTCATCTCTTTTTCTCCCTCTTTCTCCCTCTCTCATCTCTCTCCCTCTCATCTCTTTCTCTCTCATCTGTCTTTCTCATATTTCTCCCTCCCTCCCTCCCTCTCGTGTTTGTCTGTGTATTCCCTCTTGAACTATTTCCCAAAACAGGAGAGGGTTGGGTTTTTTGTTTTACTGATACTGTTCTTTTTTCTTCTTTGGGTACTTTTTACCATATGATTTAAATCAAGAGTCATTTCAGGTTCCCAGATAAATGAAGCTTTTTTATCCTCCTGCTGTGGCTTCCTGTCAGCTGAACCCAACAGTGGCTGGGCCCCCCTGGCCCTCACTTCCCACTCACTCTTCACCTGCCCTGAGAATGGGCATTGATATAATTACCTGAGAATGCCCTTTCTATCTACGCTGCAAGAGAGTTGAGGAATGGGTTAAGCTCCTCCTTCTGTCACCATAGAGCTGAGTCTGTCACTATAAAAAAAGCCAGCCCCTGGCTGGCCCACCCATCTTTTAGGCAAGGATAATTGACAGACGTAATGTGTCTCTAGAAGATAAGCAAGAAATTAATTTCACCCCTCCCCAACCATCAAAACCAGACATATAGGGTGGGGCTGGACTCTCTTGCAGCATCATCCATGCTGTTTTGAGAATCCAGGAATGGGACATACCAAAGCCTGAATGTACATGGGAGGGCCAACATCTAGGCCAGTCACTCTGACTGAGGAACCACCTGTTGAAGCACCCTCTGACCAAACGATACCTGGGCTGAGGCAAATGAATCCAGGTGATAATGCCATATAAATGGTGAAACCGGAGCATCCATCAAAGGCACTAGCAGTGGCCCACATTATGGAATCATCTGTCATGAGCAGAAGGGCAAGGCCCTGCCCCTGAAGAGGTGCACTGTTCCTTCACTAAATCAAGGAAAATTAGTGGGGAGGGGAGAACCTCGGTATGCACCATAGCATGGAGAACAACGAATCAGTGTAGCCAGATGTGGTCGCCTGTAGTTCTGGGGCCATCTCCTCAGGGCTTAGTTGTACAGTGACCAAAGCCTTGTGTAACAAAGGCTTGAATAAGGAAGGCCTAAAAACCCCTGCTTTCTGGGAGCCTTGGCTCTGATTTTTGCAACAGCCTGTTAGCAGAAAGGCCTCTTTGTCTTTTCTTCTTCCTTAAAGGGGCTTGGAAGTTTTGGTGTCTTCGAAACCTTTGGGGCCAGGTTGGGGGGCTTCCCTCTCCATCTTGCTAACAGAGCAGGCACCAAGGGTGCTGTGAGCTTCCCCCACATAAATGCTGCTTGTTGCTAAGGCCAGGTGGAGTCAGGAGACTGTGAGGCCTCGGGGAAACACTTTTCCCTGAAACAAAATGGCCACCCGGCATTTCCAAAATGGTCACCCACCACGTGGAGTGGCCTGGGATGGCCTCACCACCTTCTTCGCACTTTAGACTCTTACTAGGCCCCAAATGATCAAATTAAGGTGGAACAGTTGAGAAGCAGCAGGAACAGAGCTCTGGAGTAAGCTCTGAAGTGGCTTTGCCAGTGGTGGTAGCAACCAGGTTTGTGATCAGTGGAGATGCGTTGGAGTTCTTCTGAATGTTCCCTGGATCTGGAGTCCTTGCACGGCAGCACCGAAGCCTCGACGCTGTAGGAGAGCAGATCCCTGCTCTCCTGGAAACAGAGATCTACTGCAGCCCCAGGAGCTGGATTTTAAAATTATTTGCTGTCTCCTTTGTTCAAACTTTCTTTTAGCTGGCTTAAAGCACTTCTTCCAGAGACTATGCTCTCAGACAAGAAGCTGAGCCAAAAGATGGACAGGCCAGCCAGGGGTTGGCTTTTTTATAGTGGCAGACTCAGCTCTACGATGTCAGGAGGAGCTTAACCCATTCCTGGACTCTCGAGGCAGCGTGGATGAGAAGGGCAAAGGTGGTGGATGGAGACTTGCTCCATATTCCAGAGTGGGAGTGATGCACCCCTCTACTTGCCTCTTCTTCCACTCTTATTGGTGCTGCGTGCACCTCAGCTGCTCAGGGAGACACACAACTTCCTCTCCACCCTGAGACACTGGCTGGGCCAGCTGCAGCCAATGCTCATGTCATAATGGACTCCAGAAGGAGGGGACACAGTCTCCTCCATTGTGAAGCATGCTAAATTTAAGTGTGCTGTGCAAGGCGCTGCAAAAACAGTGAGCAGGACATGGAGAGGTGAGAGTAATATGGGGAGACGCGTGACTTTCTCTCTGTCCTGAGACGCTGGCTAGGCCAGCTGCAGTTGACATCACCGCTCTCACTGCCTCCATGGCCTGTTCGCTGTCCTTGCAGCACTTTCCAAGCAGAGTTAAATTTAGTGCGCTTCATAATGGGGGAGATGGCATGTCCTCCTCCCGGAGCCCATTATGATGTAGAACATTGGCTGCAGACGGCCCAGTGTCTTGGGGTGGAGAGAAAGTCACACATCTCCCCAAGTGACCGAGGTACACACAGCACCAACAAGGGCTGGAAGAAGAGGCAAGTAGAGGAGCACTTAGCTCCTGCTCTGGAATATGGGATGAGTCTCCATCTATTGCCATTGCTCTTATCTTCTCAGGAAAGAGTTGGAAAGTAGGGTGATGGGCGGGGCCAGCCAGTGGTGGGATCATCCGACAGGGAGCTGCAGGAGAGGGCCCAAAAGTCCGCATGTGGCTCTGGAGCCGCAGGTTGCTGATCTCCAGGCTAAGATTTCCACACACACCAGTTCCTTCCTTTTATTTATATAACTATAGATTTGTCAGGTGATTGTTTAAACAGGGAGCAAAATCAGGGAGGAAAGCCTTGAAGGGATGTTCAGAGAATTACTAGGCATGAAACAAATACACACATGAAAATTTGATGATAAAAATGTACTATCTATGTACATTTTTGTCTATGGTACAAAAAAAGTGTTAATAGCTCGATTAATAAGGCTTTGCAGTTCTTTGGATACAAAGGAGAGCAGATGCTTTAGAGCAGATATCCCCAATCCTCAGGTCATGGCACACTACTGGGCTGTGGCTCATTTGGAACCAGATCATGGAAGCAGTGGATGAGGAGCATGCATGTGTGTAGTCCAGCACTTGTAGAAAGGCAGCTGTGCATGCCATTTGCGCAGAACCATCCATTCTCCCTCTCCACCAGTCTGCAAAGCTGGAAAGGCTGAGAAATGCTGTTTTAGAGTATCTAAGGGAGCTCTAGAGCATTTATCAGCAACTCCTTAAAGCAGCTGCATCTTTTCCCAGAATCATGCAGATACAGCACATTTTCTGGAAAAATATCTTTGGATCTAAAGAACAATCTGTACATGCCCCATGTAATGCAAAGCAATTTGAAATTTGAAAGGCTGAACATCCTTATTACATACAGTCTTTTATAAATTGAAGCAAGTACTATAGATCTCACTTAACAATTCCTGTCAATAGCCATTTCAAGTTATGATGGTACTGAAAAAATAATGACAAATCCTCATAGTTATGACCGTCAGTGTCCCACAGTCATATGATTACCATTTGAATGGTTTACAACCAGCTCCCAAAAAGCAAAGTCAATGGAGAAGCTGGCAGTCAAAATGAAAGTTGTGGTCACATTATGTTTTGCTTAGCGACTCACAATGACTTAAGAAACAATCTGAAAGCAATGTGTTAAATTTGCAATAGTCATATGTCACTTAGCAATCTCAGAATTTAATAACAACAACTATGGTTGTTAAATGAGGATTACCTGATCAGTCTTCTGGGCTAGTGCTCTAGATCAAAATCTCTCTTTCATTTATTATTTCCTCAAATAACAATTTCTGTTTTCATTCAAGGAGAAAAGAACCATATCTTTTGAGTACAAAAATTAATTAAAGGGAAACTCATAAGAGAAATAAAATAAGCTTTTGGAATCACGATTTTATTATTTTATGTATTTAATGGTATATTTTCTATTATTTAAAATACTAATCCTTCACCCTCAAATCCCTATTTACAACTCTGTAATCCCTTAATTTGAAGTAGAAATGCTTGAAACAACTACATCTACTTGATTCCAAGCTCTTACATAAACCACATACTAATCAGAATTAAAAAAAACATTTTATTTTCTTGCCCTTAATAGCAAATTAATTTTGTTTTTACAACAAAGTCATGATTTTAATGTACAAAACTATTATTAAAGATGCTGCATCCTTGAAAAAGAAACTATGTTATATTTAAATATCACTATGACATGTAAGAACAGAAATTTAACAAATTTCAGAACATATTCTAGCAATATGTTTCAAACAGAATATGCAACAAAACTTCTTGCAGTGATGTCAAATGAATATTTATACTTCTGGTCCTTCTCCTCCAGGAACCAACTGTTTGGAGAAAAAAGAAGTAAGATTTTGTTTTGGAAGGGAGATAAAAATAAATATAAAATAAATATAAATCCTGCAGTCTCTCACCACTGCTGTGCAAACCCCAGCACGGCCTTCTCCCTTCCAAAACTCACTTGACCTGCTATTGAAACACCTCCTGGTTCTTTTCCAGAGAGAGAGTGGCTCTTCTCTACATTTCTCTGCCTTCACTGTAGTGCAAGGGTCGGTGGGCAAGTCCCACTTTACTTTTTCGACGTGCTTGCCGCTCACTTACAGCAATTGGGACTGCTGCAGGCGGCACTGGAAGCAGGTGTAGGCAAAGACACAGGGCTGCTCACTCGTGTCCAGCAGACACTGCAGGCGCATTTTAGACAGCTGCTGCAAGCACATTTCAAGAAAGAGCTGGGAAGCATTTCAATATTGGCGGCAGGTCAAGCTGGTGTTTTTTTCAAATCACATCTCAGCATGTTTTGGAAGGGAGAAGGCTTCCATATTGCCCAGGATGTGATCTGAGTAACACCTGGCTTGATCTGCTACTATATTAAATGCTTCCCTGAAAAGGAAACAAATGGGAAGGGCACCCAGACTCGCAGCACTTTGTTTTGATTCAGGTGTTCCAGCTAGCTTGGAACAGCTTTTACATTTATATGCCATGTCTCCTGAGAGGTCTCGCAGAGAGGCAGGATAGCCCCTTGTCCTTAGCTTCTCCCTCAGCTTTCTCCTGTGCCAGCCCAGCCTAGCTCTCCATCCAGCAGCTAAGGATGAGGGGCTTGCCCCCCTCTCCATGAGGCTTCTAAGGGGTTTATCCACCTCTCAAAAGACCTCTAAAAGAGACAGAGTGTGCGAATCAAAACAAAGAATCGCAAGTCCAGTCATCCTTTCTGCTTGTTCCCCCCCTCTCTCATCCTCTCTCAAAATTGCGGGGGGGGCATCAAGGAGATGCTGGCAAGACACTCCCAGGGAGATGAAAAAACAGCCCTGCTGCCACAGCCCAGGCAATGCTGCTAACTTGGAAGGGGCAGCTTTTACATTTGCATGCTGTGTCTCCGAAGAGTTCTCATGGAGAGGCAGGTGAGCCCTTCGTCCTTAGCTGCATGGCTATTCCCCCCTCCCCCACTTTTTCTCTTTTGCTTCAGCTCAAGCTAGGCTCCATATCCCACCAAGGAGGGAGGCCAGGTTTAAAGGTGGGGTTGGGATAAATCTGCAAGAAACAGACCCTTTGGCTCTGGGTTTCCGCAGGGCTGGGGAACAGCGCCAAAGAGGCAGCCCTCGAGTGACCGCTCTCCCTTTCTCTCCTTCTCCTTGCTTCTGAGGTGAGGGATGAAAAGCTCCATCGTTCCCAGCCACCATCCCACTGTCTGTGTTTATGGAGCGTGCTGCAGAGCTGGAGCATCAGGTTGGATGGTGGGTGCAGAGCGTGCAGGGGCCGTGGCATGATGCCATCCCTGTTGCCTTGCAGCAACAGCACCAACAAGTAGAGAGGTGCAGGGTGGGTGAGAAGGCATGTCTGGTGGGCTGCATCATGTGCCTCCCTCACCACCACCCCCTGCTGGTGTTGCCGCTGTGAGGCAAAGTAAGTGGTGGGGCAATAATGGTGCCATGCTGCGGCGCCGGCACTCTCAGCCCCCATAATCCAACCTTGTCCTCTAGGTCTGCCACACTCTCCACAAAGATAGATGGTGGGACAGCTGGCATGCCTCCCTCCTCACACCTTTGCATGGAGGGACTGGGCTTGCGCAGGCTTCAGCTGCTTCTGGACACCACTGACCCACACACACATGTTCTTTGCCTCTGTTGGCCACGCTCAGCTCCCTACCCCTGCTAATGATGTTCTAAACTAGGGCTTATTTTTTGGATAGGGCTTATTTTGAGGGAAAACACAGTAATAGAATTTTACCTCCCTGAAGCAGGAATCCTGAACAATGCCAACATTCATTCTTGCTCCAACTTGTTGTATCAACATACTCTATTTTTTCTAATGGTATTATTTTCCAAATGTTGTTCATAACAATAAAAATACCAGTCTTTCATGAGCCGTTTGAACTGATAAGTAACAATTTAAGGAAGAAACTACAGAACACAAATTATTTACCATAGTTATATTGTTTCCATTCAGCAGAATCTGATCCAGCTTTGTGATTCTTCTTCCTTCAGGTGTTATTTCACTGTTGAGCATGATTGAAACAAAGAATATGTTAACAAAAAAAGAAAACTATTAAGATTGTTTTATTAAGATATGCTTCATCAAAAGTTTAGCTTTTTAATGAAAAATTAGTATTAGTGTTTTATTACATAAAACACATTTTCATTAATACCAAATTTAATGGTCCTTTTCTAAGAACAGGCTGAATTAATACAATTCCAGCCTTATTAACTCTGGCATGCATTATGCAGTATTTTACCTGCCACACAAATATATCTATTTGATCTAAGTGGAAAGACTCAATGAAGCAGCTATTTCCCATGTTAAAATCATCACTGTGTGCTGATGTTGGATATTCAGGCTCTCCTGTCTATTCTGTTTCACACAGTGAATTAAGTCATAATATAATGTCTTAGTAACTTTGTGTGATACATAGACACTTAGCCTGTTTAACATTGTTCATGGTTTGGCATATTATTTGGGGGTAATTTAACATATTTTATTGTCTGGACTTGATAAAAAAATGTTTGGCTTAGTACAATATGCAATGCAAGTCATGATTTTGCTTTCATGCTCACAGAACAATGTGGGAAGCAATCCTGCTGGAACAGTCCCAACACAGCAGTAATAAGATAAACCAAACAGGCCCACTGGAAGCATTAGTAGTACACTTTCCTTTTTAACAAATACCAGTATTTTGAATGTATTTACCAATTAATACTTTGTGCAAAAAGTCATCATAGAAAATACAATTATTAACATTACAGAAACAGAATAAATATTCCAGAGGAACCCAACAAACCTCCATTAAAATTAATCTCAGGAAAGAAGCATTAAAAAAAACTGTATTCCTGAAATAAATACATTAAATCATGATTATATAGGAAAGAAAAAAACCTAAACATAAGAAAAAAAATTAAACCTTATATATTTACCCCATTTAGTTTGGTCAACTCAAGCAGTGAATATAACTAATATTCCTGCCTCCTGTTTTCCCACAGTAACAATCCTGTGAGGGGGCTAAGAGAGTGTGACTGATCCAAAGTCATTCAGACAGTTTTCATGCATAAAGGACACCTGGAAGTCAGAGTCTCCTAGTGCTTAGGTCAATGTAATAAATATCTATATAGAATTACATCAAGAATTAAGCTTATAATTAAATCACACAGCAATATACTGTGCTATCATTAGAACCCAAAGACTTTGTAAAAATAGTGAACTTCAAACTTGGATTCATTCCTTAAAATCAGAAGACTTTCTGTCCAGTTACATGTTTTATATTCCAGGATAGTCATATTTCTTAATTTTAAAATGTATTTCTTTTACTTAATAGCAGTGTATAAAAGAACAAATTAAACAAGAATTGTTGGGATAAATAAAATAAACAGAAAAAGCACTATTAACAAAAAAGTTCAATAGTTTATATTTTTCATATTTTACAAGAGCTGACATATTTGTGACTTGCGATTAACATATTAAGCATAATCTGCACTTGCTTATATTTAAATTTGATAAAAGTGTGATCCTTAAATTTACAAGTTTATTATTCTATATTTATTAGTATTTTTTCTAATAAAACAACTGAGACCCAATCAATTAAGAAATATCCAATCCTGAGCAATAATTAGTTTTTCTACAGAAAAGTAAATAGAGCAGCTTTTCATTTTAAAATAAGGTATTTGATTTATAAATAAATACAAGCATAGCTAAGAGCATTTGATTATATGTTGTTATATTAACATATAATTACCTTTACCTTTGTGCCGGAACAGTACTAATTTATCAGACATCCACCATATATGTTAAAATTTCTCTTTTCTACAGCCACTCTTAATGTTTTAAATAATGTATGAAGTATATACAGTATGCTTGTTGTGGTCCGCTGGCAGCCTGCGGAGACAGCAGCAGAATTGGAAGGTGGGGACAAACATGGGCAAGTCCGGGAGTCTGGGGAGGATTTGGACGATGGTCCTACATCCGATACAGAGATGGGGACAGAGCCATCTGGGAGTTATGTGCTGACTCCAGAAGCCTCCAGAATCTGACTGCAGCAAGGCAGAGGAACAAGGGGAGCCTGTTCCCAGTGCATGTGTGCAGAGCTGCCAGAAGGCAAGAGCAGTTAAGACAAAAGGGGCAACTCAGGAGTAAGGCTTGGAGGTGATTGCCCTCCCATAAGATATAAAGGAAGTGCAAAGGGACAGGAGCCTTTGCAGGAAGCAACATTGTTTGCTCTGGTCGGTTTGGAACCTAAAAGCTCCATGGTGAATTTGTGCTCTGTTTGGTTTTGAAAGACTAATTGGTACTTTAGTCGTTGGCAGCACTTCAAATAAATAAAGGTGCATTCTTATCAGACTTCTCCCAAAGAACTTTGGGACTATTTATAACTGGTTGAGACTCGTTACGGGCTGTGAATGACGATAATTCACAGCCATTGAACTAAGGGTTTTGGATTTAACATGTGTTTGTTGGTGTCTCAGGAAGCCTTGGTCAGAACAATGCTAATCTAACAGGAGCTAAATGTCATCTTCAACTGCAACTCTCAGGCAGAGGTGGAAAGAAACCCCCTTGTTTTTTTACAATTTTAGTTCAACTATTGGCTTGCCTAATAAAGCAGTATCTCAAAGTATTGTTTAAACCAGAAGGGATATCCCTATCTCAAGTTGCAATACCATAACAATCTTTTAACCTTTAATAATATATGTACTAACAATTCTCTAAAAGATTCTACATCATTCAACAGGAAATCCATTCCATCTTGATACTGTCTACCCCCAATTTCATTGCCTGCAATTGCCTGCTTTTGTACTCTCTTGTAATGTTGATGTTGTTCCAATATTTCTGTTCTCAATAATTTTTTTTAACTAACATGCTTCTTCGTAGACAAGATTCCTCAAGATCAGATTTCCTGAATTTAAAAAATCTTGCACTATAATATTGAGAAGGACAGAATAGAATGTAGTTGGCAAATATATATTGTATTTTTGAAGTATAAGACACACTTTTTCCCCCTAAAAGAGGGTGAAAATTTGGGTACCTCTTATATACCGAATGTAGTCCCGCCCACCTGCCAGCCCCCACCCTTTGGCCTCTGCCTCCCAGCAATTTGCCTCCTTGCAGCAAACAAATAGCCAGTTTCAGCTTCAGTACAGCCTGATTAGCACAAGTAGCTGATTGTCGGTTGGTTCGGGCTCCCAACCATCAACTGTTTCAGACTGCAGGGACTGCCATTGCCTATTGCAGTCTCCATGTGCCCCATTTTTGGCCTACGCATCCCATTTTTGGCCTCCCGCCACCCCATTTTCCGCCCATTCCGATTCCTGTTGTCTGGAACAGTGGAAAATGGGGCACACAGAGGCCAAAAATGGGGTGCCCGGAGGTGGCAATAGGCAATGGCAATCCCTGCAGCCTGAAACAGCTGGTCGGGAGGCTTTTTTTTTTCTTTTGTTTTCCTACCTCCGCAAAAGTTAGGTGAGTCTTATACTTCGGAGCTTCTTATACTCGAAAAAATATGGTATGTAAACTTTTAAATAGAGAAAATATTACGCACTACTTTTTAAAATATGTATGAAAACATAATTAGAACATGCTATTCAAAATAATTCTCAACCAATACCGAAAGTTTATTAGCTAATAAATATATTGTATCAAAGAAATTAAAATCTACGATATTAGAGGAATAAAAGGGCAACTTTAGAAAAGAGCAAAAGTAGACAATTGCTGATCCAAAAAACAAACACAAAATCTGTTGAAGTTATAAGCCAGAGAAGCAATACTTACAATTCAGTGACATCTTCTAATACCATGTCTGGAATTTGTTGTTAAGAAAAATATAATAAGTCACCACAAAAGTATTAACTTTTCTGCAAAATAAATTAAATTATTTTTATAATATCAAAAATATTAACTTAAATTTGCAAGCCTTGACAGCCTTTCAGCTGCTCAGTATATACAGTATTCAGTCATGGCCTTGAAATATTTTATATATTCTGTTAACTTTATAGATATTCCTGGACTTACAATTGTTCATTCAGCGCCTGTTCAAAATTATGTTAGTGCTGATGAAGGAACCTACTTCCTCTATCTAAAGTTCTAACAGCTGCACTGTCCCCACTCTCATGACTATGAAAACACTGCAACTCCCCCTTCCCATTATGGGCCAGAATGCCTTACCCAGTTGGTGCTGTGCAGAAATTTGCTGCAGGCCACAAATCCTTGACCAGCTAGGTCACTGTTGCATGGACTTCCTCTTCCCACCCCGAGGCCTCAGCCTTCTTTCTTCCCACCATGCCTGGGTTACTTACTTTCCTTGCAGCTGCTGACAGACAGAACCAGCCTATTCAAGGCACAGCCAGCTAGAAAGCTCACAATTGGCTAGAAAGCTCACAATTGGCTAGAAACAGCTGGCTAACTTTCTGTTCCTGGACAGCCTTGAGAAACATTGCCTCTCTAACCTTGATGAAGCCTGCCTTGTTCTTGCTGGCCAACATTGGCTAGGCGAACCTGTCAGCAGCTGCAGAAGAGAAAGATAAACCTGGAAGTGATGGGGCAGGGAGAAGGAATCCTGGGAGTGTTGGGAGTTGGAGAGGGGGAGGCCATGCACTGGTGGCCTAGCTAGTTGAGTCCTCTCAACTCATATTGCCATGTGCTGGTGGGTTATGGGCCTCCCCCATTCCTTAAGGTATCCCATGCATGGTCACTTGAATACTACAATGGAGAGAACTGGCCTTATGATCATTGAGCTAGGTGATTATAAGGTGTCTTGCTTAATGACCACAGCAACTTACAATCAAATTTCCAGACTTATTTGTGGCCTTATGTCAAGGACTTCCTGCATATAGAACTTCCAAAACATAAGAATTTCTCACAAAAACTAAATACTCAACAGATATTTGCAGATTATTTCATCTTAATTTACAAAAACTCTTTTCTAGAGAAACAACAGTTGAAAAAATTAATTTTAAAAAGTAGAGAAAAGCTCCCAAATAGGTATAGAAAGGATACTGACAAAATCATCAAATCCTAGGAGCGTGCCAACAATTTCTTTATCACTTTTCATTACAATGTGAATACGAGAGCCTATACACTTGTCTACCAGTTCTGTTGCATAGAAAAACAGATATTAATATTTTAAAAGAAATATTATCTCCCAGATAGTGTACATTCAAAACACTGCATTTAAAATGTCTACATCGTGCTACATCAACTTTTAATATAAATGCTATTATTATACAGTGGAACCTCAGGTCACAAACGCTTATGTTCGCGACCAAATTCGGCGACGACCAAAAATTTGAGAAAATTTTTGCTTCTCTCCGTGAACAGATCTTCAGGTGCCAATCAGTACAGCCACGGTGATTTTCCCTGCCATGGCGATTTACCCTTCCGCACATGTGCAAAACTGCATGCATATGCGCTGTCAGTCTCGCTTCTGTTCGCGACCAAATCGGGTTTTGACCAAAGTCCTGGAATTGATTACAGTCGTGACCCAAGGTATGCACTTATACCTTGATGTATTTTCTGGTTGTCCGGGAAAGAATGGATTTAAAACCAAAAAAAATAAAATAAAATCAAACGTTTCATTTTTGAATTATACACATTTTTGTATAATAGTCATAAATTACAATAAAAATGACAGCACAACAAAATGGGTTACAATGTAGGATGGCAAAATCGGAAATACTCTCCACTTGACCATTCCTGGGATTGCTACAATAGGGGGAAAATGCAAGCCATACTGTTGATTTGTTTGAGTTCTCAAACAAAAAAGACTATGCATTCAAAATTAATTAAATAAGAATGAACTTCATGGGAGTTCATTCTCAACTGAGCAATTATGCAAACAGCAAAGTAACAGTGATACACGAAACTGCACATAACTAATTCTTTCCTCAAATATTTTTTGCTTTGTAAGAGGACTGCTGCAAAACTATTTACAGCTCTGTGATGAAGGCTATTTCATTTGTGGTGCTGCAGTTCAGATGAATGAATCTTTTCCTTCATGTATGAGCCTGTGTGGTAAGTGTATATAAACAGAGAGGGGAAAGGAGACAGTATGACAAAGGAGCTAAGGATAGTCTTATAACTTAGGAATCTACCCGTTCAGGATGAGTAGGAACAATGCTATTGCCCACCTTATTCTTGGAAAAGAATGAAAGCAACCAGCCTATAAACTATTATACCATATATGCAATTTCTGTCCATGACCATGAGCTCACAAGCAAAGCTTCTTTTCTTCTCTACCAATCCTCTACTGGGAAGCTATTATATATTGAAGAAGTGCGTTTATAGTGTTCTACTGATTCCCTTTTAAAGGTTGCAAAAAGTTGGTTATCAAAGAACCAGTGCTTCAGGCATCAGCTAGAGCTTCAGTTGCTTTGTTTTTTTCTAACAGAAAAAGACAAAAGGAATGCCAAAAATGGTTCATAGGGAAAATCTCCTTCAAAATGTTCAAAGCTGTTTAATGTGGGTTCCTTTTAGGAGCTGGATGAACCTAGACAGTATACTTTCAGAATGGAGTTGTGACTTTAGTCATAACCAATCCAGCTTCCGTGACCCAAATCCTTATTTAGAATAGGACACTGTTATAACACTCTATTTTCCTTACCCACACTATTCATAAAATCCACCCAGGTACAAAATGTTAAACATTATTCCATGAAACCGAACAACATACTCTTGTTCCAATTATTCTTTCAAATCTTATCTTTCTCACATATCACTATATTGATTATCAAGAGATTTTGCAAAAGGAAGAAAGGTTATAACTTCAAGCACAAGTTTATGAATAAACTCGTACCCCATCCAATTGGAATCTCTTTTATATTTCAAAATACTTTATTGTGTATGCTTATAATATAAAATGCAGTATATTTGTAAAATGCTTCCCATTATCTTTAAATACAAAACTTGATTTCAAACCTTTACACTATGCCTACAGGGGAGAAAGCAATTAATTGTCACCTATAATATAAACTGTCCTCTATTGCTAGAGGCTCTTGAGCCTCATCTGCCTCAAACCTTAGAATGAAAACAGCAGAATGGGAGAACGATTCTTTTTATCTGTGCAGTTTTTTACTTTACTTTCACTGATATACCATCCCATTCTACCAACAGCCTGATATAATCCAAATATTTCTTTTTCGTTCTATCTCTTGCTTAGAAACCACTTCAATTTCAGCAGCTTTGACCAACTTGGAGCCCTTCTGACGCGTTACTGCGAGAATAGTCAACATTAGGCCCATTGGCGGGAGTTACGGAAGGCTGCATCCTATTAAAGGGGACCCATGCCCATGAAAAGCAGTGCTCCTCTGCTTTCGATCCCGCATCACAAGCTGGACTTTTTCTACACCCTCTGTCATTTGCAAAAGGCACTCAGGCAAGCCTACTCTAATCTTCCGATTTGCACACCGGGCCACCCATACACGCGGGCATGATTTTCATTACCAAGCGGCAAAAGCTGGGACGGATTGGTAGTCACGTTGGCCGCCATTCTTCAAGAAGATCTAGCCAATCAACTCCGCTTCCAATTATTGGCGTTGGTGCGAGGCTATTGGTCGAAACGGGGAAGCGGGAGACAGTGAAGCAGACACTAGAAGTCGAAGAGGAATAATCGAGCATCCAGCGCGAGGAAAGGCACAGAAATCCCCGCGACAAACTCGTTGAATAGCTATCAATGCCCATTGCATAAAATAAAAGATACAGGCTTTAAACATAGATGAAATTTACATCGCGGAAATGAGTAATTGTTTTATGTCTGTTATTTGGGAAATAATTAGAGGGATAGAAAATGGCTGCTGATTCAAATCTAAATGTTACGGGGGGCGGGGAATAATCTGGCGAGTATATTTATATTATAGACCACTCCGGAGAAGTGTAATTTCAGAACATATTCTAATGCCAAAAGAATGAACATGTTTATAATTTGTATTATTATTCCTGACTACTGCTTGCTAGCTGTACTTCACGAAGTCGGCATCCAACTAGAAATTCTACGTAAATTTTGGCTTAAGAGAAAGTTTTGCGGCGGGAGGGGTTTTTTTCAACAGGCAATAAGTAATACTTACCCTGGAGGAATTGTTAATATGCCGTGTTAGCCACTGTGCCCTTCTAGCATCATCTTTTTGAAGTATTTGCATCATTCTGTATAATGATCTATGTTAAAACAGTATTCTGCATTTATCCCTCATTTCTTGTCCGTTTTTTTATCTCAACTCTTGTTGACTACTTGGCATATCTCCCATACTCCCATGGGATCTTTTATCTTCTTATCTCGTTCTTGTTTAAGTATTTCTTCTATCCCTTTCCCTTCTTCATTCTTTTGAATCTTCAATACACCTTTCAATGATCTTTTCCTCACCTCAGAGGTGTCTTTCTGTGTATCTCCTTCTAACTTTTAATCTCTTAAAAGTATAATTCACCATTTCTGTTTCAGCTTTGACTGTCTCTTCTTTTTTATCTTTTTGTATCATTTATCATTTTCCCTCTCCTGTCCTTTCCTCTGGTCTTTCTATTTTATTTTCTGTTTCCTGAGTTTCATGTTTGTTGTTTAATGTCTTTTGGTCATAGTTTCCTGGTCTCATAACTACATCATGTATCAATTCTTTTATCCCCCTATGGTTCCTTGTCATCATTTCCTGCGTACCTTGGAGGGTCAATAATATTTCTTTTAGTAAGGTATTTATTTCTCCTTGCAGTCTCATTTTAACTTATTTTAATAAATTTAAAATTTTACTCCGTAATCTGTCAGAATCCCAATATCCTAGTTATGTCTCACCAAGATAGCCAATATTAGAGCAGTTCAGACAATCACTCCATTAATTAGTCCCTTAACAGTGTAGGAAGGGAACATAAAGAGACACACAAACCATAAGGAAAACTTTTAATCCCAGAGATAAATACAGTAGGAATGGCCAGGAAAAAAACACAGATCACAGTCAAGTGCTATCACAAGAAGCTGCTGCTCCAAACATTGAGATCAGGAAGTAACCTCAAAGTCAGCATAAACACATTAGAATGAGGAACATTGAAACCCCTTATAGAAACTAATAGCCCAGAAGGGAAAAGACAGAAATAGAGTAATTAAAAGATTCAAAAATAGGAAAACATAAAGAAATACAAAACACCTAAGGCAACAGACCACGACAACAAAGGGAAGCAAAGAGGGAGACACCCAAGATCGATCACGAACACCATACCAGTTTCAAAAGACACTTAGGACAGATAAGATTAAATTAGAAATCCAATCAAGCCCTAGCAAGCACTCCCCATCAGCCTTACGAATAATTCCAAATAAGGAATAAATCCATTAAGCACAGGAATCACACGAGGCACAAACCATTAAATATAATAGAAACAAAAAAGCTATTCTTAAAGGAAAAAGGGTATAAAAACATCCAGTTACTCACAGTCAGATTGTTAGCCCAGGAATCTGTGTCCTCGCTACCACTCATGCCACTTGTATCCCTTCCTGCAATAAATAAAGGAGGTCTTGCTTTCAGCAGCTGTTTCCATCTCAATTTCTAGACCGTGCCGGCAACCCTTCCCAGCGGGAAATTCAAACCTAGCGGAGGAGATTTCACATTAAATTCAATAACAGTCTCCACTTTGTTTCATAATTCCAAACTACTTCATACTCACACATTGTCCAACCTATTTATAATCCCCAAGGTTCTAATGAATGTCTTCACAGTCTGTCTCCAAGCACCAAGTATAATCAGTTGCAGGTGTTTAGTCCAGCCAATCTATCCTGCTCAAAACAATTTTCACTTCATCCACTTTTTCTAGCTTTATATTGCCTTTCATGGCCAGCAGGTGTCACTGTTACTTTTTTTCTCCACTTTTGCTGCAAATAAAATGTCTCCAAATAAAAATATTTTCCAATAGTTTCCCAAAATTCATCAGGTCAAGGTGGTAGTAGTAAGAGTATAATCCAGAATTTTGAAATAATTTAATTTTTAAAGAGCTAACCATTGCAAGTCTGTCCCTTTTAAAATTACTTCTGACTGCATTTTTCTTTCTTTACCAAATTTGACAGTAGCTCCAGGTCTTTAGTCACTGCTATTTACCTCCATTGAGTCCCACTTTCCACAGGGGGTGCTTTCCCACAGGGAAAATTCCATGGCAAAAGTTAGAAAAATTCTTACCCAGACTGAGCACACTGTTACAAGATCTTTTCTTTCTTCACTTCCATTTCAGCTGTTTTCACGGCTTCCGTTCAGCCATAATAGCCGTCTTCTTTTCGGTCAGTTCAGGGAGTTTTCTTCGGGTCAGTCAAGAAGACTGCTCTCCTCGCAACCACTGAAGCATCACCTCTACCTTCATTACCCCTACAGGGTGACTTTCGGCCTGTAAAGCCTCCAGACTTGAAGAAATCGGCAGGACTTTGTGAAGCTGCTGCTCATCCGCACCACTTCACCGCTAGGTCCACTGCAGAAACAAAGAAATGCTGAAATAAAGAATTCAGGAAATACTGACTTAAGAAAAAATATAGTTGTTGTTCCTGCATCTATGCTAGAAGTCTGCAACCTTAAACACTCAAAAGAGCTATTTGAATCCTTTCCAACAGAAAACACTGGGAGCCAATAATTTAACAACCGGTGTGACCGGGTGGGCATGGCCAACTCAACATCACTCACTCCCACCCAGTCACATGAACCCCCAGCCACTCCTATCCAGCTGGTCATTAGAGCAGAGAACCGGTTCTTAAATTATTTACTACACCTGGCCCCGGCTCACCCCTCCCCTCCCAGCCAGTTCTCGCCACACCCGGCCTCAGGTGTGTTGTTCACCTTTTTCTCCCTCTGTGTCTGTCTGTCTGTGTATCTATCTCTGTCTCTTGTCTCTCTCTGTCTCTCTGACACCCCTGTTAACGGGCAAATGGGCCATGGATGCATTGTGTCTCTGCATCGTAATGGGCTCCAGGAGGAGGGGACCCATCTCTCTCATTGTGAAGCGCGCTAAATTCCATTGTCCTGCACAAGATGCTGTGAGAGCAGCGGGCAGACCATGGAGGTGGCAACTGCTCCGAGCCTGAAGCCACTTATAGCTTTGAGCCCAAAGTGACAGGAGGCTAGAGCTGCCTTGAACAGAAATGTACCGCAACGAAGGTAGAATGCTGTTGCCACGCAAAGGCAAGTACAGGGGTAGTTCCCTCCCATTCTGGAATATGGAGCTCCAACCCCTGCCATCACCCTTAGTTTCTCAGGCCAGGTGAGGAGTGACTGGGAGGGGAGAACCAGCCAGTGGTGGGATCAGCCGACGGAGCATAGCAGAGGGCCGAAAGAGCTTTATGCAGCTCCAGAGCCACCAGTTGCAGACCCCTGATCTATGCAGAGCACAATGGATTTTTCACAAGTAGTGTAAATGAATTAAAAACATTCATGGAGTTTATATTAATATTGTCATTTCCTGAATTATGAAAAAAATATTCCAAAATCATTAAAAACTCAATGAAATCTTGTATGTCTAAATGGTATAGACACATACAGCAATCACACTTCAATTTATATACTACTTTACAGTGCTTTACAGCCCCTCTCTAAGCAGTTTACAGAGTCAGCATATTGCCCCCAACAATTTGGGTTCTCATTTTACTCACCTTGGAAGGATGGAAGGCTGTGTCAACCTTAAGCCTGGTGAGAATTGAACTGCCATATTGCAGGCAGCCAGCAGCCAGCAGAAGTAGCATGTAGTACAGCACTCTAACCATTGTACCACCGTGGCTCATATCCTAATACAGTGGAACCTCAGGTCATGAACGCTCCTGCTCACAACCAAATCGGGTGGCGAACAAAAAATCCACCTGATTTTTGAATCGGGTGATGATTCAATAATCAGGTAATAAACAAAATTGGCGCAGAAAGATTCCCTTTCTGTGCCAATTTCCCCTTTGGCACTATTTTTTTTTTACTGAATGCATGCGCAGTCAATTGTGCTTCTGGACATGACCAAATCAGGTCACGACCGGAGTCCAGGAACGGGTTAGGGTTAGGGTTCCGCTGTATGTGGAAGAATTCTTTCACAAACAAGACAATTTTCCTTAAGCTATAAACATTACTGGTACATAGAGATGTACAGTTTAAGAATATTTTCTTTACATGGCTCAATTACACAATGGACTGCAAATTCACCAGTCATATTTTAATAGATACCATAGATAACTTTGTCATTTTTTAACTATGGGCACACTGGCACATTAAAAATGAAATCCTGCTCTCAAAAGTATACAGATAGATAACACACGCACACACATACAAAATTAATTGGCCGCTCCCAGCAAACCACATATATTTTCTCAGACTAACCAATATTTTGATTTATAAATAATCTAGCATTTTTTTCATTTATTTGAAATTAGAACAATAATTATTTATTAAATTTCTATGCTAGTCATCTCCCCTACAAGATGACCCTGGGCAACTTACAAATTGTGGAAACTAGTGAAATATAAACTAATAGTTTAGTTTACTTTATTGTCATTACACTTTGTACAATGAAATTAAATACCATTTTCAGTGTACATTATGACTATGAAAATAAACACACACATCCTTCACATTCTGTACATTGAATTGAAAACCTCTGATATCGCATTAATATTGCACTATACATTAGAATTCAATAGAGATACTGCCCTGGGAGAGAAGCTGTTTTTCAGCCTATTTGTCCTTGTTTTTATTATCTTGTATTGTCTGCCAGATGGTAATAGTTCAGAATAAAAGGGTGCCCAGGATGAGATGGATCTTTGAGAATGTTTTGAACTTTCTTAAGGCAGCGAGAGCTATAAAGCTCTTCCAAAGAGGGGAGAGGGCAACCAATGATCTTCTGGGCAATGATGTTAACCCTCTGGAGTGCTGTCCCATGTGTGCAATTGGCAAACCATACACAGGTGCAGTATGTTAAGATACTTTCTGTGGTGCAGTGGTAGAAAGTCATCAGCAGTTTTTCATTCAGTTGTTGTTTTCTGAGAAGTCTCAGGTAGTATAATCTCCACTGGGCCCTTTTGACCAGTGCTGCAATGTGAGCACCTCAGGTCAGATCCTCTTTTATGGTAACACCCAGAAACTTAAAATTGGCCACTTGTTTTATTTGTTTGTTTATTTGTTTATTTATTTATTTGGTTTGTCAATTGCTTACAAGATAATAGGTATAAGTAAAAACATAGTTATGAATACATGGATACATATAAGAAAAAAAATAAAGAAACAATAGGACAGAGACGGTAGGCACGTTGGTGCACTTATGCCCGCCCCCTACAGACCTCTTAGGAAAAGGGTGTGGTCAATAGTAGACAGTCTAAGGTTAAATTTTTGGAGGTTTGGGGAAGAAACCACAGAGTCAAGTAGAGTATTCCAGACATTGATCACTCTGTTGCTGAAGCTGTATTTCCTGCAATCAAGTTTGGTGCGATTAACCTTGAGTTTGTATCTATTGTGTGCTCTTGTATTGTTATGATTGAAGCTGAAGTATTCATTAACAGGGAGTTCCGGTTTGTCAGGCTTCAGCGACGGCAGGAATTCGCGATTGTGCGCGATTCCTGCTGCGCTCGCCGCCAGAGTGCCTCCGATCCAGCTGGATTTGGAGGCTATAGTTATCCCATAGAGATAACTGAAGATAGGGGAGATCCGGGCAGGGGTCTGGGGGCATCGCAACCCCCTTCCTCAGCCAGCTCAACTCCCTTTTCCAAAGGCGGTGGAGTGGTGGTCAGCAATGGCCACCACAAAGAACCTTTCAGCCAGACAAGTTTGTGCAGGAGGAAGTTGAGAAAGTGAAAGGTTTTGGCTGAACCGGGACAACAAGTAACATCTGAATACCCTGGATATTTAGCTCTTTAAAGGATACATTGTTTCCCAAGAAGATCCTAAAAAGCTGCGGATGAAAGTGGAAAGGAAAGTTTTTTTTCTTCCACTCTCCTTCCCTACGGAGATAGCAGATGGAAATCGAAATACCCGCTTTGGCCACAGAAGGTAACTAATTTTGAAAATTAAAGCCAAGGGGACATTAAAGATTTCTGAACATTGATATTTAAAAATCAAAATCTTTTTGCTATAAGTGGGAAGGAAGAGGTAAATGATTTATACTAAGATTTTGCTGGAGGAGACTTCTTGGAGTTTATAAGATCAGCGACTAAACTGCAAAAAAACTTCTAAAAAATCATTTTGGAATTGTGTAATTGAACTCTACCCCAGGAAGAGAAAGTATTAAAAGAAGAAAGTGCTAAATGAAACAGTTTGTGTTGATTTTGATTGCTGGATGACTTTGGGACTTTTGCAAATTCTCTTTTGAAAGACTAAAAGCATTTGGATTGTTTAAAAAAAACACCTCACAATGGCATTATCTGTGGAAGAATTGAAAATAGAATTTAAAAAGCTAAAAGAAGAGAAACAAGAAGGCAAGGGCTCTTCTGGATCTGTTTTTCACTTCTTAGAAATGGCGATTTCTACTTATCAGGAAATACAGCAACAAGAAAGCTGGGATGATGAAGAAGAAGCCATCTTTAATGGACAAACAACTTTAGTTGAGGAAGAAAAGGGAAAAAGGGGAAAGAAAATGGAGAATTCAAGATTTAAAAAAACAATCAAGAAAGGGAAAAATAAGGTGAAAAATCGATATAATGTCAGAAAGCAACAGAAAAGAGGAATACAACAGAGAGGGGAGACTAAGAGGGTGGAGATTGAGAGATGGGGGGGTAAAAAGGCTAGATTCGACAAGAAAGGAGGGGGAAAAGGGAAGAGAGGTTATAAAGGCTTAAAACAAGATGTTAAAAAACAGGGTTTTTTTAGAGACAAAGGGTAAAATACAATTTAAAAAGTGATTCTGCAAAAGTACGTAAGATTGTATTGTATTTGTATTTGAAATAGAGTTAGAAAATTGGAATATTTTATGTGTTAATAGAATATTGTAGGGAATGTGTAAAATGTCTAAGATTTAATAATAGAGTTTAATTAATTTGTTATGGTACATTGTTTTTACTACACTATAAGCTTATTATGTTTTTTATTTTAAAATGTTACATAGAATGTACTAAGCAGAATCAGAATGGAAATTATGTATTATTTTAAGTGTTAAATTTGTGGGAAAGATAGAAAGATGTCATACTTCAACCAGTGATTACAGGAAAAATTTTGTATTAAAGAGAAAAGATAAATAGATAATTGAAAAAGAATGGACAAAAGATACAATGATTTAAATTGAGATGAAGTAAATAAAATAGAATTAAGAGAGTGAAAAGAAGGGAGAAGACATATAGAAAATATAGAATGTTAAATAAGATATGAAATAGTATATAAGGTGAGCATGAATTTGATTTATGTCTGTACAAAAAGATGTAACCCAGGGATAAGCCGCTTTCTAAAAAGAAGTTTTATGTTTTCATGTTCTGTGTTTTGTTTGTTTATGTTTGTTTATTGAGAATTAAGAATGTTGGATGAGAACATATGAAATTGTAAATAAGACAGATGAAAGTATAAGTTTAATGAATAAAATTTAATAGAAGTAAAGGGAAAAATAGTGAGAACTTGGAAAAAGAGTAATAAGATATGAAGTTGAATACACAAGATGCATATTAAATTGTGTTTGTATGGAAATGTGATAATTTGGAACTATGCTGTACTTAAACAAGATGTTTTATTTGTTTTGTTAAAACTTAAGCAGTTTTTAGAAAAGATGTTTTATGTTCTTACATTTTATGTTTTGTTTGTTTTTGTATTGTCTTTGAAAATTAATAAAATTTGTTTTAAAAAAAGTATTCATTGACAGGTAGGACATTGCAATGTATGATTTTATATACTATGCTTAGATTGGACCGAAGGCAGCGTAGTTCTAGGTTTTCTAGGTCTAGAATTTCAAGTCTGGTGGCATAAGGTATTCTGCAACGAGTAGAGGAATGGAAATATATCTTGTGAAATATTTCTGGACTTTCTCAACTGTGTTAATATCAGATACATAATGTGGGTTTCAGACTGATGAGCTGTATTCGAGTATCGGTCTAGCAAATGTTTTGTATTCTCTAGTTAGTAGTGTAATATTACCAGAGAAAAAGCTAAGATTAGGTTTACAACTCTTAAACGCCTTTTTGGCTATGGAGTTACAGTGGGCTCTAGCACTTAGATCATTAGAGAGGAGTACTCCAAGATCCTTGACAGAATTTGGATCATCAACAAGGTCTGTTATATTTTCAGCCTGTATTTTATTTTCTGTTTGTTTGTTTTTTGCCAATATGTTAGACAGAGCATTTATTTGTTGAGATTTGAAGTTGCCATTTGTTTGACCATTCTGATACATAGTCAAGGTCTTTTTGAAGGGTTGTAGTATTGTCTGTGGTGTTGAATAGCTTTACATCATCAGCTAAGAGAACACTGTTGCTGTTAATATAATCACAGAGGTCATTTATGTAGAGTATGAAAAGAGTTGGTCCTAGAACACTGTCTTGGGAGACACCACTGTTGACAGGTACAGAATTTGATAGCGTGCTCCCAATTTTGACCATTTGTTGTCTATTTGACAGGAATGTTTCTATCCAGTTATGCAGGTGTCCAGAGATACCGTAAGATTTCAGTTTTAGGAGTAGTTTGTCGTGAATCAAAGGCTTTACAGAAGTCTATGTAGATTGTGTCTATTGCTTTGCTCTGATTGAGTTGTGAAGTCCATATGTTTTTGCAGTGTAAGAGTTGCAGATTACAGGATAGTTTTTTTCTGAAACTAAATTGTTTATTAGAGATTAGGTTGTTTGTCTCTAAGTGGAGGATGATGGATTGGTTAATAATGACTTTACAGGTGACACAGCATAAAGAGATTGCTCTGTAATTTTCAACTAGGCTGGGGTCTCCCTTTTTGAAGATGGGGATGACCATGGTTTGTGACCATAGTTTTGGCAAGGAGCTGGTCCTGAAAGATTTTTCAAAGATTATGCTTAGAGGTTCGGCTATGGCAGTGGATAGCTTTTTAAAATAGGCACATATTCCGTCCGGTCCAATAGATAGAGATGGTTTTAGATTGCGTAGTGCTTTTTCAACATTGTCTTCTGTAAAATCGATATGTATTAGATCATTGTGGTTGTCTGTGGTTTGACTAGGTAATACTGGGCATGATCCATTGCTGTTTACAAATACTAAGCCAAAGAATGTATTAAAGAGGTTGGCTTTAATGGTGTCGTTGTTGCAGTCTTTACTATTTGGTCCTTTCAGGGGTGGGATGGACCTTGAGGGCTGTGAAAATATTTACAGACCCGTCACATCTCGGACATAAACTGTTTCAACTCCTTCCCTCAAAACAACGCTATAAAGCACTGCACACCAGAACAACTAGACACAAGAACAGTTTTTCCCCAAAAGCCATCACTCTGCTAAACAAATACTTCCCTCAACACTGTTCAACTATTTACAAAGTGTACACTACTATTGCTGTTAATCTTCTCATCACTCCTTATCACCCATCCCCTCCCATTTGTGATTGTAGGACTGTAACTTTGTTGCTTGTATCCTTATGATTTATATTGACTGTCTCCTAGTATGATTTGATTGTTGATTGTACCCTACGACTATCATTAAGTGTTGTACGTTTTGATTCTTGATTCTTAACGAATGTACCTTTTCTTTATGTATACTGAGAGTATTTACACCAAGACAAATTCCTTGTGTGTCCAATCACACTTGGCCAATAAAGTATTCTATTCTGTTCTATTCTATCCTATTCTATTGAGTCTTTTAGTTTGTTGTTTACAAAATTGTAGAAAACACAGGTGGAATTGGTGTGTGGAAGGTTTTCCTCTTGTTTAATGTGATAATTGGTGCATTCAGCCTTTATCTGGTGCCATAAATTTTTGTATCGGCTTTTGAAGTTGGCAACGTGACCAGATTTGTTTTTCCATCAAAGTGATTTCTTTTTTGATTGAAGCTTCCTTACTGTTATGGGTAATTTGTTTTTTCTGGTTTTGGGAGTTGTTATTGGTACATATAGTTTGACGACTCTTTTGACGTCAAGTAAAAATATGTTGTAATGGTCTTCTACAGTATTGCATGTTCCACTCCGTCTCCATTGATAAGCAAGTGCTGGATGTCTGATCTGTTTCTTCTATAGTCCACTATAAGCTCCTTGGTCTTACTGATGTTGAGCACCGAGTTATTGTCTCCACACCATGAAAGCAACCAGTCTACAATAGCTAATTGTATTGTGTTACTGATAAATATTGAACATATATAGCAATCTATGTTTGTCTTAAGGTTGGTTTCTGAGGTTCTGATACTATTTTTGAAGAGAGAGTTTAGATTGAGCCTGCACTTTCATGTAACTTTTGTTGAAGTTTATTTACTTAAATTTAAATATTACTTCATAAATTATTTACTTGCTTTTTTATGTAAAAGTATGATTAATATATTGGATTATTTTCCAGATTGTACAGCATTTAAGCTACTTGTGGGTGTTTCACTTTATTATTAGACTGAAACCTAAGCTACATCGGGAAATCTAAGCAGACACCGTACTAACAATGTAGCAGTCTTTGTGAACGAATGCACATCGTTGAATCACACAAGGTCCTAGTAAGGGTAGAATGGCCAGAGTTAGTTTCTGCTCCTTTAAGAACAAAGCACTGATCGATGGTTGCCAGGAGAAACCAACCTGAGGTAATAGGGTAAAGAAACTCCTTCCTGTCATAACATATTTTTGCAGGCAGTCGCTATATTCCTATAGTGAAGGGTCATTTTAGAGCGTATATGTCCTAACATAACCCTTCCCTCTGGAATTAACCCTTGTAGCTTAAGCCGTTTTTTTGAAGATCTCCCGGCACCCGCCTGTGAGTTGTTTTTCACCCTCGAGTCCACGAAAGACTGTCTACCCGAGCGGTCCGACCACCCGTTCCTTCTTCGTCTCCTATAGCTACGCGGTCAATCCGGATGGCTTGAGTAACGACACTAATTCCACAGGCGCTACTGAGCGTGCTCAGACTCCTGGAGCATGCTCAGTGACAGCCAAACTGCAACTTCTGTCGTTCGACGAGTTTCACGCGTTCAGCAAGAGGAAGCGCTCCCAGCCCCGCAATAAACGGCTTCCCGCTGCAGGGCGACAGCGGTGTGGTCTCCTAGATGGAGCGAAGGGCCAAAGGGAATCCCGATCTCTGCATTCGAACTGGTGGCAGTCCTGTGCTACACATCGTGGTGGTCGGTTTCCATCACAAAAAGGGCTGCCAGGTGAGCGGCTGCCAGCTAGACTGGCTTCCTTGACCTATCCTTTCACTCTTTTATGCTTCTTCCCGCTTTCCAGCCATGCTTCCTTACGTATTACATCTCTTCTGGTGCCCGGCCACCCCATTTTTCCTGACACTCATCTTCTATGTATAATACATGGTCTTTTCATTTATTTCCATTGCCCAGCTTTTCTAAAGCTACTGCCTTTCCGCGATTGAGACTACAATATAAGTTAGTCCCAACCAGCATGCTAATAGTGGCTATTCATAATTATAGTATTAACGCATTATGGAGTGTTCTTTACAATTAAACAATTAACCCATCTTACTGTTTCTGTATACCTATAGGCATATTATATGATGAGGTATCATCAAAAATTGCATATACATCTATTTCTAAATGTGAGAGAAAATCTGTATGTGTGTGCACAACTCTACATAACTATACTGTAGAAGTATATAATTAACTCATCCAAATGTCCAGATACCATGAAGCTTCAGGTCACTTATATTTCTGAGACATTTCTAAGTATTTCTAGACATTCTTTTAACTAAATTAAACCAGCTATCAGTACCTGAACACACTTGTAAGTGGATCATAAGCTTCTTAACAGACAGGAAGCAGCAAGTGAAGCTAGGCAGAATCACATCTGATACCTGTACAATTAGCACATACACACACACACACCCCAGGCTGTGTGCTTTCTCCACTTCTCCCTCTATACCAATGACTGCATCTCAAATGATCCATCTGTTAAAATACTGAAGTTTGCAGATGACACAACAGTGATTGGTCTCATTAGAGACAATGACAAATCCGCATACAGATAGAAGGTTGTACAACTTGCCTTGTGTTGTAACCAGAACAATCTGGAACCGAACACACTCAAATCCGCAGAAATGATGGTAGACTTTAGAAGAAACCCTCCCATACTACCACCTCTTACAATACTAGACAACATAGTATCAACAGTAGAGACCTTCAAATTTCTAGATTCTATTATATCACATGACCCAAAATGTACATCTATCATCAAAAACATCATCAAAAAAGCACAACAAAGAATGTTATTTCTGCACCAACTCAGAAAACTTAAACTGCCCAAGGAGCTGCTGATACAGTTCTACAGAGGAATTATTGAGTCTGTAATCTGCACCTCTAGAACTGTCTCGTTTGGTTCTTCAACCCAACAAAACAGACACAGACTTCAGAGGATAATTAGGACCTCAGAAAAAACAATTGCTACCAACCTCCCTTCTATCGAGGACCTGTATACTGCACGAGTCAAAAAGAGGGCTGCGAAAATATTTACAGATCCCTTCACATCCCGGACATAAACTGTTTCAACTCCTTCCCTCAAAATGACACACTAGAGCACTGCACAACAGAACAACTAGATACAAGAACAGTTTTTTCCCAAACACCATCATTCTGTTAAACAAATAATGCCCTCAACACTGTCCAACTATTTACAAAGTCTGCACTATTACTATTAACCTTCTCATCACTCCTATCACCCATCCCCTCCCACTTGTGACTGTATGACTAACTTTGTCACTTGTATCCTTACGATCTATATTGACTGTTTTCTAGTATGCTTTCATTGCTTATTGTACTCTATGACTATTATTAAGTGTTGTACCTTATGATTCTTGACTCTTGACAAATGTATCTTTTCTTTTATGTATACTGAGAACGTTTGCACCAAGACAAATTCCTTGTGTGTCCAATCACACTTAGCCAATAAAGAATTCTATTCTGTTCTATTCTATTCTATTCTAATTTACTTTTATCCTTACAGATTTTTTTAATATAAATTTTTATTGAATAAACATTAAAAACAATTGAAAACAGTTCTTGGCCATCATTTTGGCCATACAATCTATAGTATAAAAATACATATGACAGTTAATTTCCTTTTTCCCTTATGTTATTAGTATAGTACTAGCTGCATAATATTTCTGTTTACGTTGATCTACATTTATATACAATTATATACATATTTACAACCGTCTTTTATACTCATACATTCGTATCATCTCGTATTTGTCCATTATATTTCATTCTCTTTAGTTTACAAAACTTTAGCTTTCATTCCTATAAAGTGTCAGCCCTTTCTTTCTTTTTCCTTGACTCTAGCCATTGATACATTTTACTCCAGACTTCATAATACTCTGTCTCACCCTTACCTTTGATTTCTAAAGTTAGTCTTTCCATCTCTGCACAGACTAATATTTCCTTATTATTTCACTTTCTCTAGGGGTATCTTCATTCTTCCAATTTTGGGCATGCACCAATCTCGCAGCTGTCATTTTATGAATCATTAAATATATTGTTCCTTTACTGTATTTCTCATTAATAATTCCCAGTAAGAATGTTTCTGGTCTGAACACTACTTTCTGGTTAACCATCTCTTCCATCCAAACCTTTATTTTCCGCCAATATTTTTTTGCTTTTATACATTTCCATCACATATAATAATAGGTCCCTATCTCTATATTACATTTCCAACAATGTGGTGATATACTTTTACTAATTTTTCCCAATCTAGTTGGAGGAAGATGCCATCTGTAAAACATTTTAATTGGTTATCTTTATATGAAGTTTCCAATGTTATTTCTTTCCCCTAATTTTTGCCAATAGTCTAACTCAATATTATAAATGAAATTTTGAGCCCATTTTATAATTACTTTTTTGACTTGCTCCTCCTCCATTTTACATTCTAGTAAATATAAAAATATATTCTCTTGATTGTTTTCCCCTCCGTTCCTAATAGTATCTTATCCAATGCCATCAATCCTCTCTGTATGTCCCATTCTGTCTTTCTTGTATCTTGATTGGATTTGTAGGTATGCCCACCATTCAAGTTGTATCCGTTCTTCTTTCAGTTCATGTCTGGATTTTAGTTCCCCTTTTCAATCTAGTAGATCTTTGTATGTAATGACTTTCTCCAGTTTCATGAAATTTGGATGCACTATTGCTTCTAGTGTTGAGAGCCATACCGGAGTCTTCATGTAATTTTGCTGTTTAGATTTTATCCATACCGTAAGTAGAGCATATTTTACCTAATTCCTCTGGAAATACTGGTGGACTGTCTTTCATCCCATAAAAAAGTGTGCCATCCTGATTGTAGGTCATGTTCTTCCAATGTTAATAACCTCCTATTTTTTAATTTTATCCACTTTTGCTCTCAATTTATTGCAGTGGCTTGGTAATACAGCTCCCAGTCAGGTAAAACAAATCCCCCTCTTTCTTTGGCATCTTGCAATAATTTTAATTTAATTCTTGGTTTCCTTCCCTGCCAAATAAATTTCAACATTGTTTTATTCAAATCTTTCTCTAATTTTATTGGTATATTTTGGAAAAGAAAAAGTATTTTAGGTAGAATATTCATTTTTATTGCTGCAATTCTCCCCATAAAGGAGAGTTGCAGATTTCCCCATCTTTCTAATTCTTTCTTTATTTGATTGGTCAAATTAATATAATTATCCTTTTTAATTGTTATATACCTTGCTGATAGTTATATTCCCAAATATTTTACTTTCTTTACTATTTGAATACTTATCTTCTCAGCCAAATCTTTTTTCTGTGAATTTGTCATGTTTTTTATTATCATTTTAATTTTATCTTTATTTATTTTTAGTCCTGCTACTTCCCTGTACTCCTCCAGTAAGCCTTGTGCCTGATTGCAGTGGTTCCTCTATAATGAATACAAGGTCACCTGCAAATTGCCTGTAATTTGTACATTTCTTTCTTAATATTTAGCACTCTAATTTGTTGTCTTTCCTAATAGTTCTTGTTAACACTTCCAATAATAACGGTGATAATGGACATCCTTGTCTTGTGCCTTTCCTGATTTTAAAACTTTGCAGTACTTCTCCGTTGAGAAGACTCTCGCCTCTTGTTTACTGTATATAGCTTTGATTATATTAATAAAATTTTCACCAAAATCCATATAGTTCAACTCTTTTAACATGAAATTCCAATTTATGTTATCGAAGGCTTTCTGTGCATCAAGGAATATCAATGCTACTTGTTTTTCACAGTGAACCTCATAATATTCTAAAATGTCCCCTTGGTGCTACAAACTCATTTTTAGTGCCCCCCACCCCCTATAAATAGCATTATGAGGAAGATAGTAACAGTAAAATTCAAACTGTAACAATGAATTGCACATTTATTCAAAATCCAATTTAAAAATCTTTGAAAATCCATTTTAAAAATCCTGTTCTGTGGGCATGGCCTAATTTGTGGGTGTGGCTTGGTGGTAATGTGACTGGGTGGGCATGGCCAGGTGACTGGCAAACCAAATACAAATGGTCCTTGCTTAATGGCTGGTTGCTTAGCAAGTGTTCTAATTTATGGCTGACCTCCCCAGAGCTGTTTGACTTGTTTTTGGAGTTTTGACAGCCACGCACACAACCACACACACACACACACACACACACACACTCACACTCCCTTCTAACCCTGCTGGAGCAGGTGGTTGGACTAGATATCTCATTCACTTTCTCTTCCCTCCCTTTCTTTTTTCTTTCTATCTCTTTCTTTCTGTCCCTCCCTTCTAATCCCCCTCTTTCTTTGTCTATTTATCCCTTTTCTTCCTTTTCCATTCTGTCTCCCTTTTTCTTTCTTTCCCTTTTTTCTTTACTTGTCTCTTTCTCTCTCTTTTTCTCTTTCCCTTTCTCTCTCTCTCTCTCTATCCTTTCCCTTCCTCCTTCCCTCCTAAAGCTAGGAGACTCTCCTGAAACAAACACACACACACACACACACACACACACTTCCAACAAGGTACTCACCCGGCAGTGTCACTCATGACAAGTCTCCCAGAGTCCCAGGGATTGGGCATGATTGTCCGTTCACGCCCGGTCCCGCATTGCCCAGAAAAGCTGGCAGGCAAGGCTTCCGGGTCCAACAAAGGGGTCGCAGGCAGGACTTCACCCCTCGCATTATTCTCACAGTGGCAGGAGGCATAGCATCATGCTCCCTGGTCGCCCCCGGTGCGAACTGGTAGAATTCCACCCCTGAATTGTGCCCTGTGAGGGGCCCACCTCCAGCACTCCTCTGCCACCCCCTTGACTTTTAGTGCCTCCCTAAGTCATCCCACCACACCCAGGGAGTGGTACCGGCCACGTTGGGAACCACTGTTTAATCCTTTTTTTTTCTGTTTTACTTTTGTAGTCTTGTTTTTGATTAGTAATTACATTAAAATCTCCCATAATACAGATATTGCCACATTTTATCTCTTGAATGATGTTATATAGTTTTTTGTACTAATCCACTGTTCAGGGCGTATATTCCTACTAGCATCACACATTTTTTATTTAATATTGTTTCTACAAACATCCTGCCTTTGTTTGTAAATTTGCTTAGCTGAGATTGCTTTTTTGATATATATATTACTACCCCTTTTGTTTTATTTTGCACTAATGATGTAAACATATTCCCCAATTTGGGATAGTTCAATAGGTATTTGTGCTGTTCTCTTATGCGTACTTCTTGGAGCCCTATTATATCCAAATTCTTTTTATTAAGTTGTTGAAGGTTAAGGTTTTGTTCCTTTTTTGAACTGAATTCAATCTATTTATGTTCAAGGACAACATCCATATTTCTTCCTGCATTTTCTTACTTGTATCTAGTTTTAATACCCTCGTTATTCTGGTTTCTCTTGGTTCTTCTCTCAGTTCTCTTTTTTTCCTTTATTTTCAGTTTCTCCTCTTTTTCCATTTTTCCTTTCTCTCACTTGTAATTCTTTCTCTTCTCTGGCCTGTGTTCTTAATTCTTGTTCTCTTTCTCCTTCTGCTTCTCTTTCTTCTACTTCTTCTTCATTGCTAAAGATGTCTTTATAAAACTCCTCCGCCTTCTCCAGGGTATCTATTATAATCCTCTTTTCCTGCCAAGAAATCATTATTCCCTCTGGGGTCAACTATCTGAAAATAATATTGTGCCTAATCAGTTTAGATGTCAAAAATTGATTTGGTTTCCAAAGGTCCCTGATCCTTTTTGGCACTTGTTTCAATACTATTAGTTGTTTCCCTCTGTACTCTAATGGGTCGTCTCCTGTTCTATGGAGGATTTCGTCTGATTGATTTTTTGATGAATCTTACATGAATTTCTTTTGGTAGGTTGTGGCATCTTGCATAATTAGTCTGTATTCTATAAACTTTGTTCATTTTGATCAGCATTTTGTCCTTTCCTATTCCCAAAGCTTTTGCCAATAGTTCCACCATTATTTCCGGTAGATCCTCTCCTTTTTCTTCTTTTATGTTTTGAAAACGTAAATAGTGAGCCGCTTTTTCGGATTCTATGACCATAACCATTGCTTCTAATTCTTTATTTGCCCTGGTCAGTTTCTCATTGATTTCTTCCACTTTTTTTCTTCTCTTTCCATCATTCTTCCTTCCATTTCCTGTAATTTATGCTCATTTTTCATAATTTGGTGTTGAAAAGATTCCAGTCTCCCATCCATCATTTCCAATCTCCCAACCATCATTTTTATCTTTTCTTTAAGTTCGCCAGTGTCGTTTTGTACCTCCCTGATCTCTCTCTTCATTTCTTCATGGTTTCTCAACATAGCTTCCTGCATTGACTGCATCATAGCCTGTAAGTCTTTGAACAAATTGGACCTATCTCTTTGTAATAGTTATTCTATTGACCTCTGACTAGATGGACTTGAGGTCACTAATGATGTGTTCGATGAAGTCTTTCTCAGTTGTCACTGCTATAGAGTTTTGATTTCTTCTTCCAAATAGTTTTCAAACAATAAGAGTCCAACAGTGTAGGTAATATTCAATATTCAATTCTCAGTTTTTGTTTTTAAATCAGACACTTTGGAGGTGAGTTAGCAAATAGTCAGCAAATATCTCTCTCATGCTTCTTCTAGCATGGAGTCTGTGCCAAAACTGCTCTGTCCCTGTCAGCCAGCCCTGCCTGTCAGCCTCTTGATAAGAATTGTTACCAAGATCTTTCACAAAGTCTTTTCAAAGATAGAAAAAAAAACCCTTCAGCCAGCCTCTCTTGGATTATCACAGTCTCACTTTTAGATATGCAGTTCTTTTATTCTTAAGTGATTTTAGTTGGGATTCCTAGTTTCCCCCACAATCTCCTTTGCCGTTATCTAAGAGGGGGAAGGCACCTCCTCCCTCTTTTTTCCTGGGTTTTCCCTCTTCTTTATTTCTGTGGGAACTCTTTCCGGGAGTTCTTTTCCCCAGAGTCACTTACATTTCTTGTCAAGGTTCCTATTTGCCTGTTCCAGTCGCACAGTTATTCTGCTTCTTCACCACTTCCCTTGTCCAGCTGTCAAGCCTCTCTGATGGCCATTGCTGGCCGCTTTCCTCCTTCCCTTAATTGTCCAGACCTCCTCAGCTTGCAAGTTTTGACCACCACTTAAAACTCACTCGGCTGAACATCCTTCCCTTCTGATCTCCCTCCAAGAGATTGCAGCTCCAAAAAAAAAAAAAAAACCTTGTGGAGCCAATCAAATGGGTAGGAAACAGCTGTCCTAATGGAAGAGCTGTTTTGCACATCTGGATGGCTCGGCAGTTGGCCCTGCCCCCCTTACAGAACTTTCTGTTCACATCTTGACCATGCAAATCAACTGTATGAGGAAAAATGCCTAGACTGTAACTTTATCATTGTGATCTTAATTTATAAATATTCTTATTAAGCTGAATGCAATGGAACATAGTAGCAATAGCGCTTAAACTTATATCCCCCTTCACAGCCCTCTCTAAGCAATTTACAGAGTCAGCATACTGTCTCCAACAATCTGTGTCCTCATGTTATTGACCTCTGAAGGATGGAAGGCTGAGTCAACCTTGAGCCTGGTGAAATTTGATATGCCAAATTGCAGGCAGCCGGCAATCAGCAGAAGTAGCCTGCAGTACTGCATTTTGCGCCACCATGAACAAACTTGTCCTAATGGCATTAAATAGGTTTATGTTGTCTTTATATACTATATAGCTATGTCAGGACATTTTTATGAGAAAGGTATAGAAAAATTAAAGGATTTTTAAAGGACTCTTATTCCACATGAACTACAAAAAAAGCATACATAATTTAGTGACTGAGGATCTCCTATTACTGAAATTATATAAGATTAGCCTTGATTGATTAAATCAATTGTATAACTAATCCAATCCAAAACCCGCACAGCAGGGTAAATTCTGATACTGCTGTTTAAAGAAGCAATAGTATTCTGTAGGTTAAAATATACAATAATTGAAGAATAAGTGCAGGAATATGATGCCTTAATCAGTTGTTCTGACAAACTTATTACTTTGAGGGGAACTATGATCCATTCCCACTGTAGAAACACATTCTTTTCCTTGGAAATACTCTTTTATGAATACATCTACTGACAGCACCATCAGTATCTTTTAAGCGCTTTTTGGTTTTCTTTTATTTTTTAGATAAGTTTTAATTGAAACATTTTAATAAAACTTTGGCATGATGTAGAGATAGCATTCCTCTGAGGCTATCTATAGGTTATTTGTAGAACATAAAAACAGGTGACTACAGGTTTTTTTGTTTTAAAATGTGCCTATAAAACAAGAGGAACTAGATCTTCGATTTACAGCAATTTATTTTGTGATCGCTCAAAGTTACAGCAACACTGAAAAAAGTGGCATATGACTGTTTTTCACACTTACAACCATTGCTACATCCCCATGGTCACATGATAAGAATTCAGACACTTTTTGAGATATGACAGGCAAAATCTATGGGGAAACTAGATTCACTTAACAGCCATGTTACTAATTTAATCACTGCAGTGATTCACTGAACAACTGTGCCAAGAAAAGTCATAAAATGGGGCAAAACTCATTTAACAACTATCTTGCTTAGCAACAGAAATTTGGGACTCAACTGTAGTAAGTTGAGAACTACCTGTAAGCTGAAATGACAAACTCCTTATACGTTAGAAATTTCTCCTAGAAGAGCAGGGAACAAATTTACTATTTACTATTATTTACTATTTATTCCCTAAAAGAATAGCCATGGGTTGCAATATAAAACCGTATAAAGCAGATCTACTTTTCAGTAGTCATGCATAGCATTCTTACGGAAACATGTTGTGTTAATCAGGTGCTCAAAAATGACATCATTGAGTTCAACTCCATTCAAACAAAAATATTGATAATTTTATTTTTAAAATGAAACTGGCATTTTAACAGATAAAAGATAATCAGAGTTGGAAGGGACCTTATAGGTCCAACCTGCCGCCCAAGCAGGTGGCCCTACACCATATCTGACAAATGGCAGTCCAATCTCTTCTTGAAAGTCTCAAGTGATGAAACTCCCACAACTTCTGAGGACAAGCTGTTCCATTGGTTGATTGTTCACACTGTCAGAAAGTTTCCCCTTATTTCCAGGTTAAATCTCTCCTTGTTCAGTTTCCATGCCTTATTCCTTGTCTTGCCTACAGGTGCTTTAGAACATAGCTTGACCCCTTCCTCTGTGGCAGCCCCTCAAATATTGGAAGATTGCTATCATGTCTCTCCTGGTCCTTCTCTTCACTAGACTAGCCATGCCCAGTTCCTGTAATCGTTTTTCATATGTTTTAGTCTCCAGTCCCCTAATCATCCTGGTTAAACTTCATTTTATACACTACTTTAACATCCAGAAGAAATAATAACATAATGTTTTCTCAGTTGGCAAAGAGCCAAAATGCTCTTTTTCAGATATGGTTAAAGAGAAAGGCACAGGGACTTCCGTCGAAGACAAATCAGAGTCCGCAATTGTGCTCAGCTTCGATTCATGCTCTACCCATTGGAGGGTCCCAAACAGGGCCGAAGCCACTTTGTAGGGGTGGAGAAAAAGGAGGAGACCACCTTACAGGTCGAGGGGAGCTGCATCTCCCCTCCCTGGCTAGGAACACTCCCTCCAAAGATGGGCTGTAGCAGTGGTCTGAAGACGGCTAACTGGGAAATCAGGTTGTGCTGGAGAGGTGAAGCTATGAACAGTGTGTGGACCAGGTGAAATATCTGGATATTAAAAGGTAACCCCGTAATTAAAGGAAAGAGTTCTCAATTGTAGAATCTGTGATTTGAGAGAGAGAGGAAAACTCAAGAAATTGGATTTTGGACTTTGAAAAAAGAATTAAATTGGATGTGAAAAAACTTAGAGGAAAACATTGAATTATAACAGATTTGGAAATTTAATTGGATAACTATTTAGAATTTGGCACTAAATAGGCATTGATTAAATGCTATAATTGACTGTTAAAAAGGAATAATACCTAATAATTGGGAATTACCGAAATTAATAAAAGAAAAAAGTGGAAAAATAAAAGATGGAAAGTGGAAAGTGATTTAAGCCACCAAATGGTAAAGAAAAAATTGTATTGACTTTTTGAAAAGTGTTTGGTCTGTTTTAGATTGGAATGTGAAATGAAATAAGAGGAAATTAATTACACCCCCCACCCCCAAAAGTGGAATATTAAAACATTACAGTAAAGGGATACATGAAGATAATTACCGCGGGACTGATTGGTGGCTTTGAAAAGGAGTTTGAAAGGAGCAAATTGAATATAACTGGGAAATAAAGACATAGATATTGACTGTTAAAATTAAACATAAAAGACACTGGTTGAAATAAACTACTGGATAATCGGATTTGATTCAATATTAAAGAAGAAAAAGAAGTACACAAAATGAGTGGAATATATGTGGAAATAAGTTCAGAACTGCAAAGCATGAAAGAAATGATGAAAGAAAGCTTGGAAATATGCAGTACTATACTAGAAAAACTAGAAATGGCGACACAAATTAAAGAAGAACAAAGAGCTGGAGGGGGAGGAGTTAAGCAAAGAAGAAATCAGCTTTAAAGAACAAGCGGAACAATGAACATTAAGACGGGACAAAAAGGAGTTAAAACTAAAATTTTAAGGTTTGATGTGATAAACAAAGGGGGAATTATCTGGGAGGTTAAACAAAGGAAGAGGGAAATAGAAGAGGGAATTACAGAGGAAAGATCAAAAGAGGAAGGGGTATAAAATAAACAATTGGAACAAGAAATTGAGGGAAATAAGGAAAAGAGGGGAAATTAAGAGAACTGACCAAAAGATGATAGAAAAGAGCAAGCTAATGAGAAGGAATTATATAATCAGGAAGGCAAGAGATGATGGGTAGATGATGCTTAGGAAAAGGGATTCTGCATGGAAATGTATTGTGGTATTTAAGAATATAGATATAAAAATGGAAAAGATTGGAACTGATATTTTATTAAAAATTATTATTAAACTAGATATAAATTTAACTAGAATAGACATGGAAATAAGAACTTACTATAATATTTAACAATGTGATGAATAAAGTAAATATGGAGTATGAGAATTGAAATGGAAAGAAAAATAAATTGGTTATGTAAATGTTTTTGGAATAAATATATAAATTAGAATGTAATAGAGAAAAGAAAATACCATGTGGAATCTGATTTTATATACACACACACACACACATATATGTATACATATATACATAAATACATATGCACATATGATACATAGCAGTTAATGGATTACCATTGGGGTTTTTTTTTTGAACAGAATTTTATTAGTTTTTAAAGACAAACAAAATGTAAAAGCATCCAACTTTCCATAAGTATACAAACAGTGTGTCGGTTGGTTTACCAATTTTTTTGTGCATCCATTTCGTAGTCTCAATTACAGTTGCATTACATAATGACTCATATTATCAATCAAAAATTATATACCCTAGTATCATTATTAAACAATCATTTGACTCTAATTTTATTCATTCATGCTTTACGAGATAGCTATAATTTACTTAGTTTATTTAATAGCAAATTGTATAGTCATACCAGATCTATCCTCAAAACATTATAATATCAAATAGAAAAGAAAAAATGTCTCTTTATATATTCATTATCATCTAAAATTCTAAATATTCTATTTATTATGTTTTATCATCCAACCATCTATAGAAAAGATCCCAAATTTCATAAAATTGTTTATCCTCTTGTTCTCTAATTTCAAATGTCAATCTACTCATCTTACCACATTCCAATATTTTCTTAATAATTTCTTCCTGCAATGGTATTTTCTCATTTTTCCAGTTTTTAGCAAATACAATCCTAGCCGCTGTTAATATATTTACAATCAGGTATTTCAAATCTTTACTGTATGTATCAGGTAAGATTCCCAATAAAAAAAATCTCTGGTTTCAAGTCTATATGTTTCTTTGTCATTTTTTCCAACCACATGCGAATTTTAGTCGAGTATTTTCTAGCATCCTCACAAGTCCACCACATATGGTAATATGAGCCAGGTATCTGATGACATTTCCAGCATTTTTCAGATATATTCTTGAACATTCTTGCTATTCTTTTCGGGGGAAGGTGGCACCTGTAAAACATCTTATACAAATTTTCTTTATATACTGTTGACATTGTCATTTTATAATTTTGAGACCACAATTTTTGCCATTTCTCTAGATCAATCCCATATCCAAAATTCTTTCCCTGAGCAATCATAGTTTCTTTAACTTGTTCTTCCTCTAATTTCATTTCCAATAAATAACGGTATAGTTTTTTAATCACCTTTTCATCAGTACCTGTCAAGATCTTGTCTAAATCAGTCAATTTATCATAAAATCCCTCTGTCTTAAAATCTTCATCATACCTTGAATGTATTTGCGCATATGAAAACCAGTTCATCTTTATACCTTGTTCCTCTAGATTTTGCATTGATTTAAGTTCACCCTTTTCATCGAGTATTTCCCCATATCTGTTTGTTCTTTTTATAAATTATAGGATAGGAAAATGCTTCAATAGTCGATAACCAAATTGGAATTTTCAAATAATATTGTCTTTTAATCTTCTCCCAATTCAACCACAAAGACTTCCTTATATGATGTCTTCTAAAATAACCCTGTGTTTTAGTTCCCTTATACCATAAAAAAGCATGCCACCCCAACAACAAATCATGTCCTTCTAATGTCAACAATCTAGTCTTTCTTAATATTGTCCATTCTTTAGCCCACATCAAGTTTGCAGCTTGGTAGTACAATTCCCGATTAGGCAAACCAAAACCTCCTCTAACTCTGGCATCTTGTAGAAGTTTTAACTTTATTCTTGCTTTTTTGCCTTGCCATATGTTAGGAATAACAAGGTTACCTAACATAGTTTGGGTAAAATAATATATATAAACTATGATAGTAAGTTTAAGTGTGTGTCACTTTAAACTGCAAAGCATGTAATTTTGGGTAAAGGTGTGAAACCGCCATAAGAGGGAGCAAGAGAACCTGACAATTGCTGGCGCTTGCTGACGCTTGCTGGTTTGATGGATTGATGGTTTGTTAACTGCGTGTTTCCCTACTGCTGAGTTGCTGAATGCTGGAGGAAGAAAGGAGGTTTGACTTCTTCATATCTCTACTGCGAGGAGATATATTACTGGACTGATATTTGTAAGTTTACTGACCTCTCTTTTTCGACACTAGAATTTGCAACTGAATAATCCCCGGATAGACTGAATTAGTGAATGATATATGGACTGTTTTGACTATGCAAAAACTCTTACTGGAATAAACTATTTAACTAGCACTGTGTATCTGTTTTACTGAGTTTAAGCTACAAAAACGTTTATCTCACATATTTTGCCTGCCTGCCTGACTGCCGTGCAGATTTTGCTAGGGTGTATCCCTAACACTGGTTATGGGCCCAGCTGCACAGTCAGACTAACCAGGATATAACGGGCTTATATAAAGTGAGAGTTAGTGTAGTTACACAATACTGTAAACAGACAGCTGTGTTTTATTAATTATAGTTTAATATCCAGAGAAAGATGGCACAAGTCAATTTACCAAGTTTGTCTCTAATATCCAAATTGGATGGAACAAACTATGTTTCATGGTCTATGAAATGCAGCCTACTTCTACGCAGAGAAGGTTTGTGGAGTATAATTCAAAACCCACCAGAGGTAGATGCTTGGGATCCGGATGATGAGGATGATGCCCAGAAAATACAAGAATATAAACTGAAGAATGAGCAAGCTCTCTGTATAATAGGACTGATACTCTGTGACCAGCAGCTTGTCCATATTCGTGGAGAAGAAACAGCTGCTAAGTGTTGGGAGAATTTAAGGAAGATTTATGTTTGAGACAGTGTAGGAGCACATATAAATCTTACACGGAAGCTGTTCAGAACACATCTTCAAAAGAATGGAGACATGTTGACTCATATAAACACTATCAAGAGGATTTTTCAGGAACTGCATGAAAAAGAACTTATCTTCACTGAACTGCATCAGGTTTATATAATTTTGTCTTCGTTAGATGAGAGCTATGACGACTATGTAACTTCACTGGAAGTACTGCCAAAAGATAACCTCACATTAACTGACATTACTCGCAGATTAATTGAAGAAGCTAGGAGAAGGCTTGAAATGGATCAACTGAGAAGGGAACAACCACAAGAAGAGAAAATATCTTCGTCAGCCTACACAATTAGAAAATGTTTTAATTGTGGAGGAAAAGGACATTTGGCTAGATTCTGCAAGAAAGGAAAATGCCACAATGCCAGCCAGAATGCAAAAAGGCATCAAAAGGATGAAAAATGCTTAGCCATGTATAGCAACGAAAATGTGAACAACAATAATTTTTGGGTTATAGATAGTGGAGCATCGCACTGCATAACGAAAGATAAGAAAAGATTTGTTAAGATGTCCATGAGTTCACAACAGATATCATTAGCTAATGGCTGGAAAATCAAAGCAAAAGGTCAAGGTATTGCACATTGTTTTTGCATAAAAGAAAATGTAAAAATTATACATTATATGTACCACAACTTAAGTTTAATTTGCTTTCGGTTAGAGTTTTGATTAAACTAGGTTATGTAGTTACCTTTAGGGGAGAAAACTGCATAATAGAAAAGGAAGGAAAAAAGTGACTACAACTTTAAATGGTGAATTGTATGTGTTAAATGATAAACAATTAGAGGTGGTTAACACAGTGTATAATGTTAAACCTCATGATGAATGCATACATTTGTTACACAGACGTTTAGGACATATAAATTTTAAAATGCTCAAGCAAAGGTTGAAACGGTATAAAAACGGTATAAAACGGTTGAAACGGCAAACGGTATAAAACTGAAGCCTTGCAGCAAGTATTTGCACTGCAATGCTTGCAGTCAAGAAAAAAGCAAGGTAATACCAGCAAATAGAATTAATGGATTTAAAACTAAAGAGCCTCTAGAGGTCGTATTTGCTGATATTATAGGTCCTAAAAAACCAAGTGTGGGAGGTGCTCGTTATATATTAAGTATAATGGATCATTATTCTAGATATGGTTTCTGTTATTTAATGAAGAGTAAAACGGAAACATATCAGAATTTCTTTAATTGGTTGAAGTTTGCAGAAAGAAAAACTAAAAGGAAACTAGTAACTCTTGTAACTGATAATGGTACGGAATTTATAAATAATAAATTCCAAAATAGACTCAAGATGGCAAGTGTGGAACATAAAAAGTCTGCACCATATAGGCCACAACATAATTCCTTTATAGAAAGACGAGGCCAAACACTACAGGCAATGGCTCGTACTATGTTGTCGGATTCAGGATTACCTGAAACTTTGTGGGGAGAAGCAATAATGTGTGGTAATCATATATTGAATAAAGTTGTTAACTCAACAACAGGTGAATTACCATTCACATGGTGGCATGGTAGAAAACCTGACCTAAGCTACATGCACACATTTGGAGCACCAGCATGGGTGCATATCCCTACACAACTGAGACATAAGGGGCAGCATAGGGCTAAAAGATTATTTTTTGTAGGTTATGAATCTAACCACAAATCATACAGGTTCTGGGAAAAAGGTACATCTAGTGTTTTCTGTACTGCTAGTGCACAATTCCTTGAACATGTAGGATGGGAAAAACTGGAGCAAGATTCAAGTAAGGATGTAATTATAGAAACCTACAAAAGACCAAACCACCATATCAGTAATAAGAAGAATCCAATTAAAGAGGAAGTACTGGAAGAGCAAATAGGACCAGAACAGGAAGAAATAAGTGAACAGGAAGAAATAGATAACCAGGAACAGGTAGTACATGAAAGTCCACCTGTAAGCCCTGTAATACCTAGACGTTCAACATGTGAAACCAGACCACCTGACAGGTACCAAGCAAGTGTAGTTTGCCAAGTTAATAAAGTTCCAACTACTGTGGAAGAACTTAGAATGTATCCTGCAAAGGATCAAGAGAATTGGCATAGAGCAATGGAAAAGGAACTAAATTCATTAAAACAAATGGAAGTTTATGAAAATGTTAAATTACCTCCAGGTGAAAAGTCCATTGGCTGTAAATGGATATTTAAATTAAAAATTGGTAAAAATGGGACTGTTACCCATAAGGCTAGGTTGGTAGCTCAAGGATTTAATCAAACTGCATGTGATTATGATGAAGTGTTTGCACCGAGTCTAAAAGCAACAACCTTGAGAGCAGCTTTAGTGTGAGCAGCTAAGAAAAACTATATCATAAATCATTTAGATGTAGAAACTGCCTATCTGCATGCACCATTGCAGCATACTATATACCTAAAGAAACCTGTAGATATTAAGGATGATAAAAATAATAATGGCTGCTTGGAAGCTTAAAAAGAGTCTCTATGGATTAAAACAATCTGGTTACGAATGGAACCAATATATTGTTAAGGAGTTAAACAATATAGGGTTTAAAGCAGGTTTAGCTGATCCATGTTTATTTTAAAAACAGACAAATGGAATAGTGTCATTATTGTTGTTTACGTGATATTTAGATGATATTGCTTTAATTACAAAAACTAATAATGAAGCTACTGAAATAATATCATTATTAGGTAAGAGGATAAAATTAAAGCAATTAGGAGAGATAAAACAGTATTTAGGATTGACAATAAATAAAACCAACGGTGGCTATAAGATATCTCAAGAGGATAAGATTTATCAATTACTAAAAACATACAAGATGGAACTTTGTAAGCCGGCAAAAACTCCAATGGGTAAGGAATTTGGCCACACTGATGCTCAAAGTTCAAAATTCGATAAGACTATATATCAGTTGTTAATTGGTAGTTTATTGTATATTAGTAATTGATCAAGGCCAGATATTGCCTATAGCGTTAATCAATTGGCACGATTCAACGCTGAACCAATTGAATGACACTGGCAAGCGACAAAGCGTATCTTAAGATATCTTAAAAGGACAATGCACTATGCATTGTATTTGGAGCCAAAAGATGATTTGATTTTAAGTGCATATGCTGATGCAAGTTTTGCAACAGACATAAACACTAGGAAATCAACTTCAGGAATGGCTATACTATTAGAAAAGCATTGATTGGTTGAAGGTCAATTAGACAGCAACACATAAGTATGTCCACAATGGAAGCAGAATTTTCATGTCTATCTTTATTATGTACTGATTTAATTCTGTATAAACAGTTACTATTGGACATGGGAATAACTGTTAATGATTCCATTGTAGTGTATGAGGACAATCAAGCAGCCATACGAATGGCTACAAATATTGCTGTAAAAACGAGATCTAAGCATACGGATCTTAGATATCTGAATGTAAGACAATCTGTAAAAAATGGTTTAATAAGATTGGAATATTGTATGACTGAACAAAATATTGCTGATCAATTTACAAAAGCCCAAGGTGCAGTGAAACACAAAGAAAGTTGTGATGACTATGGGTTGAGGTTATAAATAGATATATATATTATATTACCCAAAAGGGGAGAATGTTAGGAATAACAAGGTTACCTAATGTAGTTTGGTTAAAATAATATATATAAACTATGATAGTAAGTTTAAGAGTGTGTCACTTTAAACTGCAAAGCATGTAATTTTGGGTGCGGTGTGAAACCGCCATAAGAGGGAGCAAGAGAACCTGACAATTGCTGACGCTTGCTGACGCTTGCTGGTTTGCTGGATTGATGGTTTGTTAACTGCGTGTTTCCCTACTGCTGAGTTGCTGAATGCTGGAGGAAGAAAGGAGGTTTGACTTCTTCATATCTCTACTGCGAGGAGATATATTACTGGACTGATATTTGTAAGTTTACTGACCTCTCTTTTTCGACACTGGAATTTGCAGCTGAATAATCCCCGGACGGACTGAATTAATGAATGATATATGGACTGTTTTGACTATGCAAAAACTCTTACTGGAATAAACTATTTAACGAGCACTGTGTATCTGTTTTACTGAGTTTAAGCTACAAAAACGTTTATCTCACATATTTTGCCTGCCTGACTGCCGTGCAGATTTTGCTAGGGTGTATCCCTAACACCATATATACTTCAATACAATTTTATTTAAATCTTCAAAATAGTCTTTTCCAAGCCTAATTGGTATCGTTTGAAACAAGTATAAGATTCTAGGTAAAATATTCATCTTGATTGTTGAGATTCTCCCTATTAATGACAATTGTAGATTTTCCCATTTCATCAAGTCTAAGGCTATCTGTTGCTTAAGTTTAATATAATTATTCTCTTTTAATGTACTACATCTTGGTGTCAAATATATCCCCAAATACTTGACCTTATTTGTAATTTGAATTTTCAATAGGTCTGCCAGTTCTCTTTGTTTTAATAACATATTTTTCGTCAAAATCTTTGTTTTATCTTTATTTATTTTCAAACCTGCCACCTCACCATAAGCCTCTATCTTTTCCAATAGTTTTGGAGCTGTTTCTAAAGGGTTTTCCAAAATGAAAGCCAGATCATCCTCAAAGGCTTGCAATTTTTTAATTTTCATTCCCTTTATACTTTTATCATCTCTAATGTTTCTATTCAACACTTCCAAAGTCAATACAAATAGCAAAGGTGATAGAGGGCATCCTTGTCTTGTACCTTTTCTTATATTAATAGAGTCTGTGAATTCTCCCTGTATCATTACCTTTGCCGTTTGCTTATAGTATATGGCTTCTATTGCTTGAATAGATTTTCTGGCAAAACCTATCTGTTCCAATAATAATAACATAAATCTCCAATTCACATCAAATGCCTTTTGGGCATCTAAAAATATCAAAGCCATTTGCTTTTCGGGATGTGCCTCATAATATTCCAAGGTATCCAGGATTACTCTCATATTGTCCTTAATTTGTCTCTTTGGTAAAAATCCATTTTGATCTGGGTGGATAAAGTTATTTAAGTATTTTTTAAGTCTTTCTGGCAAAATTGAAGCAAAAATTTTATAGTCTGCATTTAATAAAGAAATAGGTCTGTAATTCTTGATTTGCAATGGATCAGCCTCTTCTTTTGGAATAAGTGTAATATAAGCTTCTGACCATGTTTTAGGTATCCTCTTCTTTAACATAGCTTCATTCATGACTTCTAGCAATGGAATGCTCAATGATTCTTGTAGTGTTTTATAAAATTCTGCCGGAAGCCCATCTGGACCTGGTGCTTTCCCATTGTTTTGCTTTTTAAGTGCTTCAGTTAATTCCATCATTGTTATATTACTTTCTAACATTTTTTCAGTCTCTTTAGGTATCCTAGATAAGTTAGCATTCTGAAGATACTGTTTGACTTTTTCCTCATCAACATTCTCTTGCTTAAACAGTTGCCCGTAGAAGTCTCGAATGATTTCCTTTTTCTGTTTATTACCATAGCAAACTTGGCCTTGATCATTTATCAATTGTAATATTTTCCTTGACTCTTTCTCCTTTCTCAGTTTATATGCTAACCATCTGCCTGGTTTATCTGCATCTTCAAAATAGTTCTGTTTAGCACTTCTAATTTTCTGTTAACAATGGATTACCATTGTTAATGTAGAATGTGGTAATTAAAAATGGCTATATTGTTATAAATTTTCATAATGGGTTAAAGGGAGTAAAATGGGGATAATGTATAAGGTAAAGGGATGCTTGAATTGACAATGAAAGGGATAATAATAATAATAATAATCATCATCATCATCATCATCATTTTATTGAACAATGAATGGAATAACAGTATGTGATAAAATTTGCAAATGTGGCGGACATAAGAAAATGTGCGTAATGAATATAGAAATTGAATAAGAATACAGATGTTGAATAGCTTTACATTGTCAATGAAGAGGACACAGTTGCTCTTAATATGATCACAGAGGTCATTTATGTAGACTATGAAGAGAGTTGGTCCTAGAACACTGCCTTGGGGGACACCACTGTTGACAGGGACAGAATTTGATAGGACGCTCCCAATTTTGACCATTTGTTGTCTGTTTGACAGGAATGCTTCTATCCAGTTATGCAGGTGTCCAGAGATACCATAAGATTTTAGTTTTAGGAGTAGTTTGTCGTGTACCACTGAATCAAAGGCTTTACAGAACTCTATGTAGATTGCGTCTATTGCTTTGCCCTGATCGAGTTGTGTAGTCCATATGTTTTTGCAGTGTAAGAGTTGCAGATTGCAGGGTAGTTTTTTTCTGAAACCAAATTGTTATTTGAGAGTAGGTTGTTTGTCTCTAAGTGGAGGATAATGGATTGGTTAATAATTGATTCCATGACTTTACAGGTGACAGAGCATAAAGAGATTGGTCTGTAATTTTCAACTAGGCTGGGGTCTTCCTTTTTGAAGATGGGGATGACCGTGGCTAGTGACTGTTAGGGATATACCCCTAGCAAGAATCTGCAGGGCAGTCAGGCAGGCAGGCAAAATATGTGAGATAAGTGTTGTGTAGCTTACACTCAGTAAAAGCAGATACAGTGCCAATTAAAGTAGTTTTATTCCAGCAAGAGTTAAAGCATAGTCAAAACAGTCCATATATCATACACTTAGTTCAGTCCGTCCAGGGATTATTCATTTGCAAATTCCAATGTCGAAAACGGTCAGTACACTTACAAAATAACAGTCCGGTAATTTATCTCCTCGCAGTAGAGAGAGATATGCAACAAACTCAGAAGCTCCTCTCTTCTGTCTGCAAATCCAGTAATTGCCAGCAAAGCGTCAGGGAATCGTCAGCTTCTCGTCAGCGTCTCATCAGCGTCTCTTGCTCCCTCTTATGGTGGTTTCACACCACACCCAAAATACATGCTTTGCATTTAAAGTAACACACACTTTAAACTAAGAATCATAGCTTATATATATATTATCTTACCCAAACTAGTTAGGTGACCAATGTTATACCTAACATTCTCCCCTTTTGGGTAATATAATAATATATATAGCTATTTACAATCTTAACCCATAGTCATCACAACTCTCTTTGTGTTTCACTGCACCTTGGGCTTTCATGAACTGATCAGCAATATTTTGCTCAGTCATACAATACTCCAATCTTATTAAACCATCTTTTACAGATTGTCTTACATTAAGATATCTAAGATCTGTATGCTTAGATCTCGTTTTAACAGCAATATTTGTAACCATCTGTATGGCTGCTTGATTGTCCTCATACACAACAATGGAATCATTAACAGTTAATCCCATATCCAACAACAACTGTTTATACAGAATTAAATCAGTACATAATAAAGATAGACATGAAAATTCTGCTTCCATTGTGGACATACTTATGTGTTGCTGTCTAATTGACCTCCAACCAATTAATGCTTTTCCTAATAGTATAGCCATTCCAGAAGTTGATTTCCTAGTGTTTATATCTGTTGCAAAACTTGCATCAGCATATGCACTTAAAATCAAATCATCTTTTGCTCCAAATACAATGCATAGTGCATTGTCCTTTTAAGATATCTTAAGATACGTTTTGCCGCTTGCCAGTGTCGTTCATTGGGTTCAGCGTTGAAACGAGCCAATTGATTAATGCTATAGGCAATATCTGGCCTTGACCAATTACTAATGTATGATAGACTACCACCAACGACTGATATATAGTCTTATCGAATTTTGAACTTTGAGCATCAGTGCGGCAAAATTCCTGACTCATTGGAGTTTTTGCTGGCTTACAAAGTTCCATCTTATATGTTTTTAGTAATTGATAAATCTTATCCTCTTGAGATATCTTATAGCCACTATTGGTTTTATTTATTGTCAATCGAGATACCTTTTTATCTCTCCTAATTGCTTTAATTTTATCCTCTTACCTAATAATGATATTATTTCAGTTGCTTCATTATTAGTTTTTGTAATTAATGCAATATCATCTGTAAACAACAATAATAATGACACTATTCCATTTTTCTCTCTTTTGAATAAACATGGATCAGCTAAACCTGCTTTAAACCCTATATTGTTTAACTCCTTAACAATATATTGGTTCCATTCATAACCAGATTGTTTTAATCCATAGAGACTCTTTTTAAGTTTCCAACAATCATTATTATTTTTATCATCCTTAATTCCTACAGGTTTCTTTAGATATATACTGTGCTGCAATGGTGCATGCAGATAGGCAGTTTCTACATCTAAATGATTTATGATATAGTTTTTCTTAGCTGCCCACACTAAAGCTGCTCTCAAGGTTGTTGCTTTTAGACTTGGTGCAAACACTTCATCATAATCACATGCAGTTTGATTAAATCCTTGAGCTACCAACCTAGCCTTATGGGTAACAGTCCCATTTGTACCTGTTTTTAATTTAAATATCCATTTGCATCCAATGGACTTTTCACCTGGAGGTAATCTAGCATTCTCATACACTCCCATCTGTTTTAATGAATTCAGTTCCTTTTGCATTGCTGTATGCCAGTTCTCCTGATCCTTTGCAGGATACAATTTCAATTCTTCCACAGTGGTTGGAATTTTACTAATCTGCACACCATACTTGCCTGATACCTATCAGGTGGTCTACTTACTCGTGTTGACCTTCTAGGTAGAACAGGACTCACAGGTGGACTCTTATCTATCACCTGTTCCTGGTCATCTATTTCCTCTTCACTTATTTCTTCTTTAACTGGTTCTATTTTCTCTTCCTTTACTTTCTCTTTAATTGGATCTCTCACATCACTAGTATGGTGGCTCAGGCCCCTGTAGGTTTCTATAATTACACTCCCATTCGAATCGTGTTCCAATTTAGTCCATCCTACATGTTCCAGGAATTTAGCACTAGCACTACAATGAATTCTAGTTGTGCCTCTTCCCAAAACCTGTAAGATCTATGGTTTGATTCAGTAACCTACAAAAAATATAATCTTTTAGCCCTACGCTGTCCCTTATGTCTCAGTTGGTGGGAATATGCACTCCATGCTGGTGCACCAAATGTGTGCATGTAGCTTAGGTCAGGTTTTCTCACCATGCCACCGTGTGAATGGTAATTCACCTGTTGTTGAGTTAACAACATTATTCAATATATGATTACCACACATTGTTGCTTCTCCCCACAAATTCTCAGGTAATCCTGAATCTGACAACATAGTACACAGCCACTGCCTGCAGTGTTTGGCCCTCGCCTTTCTATAAAGGAATTATGTTGTAGGCCTATATGGTGCAGATTTTTTATGTTCTACACCTGCCATCTTCAGTCTATTTTGGAATTTATTATTTATAAATTCGTACCTATTATCAGTTACAAGAGTTACTAGTTTCCTTTTAGTTTTTCTCTCTGCAAACTTCAACCAATTAAAGAAATTTTGATATGTTTCCGCTTTACTCTTCATTAAATAACAGAAACCATATCTAGAATAATGATCCATTATACTTAATATATAAATTATGAGCAGCTCATTACACTTGGTTTTAGGACCTATAATATCATGCAAAATCACGACTCTAGAGGCTCCTTAGTCTTAAATCCATTAACTTCTATTTGTTGGTATTACCTTGCTTTTTTCTTGACTGCAAGCATTGCAGTGCAAATACTTACTGCAAGGCTTCAGTTTTATACCTTTAGAAAGTTCAACAGTTTGTTTTGAGCATTTTAAAATTTATATGCCCTAAACGTCTGTGTAACAAATGTATGCATTCATCATGAGGTTTAACGTTATTATACACAGTGTTAGCCACCTCTAATTGATTATCATTTAACACATACAATTCACCTTTTAAAGTTGCAGTCACTTTTTTACCTTCCTTTTCTATTATGCAGTTTTCTCCCCTAAAGGTAACTTCATAACCTAGTTTAATCAAAACTCTAACTGAAAGCAAATTAAACTTAAGTTGTGGTAATATATAACATTTTTACATTTCTTCTTTTATGCAAGGACAATATGCAGTACCTTCAGCTTTTGCTTTAAGTTTCCAGCCATTCGCTAATGATATCTGCTGTGAACTCATGGACATCTTAATAAATCTTTCTTATCTTTTGTTATGCAGTGCGATGCTCCACTATCTACAACCCAAAAATTATTATTGTTCACAGTTTGGTTACTATACATGGCTAACTCTAAGCATTTTTTATCCTTTTGATGCCTTTTTTGCATTCTGGCTGGCATTTGGCGTTTTTCTTTCTTGCAGAATCTGGCCAAATGTCCTTTTCTTCCACAATTAAAACATTTTTCTAATTGTGTAGGGCTGGACGAAGATAATTCCTCTTCTTTGTGGTTGTTCCCTTCTGAGTTGATCCCTTTCAAGCCTTTCTCCTGGCTTCTTCAATTAATCTGCCAGTAATGTCAGTTAATGTGAGGTTATCTTTTGGCAGTACTTCCAATGAAGTTACGTAATCATCATAACTCTGATCCAATGAAGACAAAATTATATTAACCTGATGCAGTTCAGTGAAGATAAGCTTCCTTTTTCATGCAGCTCCTGAAAAATCCTCTTCATAGTGTTTATATGAGTCAACATGTCTCCATTCTTTTGAAGATGTGTTCTGAACAGCTTCCGTGTAAGATTTATATGAGCTCCTACACTGTCTCGAACATAAATCTTCTTTAAATTCTCCCAGCACTTAGCAGCTGTTTCTTCTCCACGAATATGGACAAGCTGCTGGTCACTGAGTGTCAGTCCTATTATACAGAGAGCTTGTTCATTTTTCAGTTTCCATTCTTGTAACTTCTGGGCATCATTTTCATCCTCTGGATCCCAAGCATCTACCTCTGGTGGGTTTTGTATTATATTCCACAAACCTTCTCTGCGTAGCAGAAGTAGGCTGCATTTCATGTAGACCATGAAACATAGTTTGTTCCATCCAGTTTGGATATTAGAGACAAACTTGGTAAATTGACTTGTGCCATCTTTTTCTGATATTAAACTATAATTAAAGCACAGCTGTCTGTTTACAGTATTGTGTAACTACACTAGCTCTCACTTTTATATAAGCCTGTTATATCCTGGTTAGTCTGACTGTGCAGCTGGGCCCATAACCAGTGTTAGGGATATACCCTAGCAAGAATCTGCAGGGCAGTCAGGCAGGCAGGCAAAATATGTGAGATAAGTGTTGTGTAGCTTACACTCAGTAAAAGCAGATACAGTGCAATTAAAGTAGTTTTATTCCAGCAAGAGTTAAAGCATAGTCAAAACAGTCCATATATCATACACTTAGTTCAGTCCGTCCAGGGATTATTCATTTGCAAATTCCAATGTCGAAAACGGTCAGTACACTTACAAAATAACAGTCCGGTAATTTATCTCCTCGCAGTAGAGAGAGATATGCACCAAATCAGAAGCTCCTCTCTTCCGTCTGCAACTCCAGTAATTGCCAGCAAAGCGTCAGGGAATCGTCAGCTTCTCGTCAGCGTCTCTTGCTCCCTCTTATGATGGTTTCACACCACACCCAAAATACATGCTTTGCATTTAAAGTAACACACACTTTAAACTAAGAATCATAGCTTATATATATATTATCTTACCCAAACTAGTTAGGTGACCAATGTTATACCTAACAGTGACCATAGTTTTGGCAAGGAACTGGTCCTAAAAGATTTTTCAAAGATTATGCTTAGAGGTTTGGCTGTAACAGTGGATAGCTTTTTTAAGAAGTAGGCACATATTCTGTCTGATCCAATAGATAGAGATGTTTTTAGATTGCGTGGTGCTTTTTCAACATTGTCTTCTGTAAAATCGATATGTATTAGATCATTGAGTTGTCTGTGGTTCAACTGGGAAATACTGGGCACGATCCATTGCTGTTTACAAATACTGAGCCAAAGAATGTGTTAAAGAGGTTGGCTGTAATTGTGTCATCATTGCAGTCTTTACCATTAGGTCCTTTCAGGGATGGGATGGACCTTGAGTCTTTTAGTTTGTTGTTTACAAAATTAAAAGTGCGGGTGGAATTGGTGCGTAGGTTTTCCTCTTGTTTAATGTGATAATTGGTGCATTCAGTCTTTTATCTGGTGCCATAAGTTTTTGTATCGGCTTTTGAAATTGGCAACGTGACCAGATTTTTTTTTCCGCCAACGTGATCTCTTTTTGGATTGAAGCTTCCTTATTGTTATGGGTAATTTGTTTTTTTTCTGGTTTTTGGAGTTGTTATTGATACATATAGTTTGATGACTCTTTTGACTTCAAGTAAAAATATGTTGTAATGGTCTTCAACAGTATTGCATCCAGTGAATAGAAATTGCCAATCAAGGGATGAGAGATCGTTGTCTATAAGATCATACTTGCCTTTTTTGAAGTTTTAATTGGGGATCACATCGTTGTGTTGATTTTTGTGTGGACATATGTTGAAACAAAAGTCAATCATGCTGTGGTCACTGTTGGAAAAGGTTTCTTTAATTTGTATTCCATAAATTGAATTCAAACTATGCAGAGGATGAGATCGAGGCAGTTGTTAAGTCTAGTGTTGTTGGTTACTAGTTGTTCCAGTCCCGGGTTTGTTACATCTTGTAGAAGGTTGCATGTATGGGTTCAGTTTTACATTCGTTTAGGGTCCAGTTAATGTGAGGTAGATTGAAGTCACCAAGAAAGATAAAAGTGTGTGGGCAGGATGTTGCCCATGTTAGTAGTGAATTTAGCTTGTTTACATGTTCGATGTCATAATCGGGCTCTGTAACATAGTAAGAATCAAAATGTGATATTTAAGGACAGTTCACAGACGATGGTCTCAGGAAGAGCAAGCTCTTGGGTAACTTGGATGTTTTTTAGATGTATGGACTTTTTATAGAAGATAGCAACACCACCTCCTCTACGGATTTCACGATCTGAACGGTAAACATGATAGTCTCTTACTGTGGTAATGAAGTCAGGGAGAGATGCATTGAGCCATGTTTCACAGACAAATATGATGTTGAATTTAGCCATATTTAATAAGAGGAGAAATTCAGGTATTTTATTCACAAGGCTTCTTGCATTGCATAGTTTGCATTTAAGGCCAGTTGTAGCTGGAATTGAGGTAGTTAGGGGTGTGCATGCCCAGTTTTGAGTGATGGTGGGTTGGATGAGGTAGGGTTGGATGTGGAGTTGTGGGTTGTGTGACTTACTTTTGATACAATCTGCACGGTAGTCAATGTAGAGATCCTTCTCTCCATTGTCTAGACATCTTTTGAGTTCATTGTGGAGTTCATGGGAGCAGATTCTTTGCAGTATGAATAAGTCTGGTCTTGAGCGAAGTTTTTTGTGGTTGGGGTTGGTTTTTGCAATGGCGTTTATTGTATGAATATGTGTTTGCTGGACTCATTTTTGCAAACAACTCTACAAAATTTTGGGGCTACAGAGCCATCACTGTATTTGAACTCAGGGCCATCTCTGGTTATTTCAATGATATCTTCAGGAGAGATTTTTGTTGTATTTGAGTTGCTTATGATATTACGAACTTTGGTGATGTCATCTGATTCGTTGGTGTCTTCAAGACCAAATAAGATGGCATTTGGACGTTTCTGATCACGTTCTATGGTGTCTCTGATGAGTAAGGAGATATCATTTGTGGAATTATTTGATGGGATAATAATTATTTGTGGTTGTGGTTTGGTTGTAGTTGTGATTGTAGTTGAGGTAGTAGTTGTGGTAGTGGTTGTTGGGTTGGGATTTTATTTTGAGTTGATAGGTCATTGCTTATCAGTGCTGTATTTTTAGGCTTTCTTGTATAATTGTTTCAAAATGTGTTGCATTTTTCTATTGAGTGCATGAGTGATTCTATGCTATCAACTCAGGCAGGGTACTTGTTTAGCTTAGGAAAACATGATGGACATAGACAAAGGAATGTATCTAATGCTTTTAGGATGCTTTGTTTAATTTTAAGCAGGCAAGATGGGCTTGATTGTCACATAGGTAGCATTTGATGTTATTTTCACTTTCATTGATAGTTTTAAGACATCTGAAGTATGTACAGAGTCTGGGAGGTCATTGGTAGAGATATTATTTTTTGTTGTTGTTTGGTAGTGGAGGATTTGGAGTTTCTGGAGTTTCTGACTGGCATGCTCAATGACAATAGTACACTAAACAATTACAATAGCTAATTAATGTGATAGGTAGACAGTTACTTAATTAACATTGGTAATTAATAAATGTTAATTGATAAGTTAGAGAACAAATCAAAAGTAAGGTTACTTATTACTAAAAATCAATCAACTTATTACTAAGAATCAATCAATCAATCAGACTAGATAATCAATAATACAGTATTAAATCTCTATCAATTCAATAAATCAGTAAGTTAGTGGTCATTTAACAATTAATTATTATACTATTATATGATAAATCAATTATTATAGACAAAGCATTATCTGTAAATATTTGGTCTTGAGGTACTGAAATAGTGTAGGTAGTAAAGTATTGGAGGTTTGTTATGTAAATTTCCTTTGTTTTTCCTTAAAGCCATGTTTGTTGGTTTTTGTTTTGCTTTGTTTTTGTTTTAAAGAGGAAGTGTTGCTGTTTGATAGATTTGAATGGAGAAGATTTGAATGTGCTCACCAATCATCTACTTTGGAATTTGGAAAGGATGAGATTTGGGTGGGGTTTTAGTGGAGATTGTCCAATCAGCTGAGTGGGAATTTAAATTCAGGCTGACTAATCAGCTGGGTTCTTTAAATGGAGCTGGGTGATTTATATGGAGACCATCAATTCTCCGTGAGTCTCCTTTGTTCTTCCCAATTGGTGGCCATTTAGAATTATTTTTGGTGATTTGATTTAAATGGGGACTGTAGACATCATGCCTGTTCTTCCATCATTGGAATTCACAATCAATCTCAGTTTCAAAAGACAGTTTTCCTGAATAAAAACCTTTCTTCACACCTCTTCTTCTCGTCTAGTCCCCCTTTTTTTCCTCCTTTAATCACACTTTCCTCAAGCTGCCATTTAACTTCCAGAGTTAGAGGGTAAAAACATAAATTAAGCCGCTGCTACTTAATCTCCACACTCACCCCTTCCACTCTGGAGTCTTCGCTTTTTAAGTTGTTTCTGACTCGGGTCCACAGTAAATCTTCAAGCCGTTTACCCGCTCCTTCCTCCCACTGAAAAATGCACCCCCAATCTATCTATTCTATTTAATTCTATGAAAAATTTATCTAATTTTATAGTTGTTTGGAATAGGTATAATAATTTAGGTAAAATATTCTTTTTGATAGTTGCTATTCATCCTAATAGAGATAATTGTAAGGCCCCCCATTTCTCCAAATCTTTTTTAATTTGATTAAGTAATTTCATATAATTGTCTTCTTTTATTGAGGAGCATCTTGCCATTAACAAAATTCCTAAATATTTGATCTTTTTTGTGATTTGTAATCCAATTGCATTTTCTAATTCTTTTTTGTGTTTTAATGTTACATTTTTCACTAGCATTTTGGTTTTAACTCTGTTAATTTTTAGCCCTGAAACTTCTCCATATTTCTTTAATTCTTGTATCAGAATTGGCCCTGATTCTAATGGCTCCTCAATTAAAAAACCCCAAATGGTCTGCAAATGCTTGTAATTTGTACTCCTCCTTTCTAATTCTGTTTCCTTTTATTTCTAGGTTTGTTCTAATTTTTTATTAATGATGTCTCTAATGCCAAAATAAAGAGCAAAGGTGACAGTGGACATCCCTGGAGAACTCCTTTCATTATTCTGAATGCTGTTGTTATGTCTCCATTTATTATTACATTAGCCTTTTGGAGGAATAGACTGTTTCTATCAATTTTTCAAATCTATCTCCAAATTTCATTTCCTTAAATTGTCAAATTAATTTAATTTAATTTAATTTAAATTGACAAATGCTTTTTCAGCATCCAGAAAAACAAGAGTCACTTGTTTCTCAGGAAGCTTTTCGTAATATTCTAATATATTCACTACCATTCTAATATTATTTCTTATTTGCCTTAATGGCAAAAATCCATTCTGGTCAGGATGTATAATCTCATTTAGGATTTTCTTTGTCCTTTCTGCTATGATATTCATGAAAATTTTGTAGTCAGCATTCAAAAGTGAAATTGGTCTATAATTTTGAATTTGGTTAAGATCGGTACCTTCTTTTGGGATCAAGGTGATGTTTCCCTCCATAATTCAGATGTTTTAGCTTCCAGCGAGGCCTCATTGCACACCTCCAATAGTACTGGTTCTATTGGTTCACCTATGTTCTTATATAATTCCCCTGGTAAGCCATCTGGCCCTGGGGTCTTATTTGCTTTTTTTAGTTCTGTTAATGTAATTTCTCTATTTAATTTTGTTCTTTTTTCTTCCTCTATTGGTAACATACTGTCTCTTTTTAAATGCTGGCCTATTTTATCTGTTGCTATTTTTTCTTGGCTATAAAGGTCCTCAAAGTATTTTAAAGCGATCTTTTTCTCTTCTTTGTTATTTTGTAAAATTCCTGTTTCGTCTTGGAGCTTATGTATTATTCTTTTTTTTTCTTTTTTAATTTGTAAGCCAGTCATCTCCCTGGCTTATTCACACTTTCAAAAAAAAAAATTGCTTCATAAATTTAAGATCCCTTGCATGATCCTCTTGTTGTAATACATTGATTTTATGTTTATGTTTAGTCAATTTTTCATTAATTTGTTCATTCGCCAGTTTGTAATTGTTTTTCTAAATCTCCAATTTCTACTTGTAATGTGTTATGTTGCCTCCATTTCTCCTTATTCCTTTTTGTCGTATAAGCTATTGTTATTCTCCTGGTGTATGCGTTCATTGTGTCCCATAAAGTTTGTAGTGAGGTGTGCTGTTTTTTATTTTTATCAAAAAATAGCATCAGTTCTTTGATGAGTCTTTGAATATATTCTTTCTCTAGTTATATCTGGGGATTCAGTGTCCATCTTCTCCTTTTCTTTCTCCCATGAGCTGTTCAGAGCATCCAGAAGTGGGAGGTGCTTCAGTCTCTTCTGGAAAGGCTGGGCCGGGACGCTCCTCCTCCCCCACGAGACACCTCCTCAGCATCCCCCAGTTTTAGCTCAGCCTTCGTGGTAAGAGGTTGTGCACTCCCTGACTAGAACGGTTTTCTGATTCAGGTTTGCTCTTGGGTTATTTCGGTTTTTAAAATTCTTCCCCATTTAATTTGGCTTTTTCAGACTTGTCCCTCTATTAGGTTACCTCGATTAGTTCAAAAAACAAACAAACAGTTTCTTTTGTAAATAGCGGAGCCTGCCACTCTGTAGGCAGCTTGAGGCTACCGCCTCAGGCAATTACCTTATCTAACTTTCCGATCACCTTCTCTGCAATTGGAGCGGAGCACTCGCAGCCATGGCTCACTTCGCCTTGCCGTTTCATCTGACAGCAGCATTTAACTCGCAAGTTAGAGCATCAGCAGCAGCGGCTCATTAGACAGCTCAGACATTAGCAACAGTGATTCTGCTTCCCGCCCTTTTCAACGGCTGGCTCAACTTCGTGCCTAATTATCACAGGCGCCATTCCTCGCTAGTTTCCCTTTCTGGGGACTGAGGCAGTACCTTTCCACTTTGTTCTCCCTGGGTTTAGCTCTCCCTTGTCTGGCTAATGTTGGATAAGCAGGCTAGTCATTAAACAGGCATTTCTTTGCAATTGCCTTTGGATCATTTCTTCGGACTGAAACTGCAAGTGCCATTTAAATTGCGGGACGTTTGGTTTTGACAGGAAAGGATTCACCTCAGAGCCTGTATAGCTGGTTTCCCTTGTTGGGACCAGGGATCCAGAGTTTTTCTCGCTTGGAGCACTTGAGGGTTTCCTTTGTTGGGGACCCTTAGATACTGTTTACCGTATACACAGTTATACATATAGATACAGGCATACGCTTATGTATATGGGCATGCATATATACGTATATACATGTATACATATATACATATACACATACACATACACACACACACACACACACACACACACACACACACACATATATATTTGTTTTCTGATATATCTATCTATCTATCTATCTATCTATCTATCTATCTATCTATCTATCTTACTCTCCTGGAGGAGCGTTCTACTTTCAACCACAGGGGAAGGCATCACCCCAAAGTACAAATATTAACAACAATAATAATCATCATCATCATAATTGGAAAAAAAAGAAGAAAATTTAAAATTAAAGTCAGAGGCAAGACAATCAGTCATCTACAATGGAAGGTGACAACGTTTTCCACTCCAAGTCAAATAAGTCCCAAATTTAGCCAGTGGGCCCCAAAAAGGCCTCTAAGGCGGTGGATAAGGATGCCCATAGATGGCACCTAGCTTTGGAAAGGCAATTGCAGAAACGAGCCAGGAAGGCAGACAAGATGGCTATGAAACAACAATCTGATCAGAACCCAAACCCATTGATGGGGCTCTTGGACTTATCTACCCAGCCCAGGCAGGCTGTTTCTGGACAACCTCCCATAGGCACATCTTCTCCAATGAGCACTGCCCAGCCAATCCCAGAGGCAATCTTCACCCCTACGGTCACCAGCCTAAGACAGGAGGAGGGATTACCTGAGACCATCCCCATCAAAATGAGGCAATGGATGGAGATGGCAATTCAAAGGGGCATTGTGGCTGGAGTTCAGCAATCCATCAGGACCAGACACTTCTCGGCCACTTCGGATGCGGGATCAATGTCCGCTCTAGCCTTTGCACATATCGGACAACATCATTCTCAGGTATTCCCCAATATTCCTAACCTACCAGCCCAGGATCTTCGGGAGGAGGTGGACTTTGAGGATCAGGATGTTCCCATGGAGGGGTGGTCGATCCATCAGATGGACTTGGGGTTGTCAGAGGCTGACCCGCTAGAACAGGGAATGTCAGACGACGAGGGCCTCGTTCCGGACCAACCTACTTTTTCTGGCCTTTTTCGCCCACACCTCTTTAAATCCTTACTGTTCAAGGCAAAGAACACCACTAAACTAGGCACATCAAACCCTCATCCATTGTCAACAGGGTCTCAGGACGAATCTGAGGATCTAATATTCTCACAACTGGCTAATGAGGCGGAAACTATTCCTGTTCCTCGTATGTTTGCTGAATTAGTACAAAATCAATGGGCATCAGCAGCATCATACCCAGCCCCAACAGGCTATGATAAATGATATTATAATTTGGCACCAGAGTTTTCAAATTTTCTCAAAACGCCGGAGATGGATGAGCCCATTGTGGCACTGGCCTCTTCTTCAACCTTTCTCAACGAAGCTGAGGAAGCCCTGAGACCGGAAGAAAAGAGAGCAGAGTTGGCACTCCGTAGGGCACACGTTTCTGACGCCTGGGCCAGTAGGGCTGCTACAGCAGCATCCTTTTTTACATGGTCCTCCCTCCGATGGCTCTTCCACTTGAGGGATATATTGCCGGCATCAAATGTCAGAGCCCAACAGGACATAGCTAAAATTATTGCAGCAGCAGAATTCTCTGCCGACGCCACATTTAATGCAGTCAAATTCTCATCTAGGGCCATAGCATCTCACGTATCAGCACAGAGACTGCTATGGCTCAGACATTGGCAGGCGAATACCTAGCATAAATGCAAGTTGGCATCAGCCCCAATATCGGGGGATAAATTATTTGGCAGTGTTTTGGAGCCGCTCATAGAGAATAGAAACAAGAAAAAAGTGCTTCCCCCTCTTTTTCGGAGGTCTGAAAACAGAACGCCCCAGTCGTTTCGAAGGGGTTCCTTTCGGCCCTACTATCAAGGCTCATACGTTCCCAAATCTCAGAGAACATCAGGCTACAGGCCCAGTTTTAGACAGGATAGGTCTGAGTCTTCCGATAGAGGTCAGTGGGGAGGCCAAAACAGAAGAAACCCCAGAGGCACTGGACGCCGATTTTTTCATCACCCCAAGTGAGTCCTTGACAGCAGTTCCCATTGGAGGACGGCTAAAATTGTTTGCTGATCAATGGGACAGCTCCACCTCTGATGCATGGGTCAAGGACAGTATTAGGTTTGTTTTGTCGCTAGAGTTTCAATCCTCCCCCCCGAACTTTTTCATTAGGAGCCCTAGGTCCATGGACCCCATTAAGAGGGCGTTGATGCAGGAGGCTATCAATCATCTTCTACATATTCGGGCCATTAGAGAGGTCCCATCTGAACAGTGGGGTCAAGGCTGTTACTCTCTATTGTTTGTGGTCTCAAAGAGTTCGGGGGGCTGTAGGGCAATTCTGGACCTCAAACGTCTGAACAAATCATTGGTTTATCGAAAATTCAAGATGACTATTCTCCAGTCCATTCTGCTCAGCATCAGAGAGAATGATGTCCTGACCTCTATAGATCTCACAGAGGCTTATCTACATATACCAATTAGACCTGCTCACTACAAATATCTTAGATTTTGCTATTGTGATTGGCACTACAAATATATCGCCCTACCATTTGGTCTGGCTTCGGCCCCTAGGACTTTTACCAAGGTCCTCGCGGCTTTGGCTGCCTCACTCAGGATCAAATCTATTCGCTTACAATGTTATCTAGATGATATTTTAATTTTGTCATCTTCCAGACATCAAGCAAAATTGAATACCAAGATTAGTCTGGAGACCCTTCAGGGTCATGGCTTTTCCATAAATTGGGATAAAAGCCATTTGATCCCCTCAACTAGGTTAGTTCATTTAGGGGCAGTGATAGATACTGTGGAGGGCAAGGTCTTTCTCTCTCAGGACAGGCTAAACAGTATCCAGTCTTTGGCCAGAGAGATCAGAGCCTTAAAGAGGGCTTCCCTGGCAGTGCTGTCTCAACTGTTAGGGAAACTGATTTCTTGTATTTCCATTGTGTCTTGGGCTCGATTCCATTCTAGAGAGCTGCAATGGTTCCTGCTACCTTTCCAGCGATCCGGAAGAGCCACTTCCAACGTCTGGATAAAGGTACCACACAATGTTCTCCGATTGCTCCGCTGGTGGTCGGAAAAAATGATAAACAAGGGGTGTCCTTTCAAGGAACCTTACAGGGCAACAATCACAACCGATGCCAGCCTGGTAGGATGGGGAGCTCACTTCCAATCCCACACTGCGCAGAGAATTTGGACTATTTCCAAACAATCACAAAGCATCAATCTGTTGGAGCTGCGAGCAGTTCACCTGGCCTTACGCAGTTTTCTACCCCTTTTCCAATCATGCCACGTTCTGGTCTTGACAGACAATATCACAACCAAGGCCCACGTAAACAGACAGGGGGATACCCACTCCAAACTTCTTATGCTGGAGACGGCCAAGTTGTTCAAGTGGGCCGAGGCCAATCTGTTTTCGCTCAAGGCACAACACATAGCAGGGGCATTAAACACACAAGCGGACTTGCTCAGCAGGGCCACGATAGATCAGGCAGAGTGGTGCCTACACCCATCTGTCTTCCAGGAAGCAGTGCGGAGGTTTGGGCAACCGGTGATCGATTTAATTTCCTCTCCTCTCAACGCCCAATTGCCCCGGTATATTTCAAGGTACCTGACTCAGGGGGCGGAGGCCGTCAATGCCCTACCATGTCAGTGGCCTCCCGGACTTCTATATGCGTTTCCTCCACTCCTGATAATACCCAGGTTGATCCAGAAGTTATTGGAGGAACGAGCAGAATTGATATTGGTCGCCTCTTATTGGCCCAGGCGAACGTGGTTCCCAGATTTACAGGACCTGTCGCGAGAACAACCTTGGAAAATTCCACCATCGAAGGTTTCCCTCTCCCAAGGGCCGATACGTCACCCGAACCCAAAATGGCTCAGTCTAGCCATATGGAGGTTGAGCGGAGCCGTTTAAGGGCCCAACAGATTTTAGAGGATGCTATTGCCACCAGTCAAGCATCCAGACGGTCCTCAACAAATCGTATATACGAGGCCACGTGGTCCGCCTTCTGTCACTGGTGCCAGGGGTCTAAGATTGACCCAACTGCCCCATCAGTAGGACAATTATTGGACTTTTTACAGGAGGGGTTGACCAAGGGCCTATCTCCAAATACTTCACGCAGACAGGTGGTGGCTTTAGCCTTGGTGATAGCCTGGAGTGGCCTCCATTCCATAGCGCACCATCCACATGTCCACAGCTTTCTTAAGGGTGCTGCAAACTTACCACCTCCTGTAATTCACCGCTATCCCACCTGGGACCTCAACAAGGTGTTATCCGCACTTACAACTGGCCCGTTCGAGCCTTTAAGAACCACTGGTCTTAAATTCCTGACATATAAGGTGGCCTTCCTAATTGCAATCACATCAGCTAGGAGAATTTCCGAATTGGCGGCATTGTCAATGAGAAAGGACCTGTGCGTGTTTCATGCGGACAGAATGATTCTCCGATTGGATCCATCGTTCACTCCTAAAGTAAATTCACCCTTCCACAGAGTGCAGGAGTTGGTCCTTCCAAATTTTTGTCCGAAACCATCTCATAGACTGGAGCATCAATGGTATCGACTTGATGTTCAAAGGGCCTTAAGCATCTATCTAGACCGTACGGCGGCATTTTGAAAATCTGAGGCTCTATTCCTATCCTTCAATCCATCCACTTTAGGGCAAAAGGTGTCGTCCATGACCATTGGTAGATGGTTGAGAGCCACCATAGCTAAAAGTTATGAATGCCAGTCCATCTCAGTTCCTCAAGGCATTACAGCCCACTCAACAAGGAATGCGGCAACATCAGCAGCATGGGCCACACGGGCTTCCATAGACGAAATTTGCAGAGCAGCAACTTGGGCTTCACCATCTCCCTTTGTCAGAAATTGTAAAACTGATGTCTATGCCTCAGCAGATGCTTCATTTGGCAGAAGAGTCCTGCAGAGGGTCCACAGAGTTTAGGAGTGGATTTCGATCCAGATGGAATCCCTCCTTAAGGACAGGCCAAGTTTTGGTATGTCCCACTTCTGGATGCTCTGAACAGCTCATGGGAGAAAGGGCGTTGGTACTTACCTGATACGCCCATTCTCTGTGAGCTGTGAAGAGCATCCAGCCCCACCCATTTCTTTCCATCTGGTGGGGTTCTGATCCAGTCAGGGATCTAGATTAGGTGATGAGTCCCAGACTTTGGCACTCAGTCTTCGCAAAACTGGGGACACTGAGGAGGTGTCCCGTGGAGGAGGAGGAGCATCCCAGAGTTTTAAGCTCAGCCTTTCCAAAAGAGACTGAAGCACCTCCCACTTCTGGATGCTCTTCACAGCTCACAGAGAACGGGCATAAGGTAAGTACCAATGCCCTTTTTCTGGCCTCTCCATACTACTTTAATGGGGTGTGATCAGCCAGGTATTTGGGGAGATCTCAATCTTCTCTATCTCTTTTCCTAAGTCAGTACTTGCCCATACCACGTTAATCCTCGAGCAAGATTTATGTGGGTTCGAGTAAAAGGTAAATTTCTGTTCTGTGGGATTGAATGATCTCCACACATCTATTAAATTTAGTTCCTCCATCATATCAAAAAATGTTTTTGGTAATATATTTCTTTTCTTTTGTTTCTTGTTATCACTAATGTAATCTTTTGTAATATCTACAATTCCATTATGATCTCTCACTATAAATATGTCCTTTTGGCCTGTCTCAATAATCTTTTAGTGGAGTTTCTTATAGAATTCTTTTTTATTTTTATTGGGTGCATAAGTATTTACTAATAGCATCAATTTTTGTCCTATCTTTATTTCAATCATTAAGATTCTTCCTTTAGTGTCTGCATAAATTTGCTTAGCTTTTATCTCTTCACTGATGTATACCACCACCCCTCTTTTTTTTCTCCGCAAGTGCTGTGTAGAGTTTTTCCAATTTGTTGAGTTCTAAATATTTTTCATCTTGTCTTTTAATATGTATCTCCTGGAGGCACACAATATCTACATTTTGCTTAACCAGTTTTGAAAGTATTTGTTTTCACTAAGGCGTTTAACCCATTCACATTTACTGACAATAGTTTTAATTCTTTCTGCTTGGTTGGTCTACTGGTTTCTAGTATCTATTGATTTTCTTGTTTCTTTCTGTTCTTGTTCTGATGCCTTCTTCCTTCTGAAATTCTTGTGTCTCTTTACCTTTGCCTTCCTGATCTTCTATTTCGGATTTCAGCTGACGGTCTTCTTGACTCCCTCTAGTTTCTTTCTGCTGCTATCATTCTCTTCCATTCCTGTCAATTGATCATATAATTCTTGGGCTTTATCTAGATTGTCTATTTTTATCTTTTCACTTTGCCAGGATACTAGCATGCCTTCTGCGATAATCCACCGAAATAGTATATTCCATTTACTCAGTTGGGAGTATTTTTCTCGATAGACTTCATTGTCTCCTCCGAACCTCTCTTCTTCGCTCTTCGATCTGTTCCAGGTTTTTCTGACTTCTTTCAGCCTCGGTTCGCTCAGCCGTTACTTTGTTGCTTTCAGCACTAGTCGAGTTGGGTCGCAGAATTCTCCTTTTGTCTCTCTCACCTTTAATGCCTTCCGCTCTCCTGCTTTCACTTTCGACATTCTTTCTCTTTTCTTTCCCTCCGTACTCGTTGCACCCCTCTCCATCACTATTGATTTCAGATTTCTTCCACTTTTTGGGTTTTAAGTTCAATAGATCACAGCTCTTCCCTTCGGATCGCTGCTAAATTTTTCAGGATTAAAACCTTCCCACCAAAGCTTCCTTTTTTACCAAGAGTTTCTGGGAATTAATCACTTTAACAATTCAGTTCAATCCACTGCAGATCTGGGATTTTCTCGCCAGTCAGAATGTCACAGTCTGTTCAATACAGTCTTTTCTTCCTCTTCTGTTGTGACTAGTCATGCCCTCAGGTCCGCCATGTCAAAATGACATGGCAAGACACTTTCCGTGCCAGGTTTGAGAGGGATCCTTTCGTTGCAGCGAATGGTTGGCTTCCTCCTGCTGCTCCCCAGCCCCAGGTATCCCTCTGTTTCACGTTGCTCTCAAAGCTTTCCACGCCTTTGAAGGTTCTCCAATCACGGTAAAATCAGAGTCAAAGGACTGAGGTCATCCTTTTTGCTCTCTACTGCCACGACGTGAAATAGAATTTATTCTATTTGAATCATTATTTATTTATAAAAATTTATTGGCCACTCATCTTACCACAAAATAACTCTGGGTGGCTTACAAGCATAAAAGATAGAGAAAGAGGTGTGGTGGTGCAGTGGTCAGAATACCGTAATGCAGGCTACTTCTGCTGACTGATAGTTGCCAGCAGTTCAGTAGTTCAGTTTTTACTCAAGGTTGACTCAGTCTTCCATCCTGGTAAAATGAGGACCCAGGTTGTTGGAGAAAGTATGCTGACTCTGTAAATTGCTTAAAGATAGCTGTAAAGCCCTGTGAAGTAGTATATAAGTCTAAGTCCTATTGCTATTGCTATATATCGTGTGTGTGTGTGTGTGTGTGTGTGTGTGTGTGTGTGTGTGTGTGTAAAGAGAGAGAGAGAGAGAGAGATTATTGTAAGCCACCCAAAGTAAATAAATTAATACTGGCAAAAGCTATGATACAATTACAGATGGGGAAGATTACAGATGTTGTAAGATCTGTTGTTAATCAATCAACCTCCACTGGGACTCAAAGCTAACTGACAGAGCCAGGTCTTTAGTTCTTACAAAAGGCCAGGCTGATTGAGGTTATTAACCTGCTGATCTGTTTAATCATTCTCTATATAGAATAGAACTCAGCCTTACTATTTTAATCTGAAATATTTGCTACCATAAATTGTATATGCTGCTTGGGTTTCTCTACACCTCTTGCTTGAAGTAACAGTAGAATTACTTAACAGTTTTATATTGGGATACCTGATAACTGAGTATAGGTTTGATGAGGTTCTCTTGTATTCTTGCATTTAAACTCATGTAATATATGTTTGTTTTCAGATTGAGTTCTCCTATCCTCCTCTAATTACTGGAGAAAGTCATGATAGTAATAGTTTGCCAGAGGAATGGAAATACCTGCCTTTTCTTGCATTGCCAGATGGTGCTCACAACTATCAAGAAGGTAAGAGCTCACATATGTTCCTTTCCTATAAATGCCTAAAAACTCTGGAATTTGATACTAGGCAAAGAATTTGATGCTCCGTAAAGAATTTGATGCTCTCAACGCAGGACCAAACTTTTTTTATATGGTTAGCTGGCAAAAAAATCTTTAAAAAATAATACTGTATGTTTTCCAGCCACAAACAAAACTTCCCCCTCTTTTGCTAGACAAAGAAAGGTGATTGTATAAACATTTTAAAATGCCATTTACAGGTAGAGGAAGAAGTAAGTTTTATAATTCAAGTAATATGAAGTAAAACTGATTTGGCCTTCAGTATTTTCTTTAAAAAATACGTTTATATATCTGGTGTTTATGGTATGAAACGGTTCTGCAAAACAGTATGAATGTGCTTAGGCAAACTGTGTACAAGACTTGCACAATATCAACAATTCCTAAATAACACAGACCAAAACACCAAAATCAATGCATACTGCGTTTCCCTGAAAATAAATTGGGTCTTGTTTTCTTTTGGAACCAAATAAGCACTAGGGCTTATTTTTAGGGGCATCTTATTTTGTGGCCACCAGCTTTGCTCCTTTCCACCATCTGCTTGCCCATGGCTGCAACAGCTTACAAGGCTTCCCAGGGCAAACACACTTTTTGACCAAGAAATGAGAAAGGCTCAAAGCTTCATCTGCTTGCAAATGGGACGGTTTGAAATGGAACTAAGCATGTTAGGATTGTCTGCCTCCCCCCCTCCCCCCCGGTGGGATGCTTTGAAATAGAAAAAATAGCATTTTCAAGCAGATGGACTTCATCTACCACTGGGCGAAAAGTGTACAGCCAGGTAGAGGGAGAAATATGGGTGGGGTGGGGTGGAAGAAGGCGATCCCAATGTGCTTATTTCTGTTTCAAAGCATCCCATTTGCAAGTAGACAAAGTTTCATCTTGATCTGGGCAAAAAGTGCATGGCAGAGGCGAGCTGAGACAGGCGATCCAGACATGCTGCACGGCTGCCTGGCTCACAGGAGGCTCACGGGAAGTTTGTGTGGTGGCACCAACAGCAGGCAGAGGCACGGAGGAAGCAGCTGCCCACCCTCTCCCTCCCACCATCTGCTTGCCTGCAGCTGTAACGGCTTACAAGGCTTCCTAGGGCGGACACATTTTTTTGCCCAAACGGAGAAATGAGGGAGACTCAAATCTTCGTCTATTTGCAAATGGGACACAAATGCAAAACAGAGCAATTAGCTCTGTTTCAAAGCATCCCATTTGCAAGCAGATGAAGTTTTGGCTCCCTCTGGGAGAAAAGTCACGGGCAGAGAGGCAGGTGATCCCAAAGCACCACCCACTCCATCCCACCATTTCTCGGGTTGCCTGAGGCTGCATCAGGCAGGCACTCCCATAGGACATCGGGATTGCCTGTCTCCCCCACCCGCTTTGCCTCTGCCTGCTGCCAGTGCCACTGTGCAAGTCTCCCGCAAGCCTTCTGTGAGCTAGGCAGCCATTCAGCACATCCAGATTGCCTGTCTCCCTCTGCATTTGCTTCCACCCTTGGACTTATCTGTTCTGTTCCAAGGAGCTGGTGGGCTATGGGTCCTAATCCTTGCACACTCTCTGCCTCTTGTGTTGGTCACACCCATCTGCCGGGTTTATTTTTGTAGTAGGGCTTACATTAGGCCCACTCCTAAAAAATGAAGCCAGGGCTTATTTTCTGGGTGGGTCCTATTTTCAGGGAATCACGGTGGTTACCAATTATTCTACCACTATTGCAATAAGTCATTGATGCATAGTTGTAGTAAAAGAAAAAATATATGCTTTCAGAACCAATTCCTTTGTTTCTGAGAGGCAGTTCATCTCCATATTAGGCTGCCATTTACACTCTTTGCTTAATATATTTTATTAATATTGTGGACTGCATGAAGGACCAGTTTAAAATATAATAAGGAAAATTGGTTTAAAGTTTCCGTCTCAACCAGCTGTGAAAATAGCCAATAGCAGAATATTTTCATAATTCCCAACATCCTATCTACTTAAAAATATGCATTTTCCAATCTATAGGAAGCAAAGGTGCTTTGGACCAGTCATGGGTACTTTCTGTATCTTAAAATAATTGTATCCTTTTAAGATTTGCACAGTAATTATGCAGACTGTGAAATATGCATTTCCTGAGCTCCTTGGCTACTGTGAAACAGCCCAATTCCTTTAAGAAACTGCTGACAGGGTCAGAGAGGGTGTGCTCAATAGATCTGATGCCCACTTTGTATCCAAATAACATATATCTCTCTATTTGTCTTGAAAGGCTGCATAAAGCAAATGAAGTAGGAATTTTGCAATATGCTGGAAGAAGGAAAGCAACTGAGACATTTGGATGTATATGAAAACTAGTAGAAAAACCTTTTTATGCAGGATCACAAGCCTTGTAAAAAAACATAGATACTTTAATGAATCATGTATCATATGTATCTTAAGATTATAGTATCTCAAATTTGGAATTAGAATCTTGAAAGCAAGTTTTAAAATGCCAGATTTGATAGTATATGTTTAACATAGTATATATTAAGGATAGCATATGTTTAACATTTACTCTGGTCATATATTTTGTTATTGGTTATCTAAATTGATAAGATAGCTAACCCTATCCTAATTTAATATTGATTGGGTTCATAGGTAACTCTAAATAAGGGGTGTCAAACTTAATTTCATTGAGGGCTATATCAGGATTGTGTTTGATTTCAGGGGACCAGGGTGGATGTGGCCTGGATGGGCATGGCCAGCTCAACATCACTCATGTCAATGCCTGTGGCGGCCCAAGTGTTCTGCCAGTGGAAACAGGCTCCTGAGCTCTCTTTCCTGCTGCAACAGTCTCCTGCAACCGTTTGCCAGCAAAAACGGAGGTCAGGAGAGCCACTTGCAGCCCTCCTGAGTTCCATTTTTTCTGGGTGAAACACCACAGGCCAGTCCCTCGCTGTATCCAGGGTGGCCCCACAGGCCAGATCTAAGCACCTTGTGGGCTGGATCCAGCCCTTAGACCTTGAGTTTGACATCCCTGCTCTAAACAATTGTGGTTTACAAATCACAATGGCTGGATTCACAAATCATGCTCAGTTAAAATCTCCAGACCCTATTAATGGCCTTTGTGATATGTGAAGTTAGTGCATAATTATAATTTAGATAGCAACCTATTAGAAAAAAAGTTGAAACTTTCTACTCTCTTCAGCAGGATAATGAATGAGTAGCCTTAAAGGAATCTGAGTGTCAAAAACATTGGAGGTGCTGAACTTTTGTACATATTGATTCAACCATAAAAACTATTCAAACCAAAGAATTATTTCAGTATGATTAAAATCACAACTTTTTAAAACTAGTAAAACGGCTTGGGCTGTTCAGAATAGTCACATGCTTATTTCTAATACCAAGCCAAAAGGTTGCATTTTTTCCCTGATTACGATACATTAATTTGAAATTTGGTCCTTATTATTTGGAAAATTATAGTCCCGAAGAAACTTAATGTCTCAATGTGATACTTATAAGGGATATAAAACAATCTCTTTTCTTCATTTTTAGACACCGTGTTTTTCCATTTGCCACCAAGAAGTGGAGATCGAAGCACAATATATGGGGTCTCTTGTTATAGGCAAATTGAAGCTAAGGTAATTATTCTGAAGTTAGGTAAACATTTGTACTGAAAATTTATTGAAAATGCGTTCTTCAACTTACAACTATGGTGGAGCCTGGAATCTCAATCTAAGTTCCTGTTGCAGGCCTACAGTATGTAACCAGATTCAATTTTACACATGTTTACAATGATTGTAAAGCAAGTCACTATGGCGTTAAACAAATTATGTGATCATTAAGCATATCCTAGCATTTTCCAATCCTTTGCCAAAAAATGGTTAAAATGTCATAAATTGTAGTCACCTGTTGAACATTACAGCTGGCCATAAATGCAAGCTAGTTGCTATGTAACTGAGATGTGATCATGTGACTATAGGGTAGGAAAGGAGCAGTCATAATTTCAACAGTAAGTCATAAGTAGCTTTTTAAAAAATCTGCTATACCTTCAACCAATTGTTAAAAGACCAGTTGTTAGTTGAGGACTGTATACTGAATACTGGTTTTTACATGTTCATTTGATATTGAACATCTGCATGGTTGTTCAAATGCTAAACCAGTATTTTTGAGAATTCAGTTTATCAACAATATCTAATCATTTGGGGCTTCCCGCAAACATGTACATACAAACAATTAGAAGATAGGTAAAGGAAGAAACCGCTTGAATTCAAACATTCAACTGCTTGCATTCAAATAGTCTTAGTTTCTAATAAGATAGAAATTAAAGTTAGCTCATAAATCTCATTAAAGATTTATAAATGCATAATGTGTGACAATACTTGTTGTAGCATTGGATGTCCAGCTTCTTTAGCCATATGATCACAAAAATGCTTTTATATTAACATATTCCCTATGAAATAAAAGACAATGACTTTGACCTATAAGTTATAAGTAGTTTGAATAATGATTACATGTTTCTAGAAATTCTTTAGAAGGTGCAGAAGTAATTTTTTTGCTATTTTATCTTCAGATTTAGATACCTGCAAATATAATCCTACTTTGATGTAATATTTATTAAGAATTGTGATTATACTAATAAATATTAATACAAACTAAACTTGAACAATGAGGAAAGAAATAGTAAAAAGTGCAAGAAAAAAGAACATAGAAAAGATAATGAATGTTATAAAGAAAGATCTTCATTTATTTATTTATTTATAAAATTTATTGGCTGCCCATCTTATCACAGGATAATTCATCACAAGTGTGAACACATTTCTTCTCTTTAAAGTTATAAATATTTATTTCCTCATCCCATGTCCCAATTTTGATCAATAGATAAATCTATAAAACATCATCTTTTCAGTCCTGGTATCAGCAGAAAGCCCATAAAGGATAGCCACAAGTAACAACATACTTTGTTTTAAATAAAGCATTTATTTGATAAAGTGAACCAACTCTATATTCCTTCCTTTTATTTCTGACTGTCTTAATCTTTAGTTCATTAACAACTCTTTGTAAATTAAATAGGAAAAAAATTACCGGGATCACTCTCTTGATTTGTCATTTGTATTTCTTTTTTAAATTTTAATTTTTCACTCAGTTTCATTTACAGAGCCAATCAAACATCCTTTTATAAATTTTTCTCTTGGCCTGGAAGTTGTAAATCCACTTTCAATACCATCTCTATCTTGTCAGATAAAATTTATTCTACATCTGAGTATGCTTCAGTAACATCTTTTGGTCATAGTCTGTCCATAGAAGCAGTCATCATTGTTGATAGCATGGATATTGTAGCTACTATTTTCTGATTCCATTCTTCAGAAGTCTCCTTCAGTATTTTTATTGTCATAATGTTTTGTATATTACAGTCTTATATATCTTTATCTAAAATCTTTAGTCCCCTCTGTGATCCAATTTTTCAAAGCACAACTTTGCTTATCTATGCTATGTCTCCTAAAACGAAAACAGGATCTATTTCCCATGACAATTTTTTGTTTTATAATTAATTCCAAAATCTTATTGTAAAAGTTTCAACATTCCAAATTTATCTGGACCCTTAGTCCACTGATAGCTTCTAAGTTCAATTTTTTTTTAGTTTTCATTTTTATTTCAGATTCTTTTAATTAATTAAATTTATAATTAACTTTTTCATTCAGAATTCACCCACATTCACAGAAGGAATTTTAAACATGTCATTCTGAAGATCTCTTAATAGCTTAGAAGTAATTACTGTGCGATTTCCAGAAGCGATTAGAAAATTAGGTTTGCAAATTTAGTATCCTTTGCTGCTGTTATAAGCAAGATGGCTAATCCTATTCTTGGCTCTGCTTTCACATAGCCATCTTAAGTTCACCATAGTTTCCATGGAAATCACCCAAATATATTCCTACTTTCTGAGAATTTCTACTTCATTTATTATATAAGCTATTTGATATCTTGTCCTATTAAAAATCAATAACATTAGTAATTTATAAAATCATTTTAGTTTCCAACTGTAGTTGCATCTATCATCTATATTCAAAGGATGGACATGATAATTTGAATAGTTTTAACGTAGGATCAAAGTTCTATATACTATACAGGAAGTGATTAAGTATTTTAATTGTTCCAAATTAATAATAACTTCCCAAATAGATTTATTTTGTAGAAAATAAAATGAGTAAAATAGCGACAAACACAAGAAATCAATGGGTTCGCATAACATTAACTCCAAACAAGTCCCATGGTACCTTTCCATGATGTGACTTTTTCTAATGTAATGCTTTAATATTTCCCTATTATATTCTTTCTCTTTCAGTAAAATGGATCTTCAGTCAAGTTGCTAGACTACTTAACTTTTTTCTAGATTATTAAAGTTAGTAAATAAATGTCATATTTTAGTGAAAAAATGTTTGCTTTTAAATGGAAATACATTAAGAAAAGCTTTCTAAGTTTAGTTTTTCTTCCTTTAAGGCATTGAAAGTACGGCAAGTAGACATTACTCGGGAAACAGTACAGAAAAGTGTATGTGTTCTAAGTCAGCTGGTAAGAGATAAGATAACATATGATGCTTTGTTTTTGGATGTTTATATTAGATATGGATAATTGCATGAACTGAAATCTGAATCAAAGTTATCCTTTCCAGAGGATTTGTTTGATAGAGAAAAAATACTCTGTATAAACAGTTAAATAAGAGCAACCCAACTGGATATGCCCATATTTTTCAATATAGCATATTGTAATGTAGGGCAGGGGTCCCCAACCACCGGGCCGCGGACCGGTCCCGGTCCGTGGATCATTTGGTACCGGACCGCAAAGAAAATAAAAATAAAATAAAAATGGCGGCTTTCTTCGCCTTCGGTGAATGCTGCTGGGATCAGGGATCAAGAATACAAATGAAAGAAGGGGAGGGAGGAAGCAACCAAAGCCTGTCCTGCTCTCCGGCTCAGCGGCTTCGGTTTCCTCCCGCCTCGTTCCTCTCTCAGTCGCTCTCGCTCCTCCACCAGCCCAGGAAGAAACTGCTTCAAAGAAGCCAGCAGGGTGGCTTTTCCTGTCGGCGCAGCTCCTCCAGCGCCCGCTCACCCCACCCGCCGCCGCGGTTCAATCCAGTGCTCCGCTGCCTGCCTGCCTGCCTCGTTTCTGGTTGTTTCGGAGGAGCTTTGGCTGAGAATAATAACTATTCGCCTCTTTTACTCAGCCGAAGCTGCTCCAAACAACCAGAAACGAAGGCAGGGAGGCAGGCAGGCAGAACGGAGCACTGGATTGAACTGCGGGCGGCGGAGTGGGGGTGAACGGGCGCTTTGGAGGAGCTGCGCCGACAGGAAAAGCCACCCTGCTGGCTTCTTTGAAGCAGTTTCTTCCTGGGCTGGTGGAGGAGCGAGAGAGCGACTGAGAGAGGAACGAGGCAGACACCTGAGGGATGAGGCTGAAGGAGGCAGGGCTGAGAGGCGGGGCTTCTCAGCCATCCTGCAGGGACTTGTCCTGAGCCTCCCTGAACTTGGTGGTTTGCTGGCAGACGTTTTATTACCTGACTAGGTAACAACATCAGATGTTATCTAGTCAGGTAATGAAATGTCTGCAAGCAAACCACCAAACTCGGACTCCTCCCCCCCCCTTGAAAAAGTGTCTCCCCCTCCGGTCCTTGAAAAAGTGTTTCTGCGTGAAACTGGTCCCTGGTACAAAAAAGGTTGGAGACCACTGATGTAGGGTACAAAAAATTATTGAAGCTTATACTGTTAAAGTCTTTTTCCAGCCTTAAGTTCCACTTTAAGTTCCACTCAACTAAATTTAGAAAATGACATTCAATTCCTGCTCCAATTTTAAGAGAAAGAAGACTATGATTCCTCACATGATTTAGATCTAAATACTTGTCTTCCTAGTCTTGTCTCCCAGTTTGTTAATCTGTTACACCAGTTTTTAATGAAATAGAATGAGATATTTTGCCCATATTTTACTGTATTAGTATCTAATGTTTTGAATAAAAGCATATTCATAAAAAAACACAGATGTATGCGCAATTAAACCCAGTGTTGCTTTGAAAGCCACATATCCCAAAAGTGCTTTTTCAAGAGGCAACTGGACTTTCTGTTTTTTTCTTTTGTTTCTCATCCAAGAAGCTTCTTCAACTCTGACTGGATGTGGGGAATGGAAGGATTTATACTCCTTGCAGACATCTGGCCATTTGCATTCTTTTAGTGAGTTAAAATCACTTGGAGGTTTATCTGTGTCATCAGGGTGCGTGGAGTCTTCTTGGAACTGTTGAAATGACTGTGTTGTAGATTGGAGACAGATGATGTTTTATCCGTCCTTCTCCCTCTCCCTCTGTTGAGAGAAAGCTGTTCAATTTTGATATAGATGGCCTCTTTGACCCTTCTCTCAAACTACAGGTCCTCCCTGTCCAATTTTGGGTCATAGAGGCCATCTATATCAAAATTGAACAGCCTTCTCTCAACAGAGGGGAAGGGATACAACATCATCTGCCTCCACAGTCATTTCAGCAGTTCCAAGAAGACTCCATACCCATTGCCACTGGTGACCCTGATGACACAGATAAACCTCCAGGTGATCTTAACAACTCACTAAAAGAATGCAAATGACAGTCTGCAAGGAATATAAATCCTTCCATTTCCCACCATCCAGTCAGAACTGAAGAAGCTTCTTGGATGAGAAGTGAAACATCTTCAAAGAAAAAAAACCTAGAAAATCCAGTTGCCTCTTGAAAAACATCCTTGGGGCAACCATGACCTGGATGACTGAGAGTCTCCATAGAAAATGAAATCCAGATCTTACTGTATAGAATAACTGACCATTCCAATTCATATTCATAAATTAGCTGCAACTGTATATGATATATGGCTTGAAGAATATTCAGTGTATTCAGATTATTCAAATTCATCTGCTTTTAATGACTAGATTGTGTTATTACTACATTGTTTGGCTTTGTTGATATAACATGATGCTCTGTTTCTTGCAAGCCTCTATATGGGCTACTTCAAGCTAAGTTGCAGCTAATTACGCATGCCTACTTTGAAGAGAAAGACTTCTCACAAATTTCAATTCTTAAGGTATGTTTTAAATATACAAAAGTAAGAGAGGGAGGGAGAGGGAGGGAGGGGAGGGAGAGAGAGGGAAAAAGTGAGAGCACATTCAGTAACATTAAAAGTGGAATGGAGAACCCATTGCTGATAGAAGAGTATATACACTCATGGACAGAGTCTATGATCAGAATAGAATGGAAGATTCTGCTTAATGATATTCTTTGCAGCACAGATAGTCCTCATCTAATGACTAGTTGTTCAATGATAAGTAGCGCTGATGAATGCTGGTTAATGTCTGGTCCCCAAAGTTATGATCATTGCAGTGCCTCCAGTTACATGATCAATATTTGGATGCTTGGCAGCCCATCTGCACTTATGACCACAGGGACTTTTCAACTCTCTATTTATTTATTTTTATTTTTATTTATTTATTTATTTTTATTTGTCAATCACTTACAAGATAATAGATATAAGTATAAACATAGTTATGAATACATGAAATGGGTACATATAAAAAAAATAAAAGAAACAGGACAGGGACGGTAGGCACTTTGGTGCAGGCCCCCTAGAGACCTCTTAGGAAAGGGGTGAGGTCAATAGTAGACAGTCTAAAGTTAACATTTTGGGGGTTTGGAGAAGAAACCACAGAGTCAAGTAGAGTATTCCCGACATTGACCACTCTGTTGCTGAAGTTGTATTTCCTGCAATCAAGTTTGGTATGGTTAACCTGAGTTTGTATCTATTGTTTGTTCTTGTGTTGTTATGGTTGAAGCTGAAGTATTCATTGACAGGTAAGTCATTGCAATGTATGATTTTATATACCGTACTTAGATCAGACCGAAGATGGCGTAATTCAAGGTTTTCTAGGTCTAGAATTTCAAGTCTACAATGAGTAGAGGAGTGGAGAACTCTTCTTGTGAAATATTTCCAGACTTTCTGAACTGTGCTAATATCAGATACGTAATGTGGGTTCCAGACTGATGAGCTGTTTTCGAGTATCTTGCCTATCTTTCCCTCATCTTTGCTCTTTAGGCCACCTGCAAGACTGCTGGTCTTGCCGCCCTGTGCTCTGCTGGCCCTGATTTTTGTCAGAGCTTTAAAAAATCTGTTTTGGAAGTTGGTATCCTTGTCCAAACTGCATGCGGCCCTTGTCTAATTTGAAAAGATTGCAAGAAGGTCACAGGTTTAAGAAGGCCTAGTGCAACAGCAGCTGCCTTGCAAAGGGCCAAGCTGGGTGTGCCTCAAACAGCAGTAGCAGAAGGAAGAAGATGCAAATGTCAGCCGGGGGTGGCAGGGCTCATATAGCCTTGTAACATTCAGGCCTGCTGAATGTTAGTTTCCTCTTACCTGTTATTTACAAAGAGAAACTTGATCCAACCAGGTGTCCATTGTTAGTAAGTTAGAAGGTAGTTTCTAGCAAGACTCTGACAGCCAGTTTTGTATGCTTTCTGAAAGAATATTCTATTTAAAAGCTATTGAAACTATTGCTAAGGGATGTTTTTGAAAGCTACATGCACACATTATTTGCAGAATAGCATACTGTATACAAGATCTTTGCAAAATTCCATTAAAGCAGTTCTGGACCCCAGGATTTTAAAGATTGAATAACTATATCTTTTTTTGAGAGACTCAAAAAAGTTAGCTCTCTTAGAAAAACTATTTTGGTATATTTTTCTTATAGAAAGTAGACCTATTCCTTTTCCCTCTAAAGTTACTTTTAAAAAAAGGATGCTTATGCTTTCAATATTTTATTGTTTTTCAGGAACTTTATGAACATATGAATAGCTCACTGGGAGGGGGCTCACTGGAATGGTCACAAGTTTATCTCGGTAAGGTAACATAACGCTTCCAATTTTTATAAGTATTTTATAACATATAAAGCTTAATGCCAATCCTGTAAGTCTGAAAATAATTACCAGTTATTTTGATTTTCTTTCCTATTTGTCAAGCACCTGTGTATCATGATTTGTGTGTCATGTATCATAAAAATATTAGGTGTTATGTTCAACTTCTTTTTTTGCATTTCAATTTATTTCTGAGGAATTTCTTACAAAATAGTTTTTAGAAACCACAACCACAATATTAAACATGTGTTATTGAAACAGATCATTCAAACTTCCTTCCTTTTTTCTCTTGGAGGATTTGATATGAGGATTTAAAATCCATAAAAGTTAAAAAAAAAAAAGTCCAAGAACTAGACTTTTTTTCAATATAACTTTATCCTATTCTTCCTGCTTTAATTCATACTGTCAGCAAACTTCTCTAATGTACAGTATCCAAATAAATATACAGCATATGACAAAAGTCATTGCACCAGGTTTACACAAATGAAAATATAAATGACCAACACAGTCACATCTTGTCTAAAATATTCATTATATTAAGTAAATAATATAATGCTCAGTGATGAGAAATAGTATTGTCAGTTGATGTTTCCCTCAAAAACTTGCCCGATGTTTTAAGACAAAGAAGACATACAATGCAATAAAAATACTTTTTTTCTTATTGGTGGTAGAAATTCAGGATGCTTCTCATTGTAAAATGAATAATGAGGCAGATCTGCACTCTAGCTGCTTATAAAGACTTTACATTCACCTATCTGACTGCAGAGTTAGAAATTTTAGGCTGTGAAAATTTGATGTTTTATATGAAGAGATATTATCTAAATAACAGTTCACAATATTGCATTTCTACCACCCCAAAAAATGAATTCATATATTTAGTAAATGGAAACAGGTAAGACTCTTAGAAGATTTCAAAGTGTTAGTTGCTTTTATTGAAATGTACCATTTTCCTCTCCATTGTTTTTAGGCCTGTCCCCACGAGATCTTGTTCTTCAATTTAGACACAAGGTATGTTATAAAATTGAAATGTGCATAACTATTTCCACTTTTTTTGAAACTTAAAAAAACAATATGTAGTTACAGATATAAGTAAATAAAAGAAGAATTTTCTGGATCTATATTGTACATTGACATGACATTTGAATACTTTAAGCGTAGGGTCATTTATAAATACATTGCTGGACTACTAAAGTTTTAAGATATCTCTTTCTTTATGTTTTAAAGGTTTTAATTCTTTTTAAGTTGATTCTTCTAGAAAAGAAGGTAAGATTATTCTTATATTTCCTAAAAGGCAAAATATATGACTTCATTAACATTATTCCATTAATACTTATGGAGATGCATTATTCCTTTATGCAGTTAACCAGGATGGAGAAGTGCTTATTTTCCCACGAGCTGCAAAGAGCATCCAGTAGTGGGAGGTGCTTCAGTCTCTGCTTATCTAGGCTGGGCTTAATTTGCGGAACGCTCCTCCTTCTCCACGGGACTCCTCCCCAGCGTTACCCAGTTTTGGCTCAGCCTTGTGAGAGATAGGCAGTGCTTCTTGTTAATCCTTGGCCGAAACAGAATTCTCTTTAAGGTTTGCAGATAGTCAATTGTTCTTTCCTTACCGACGCTGCCCTTGCCATCTGGCCGTTGGGGATCGCATTACCAGGAAGCGCTCCTAAGCGCAGGGAGGCTTCGATTTCATTTCGCTCCCACCAACCACTAGCCCTACTCTTGCCATTACGATCGCGGAGCTGCTTTATCATTTAAACAGCGAGGCTTTTTTTCTCACGCTCTCTCCTGAGTTGTATCACAGTTTTTCCTTTTCTCCAAGAACGCCGTTTAGGTGGAGGTGTAATCGCCTTGTTATTTCACCCCTCCCCGCCGGTTTAGCCCTAAGGGAAGGCTGTTGGAGCTTATCTGTTTTTCTTGGTGGGAGATTGCTGCTGGCATGCACGCCACAAATAACGTCCAGTCGCCAATTTTTTTTTCTGTCAAGGTTCTAATTCAATAAATTACCTGTGTGAGGTAATCCTTATTACGGATTGAAGGGTTTTTTCACACAAAATACCCCGAGGAATCATTACAACCTCATTTTCAACATATTCGAGGCTTTTGTTAATTCGTGTTGTTGGCTCAACCCTCACAGTTCTCCCTATCCAGCGGCACAACAGCAAGCAATTAGGCTAGCTTCTGCCTGTGCAGGGAAGCTGTTGAAAGCCTGAGAGTGATTATTTGGCCTGCTAGGCGTTCTCAATTTGGCTGATTGGGACATCCAAATTTGATATATATTTGCACCCATACGCTCTGATAATATTAATCACACCAATATAATAATACTGGCAATTTCATAACAATAATAAATTAATTGTTGAGATACGACTCAATTTTGAAGCAGATATCCATATTTTAAAAAAAACTTTAAAAAAAATGGGGGATTTGATTTCAGGGCACCCTATCTATTCTTGGCCAGGTTCCTGGGTGCGCCAACCACCTACACAATATAGCATTAAATAATGAGCGTACTGGTCCTTTTATAATCACAGTGGCAGGGGTAGTGGTTCACCCTCCTCAACTTCAAGGGACAAGTCCATATCTCAACACAATCCTAAGCAAAAAAAAAAAAAAAAGGACTTCTAAGGCATCAGAAAAGGATGCCAACAGGCGCCACAAGGCTCTGGAAAAACAAATAGATGTGCACACGGGAGGCACACAGGACCTCTCAAGTCTTCTCACCCCACAGTCCAGAGCTGTCCTCCTCTTTCCTCCCTCCTACCCCCCTAGATCTCTCCCTCCCATCCAGGCGCAGCGTGGCTCCCCTGAGTCAACAGGCCCAATCAGCTTAATCACCAACCATGTGAAGAATACCTGAAGCGATGTTCACACCAATGGCTGCCAGTCTTCAACAGGAACAATCTCTTCCAGAGGATGTGCCAGAGTGAATGAAGACCTGGATGGAGATGGCTGTCTGTCAGGGAATCGCAGCAGGCCTGCAACATGCGGTTCTGACCAGGGATCATCCCGCACCCGCTGAGTATGATTCGCAATCAGTTCGATCATTGGCCAAGTCGGAGCTACACTATACCCAGGTACAGTGTCAAAGGGGTATGCTCCTACAGGAGCTACAGGAGGAGGAGCAGGAGGAGGAGGCGGAAGAGGTGGAACACATTGAACACATGGACCAGAGTGAATCAGAATCAATGCATGATACTGACCTGGCCATGTCGGAAACAGACCCCTTAGAAAAGGGGATGTCTGAGGATGAGGGCCTCGTTCCCAACCAACTGGTATTTACAGGCTTGTTCCAGCCACAACTTTTCAAATCTCTATTATTCACGGCCAAAAATACTGTGCGACTGGACAAGCCGGCCCCTTCTAACACTCCAACTCCATCAGACGAGAGACCAGAGAATCTCATTTTCATCCAGCCTGTAGTTGAGGCAGACGTGATTCCAGTCCTTCACATGTCTACAGACCTGGTACAGAAACAGTGGGCTTCTGCAACAGTGTTCCCGGCCCCCACTGGTTACGACAGGAAATTCTTTAATTTGGCCCCAGATTTCTTAAAATTGTTGAATACTCCTGAGGTAGATGTACCCATTGTGGGATTAGCGTCCTTGTCCTCCATTCCCAGTGAGGCGCTGGAGGCATTAAAGCCGGAGGACAAACGGGTCAAGCTAGCCCTATGCAGGGCCCATCAGTCTGATGCGTGGGCATCAGAGCGGCCACGGCCGCTTCCTTCTTTACCCGTTCTTCCCTCAGATGGCTCCGGCTATTACGGGAGCATGTCCCCAATTCCAACACTAGAGCACACCAAGACATTGCAAAGCTTATAGCAGCCGCCGAATTCTCAGCTGACGCAACTTTTCATGCAGTTAAGTTTTTAGCCAGAGCCATCACTTCACATGTCACAGCGCGACGCTATGGTTAAAGAACTGGCAAGCGGATATTAAACATAAATGCAAGCTCGCTTCATCTCCTCTAGTGGGAGACAGACTGTTTGGCCCTTCCCTCGATCCGCTACTCATCAAGACTTGAAATAAAAAGAAAATTTTACCCTTCCTTTTTCAGAGGTCAGACCCTAGAGACCCTAAGTCCTTTTGGAGGGGATCCTTTCGGCCCTTTTATCAGGGACCGTTCTCAACCAGATACCAGAGATCCCCACCTTTCCAACCAGGGCAACAGCCAGAAAGGTCAGACTTTGGGGATAGGAACAGAAGGGGTGGCCAACCCAAGAAATCCTTCCGAGGAGCGGGCCTCCTTAAATTATTCACAGACCAATGGGACTCCTCAGTGTCTGATTCCTGGGTCAGAGACATGATCAGATTCAGCCTCGCGCTGGAGTTTCAATCCACTCCCCCAGACTTCTTTATGTCGTGCCCTCTTTCCAGAGATCTGGCTAAACGAGATCTTATGGAAACAGCTATTCAGCACCAACTGGACATACGAGCCATCCAACCAGTAGCTACCGACCAACGAGGGTGAGGTTTTCTATTCACATCTTTTCATTGTTCCCAAAAGTTCAGGGGGGTGGAGAGCAATCTTGGATTTGAAATGCCTTAATCAATTTTTAGTATATCGCAAATTTAAAATGCACACCCTACAATCTATCTTACTTGGTATCAGAAAAGGTGACGTCCTTACATCTATAGATCTGACGGAGGCATATCTACATATTCCAATTCGGCCTTACCACTATAAATTTTTAAGATTCTGTTATAATAATCTCCATTTTGAATATGTGGCTCTTCCCTTCAGACTAGTCTCTGCCCCCAGGACCTTCACAAAGGTTCTTGCAGTCCTCGCTGCTCATCTCCAGGGGTGTCCCCATACGACTGCAGTGTTACCTCGATATCTTAATTCTGTCATCTTCTGTTCATCAGTCAGTCAGAGATACTCAGACATTACACTCCCTATAACTACATGGGTTCTCAATCAATTGGGAAAAGAGTCATTTATACCTTCAACTCGATTAATCCATCTGGGGGCAGTCATAGATACAGTGGAAGGCAAAGTTTTCCTGTCACCAGATAGACAAAACAGCATTCATCAATTAGTTAAGGAGATCAGGGTTCATAGGAGGGTGTCCCTAGCTGATTCATCAAAATTTTTAGGCAAGACGATCTCATGTATATCTATTATTCCTTGGACCCGGCTCCACACTAGATCCCTCCAGTGGTTCCTGCTTCTGTACCAGCGATCCGGCCAAAGCAACTCCAAATACAAGGTCAGAGTTCCATCACAGGTCCTCATATCTCTCCTCTGGTGGACCAGACCAGCCATAAACAAAGGTTGCCTATTCAAAGAGCCCCACAGTCTTACCATCACCACCGATGCCAGCCTGATTGGAAGGGGAGCTCACTTTCAATCGCTCACAGCCCAAGGCTGCTGGTCCTCCATAGAACGATCGCGCAGCATAAACTGGCTGGAGCTTTGAGCAGTACACCTGGCTCTCCGCAGCTTCCTTCCACAGGTACGCAACCAACACATATTAATATTGACTGACAACGTAACCACGAAAGCTCACATAAACAAAGGGGGGAACTCAGTCGAAACACCTCATGCGAGAAGCGGAGTGTTTGTGTCGTTGGGCAGAGAGCAACCTGATTTCCATCAGAGCAGAACACATTTCAGGACTGTTGAATACACAGGCAGATTGGCTAAGTAGGGCCACGATAGATCCATTGGAGTGGTGCCTCCATCCGACCCTCTTTCAAGAGGCGGTCAGGACATTTGGGCAGCCAGTAGTAGACCTGTTCGCTTCTCCCCTCAATGCTCAGCTCCCGAGATTTCTTTCCAAATACCCCTCACAAGGAGCAGAGAATTTCAATGCGCTCCATTGCCGTTGGCCCCTGAGGCTTCTGTATGCATTCCCGCCACTTCCACTGATCCCCAAGGTCATCCAGAAGCTACTTGATGAGAGGGCGGAGCTGCTTCTGGTAGCTCCCTATTCACCCAGACGGTTGTGGTTTGCAGACCTCCGCAATCTATCTGTATCATCACCATGGAGAATTCCGCCAGACAGGGTCTTGTTAACCCAAGGACCCCTTCAACATCTGGACCTTCAATGGTTGCACCTGACCGTCTGGAGGTTGAGCGGAGTCGTCTGAAGAGCAAAAAGTTTTCCAACAGAGTTATTGCCACCATCCAAGCTGCCAGATGCTCCTCAACAATTCTCACCTACATTGCCACGTGGTCCAGTTTCTACAAATGGTGTACCAAGTCTCAAATTGATCCCATTTCTCCATCTGTGGCACAGATCCTAGAGTTCTTACAAGAGGGGCTTGACAAGGGATTATCACCTAATATGTTGAAAAGACAAGTGGCAGCCTTGGCGCCAGTCATCACTTATGAAGCTCTCCTATCCCTTTCCCATCATCCATGCATAGAGTGTTTCCTTCGAGGAGCCACAAACTTACGCCTGCCAACAGTTCACCGTTATTCCACTTGGGACCTTAACAAGGTCCTTCTTGCACTCACTAAGTGCCCTTTCGAGCCTTGGCAATCATCAAGTCTCCAATTTCTGATGTATAAAGTAGTTTTTCTTGTAGCGATCACTTCCACTTGTCGTATTTCAGAACTGGCAGCCTTGTCGATCAGACAAGATCTTTGCGTCTTCCATTCTGACAGGGTCGTCCTTCGTCCCGATCCTACATTCATACCCAAAGTTAATTCAGCCTTTCACAGGGCACAAGAACTGATACTTCCTAATTTTTGTCCCAGGCCATCCCAAGGACTGGAACGACAATGGCATTGGCTGGACGTGAGGCGATCGTTACGAATATATATTCACCGCACAGCCTCTTTTAGAAAAACGGAGGCTTTATTTGTGTCTTTTCAGCCCAACAATCAGGGATGCAAGGTCTCATCCTCCACAATAGGCCGTTGGCTATGGGCCGCAATAGTGAAAACATATCAGACTCAAGCACTTCAGGTGCCCAGGGGCATAACAGCTCATTCAACAAGGAGCGCCGCAACATCGGCAGCATGGGCCACGTAGGCACCAATCACTGACATCTGTCGTGCCGCAACCTGGGCCTCTCCATCGCCTTTCATTAGGCATTATAAAATGTGTTTGCATCAGCCGAGGCCTCCTTTGGCAGAAGGGTTCTGCAATGGGTCCACAGGGACCAGGAGGGGATCCCAAGACAGATGGAGTCCCTCCTGTAGGACAGCCCAAGCTTTGGTATGTCCCACTACTGGATGCTCTGGCAGCTCGTGGGAGAAGGGGTGTTGGTGCTTTCCTGACATGCCCATTCTCCTTGAGCTGCGAAGAGCATCCAGCCCCATCCTCTTCCGTCTGTTTCAGCCAACAAATTTTTATAGTATTAAGGGCGAGGGTGTTTGTTTCTCTCATCTTCACCAAAACTGGGGAACGCTGCGGAGGAGTCCCGTGGAGGAGGAGGAGCATTCCGCAAATTAAGCCCAGCCTAGATAAGCAGAGATTGAAGCACCTCCCACTACTGGATGCTCTTTGCAGCTCAAGGAGAACGGGCGTGTCAGGTAAGCACCAATGCCCTTTCTGTTTGTTTTCTGTAGATTTATTCATGGTTCCATCAATGTTATTTGCTATGTTACGATAAGTTACAGTTCGCTAGTGAAATTAAGTCACTTGCTTCCTCTCTTTAAACAGACACATAAACCTGATTTATGTTATTTATCTATTAAACTGATTTTTAAACTATCTAACTCTTTGGATTCTGAGCATAGCACATACAAAACAATGAAATGGAAAAACTTCATAGAGTCCCCTGGACAGAACAGCAACCAAATTTCTTCCCCACTTGCAGAAGAAAAACAGTCAAAAAGACACCAGCCCAAAACACAGAGAAGGAGCCGTGGTTATAGTGGTATTTTAATGTTGGTATGGCAAAAGGTTTTTCAAATGTTTAGCCTACAACATGTATCCTCTGTTGGCCCTGATTATTAATCAAGAGAATATAATACATAATACGCCTTATCTTACATCTTACATACAAACCTACAGAAGCCTTTGATTAGAAAATATATTCATTATAGAGAATAAAAGAAATAAAACTCTATAGTTGAATCTAGAAAAGAAAATTATATCCAAAATAAAAAAGTTTTAATAATCAAAGTAACAGCTTATCTTCCAGAACGTATACAGGTGAAACTTGACAAATTAGAATATCATGCAAAAGTTCATTTATTTCAGGAATGCAACATAAAAGGTGAAACTAATATATGAGATAGACTCGTTACATGCAAAGCAAGATAGGTCAAGCCGTGATTTGTCATAATTGTGATGATTATGGCTTACAGCTCATGAAAACCCCAAATCCACAATCTCAGAAAATTAGAATATTGTGAAAAGGTTCAATATTCTAGGCTCAAAGTGTCCCACTCTAATCAGCTAATTAAGCCATAACACCTGCAAAGGGTTCCTGAGCCTTTAAATGGTCTCAGTCTGGTTCACTAGGAATTGCAATCATGGGAAAGACTGTTGACCTGACAGTTGTGCAGAAAACCATCATTGACACCCTCCATAAGGAGGGAAAGCCTCAAAAGGTAACTGCAAAAGAAGTTGGATGTTCCCAAAGTGCTGTATCAAAGCATATTAATAGAAAGTTACTGTATTTCCCCATGTATAAGCCACCCCTTTTTTCCAAAATTTTCAAGCCCAAAAAGTAGGGGGGTGGCATATACAAAGCAGGTACACTTTTTATACGTGAAAAATGCATAAAATAATAAAGTAGGAATAAACTGGTTTTCCAGCAGTATGCTATACTTTTTTGTAAAAATTGTACGTGATGATACGATTACAGTGCGAGTACGCGATAGAAATGCATATGCTAGGCATCGGCCTGAATGCTTCGTTCCTACTCTCGTTCCGATGCGTAGATTGCTAGCGTCGCCGCACCGCTTTCGGCGTCATGACCGAAGTTGTAGATCTAGGCGTCAATTTTGTTTCTTTGTAAATTTTCTTTCTTCATAACTTGTTTCTCTAATAAAATATTTTTTTCAAAACTTCACAGTCCAAAAATTGGGGGTGGCTTATACAAAGGGGGTGCTTATACATGGGGAAATACGGTATGTGGAAGGGAAAAGTGTGGAAGAAAAAGGTACACAAGCAGCAGGGATGACCGCAGCCTGGGGAGGATTGTCAGGAAAAGGCCATTCAAATGTGTTGGGGACTTTCACAAGGAGTGGAGTGAGGCTGGAGTCAGTACATCAAGAGCCACCACACACAGACGGATCCTGGACATGGGCTTCAAATGTTGTATTCCTCTTGTCAAGCCGCTCCTGAACAACAAACAACGTCAGAAGCGTCTTATCTGGGCTAAAGAAAAACAGAACTGGTCTGTTGCTCAGTGGTCCAAAGTCCTCTTTTCTGATGAGAGCAACTTTTGCATCTCATTTGGAAACCAAGGATCCAGAGTCTGGAGGAAGAACGGAGAGGCACACACTGCAAGATGCTTGAAGTCCAGTATGAAGTTTGTGTTGATTTGGGGAGCCATGTCATCTGCTGGTGTTGGGCCACTGTGCTTCATTAAGTCCAGGGTCAATGCAGCCCTCTATGAGGAGATTTTGGAGCACTTCATGCTTTCTTCCACAGACGAGCTTTATGCTGACTTCATTTTCCAGCAGGACTTGGCACCTGCCCACACTGCCAAAAGCACCAGAACCTGGTTCAATGACCATGGGATTACTGTGCTTGATTGGCCAGCAAACTCGCCTGACCTGAACTCCATAGAGATTCTATGGGGCATTGCCAAGAGAAAGATGAGAGACATGAGACCTAACAATGCAGAAGAGCTGAAGGCCACTATTGAGGCATCCTGGTCTTTCATAACATCTCAGCAGTGCCACAGGCTGATAGCTTCCATGCAACGTCGCATTGAGGCAGTAATTGCTGCAAAAGGGCCCAAACCAAGTACTGAGTACACATGCATGCTTATACCTTTCAGAGGTCCAATATTGTTCTATGTACAATCCTTGTTTTATTGATTGCATGTCATCTAATTTTCTGAGATTGTAGATTTGGGGTTTTCATGAGCTGTAAGCCATAATCATCTCAATTATGACAAATCACGGCTTGAACTATCTTGCTTTGCATGTAATGAGTCTATCTCATATTAGTTTCACCTTTTACATTGCATTCCTGAAATAAATGAACTTTTGCACGATATTCTAATTTTTTGAGTTTCACCTGTACTCCAACAAGTGATTATCTAAAACTCTCTACTAGATTTCAATGTAAATTGCTGCATAATGGCCCATAATACTACATCATAGTACAGCTAAGGGGAGACAATGCATTGAATAGTTGGAACAGATCTCCCCATTATTGGGCCGTACATTGAATAGTTGGAACAGAGAATGCATTAAAAAGTTGCAACAGAGAACCCCATTATTGGGCCGTGGCTATTTCATACTGGGTTGTGCAAGCAATGAGCAAGCACACGTGTGAACTGCACAAATCTCCACTCATAAGAGTAGTGTGCCCTTGCACTCATTCATGAAGCTCCTCTCACATGAGTGGAGGGCACACTCCGCAAGCACAAGTGGAGCTTTGCACATGAACACAAGTGCCCTCTGCTCAAACGCCCTCTGCTTAAACGCCCTCTGCTTGTGCAAGTGGACCTTTACATATGAGTGCAAGCACCCTCCTTTCACACGTGAAGCTCTATTCACGTTAGTGGAGAGTGTGTGTGCCTGCCACTCGCACCAAGGGAGCTGGACATGCATGCATGCATCTGCCACTCACACATCCTGCGCTGTGCTAGGCTGCTGAAGTGGAAAGATTGGGAACTGCTGAGTTACAACATTTGTGCAAATAAGGAAGGAAAGTAAGAGACATTATTTATAAAATCATCAGAGAGGAACCATTGTTATATAAGGGAAAAGAGATACTCATATTGAAGCAAATCCCCAGGAGAGTACGCGAACAACAGGATTACCGATTTTTGGCAAGTCATCTAAACAAAAAGAGCATCCTGTTTCGATGAATCACACCAGAGGGAATGCTGATCACATGGTATGAAAATAAAATAAAAATTGATAATCTGGAAAAAGCCCAAGACTTCTACGAACAGCTGGTGGGATCAGAAGAGGAAAGTGATAGCAGAGGGGAATTTGATCCACCGAGTCAAGATGAACAACAGCAAGAAAATAGGAGGAGCAAGAAAAGGGAAATTGCGAGGAGAAAGTCAACCAAGAAGAGGAGGGAGTACAAACTAGAAACCAAAGAGAAACTAGAGCAAACAGAAGGCAGATATTGGAACAGAAATAACAAGGATTAAAGTTAGTATCGATCAGTGTAAATGACTTAAATATACCAACAAAAAGAAGAATACTATCTAAAATAGAGAAATAAAAGATGGACGTTGTGCGTCTTCAAGAAGTGCACAATAAAAAATGAGAGACATCTACAGTACAAAAAATTAGGAAAACTATATACATTAGCAGAAGAAAAAAGAGAAAGGCAGCAATATACATTAAAGAAGAAATAATATCAAAATTAGTATATACAGACAGAAAAGGAAGAATTTTAATAGTGGAATTATTTGTGGGAAGAAAAGATATACTATTGGTAGGATATATCCACCTAACAAAAATCAAAGCGAGTTTTACAAAAATAAACAAAATAAAATTATTGAATTAGGAAACCAAAATGTGTGTGTAATTGGTGACTATAACACAATTTTAGACACCTGAAAAGACTACTGAGCAAAAATGTAAATACAAAAGAAACATGCTATCAAAAACCTTTTTTGAACTAAATTTAATGATCTACGGAGGACCTTGAACCCAGGAGAAACCCAATTCACCTTCTACTCCAACCCACATAAATCCTGATCAAGAATAGACATGGCCTGGGTAAATGGGGACTTAATCAAAGATATTGAAAGAATAGAAACAATGCCAAATATCTGGGCTGACCATAATCCTCTCAAAATAATATGGAAAGGACAGAAGAGGAAAAAGAGGCAGATGGACCCTAAATGCACAAATTCTAAAAGAAAAAGAATAAATCCAAAAATATTCAGAAGAATTCAAATTATTAAAGATAATAAAAACTAGAATACCTCATTACAAAATTTATGGGATACAATGAAGGCATATTTGAGAGGAATAACAATAGCTTATATGGGAAAGAGGAATAAAGAAAAATGGCAAAATTACAATATATTAGTGGGGGGAGATAAACAAAGTAGAAGATAAATTACAAAAAGAACCAGGGAAAGAGCAAATTAGAAACAAATTGGCCCTAACAAAACACAAATTGAACATTTTAGACCAAGAAATTTAAAATATACAAAACAAAATAATTTTGAACATGCAAATAAACCTGGCAGATTGGTTGGCCTATAAATTAAGAAAAGGAAAATAAGAGAACTATATACCAATTACTAGATAAGAATAGCACTGAGGAAATTACCATGGATACGAAAAAAGAAATTGTAAGAGAATTCTTTGAAAATTTATACACTCAGGGAAAGATAGAAATGGAAAAAAATAGTTGAATATCTGAAAGGAGAAATGCCACCCCCATTATTACAAGAAAAAGGGGAATTATTAAATAAGGAAATAACACTAATTGAATTAAAGGAAGCAATTAGAAGACAAAAAAACAATAAAACCACAGGTCCGGATGGTCTACCAGGAGAACTTTACAAAAATATATGAGAATCTGTAGAAACATTGTTACTAGAAGTTTGTAATGAGGTATTGATAAAAGCAGATTCGTGGAAGGAAGCCTATATCACATTGATTCCAAAAGAGGGGTCAGACACTAAGTAAATTAAAAACTATAGACCGATATCCCTTCTAAATGCTGACTATAAAGTGCTTATGAGTGTTATGGCAAATAGGTTAAAGAAAATATTAAATGATAGAATATACCCTGACCAAAATGGATTTCTCCCAACATGACAAATTAGGAATAACACAAGAACAAAAATTAACATATTAGAATATTATGAAACACACCCAGGAAGTCAAGTTGTGCTTGTCTTCCTGGATGCGCAAAAAGCATTTGACAATGTACACTGGGAGTGTATGACCCAACAGATCAAATTAATGGATTTTGGAGAAAGATTTGAGAATGTGATAGAAACGATCTACTCTATTCAAAAGGCAAGTGTTTTAATAAATGGGGAAATGACAGATTCATTTGAAATAACAAAAGGAGTTAGACAGGGATGTCCATTGTCACCTGCTTTTCAACCTGACTTTATTAAGAAGAATCAGATTAAATAAGGAAATAAAAGGAACCCAACTTATAAAAGAGGAATATAAGTTGCAGGCCTTTGCTGATATGGCATTCATTATTGAAGATCCATTGGAATCTGGACCGATACTGTTGCAGGCCTTAAAATGTATATGGACAGGGAAAAAAGCAAGAATAAAATCAATCTACTTAGAGGATAGCAAAAGCAGATATGGCTTTGGACTCCCAATATGGGAGACTTACTACAAAGCAGCAGCGTTAATATGGATTAGGATTGGATCAAATTAGAGAATAGGAGCATCTTGATATTAGAAGGATATGATATAGAAATAGGATGGCATGCCTTCATATGGAACCCCAGGAACAAAAACCACTCCTACTTTTACAGGCACGTTTTACAAGATTCGTTGATAAATATCTGGGAAGAAATTAGGAAGAAACACTATACCAAAATTCCAGGTTGGTTGTCACCATGGAGGCAATGATCCACCCAAATACTTTGGATATCAGTAAAAAAAGTCAAATATTACCAAATTTGGGATAATCAAGAAAGACTTAAAACAAGTCAAGAATTAGAAACACGGGGAATACATATAGATTGGTGGCCATACCTTCAAGTACAGACGAGGTATAAAAAAGATCTAGAAGAATTCGGATTTGAAATGAAAGAAACCCAGCTAGAAAAATTATTACTAGGATCAGAAGAAAAAACAATATCCAAAATATACAATTATCTATTAAATTTTGACTTAGAAGAGGAAATTGTTAAAGAAACCATGTTAGCCTGGGCTTGGGAAAAAAATCTGGCATAAATTTTTTTCCTTGACGAAGTCAGTTGCATATAAAGAGAATGTATATAAAATGCTTTATCATTGGCATTTGGCGTCATCCAGATTAGCAAAAATTTATCCTAAGCTGAACCCAAACTTTTGGAAGTGTAAGAGAACACAAGGCACCTTCTTCCACGTCTGATGGCCGTGCCCAGAAATTAAAAAATATTGGACCAAGATACAAACATAGAGGAAATTATCCATTGCAGGTTGGAGTGGAAGCCGGAATTATTTCTCCTGGGAATCATTAAAGAGAAATATCCCCAAAAGATCCAATATCTGATTATACACATAATAACGACGGCAAGAATTGCCCTAATGCAGGCTTGAAAGATGTCTACCATTCCGTCTGATGGAAGTTATAATTCGTAAAATCCTGGAATGTGCAGAAATGGATAGTCTCACAATGAAATTAAATGATAAAGAAGACTCAGAATATTACTCAATTTGGAACATTTGGTATCAATGGGTAGACAGTAAAACATGAAATATATAGATTAAAAGAGGAAATAAAATTGGCATATAGGTAGCACCAACAAGAAACTGTTGAAATCAAGAAACTGCCAGAAAACTGAGATCTATGTAAATATTTATATTTAATTTATAATAAGTATGTAGTTATATTTATATTGTATACTGAAAATATATAACGTATCTACTCTTATGGCTTGGAATAGAGAGGACAGTACATAGACTATAATTATGTAGATTAATCTCTGATTTTTCTCTTTTTAGATAAATATATATTGCTTAATTAGTCAAAGAAATTGAATAAACATTATCATGTCACAAACAAGGACCCAAAATCTTACTCAGTCTTTTATCAACCATCACATTACTTTAAGCCATAGAATGCAAGGTCTAGTAGTTTCATAATTTTTCAAGAAGTAATAATACAGATTGCAACATATTTTTGTGGTTATTATACAGGTGGTATATTATAACATCTATATTAAAAATGGCAGAAATATAGGTAAATAGATACTACTGATCATCATCAATCATCATCAACCAATCAATCTTTATTATGGTCACAGACCAGCAAATAAAAGGATTAAAATGATAATGGTAAAAAATAAATATAAAAGTCAGAGTAATATATTGTGATTGGTAGACAGAGGGACCTTGGAATCCTAGTGGATGATCCAATAGTACGCAGCAGCAGCCAAAAAAGCTAATACAATCCTGGGCTGTATAAACAGAGGCATAGAATCAAGAACGGAGTGCCATTTTTCAGAAATGGTATAGGGTCTCCTGCTTGGGCGAGGGTTGGACTAGATGACCTACAAGATCCCTTCCAACTCTGTTAATCTGTAATCTGTAAAGATCATGTGAAGTACTAGTACCACTTTATAAAACTATAGTAAGACCACACCTAGAAAACTGCAACCAACTGTCACCATACTAGAGGTGAGACTTTGGAAAAAGTTAAAAGAGCAACTAAGATGATAAAGGGCCTGGAGATTAAAGAATATGAAGAATGGCTGCAGGATTTGAGTTTGGCTAATCTTAAAAAAAGAAGAATTAGGGGTTACATGATAGCAGTATTCCAGTATTTGAGAGGCTGCCACAAAGAAGAATGGGTCAAATTATTCTCCAAAGCACTGGAGGGCAGGACAAGAAACAATGGTTGGAAACTAACCAGAAAGAAGCAACCTAGATCTAATTAAGGAGAAACTTCCTAACAGTGGGGACAATTAATCAGTGGAACAACTTGCCTCCAGAAATCTTGGGTGTTCCATTACTGGATATTTTTAAGAAGAGTCCAGATAGTAACTTAACTGAAATGTTATAGGTTCTCCTGCTTGAGCAGGGGGTTGGACTAGCAGACCATCAAGGTCCCTTCCAGCTCATTCATTCTATTCTATATAAATATTTTGCTGCTTTAAAGGGGGCAGTTTGACTGCCTCGGTTATACTCCGGTTTCTTTTGAAATGGTATACTATTGATATATTTTTCCCTGCTTCTTTTCAGGTTCTGTTTTATATCTCTCCAGTTAATCGGCTGGTGGGAGCATTAATGAGTGTCTTATCACTATTTCCTGGTTAGTACATATGTGTATGTGTGTGTTCTTATCAAAATGCTACTTGAATCCATAGCCATTTTTAATTTAAGTATTTAATTTATTTACTTGAGAAATATTCTGAATTTTAAATGGCTTACCCCTCCCCCAAAAAGAATAGGCAGGAAAGGTAAATGTACACAAAAAGAATGTGTAATGTCCAGCTGCCCCACATTGTCAATTTTAATTACATAGAAATCAGTCCTAAATATGATACATCTTTATGAATTTATATGTGCATAAGCTTCTAAGAAGATATAGTCCCCAAAGACTTAACAGTAGTTCAAAAAACATTAATATTAATTCAGCTAATAACTATTGATAAAAATTATTGGCTGTAAAACAAGGTATCCTATTGTATTTAATTGATCTACAATAATTATACAACCAGCTATTCTCACACGAGTCATTGTCACACACAAAATATACAAGTACATTCACCAATATTCCCTTTCTTTCTTCTGATAGAATCAGCCAAAAGAGGTACAGAAAATATGCAAGTTGCATGAGGAAGAGAAGAAAAGGGGCAGTTAAGCTAGTTGGAAATAATGCAAGGAGAAAATACAATTGCATGGGGGGAGTGAAAAAATGTGTTTCAGTATTACAGAAAGGGCTAAAGGTTCAAGAAACTAATAGCCTTCCCAACTCATGACTAATTTTCAGGTTAGTTTTCAAAAGCATTTTTGTAGTAATATGCAGCCATTTGTATTTTCTCCCATTTATTTAAGTATTTTATTGAGTATAATAGAACATTCCCTCCCAGAGGATGGGGCTGACCTGACGATGATACGACATATCCCATGGGGCTCCATGGGATCGTGTCGAAATTCAAAGTGCAAGGAAGTTCTGATGGACCTAAATCACCTCAGAAGGATGATGAAGTAAGACAGCATACTCCACTGATCTCAGGAAGCCTGCAAACTTCCTGATCGATCCAGAAAAGGCTCTCAATCCAACAGGAAAAAAAACCCATTGCATGCCCGATCAAAGGCAGCAAAGCTGACCAATGAAGAAAGCGCGAAATATTGAGGAACAGTGTGAATGATCTGGGTGACAGATTTCTAACTTGTAACTGCGATTGAGGAACAAGCCCCCTGGAAACTAATCTGGGAGAGAGTAGGACCCCTAAAAGAGGAAGTTGTGTTCTTCCACCTCCCAAGAAAAGCAAATGAGCAAGCTGGAGAGCCATTTTTAAAACCGGAAAGAAAAGAGAATTTTTTAATGAAGTGGAAGAACCTTAAAATTAGGAAGCTGGACTGAGGACTCAAATATAATATTGATCAATTTGGAAAGCTTTTGGAGATTATAAAATTTGGACTTAAAGAACTTTCTGGACTGGATAATACAATATAAAATAAAAGGGAGAGAAGCAGAGCAACAGTGACACCTGCTGGCAGAAGTCAAAGGGTGCAAAGGAAAAAATAAATAAAAGCAAATATAACCTTGAGAGACTGAAGAAGAAGTAGTTACGGGTTGGTTGCTAAAATAAAAAACATTTATACCAGTAAGCTGTTTATGCTACATAGTTGAGACAGAGAGTGAAATATTGAGACTTTAAAAACAGTCTAGCTCTTGAAACTCAAGCAGAAGCTAAACAGACAAAGTGAACAATAAAATATCACCCTTCTTTTTTGTTCATTGCTCTGTGGACTCTCCCTTTAAAGATACAAGATAGTTGGCTGGTTGAACTCTGGGATTTGGTGGGCCTATATGAATTATAAATTTAACAAGAGAAACAGATACTTTTTGAACAATGAAGGGCTAATAGCCTAAAAACTCTTGGATTACAATTTATACTTTCACTTTCCCTTTGGATTATAAATATCAGTTTCATTTCTCTGCCTTTGTGGTTTATAATTACGTGTCTCTGGGATTACAATTAAATTACAGTTATAATTAAAGCATCACAAAATGAAGAAAACTACATCTGTGGCATCTGCAGCAGCAGCAGCAGCAGCATCCAGCCTAGCAGGTCAAAGGTCATTGGATGTGATGTTGCAGCAAGAAAAAATGAATACGACGCAGGCAGAGATGAAAGCTTTGCTCCAAGTCATGCATGAAGCCCTCAAGGAAAGAATAGGAAAAGTAGAAGATAAAATAGAACATTTTCAACAAATAATGGCTAAAAATGAACAACGCATCCAGAGAAAGCTGAACAAACAGAAAAGAGTGGAAGAGGTTGTTCACAGACTTACATTGGCAGATAAAAATCAGGAGAGAATAATATTATTGGAAATGGATAGGGCCGACCATTACTTGCGTTTCCAGAACGTTGAAGAAGAAAAGGGAGAAAACTTTGTGAGAAATAATGGCAGAGCTGCTGGCAAATGTCTTAGAGATATCCAAAGAAAAGGTGTTCGCTGAGATGGACAAAATATTTAGAAATAGACTTTCCAATGAGGTACATGTGAAATTCACTAAAAAAGCACTAAAAATAGAGGTACTACAAAGGGCAAGGGATGAACCCATAAAATACAAAGAGAAAGAAATAGTAGTTCTAAAACATTCCCAGAAGAGTAAGACAGATAAGAAAGGAATATCAGTTTTTGATAAAACAGCTTATTAAGAATGGAGTAAATTTTAGATGGCTGATACCAGAAATTTAGATGGCTGATACCAGAGGGTATTGGTGACTTGGATGGAACAAACACATAGATTAGATTCCATAGAAAAAGCAGAACAATTTTATGATAATTATTTTGGACCACAAGAGGGAGTGATAGTAAGAGAGATAGTAAGAGATGATCCAACCGATAATCAGCTGCTTGTGCTAATCAGGCTGTGCTGAAGCAGACCAGGCTGTTTGCTGTTTGTTGCAAGGAGGCAAATTGCTGGGAGGCAGAGGCAGATTTTTTTCTTGTTTTCTTCCCCAAAAGCTAGGTGTGTCTTACACTTCAGAGTGTCTTATACTCCGAAAAATATGGTACCTCTCTATCACAACATAAGAAGAGAAGAGTAGCGCTTTGTATAAAAGAAACAATAAATGCTAAGCAAATATTTAGGACAAAGAAGGGAGGATTTTGATGGTGGAAATAGCAATAAACAGATATACCTGGTAGCAATTTATGCACCAAATAGTAAACAAGAGAATTTTTATAGTAAACTTCATAAGAAAATAATAGAATTGGAGTATGAAAATATTTGTATTGTGGGAAATTCCAATGCAATTATAAATGCGGAACTAGACTATAAAACCAGGAAAGTGAACAAAAAAGCGAGGAAAATGCTTCTAAAGGCTTTCTTAAAATGGTGGAAGAACTAGGCATCCAAGATGTATGACAAGAGATACATCCTAAGGAAAATCAATATTCATTCTATTCAAATAGACACGTTTTGGTCAAGAGTAGATATGATATGGATGTCAGCTGAACTGAAAACTAATGTACAAGAACTGAATATAGAAATAAATAATTGGGTAGACCATAATCCAATAAAAGTCACATGGAAAAAAACAAAAAAAAATTAAGATGAATATTGAATCAATCAATATTAAGACAAGGAATTTATTCAATTCATGGGAAAAGAATTAGATTTTTTTCTTTAAAGAGAATTTTTTTGAAAATGTAAATAAACCAGGAAGATGGCTGGCATATATATTGAAAAAGGAGAAAGAAAAAAAATTGATACATCAATTAATGGATGAGGAAGGAAACCTTTACCATCAAAATGATAAAAAGTAAGTGATTCAAAATTATTATGGAAAACTATATGACTAAGAAACAGTTTCAGAAGATAAAATAAAACAATACTTTAAAACGGATGTCAGGGCTCTGGCAGTTACCCCCATTTAAATCATGAGTCTCAAGCCAAACTTCCAAAACTTAAAAGAGGACTTATTAGGAGTAAACAAGTTGGTACTGCCTGGGTGTAACCGGCTCTGAGACACATCATTTATTGTCACCCCTGATCCTGGTTTTCCCCCACCCCCTGGTTGTATCATAATTCATATTCTCCAATGGGACACATCCATAGCCAAAAGTCATCAATCATAGTTAGAATTTTGCACGGCAGAAACTTCGGTCACCTAGAAACTATCTTTGAAAACATTTATGGAATGCAAGCTGGCCACTGCTCCCCCCTCCCTTTCTGTTGGCAACTCTAAAAAGACCATAGAAATATTTTATGAGTTGACGGCGGAATTACCTAAAATACCTGAAACAGAAAAGGCCATGTTAGATGAGCATATAACAATGATGGAACTAACAGAAGCAATTAAGAGACCAAAAAATAGTAAAAAATAGGGCCCAGATGGTCTACCAGAAGAACTTTATAAAGGTCTGCAAAATATCCTAAGTATACCAATGCTGGAAGTGTTCAATGAAGTACTGTTAGAATAGAAGGTATCATGGACGGAAGCATACATCACACTCATACCAAAAGAAGACTCAGACTTATAACAGATAAAAAAATTACAGGCCGATATCGTTACTGAATGCGGATTATAAAATATACACCTCAATAATTGCAGAAAGACTTAAAAGATTTTTAAATCAATTTGTACATCCAGATCAAAATGGATTCTTACCTAAGAGACAAATTAAAGACTATAGGAGAATAATTTTAAACACGTTGGAGTACTAGGAAGCACATCCAGGGAAGCAAATGGCATTGATCTTCCTAGACACACAGAAAGCATTTGATAATTTGAACTGGCAATTTATGTTAGCACAGTTGAAAGATATGGATTTGGGGGAGAGATTTATTAATATGATTAAGGCAATATATTACAAGCAAACAGCAAAGGTGATGGTAAATGGAGATATGACAGAGCAGGTTGATATTAAAAAAGGCATGTCCCTTCTTTCCCCTACTATTCATAATGCCACTGGAAGTATTAAATAGAAATATCAGACAAGATATAGAAATAAAAAGGTATGGAAATAAAAAAAGAAAAATATAAATTACAGGCATTTGCAGATGATTTAGTTTTCATTTTGGAACATCCACAAAAAGAGGGCCTAAATTAATTAAAAAATAGAGGAATATGGTTAAATGGCAGAATTGAAAATAAAAACTAAGATATTAGTTAAAAATCTCACAAATATGCAGAAAAAAGAGTTAATGAAGACAATAGGTATTCAGCTTACTAAGAAAGTAAAAGAGGGATTAATTTGACCGCAAGATTTGTAATTCATAAGAAAGATAATTATTATAAACTGATGCAACAAATTAAAACAGATCTGGAGAAATGGATAAACCTGCAACTATCATTGATAGGAAGAATAGCTACAATAAAAATGAATATATTGCCAAGATTATTATATCTATTTCAAACAATTCCGATAAAACTGGGAAAAAATATTTTGAGGAACTCAATAAAGTAAGATATATTTGGCAAGGGGAAAAAGCAAGAATAAGTCTAAAAATGTTGCAAGATTCGAGAAATAGAGGAGGCTTTGGGTTACCGAATTGGGATTTATATTATCAGGCTGCAGTACTCACTCTGAAAGAATAGATTGTATTGAGGGGAAAAAAAGACTTTGGAGGGACATGATTTGCAATTGGGCTGGCTTGCCTTCTTGTGGTATGGGAAAAATAAAATACATGGTTACTTTCAAAGGCATTACATTAGGAATGTGTTATTGTTAGTATGGGAGAAAATCAGAGAACAACATTATTTGAGAATACCAGTTTGGCTTTTGACAATGGAACCACTGGTTCACCCAAATGTCATTAACATAGAAAATATTGTTAGATATGAAGGTATTTTGAATGAGAAGGGGGAACTTAAACATAAACAAGAATTAAGCGATCAAGAGATTGATAGACATGGTATTCACAAGTACAGATATGTGAAAAAGATGCAAAACTATATGATTATTATAAAGAACTAACAAAACTAGACAAGATATTAATGGGCAGAAGAAAAATTGATTAAAAAAACATACATCTACCTATTAAACATTAAATTGGAAGATGAACAAGTGAAGGAAACAGTGATAGTATGGGCAAAAAAATTTGGTTATACAATTGAATGAGATAAATGGCAAAAATTGTTGGATAGGAACTATAAATTATCAATGTCAACTGCATACAAAGAAAACTTGTATAAGATGTTTTATAGATGGCATTTTGCGCCAGCACGGCTGGCAAAGTTCTTTAAAGATAAGTCGGCTAAATTTAGAAGTGCCACCAGATATCTGGGTCATATTATCATATGTGGTGGATTTGCCCAAAAGCAAAAAAATACCAGGTAAAAATATATATGTGGTTGGAAAAAATAATAAAACAGCATACTGATTTGAAGCCAGAAATATTTCTATTGGGGATCCTACCTGAAAAATATAGTAAGGAAAATGCATATTTAGTTATTCATATATTAATTGCTGCTAGAATTGTATTTGCACAAAGCTGGAAGAGTGAAGAGATACCTACAGATGAGAATGGGAACAGGAAAATATTAGAATGTGCAGAAATGAACAGATTAACACATGTAATTAAGGAGAAAAAGCAAACTGAATTATTATATGACATGGGATTTATTTTATCAATGGTTAAACAACAAAAATGGAAGTTAGAAATAGGGAAATGGAAACAAAATAAAGAAGATGTGTTTAAAAAGATACGCTAATATAATTAGTTTGTTGAATATTACTATTTTAATATTGTAGAATTAATGTGTGAAATATTACTATTTTAATTAATGATGTTGCAAATTTTGATTACTGTTCAACAAAGATATTTGTACCCAGAGAACACACTGTTCAACTAAAGATGGATTATTATATTAAAAATAAAAATAATAATAAATAAATAAAAGAACATTCCCTCCCAAGGAAAAAAACATTTGTCTTTCTTTTGAGTAGGGTTGGTACTGTGAAACATTTTTGACTAGCAGAAGGCTTGTAATAGAATCATTTTTTACTAACCTTGTAACAATAGGAACTTCAGCCATGAGATTTAGTGCTAGAATCATTATTAGGAGCCAAAGAAAATACTTGTTGAGAATTCTTTTATACATACATGCATACATACATACATAGTTTTTATTTTTAACAATTATACAGTGTGTCAATTGCTACATAATTCTTGTGCACAATATGTATAGTCTTTTCCTCTTAAATTTAAATTTACATTCATATTATATTAATCAACTTTCCATATCATATTATATTATTATTACACCATCATTAGACTTTAGTTTCAAATCCACATTATCCTTTAGAGCAAATCTCAGTTCTTACTAATTTTTATTCATATTAAAAGTTGTTCTATAATAATCAATTATAACATATCATTACTGTTGAATTATACTTCAATTTCCCAGTTTTCTATCTAACCATTGATAAAATAAATCCCATATCTTAAAATATTCCTTTTCTTCTTGCTCTCTAATTGCTAATGTTAATCTACTCATTTCTGCACATTCCATTATTTTCTTAATCACCACCTCCTCTGTTGGAATTTTCTCATTTTTCCAATTTTGAGCAAATACAATTCTAGCTGCAGTTAAAACATTAATAATCAAGTATATCAATTCTCTATTATAACCTTCAGGTAAAATTCCCCCACAAAATATCTCTGGTTTCAAATCTATATGCTGTTTTGTCATTTTTTCCAGCCATCTGTGTATTTTACTCCAGTATCTTTTAGCTTCTGCACACATCCACCACATATGGTAATATGATCCAGGTGTCTGATGATATTTCCAACACTTCACCAATTTATCCTTGAACATCCTTGCTATTCTTGCTGGGGTAGATGCCACCTGTAAAACATCTTATACAAATTATCTTTATATGCTGTTGACATTGTTAGTTTATAGTTTCTAGTCCATAGTTTCTGCCATTTGTCTAGATCTATCCCATATGCAAAAAATTTCCCCCATGCAATCATTGCTTCTTTAATTTGTTCTTCTTCTAGTTTCACTTCTAGTAAATAACCATATAATTTTTAATCACCCTCTCAACAGTACCCGTTAAGATTTTATCTAGTTCTGTAAATTCTTTATAAAGCCCTTCTGTCTTACTGTCTTTATCATATCTAGAATGTACTTGCACACATATGAATACCAATTCATCTTTAACTCTTGTTCATGTAATTCTTGCTTTGTTTTGAGTTCACCCTTTTCATTTAAAATTTCACTATATCTAACTATGTGTTCCATTTTAAAAAGAATTGGATATGCGAATGCCTCTATAGCTGATAACCAGAATGGTATTTTCATATAATGTTGTTTCCTTATTTTCTCCCATGTTAACAATAAAGCATTTCAAATATAGTGTCTCCTAAAATACCCATGTGTTTTCCTTTCCTTATACCATAAAAATACATGCCCCCACAATTGCAAATCATGGCCTTCCAGTATTAACAATATAGTATTTCTCAGCGCAATCCATTCTTTCACCCACACCAGTATTATTGCCTGGTAGTATAATTCCCAATTGGGTAGTCCAAAACCTCTTCTCAGTCTAGTATCCTGTAGCAATTTTAATTTAATTCTTGCATTCTTTCCCTGCCATATATATTTCAACATTATTTTGTTTAAGTCCACAAAATATTCTTTCCCTAATTTAATTGGAATTATCTGAAACAAATATAATATCCTTGGTAGTATGTTCATTTTGATTGTAGATATTCTTTTTATCAGAGATAATTGTAAATTTTCCCATTTTTTCAAATCTGTTGCAATCTGTTGTTTTAAGTTCTAATAATTATTTTCCTTTAATGTTCCACCGCTTGCTGTTAATTGTATTCCCAAATATTTTACTTTGTTGTGATCTGGATGTTCAGTCTGTCTGTTAATTCTTTCCTTTGTTTTTCCATCATATTCTTAACTACAATCTTAGTTTTATCTTTATTTTTAGTCCTGCCACCTGCCCATATTCTTCGATCTTTTCTATCAATTTAGGTGCTGTTTCCAATGGTTCCTCCAATATGAAGACTAGATCATCTACAAATGCTTGTAATTTAAATTCCTCTTTTTTATTTTCATTCCCTTTATTTCTCTATTATCCCTAATATTTCTATTTAATACCTCCAAGTCAATACAAACAGCAGTGGCAACAGAGGACATCCTTGTCTAGTTCCTTTTTTAATTTGATATTATCTGTCAAATCTCCATTTATCATTACTTTTGCAGATTGTTTATAACACAGTATATTGTCTCAATTGCCTTAATGAAGCTTTCTCTAAAGCCTGTCACTTCCATTTGCAATAACATCCATTTGCCAATTTACATTGTCAAAGGCTTTTTGTGCATCTAAAAATACCAAGGCCATTTGCTTTTTTGGGTGTGTTTCATAATATTCCAATGTATTCAAGATTATTCTCGTGTTGCCTTTTAGTTTGCCTCTTAGGCAGAAATCCATTTTGATCAGAGTGTATAAAGTGGTTCAAATATCTTTTAAGTCTTTCTGCCATTACTGAGGCAAATTTTTTATAGTCTGCACTCAGCAGGGATATAGATCTATAGTTTTTTATTTGTTGTAAGTCAGTATCCTCTTTTGGTTTAAGAATAATATAAGCCTCTGTCTATGTATTAGGTGTTTTGGTTTTTGACAAAACCTCATTCATTACTTCAAGCATTGTAATGCTTAAGGCAGTTTAAGGCTTAAGGCTAACCAATTCTAGGATATTTCAGTACTTGGACATGTTGTTTTTTAATATGAACTACTTGCAAGCAGACTATATCTAGTTTCAATTTTTCTAATTTAAGGAACGTTTTTTCCTTTTGATGTCCCAATTCAGTCCATTTATATTTATTGTAATCAATTTCTTCCATTGTTTATACTCTATATGTAGGGTTTACTGCTCTCGTTGTTCTTTGCTCTCTTCTTTTAATTCCACCCTTCCACCTACTGCTCCCTCTTCTCGTGTCTTTTCATCTCTTTTTTCTTTATCTCTTACTTGAACCATTTCCTTTTGAAGTTTAACTATTTCCTCGTCTCGTATTCTCTCCTCTTCTTTTCCTCTATATTCTCCATAAAATAATTCTGCTTTCTCTATTGAGTCCAATCTGTGTCTTTGCTCTTGCCAAGTAAATATTAAGCCTTCTGTAATCAACCATCTATAGTTCACTCCTTTCTTAATTAAAATCTTTGTCAAGAATTGATATTCTCTTCTCAAATCTCTCATTTTTCTCGGTACTTGTTTTAGGACTGTAATCTCTTTTCCTTTATATTTCAATGGGTCATCCCTTGCACTCTGTAATATTCGTGTTTTTATTGCTTTCTTAGTGAATCTTAAATGGACTTCTCAAGGCAATTTGTTTTTCATAGCATATCTTGTGTACACTCGGAACACTATCTGTTCCATCCATCTTTTTTTTTAGATATCTTCAAGGCTCCTGCTGTAACATAGTGCGAAGTGACCACTGAGAATTTGGGCTGAGAGAGGAGGTTGTCTTCTTCATCTTTGAATAATTGTAATCCCAGTCAAAAATTTCAGTGTACAACACCAAAAACAATTTTCTTCGGGTTCTTCTTTACCCTTAATCTAATTATCGGGGGCGGGGAGGGGGGAGAAAAAGTTGCAGAGAAGAAAAATAAAATAAAATTTTAAAAAAGGGGAACAATAAAAAACCCAGGAGAACAACAGAGAGCCAATAAAAAAAGGAAAAGATGCTGGGATGTAAAAATGTGAAGATAAAGAAAAAAAGAAGAAAATATAAAAACACCATGTTTAAAAATAGTATATATAAAAAGGAAAGAAAAATAGTAAGATAAATCCACCAGTAGTTTAAAAGAGAAAAAGAAAAAAAAATTAAACAGGGGAGGGTTATATTCTAACAGTGAGACTATAAACAGGCTAATAACTTGAATAAGCCTAAAAAGGAACAAAGTAGGCCAAGATTGGCCACCCACCAACAAAAAAAAAGAAGAAAAAGATTCAGTTGTAATTTAAGGATGAGTCACAAAGTAAATTACTGCCACCATATACTGTCCAAGGCACAATATCAAAGTTTCAACAAGTTTCAGCAAAATATAATCCAAGGTCACAATAATCTTGTCTCTTTCAACTTCAGTCTCCAGCTGTTTAGATTGTTTTACAAGAGAAGCACCTGCATAAACATTTATTCAGTGCTGTACTCTCTATCTTAATATAAACAGCCTGAGAATTCTATATAAGTGGAAAATTTGAGGAATTTGTAACAGGTGCTGTCAGTTCTTCAAGGCAAGCCAGGTTATGGTATAAATAACGCAAGGATTTCTGGAACTCTACCATACTTGAAAGGCATCTAGCTTGAAAGTTATCGTATGCCTTCTACACCAATCAGAATAAAGGATTGTTCTTACAACAATTCTGATGTTCCTTCATTAAAATTATCTCCAAACTCTGCTATACCGACTCAGTTACACCAAAGATTATTTTCTTCATTGAAAAATAACTTTCTGAAAGACTAGAAAGAATCATGGGTGTGTTGTATTTTTGCAATTAACTGTAGTTTTCATCTTAGCATAATTTCCAATATAAATTGGTGATTGCTCCTATATAGAATATATTAATCTCATTTTTTAAATAAATTCCAGGTATGATAGAACATGGTCTTACTGATTGCTCACAGTACCGACCAAGAAAAAGCACATCAGAGGAAGTTGGACAAGAAGTTTCTCCTCCTTCCAGTTACTTTGTTTCTTTGTCTGCTCTGGCAGTTTCAAATGCCAATTTTGACACAGTTGGGGAAGGCAACCAAGAAAGAGATACCCAGAGAGCAGATGTACCTTTATTTCAAGTTGAGCATCAATCTAGTGAATTACATGTCTGCCAGGATCATGGACAATATTGGAAACCTTCTTTACCCACTTCTCCAGAATCTTCTGAAAGTGACTGGGAAACCTTAGATCCTAATCTCCTAGAGGATCCTAACTTGAAAGGAGGAGAATGTGAAATTACTTCAGTAGCAGGACAGACTGAATTTCTTCTGAAGGAGTCAGTGATTTCCAAAAGTGTTCCAATTATTGTTCAGCCTCAGCCTAATACAGGACATACAGTCCTTGTACCTGGACTTATTTCTGGTTTGGAAGAAGATCAGTATGGTATGCCATTAGCTGTCTTCACTAAGGTAATTCCTGTAGTATAAAGTGGGACAAACTTTAGTTACCAAGTGCTGTTTTAAATATTTTTCAGGAATAAAGGGAGCATAGAGGGTAGAAATATTTTTCACTTCAGAAAAACAGGAAATAATGTTAATAATTTTGAGTAATTATAGACAAACAATCACTGGAAGCAAACTTGGAGATTAAAAGCTGCTGAGGTTGCCTTCATCTGCTCTAGTAATTAATGAGCAATTCTCTGTAATTTTAGGAGCTCTTTCAAAAAATGTCGTGTCACTACAATAGATTTATTTTTGAAGAATGTCAGGGACCTTGATCATAAAATGCTTTGAATAACAATTGCAGAAAAGTGAAGATATCAAATCAAAGCTGCATGTTTTTGTAGTAATGGATTGATGGAGTGGATAAATATATTAAAAAGGAAATGAACTTAAGTACAATATAGACTTTCAATTATAACTCTCCTGGTAATATATGATATCCTAACAAAGCCAGTAGTGTCCAGCTTCTGGAAATCCTTTAGATAAATTGATCTTAGAGCAGGGGTTCCTAAAATGTTTGCCATCATACCTCTCTTATTGTAATCTTAATGTAAACACCTCCTCTAAAAATCCAAACACCAAATGAATACAAATAAACAATGAAAACAATATTATGCTAGTATGTGACCATAATAAAGATTTGGTTGATAAAAACCAAACAAATACATTTTGGCAAATATGGATTTTGTCAGGGTTTCAATCAATGCTCTTAACAAAATCAGGAGCCCCAAGCCATTGTGCAAGAAAAAAATCCAGATGTTTATTAGGTGTGCCATGTCGGTACAACCTAGGTGAATCCAGCTCTGACTTCACCCAGTTTGCACCTTGCTTCTTATTGCCCCCTCCCCACAAGGTGTGTCACCAGTCACATTCCCCAATGAAGCAATTTTGGGGGTCGTAGGTCACTCCCTCCAGCCATTGTAGGTCTCCATGGAGATGGCCTTGACTTCAGATGGCTAGGATACTTTTGTTTTGACTGAGGTGTGAATTTCTTGATACAGCTGCGAGGCACGATTTCCCACCCCCCTGCCTATGGCAACTCGGGAGCAGGCCAGGAAAGCTTCACAAGTTGACATTTGGCCTTGCTCACTTACTGAAGGCAACCTATGCTGAGCAAAAATAATTTGAGTACAGATATATCTTTTAAGGGTATGATTCCCCCCCAGCCCAAGTTTGGTTGGGTTCTCTTCATGGAATCTGGCTATGAGGCGATAAGCTTGGATTTTTCTGCTCTGTGCCCAGGATACCTCCGATAGAGGATAACCCTTCACTTGCACCTCATAATGAGTTGGCCCCCTATGATCATTGGATCCAGGGGCTCATAGGATGGTCTCAGGATCGACCTGACCACTGGTTTCAAGAGGCTGCTGTGGAATACCAGATGTATTTTTCCCAGCAGCCAGGGCAGTTTCAATTATACCATGACTGAGTTGATAATCTTTACTAAGGGGAATGGCCATTAATTTTGGTCCCAGCTTCTTGCTGGGGCATTTTAACCTTAAGTATTTTGTGAAGTGGTACACCCCAACTGAAACGGCTGTTGTGGGGTTTGATGTTTGTCTGCCTGTTGCTTATAGGTCTGTGCCACTTTAGCTAGTGCTTTCTTGATGTTTTCCCATGCCGCTTTTAGCGTTGACAGCCAGTCAGTCAAACTGACAGAGGAGGGAGCTTCCCTTGAGTATTCCGGCATTGGGACAAAGTCCATACCACTTACTATCTTGAAAGGGGTTAATCCCGTGCTGCTGTGTACAGCATTAGTATAAACAACCTCTGTGAATGGCAGAGTCTACCCAATTGGACTGTTGGAAGTTCACGTAGTACCTGAGGTACTGTTCTACAATGGTGTTAAGTCTCTCTACCCCCCATTGGTGCTTGGATGCTCTGCCACTGACCACGTCTCTTTTTCATAGAGGCACAGATGGTGCAGCTTTTTTACATAACTGTCCATGTCTTTTTTCATGCCAGGCCACAAGAATTGTCTCCTCACTAAGTGTATAAAGTTTTTAAGAATCAAAATTGGCCCACTGATTTGACATTATGGCTTCTCCGGAGGATTGAGGTCTACAGGGACTCGGGGACATAAAGTTTTGCCCCCTTCCATACTAGGTCCTCCCTTTTTGTCAAGATGTGTTGGTTGACACGGAACCAGGGGTCTGCTTCCAGTTTGGTTTTGAGATTCATGGTTCGAAGGCTTGCGAGTTGGTCTTGCTGGCTGTGGTGTTGTTGGTGGGTGGTCACTTGGGCCATGGCTTAGGGAAGGGGACTGATGGCATCTACTACCTCCTCCCGCCCGCATTTGTATTGGGGCATGCAAGAGAGTGTGTCAGCTGGGAAATTCCTCCCCCCACCCCCGGGATGTGTTTAGCATGAAGTTGAATCAGTTGAAGTATTGAGCTCAGCAGATTTGTTTGAGTGATAGTTTCTGCAGTGTTCTAAGGGCCTCCAGATTCTTATGGTCAGTCCAGACTTCAAACGGTTTCTCTCTCCCCCCCTTCCAAAAGGTGGCCCAGGTTAGTAATGCCCATCTTACTGCAAAAGCCTCCTTTTCCCACACTGCCCATCGTCTTTCCATGTTAGTGAGTTTACAGGAGGTAGAGGCACAAGGTTGTAGTTTTCTCTGACAATTTCTTTATGGTAAAATGGTTTCCACCACCATGTCACTGACATCTGCTTGGATGACGAAGGGTTGTTCAGGGTTAGGATGTTCCAATAAAGATTCTTTTGTGTTCTAAATCCCTCTTGGAAAGTTAGGTCCCACTGTAGGGGTTGCCGCAGACTGGGCTTCATCCCTGGGTTCCCTGTTTTTAGGAGGTCTGTCAAGGGTTTGGCAATTTTTGCAAGGGGGGGGATGAATTGCCTGTAAAAGTTTGCAAATCCCAGGAAACTTTGTAACTGTCTACGTGTGTGAGGGGGCTGCCACTCTAGGAAGGCTTGTATTTTATTGGGGTCCATCTCTATCCCCTCATTTGACGCTCAGTAGCCCAGGTAGTCTAGCCACAAGCAATGAAATTCGCATTTTGACAGCTTGACATATAAGTTTGCTGCAAAAGGTTTTCAAGCTAGGGGTACGTGGTCGTCTATGGTCTCAGTAAAGATGAAGATGTCTCCAGGTAGATGAGGACCTTCTTATAGAGATGCTCATATAGCAGTTTGTTTATTAGCTGCATAAATACCACTGGGGACCCCTGCAGCCCAAAAAGCATTACTTTGAATTAAAAGCTTCCTAGGGGGCAGTTGAAAGCTGTTTTCCATTTGTCTCCTCCCTGATTTGGACTTGGTAATATGCTTCTCTGCGATCTAGTTTAGTAAAGACCTTCCTTTGGCCAAAATGGGACAGCATGTCCTTCATGAGAGGGTATAGTTTGTGCATGCAGATGCCGTTAATCCCCCTGAAATCCACCCATAATCTCATAGTTCCATTGTTTTTCTCTTTAAATAGGACTGGAGCTGCGACTCATGGCTTGGCCAGTTCAATGAACCCTCTTGCTAGGTTTTTGTCTATGTATTTGCACATTTCTTTCATTTCCCAGGGCGTGCAGTTTGGGGAGCTTGGCACCGGGGATGATGGCACAGTCTGTTGTGTGGTGGGAGGGTATGACATTGCACTCAGTTTCACTAAACACTTCAGCAAGATTCTGGTATTCTACAGGGATCCATTCAGTCTCTGGGGTTTGTTCAGAGGTGACCACCAGTTGTTTTGACCACCAGCTGTGGGCAATAACTTTATTTGCTGGTACGGAGGGGTTTGGGGGCCTCTAGCTATCCTCAGCCTCTGTTTCCCTTTGCCACCAAATGGTCGGGCCCCATTTGTCTACCCATGAGAGCTCCAGTGTCATCACCTCTGTCATTTTGGGAACTATTATGAATCAAATTGATTCCCAGGGGTCCGCTAGCTCTAGCCTCACTGGTTTGGTGAGATGGAGGCATGCCCCCCCCAATAGGGACCCATCAACCTGCTCAAACTTAATTGGGTGGGCCAATTTCTTTGCTCTCATCCCCAGTTTCAGGACTGTGGGTAAGTTAATCAAACATCTAATGCAGCCTGAGTCTATTAGGGCTTCAAACATGGCGAGAGTCCTTGTTTTGGGGATTGTGAGATGTATCAGGAAGACGAAAGGGTAAATAAATTCACCCACCATCAGGTCGTTTTCTCCCTCGTCCTAACTGTCATAGGGTCCTGGTGATTGGTCATCAGCTGGAATCCCCCTTTGACTGGGTGGGGAAGGGCCTCTACAACCTGGAGGACTTTTCGGGACTTATCGTCAGCACACCTGGGCCTCGTTCCGGTCACGCCCTGGATGGTAGCTCTGACTTGGGTTTCGGAGCTGGAGTTGCACAAACTGATGGAAAGTGACCTATCCCTCCGCATCTGTAGCATTTCAACTGGTCTCAGGGGAGGGTTGGTCTTGGGGCCAGTTGAGTTACCACCATATACTATCAGCCAGGTGGTCTTCACTCAGGCTGTCCTCTCTCTCTGGGATTCGGTTGCCTCCACATATCATTGGTGCACAAACCACAGTCAATCTTTATGACCACTTGAAATCAGTCAGAGTCAGTTTGGAATGTCCTGATAGATGGTGGCTTTGCTAATTTGCTTATCTGGGCTTTTTCTGAAGAAATGGACTAGTAACTCCTCCAGCCAGGGTGGTAGCTTTCCCATGATCCTTCTGAACTCACGGATGTGTTCTTTAATGGGTTGCCCTTTCTGCTTTAAATTCTGAAACTCAGCCTCTGTATATAGTCTCCTCCACCTCCTCAAATCTGGCTTCTAGCTCTTGCAGGAATTTGTCGATGTCCTGCAGTTGAGAAGCTCTCCTCCTATGGAGGGCTGCTAGCCATTCATTTGCTTCTCCCTCTAATCCCATGGCAATGGCATTCACCATGGCTCTATGCGATGGGCAGACATGTCCATAATGATCTAGATGGACTCCAGCAAAGTCAAGGAATAGAGCCAGTTGATCTGGGTCCCTATTGAACCTCCCCCTGAGTCAAGGTGGCTCATTCAACACTGCCACACCATCTCATTGGGTTTCATCTAGCTGCGCCTGGTGTGCTTGGCGGTCTCCATCAACTCTAGCTCATGGAGGGGGGGTTCTCTCTGCCTGTATTTGTTTTGGGGAGTTTCCTTGGGGTTTTGAGGGCTTCTAGAGTTTTGTGATCAGTCCAGACTTTGAAAGGGATTTTACTGCCTTCTAGGAAATACCTCCAGGTTAAACACGCCCACTGAACTGCATAAGCCTCTTTCTCCTAAATGGCCCACCTTTACTCAGTCTCATTCAACTTTTTGGATGTGTTAAGCACATGGTTGTAGTTGGTTTGCTCATTTTTCTGAAGCAGGACCGCCCCTACTGCCACATTGCTGGCATATGCTTGTATGATGAATGGTTTCTTTGTGTCCAGGTGCTGAATTGGCTCTCCGTTTTAAGTTTCTCAAATGCAGCTTGACATTCCATTGTCCAGTTCAAAGGCCGTTTCGGTTTTGGGTTGCTCTCCCACTTTATTTTTAAGAGGTTGGTAATGGGGAGGGCAATCTGAGTGAAAGTGGGGATAAATTGTCGGTAAAAATTGGCAAATCCCAGGAAGCTTTGTAACTGCTTATGCATGCAGGGTGGTTCCCAATCAAGTTCAGCCTGCACTTTTTGAGGGTCCATTTCTACACCCTGATGTGAAATGTGGTACCCCAAATAATCAATTTTTCTTGGTGGAATTCACTTTTAGAGAGTTTAGCATAAAGTTTGACGGAGCGGACTTTGTTTAAAACAGCTCAGACTAGTTTTACATGTTCTGCTTTGGTCTCAGTATATATTAAAATGTTGCCCAGGTAAATCAGGACTCCCTTATACAAATGCTCATGTAGCACTTCATTTATTAATAACATAAACACCGCAGGGGGCCCTTGTAACCCAAGTGGAAGCACTTTGAATTGTTAGCACCCAGGGGGGTGTTAAACACCACTTTCCACTCATCCCCCTCCCTAATTCTGATTTGGTAGTAAGCTTCCCTAAGTCCAGCTTTGATTTAAAAAAAAATTCCCTTTAGTGAGGTGTGCTAGCATATCTTTCATCAGGGGGAGAGGGTACATGTTCTGCTCACTCATTGTATTTAAATTTCTAATATCCATGCAGAGATGTTTTGAGCCATCTTTTTTTTTCTCTAAATAACAGTGGGGCTGCGATTTTCGATCAGGCTGGCTCGATGAAACCCCTTGCTAGGTTTCTCTCAATGAATGCCCTCAGTTCTTCCAGATCCCTCGGGGACATGCTATACCTCTTGGGTTTAGGGAGTTTGGCACAGATATAAAATTCTGGGTAATATATTCATTTTGATTGTTGATATTCTCCCTATTAATGACAGTTGTAAATTTTCCCATTTCGCCAAATCTAGTGCTATCTGCTGCTTAAGTTTGATATAATCATTCTCTTTTAGTGTACTACATCTTGCTGTCAAATATATCCCCAAGTACTTGATCTTATTCATGATCTGAATTTTCAATAGGTCTGCCAGTTCTTCCTTTTGTCTTAATAGCGTATTCTTTGTCAAGATCTTTGTCTTATCTTTATTTATTTTCAAATCAGCCACCTTTCCATATGTCTCTATCTTTTCTATCAATTTTGGTGCTGTTTCTAGAGGGTCTTCTAAGATGAAAACCAAATCATCTGCAAATGCTTGCAGCTTAAATTCTTCCTTTTTGATTTTCATTCCTTTTATATTCCTTTCATCTCTAATATTTCTGTTTAGCACTTCCAAAGTTAAAACAAATAACAAAGGTGATAGTGGGCACCTTGTCTTGTTCCTTTTCTTATATTGATAGAGTCTGTCAGTTCTCCCTCTATCAGGAGGGCAGAGCTGGCGTCGCGACGATATGTCATGCGATCTTGGAGGTCTGAGATTGCTGCCGATATCTTTGCTCCTGGACGGTCCTATCGGATCTAAACCATCCTAAAGAGACAGTGAAAGTGAAGAGCGCATCCTATCGATCCCAGGGATACCGCAAAGTCCCTGGTAGATCCAGGAGAAGCTCTTCTTGCCAGTGGCAAAGAGGTAGCCATTAAAGCTGCTGAAGTTGGGACAGCTTCAAAACGAAAGAGAACAGAAAGAGAGCGTGTGCCGGTTTGGTGAGAACTTTTTCTTTATTCTAAGATCTGAAAGGACACCCTAAGGAAAAGAAAGAATCTGTAAAAGTTTTGACAGAAGTAATTAAGTGGCGATTTTAAACAGGAATGTCAAAAGTAATGTTTTTTTCTCATTGCTGGATTTTCTATACATGATCTTATATTTTTAAACTGGACTGGTTTTTTCTTTTGCATCTATTTTTTTTTCTTTTTGATTTTGTAACATTTTAGGCTAGAGACTCCCTTTTAGTTATTTCTTTTTAAAAATATATCTTTTTCTTTTCTTTTTTTATTAATTCTTATTATATTTTGCTTGGAAAAGGAGGGGGAAAGTGAAAGCAAAGAAACTTTGTAACACTGCCAACTAGAGACTTGGAAATATTCTATTTCTCCTGTGACCAGACAAAGCTGAGAAAGAAAGAACTGAGACTTTTTTTCAAGGATATTGCTATTTGATAAGATAGAGGGAAGAGCATGGGAGAGTATTATTGCAGGTGCTCTTCTGGGTTTCTATCAACAGCTGGAGACTGGTGTTGAAACCTAGGGGAAAAAAGGTGATAAGTTTTTGGAGAAGAAGTTATAATAAGAGCCTTGGATAATTAAACAAAGTGCAGTGTGCTCTTTCTACTTTTTGTAAGTTGTGCTATCCCTCCTCACCAGCTTTATTTTATTTCATTTTATCTTTTTTTTTTTTTTTGCAATAGCTATTTGGATTTTTGCTTTGTTGAAGCTTGTCTTTGTTTTTCTTTTTGTTTGGAAGTCCAATTTCTACGCTTGCTTTTTATTTTAAAGGGAAAGCTTTAGTATTAATGTTTCCTTTTTTTTAAGGGAATAGCCTTTTTTTCTCCTTTCCTGGTATTTTTGTTTTTTCATCTACCTTTCTGGTTTATTTTTATGCACTCTTTTTGATTTGAGACCTCTCAATTGGATTAAGGTATTGAGGAACCTGAAGAATTTTTCCTTTTCTTTTTTTCCAAGCCTTTTTCTTCATCTAACTACTGATTGGATTAAGGTATACAAGAACCTGAAGAAATTCTGTCCTCCCTTTTTTTTTCTTCTTCTTTTTTTAATCATTACTATTTGGCTTCTTTTTTGTACTATTTTTATTTCGAATTACAATTGGTTATTTCACTATGGGATTAAGGTTTAGAAGAACCTGAAGATTTTGAATTGCTTAAAATGAGTAGGAAACTTACAGTTCCCGGTTCTTTAACTTCTACTTCTTCCTCTCCACCATCTGGAGGACAACGTTCAATACAGACAATGTTAAAGCAAGAAAAAGTGACTCTGCAGATGATTATGCAAGGAATTCAAAATATTCAAGCAAGATCAGAGAATATTGAAAAGAGAATAGAGAACATTAAACAAAGAACAGAGAATATTGAACAGATAACAGGAAAGACTGATGAAAAAGTGGAGAACATCCAACAAATGATGTTGAAGTATGATGAGAGATTCCAAAAAATTGAACAAGAAGATAAAAAAGAGACAAGAAGATTGGAGATATTGATAATAGATTAACAGTGGTTGAACAAGATAAAAGTGGTATGTTCAGATGGGAGATGGATAGATCAGAATTCTATCTTAGATTCCAAAACGTAGAGGAAGAAAAAGGACAAAACTTAGCTGATATAATGATAGAAATACTGGCTGAAGCTTTGGAAATAACTCAAGAGAAGATGATGGATGGAATAGATGAGGTTTATGGAGTTTTCACAAGATATGTGATGAGAAATAGCTTACCAAGAGAAGTTCATATTAGATTTACAAAGAAAGCCATTAAAACACAAATATTGCAAGTGGCAAAAGAGAAAACATTGAAATATAAGACAAGGAGATTGTGGTCTTGAAACAAATACCCAGAAGAGAGAGAGATGAAAAGAGAATACCGATTCCTGACTAAAATGCTACTTAAAAAAGAGGTGAATTATAGATGGCTGATTCCAGAAGGTTTAATATTCACATGGCAAGAACAGAGACATAGAATTGACTCGAGAAAGCGGAATTATTTTATACAGAATTTTTGGGAGGGAAAGAGGAAGAGGCAGAAAAAGAAATCTCACTAATTGAATTCCAAGAGGACTGCCAAATGGCGATTGAAAAAGAAGAAGGTGCAGTAGGTGGAAAGGTGGAAGCCAAAGAACAACGTGAACTAAGATCTACAAGAGTTGCTAAACCTAACTACAAAATATAACCAAAATATAACAATTAATATAAATGGACTTAACTCAGCCATTAAAAGAAGGACAATCTTTCATAAATTAGAGAAATTAAAATTTGATATAATTTGTCTACAAGAAGTACATATTAAAAAACAATATGAACAATTATTGATACAGCCCAAACTAGGAAAAATATTTACTTCCTTGACACAATGTAAGAAAAGAGGAGTTGTTTTATATATTAACGAGACCATCCCAGAAAAATTGATTTATACCGATGATGACAGAAGAATATTAATGGTGGAAATAATGGACAATAATACGAAAACACTCCTGATTGCAATCTATGCCCCGAATGACAAACAAGAAGAATTCTACAAAAAAATTACATATGAAAATAATTGAGCTGGACTATGCTAATATAGTTATGATGGGAGATTTTAATGGAATTGTAGACAATAAATTGGACTATACAGCACAGAAAGCAATAAAGCAAAACAGAAAGACTCTCCCTAAATCTTTTTTTTTAATGGTAGATGAAATAAACTTAAAAGATACATGGAGAGAAAGAAATGCTAAAACTAAACAATACACCTTCTATTCAAATAGACACTTACCATGGTCCAGAATAGATGTGATATGGATGTCAACAGAATTAATAACTAATATTCAAGAAATAAATATTGAAACAAGTACTTGGGCAGATCACAATCTAATGACAATTAAATGGAAAGGACAAAAATGAAGATCTAGATGGATGTTAAATAATACTATTTTAAAGGAAAAAGACTTCACACAGTGGATGGAGAAAGAATTGCCTTTTTTCTTTAGAGAAAACAAAAAAGAAGATACATCAATTCAGAATGTATGGGATACAATGAAGGCATATGTAAGAGGCTTGATAATAGACTATACAAGGAAAAGAAGTACTATGAAAAGATTAGCCTCTAAGGCCTTAGAGGATGAGTATAAAAGACTTGAAAAAGAGCTACAGAAAATGCCACAGAAAAAGGACATCAAGCTAAAAATGGATATAGTTAAACATAAAATGGATCAAATAGAAAAAGAAGAATTAGCACAGAAAATTAGAGGTGCTAAACAGAACTACTTTGAAGACGCAAACAAACCAGGTAGATTGTTAGCATACAAATGGAGAAAAGAGAAAGAATCAAGGAAAATATTGCAATTAACAGATGACCAAGGCCAAGTTTGTATGGTAGTAAAGAGAAGACGGAAAACATTCGAGACTTCTATGGGAAACTATATATGCAAGAGAATATTGATGAGGAAAGAGTTAAACAGTACTTACAGAATGCTAATTTACCTCAGATATCTAAAGAGACTGAAAAAATGTTAGAAAGCAATATAACAATGATGGAGTTAACTGAAGCACTCAAGAAGCAAAATAATGGAAAGGCACCAGGCCCGGATGGGCTTCTGGCAGAATTTTACAAATCATTACAAGAATCGTTTAATCTTCCATTGTTAGAAGTTACGAATGAAGTTATGTTAAAGAAGAAGATACCTAAATCATGGTCAGAAGCCTATATTACACTTATTCCAAAAGAGGAGGCCGATCCATTACAAATTAAGAACTATAGACCTATTTCATTACTAAATGCAGATTATAAAATCTTTGCTTCAATATTGGCAGAAAGACTTACAAAATATCTAAATAATTTTATTCATCCTGATCAAAATGGATTTCTGCCAAAGAGACAAATTAAAGATAATATGAGAGTAATCTTGGACACCTTGGAATACTACAAGGCACATCCTGAAAAACAGATGGCTCTGATATTTCTAGATGCACAGAAGGCATTTGATAATGTGAATTGGCGATTCATGTTATTACTGTTGGAACAGATGGGCTTTGCTAGAAAATTTATTCAAGCAATAGAAGCTATATACTATAAGCAAACGGCAAATGATAGAGTGTTGTCATATATTTTTATTTAATTTTATATGTCATCCCTTCTACAATATATTAAATCTATATAAACAATTAAATTAAATGGTTTTCAAAATGGCTGCATACATGGATGCTGCAGTTAACCGTTCCTTCTTTCAATGTATGGTGTGTATGATTCTCTGTGTGTTTTGGATCCTTTCCTTGAGTGAATTCTGTGGGGCAAGGAGCATCTATAGTCGGCAAGCTTTGTTACAAATTGGACTGAAATGTGAAAAGGCTATTACAAATGATTTTATACATTCTCATAACATACCAAAGGAGGCAGTTAGGCCCTGGGGGAGCCATGGATCACTATTCCTGTAGGAAGGAGGAAGAGGTGGAGAAAGAAGAACAGGAAGAGGAAGAGAGGATGCCATGCTGGGGTTTTCTTTAAGCTGAGTAAGTTTCCACACAAGCCTTCAATTCCAAGTATATTTCTTACCAATGCAAGATCTCTGACTAACAAAATGAATGAATTAAGGTTACAGATTGCAAAGACTAAATTCATCAAGAACAGCTGTGTTTTGCTATTCACAGAAACTTGGCTTTGTTCACTCATTCCAGATGCAGCTGTTGAGCTGGAAGGCTACATAGCACACCAGCAGGACAGGAGTAGAGATTCTGACAAGATCAACGGGGGAGGTTTAAGCCTTTATGTGAACAAAAGCTGGTCTATCAACACAAAGACTGTAGACAGCCACTGCTCTATGGATCTGGAGTATATGACTCTTAAATATAGACCCATATATCTTCTGCAGGAATTCAGTGTGGTTTTGATTACTGCAGTCTATTTCCCACCTGATGCCAATACTACCATAGCTTTGGGATTCTTGTATAACATTGTTAGTAATCAGCAGAATAAGTATCCTGATGCTGTGCATATCATAGCGGGGGACTTTAATCAAGCTGATCTAAAAGAAGTTCTCCCTAAATTCTATCAGCATGTTAAGTGTGCTACTAGAGAACCAAACATATTGGACACAGTATATACCAACATCAAACATGGCTATAAGGTTATACAACTACCACATTTGGGACAATCAGATCATATGTAACTGCTTTTAGTACCAGCGTACATCCCTCTTGGGAGACTGGCTCTGCCTATAATAAAGTCAGTGAAATCTTGGCCAGAAGATGCTTCTCAACAACTTCAGGATTGTTTTGAGAAAACCAAGTGGGACATCTTTTACCACCCTGACCAAGAAGGGCACACTGCAACTGTTCTGTGCTATATCATACACTGCATAGATACTTTCACTGTGGATAAACGTATTAGGATCTATCCCAATCAGAAGCTAATCTGAAGAAAGGTATTTGGAAGGCCAAGATTGATTGTAAGAGGAAGATTGAGGATAATTTTTATAGCAATAACATGAGGCAGGTGTGGCGGGGGATTCAGCAAATTACAAACCATCAACTGACCAATGTCATCCCTGCTGAGGGGGATGCTTCATTGGCTGAGGAACTGAATCATTTCTTTGCTTGCTTTGAAATGGAGACATCAGAGACAGATAAAATACAACCACTAGCCAATTGTAGCCCCCACCTCATTGTGGAGGAACAGGAGGTGAGCAGCATTCTGAGGACTGTGGACCCTAGAAAGTCTGCCGGTCCTGATGGTATATCTGGCCGAGTGCTTAAAGACTGTGTTGATCAGTTGGCTAGAGTCTTTACCAGGATCTTCAACCAGTCTTTATCCCAGTCCACTATTCCATCTTGTTTGAAGTCTTCCACCATTGTTCCACTGCCAAAGAAGTTCCCTATCAATAACCTCAACGGTTACAGACCAGTGGCACTCATTCCTATCATCATGAAGTGCTGTGAGAAATTGCTCTGCCGGCACATCATTTTTGGTCTTCCGCATACATTTGATAAACACCAGTTTACATACAGAAAAAATAGATCTACAGAGGACGCTATAGCCATCAGTCTTCACACTGCTCTGACTCATCTAGAACAGCAGGGGAGGGCTATATGAGGATGCTTTTTGCGGATTTTAGTTCTGCATTTAACACAATTCTTCCATATAGACTAATGTCTAAACTTCTGGACTTCGGGCTTTCTAATTCAATCTGCCTTTGGATTATGGATTTCCTGTCTGGCTGCTCACAGAGGGTCAGATTAGACAATCATACCTCTTCAGCCCTTATTCTAAACACTGGTGCACCACAGGGTTGCGTGTTGAGTCCCTTACTCTATACTCTTTATGTGCATGACTGCATTCCCACTCGTGCTAGTAATATTATTGCTAAATTTGCAGATGATACAACCTGCATCTCTGTATGGTTTGCCAATTGCACAGTGGCAGATAAGAAAGCACTCCAGAGGGTTAATGTCATTGCCCAGAAGATCACTGGTTGCCCTCTCCCCTCTTTGGAAGAGCTTTATAACTCCCACTGCCTTAAAAAAGTTCAAAACATTCTCAAAGATCCATCTCATCCTGGGAACTCTTTTTTTAAACTATTACCATCTGGCAGACAGTACAGAATAATAAAAACAAGGACGAATTGTCTGAAAAACAGCTTCTATCCCAGGGCAGTAGCTCTTTTGAATTCTGCTGTATAGTGCAGTGTTGGTGTGGTGTCGGGGGTTTCCGGTTCAATGTGTGAAGGTTGAAGGATGTGTGTTTGTGTTTATTTTCATGGTCATGGTCATGATGTGCACTGAAGATGGTGTTTCTTTTTGTTGTGTGAGGTGCAATGACAATAAAGTAAACTAAACAATTGAAAACTGATGTTAAAACCTCTGTCTTGGTTGCTGCTTTAAATTTAGAGAAAATAGGGACCAAACATAGCTCCTGAAGAAGCATTTTTCATAGTCATGTAGCAAAACAGAAGAAACTCCTTTTTGTACAAATAACTAAACGTAATCAGAAGGCATGGTGGCATAGAAGAGTCTACAGTGTGTGTGTGTGTGTGTGTGTGTGTGTGTGTGTGTGTGTGTAGATAGACAGACAGACAGAATGGAGCCTCTGAGTATGGAGCAAAGATGGGATTCAAAAAAATTTACTACGGGTTCCGTGGGCATGGCTTGTTTGCTGGGCATGACTAGGTGGGCATGGCCAACTTGGCAAGGTGGTGCGGTGTTGAGTTGGCCATGCCAACATGACCAATGCTGCAGAAACAGGGTGATTTCTACATACCTTCCTCCCCCCGCCCTTGGGCTGACAAAAAAAAAGCCCAACTAAAAATCACGACTGCCTGCCAAGTTTGCCTGCCAAATGGGTTTTGTTTTGGGGTGGTTTTTGTTTTGTTTTTTGCCAGAAGCCCCTCGGAGATAAATTTGCACCACTAAAATATACTGTACCTTGTTGCAGCACTGCCTGTTGCTGCTGCGGGTGCTGCTGCAGCGGTCTGGCTGCCCAAGTTAAGAACCGCACCGGCTCAGGGCAACTATGAGGAGCAAGAGGGGAAGCCAAGACATTCTCCTAATAGCAGTCAACTTTGTTCTCTCTCACTCTGGTTAGGCGCTCCCGGTGTGCACAAGGAGCGTGAAGAGAGGCAGACTCCACGCAGATGCGTTTTAAAAGTCAAGAGAAGTTTGCCCAAGACTTGTCGTGAATTCAGGAGCTATACTGCTCCCAATGATGAGTTAGCGGCAATCTAATGAAAAGTCTTCCAGCTCTTAAAAGATTGACTTTAAGAGCACCCCCATGGAAGAAGCCGAGAATGAGAGCAAATGTAGTGGTGGCGGGGGTGACAGGGGCATGTGATGGATCCCTCCACGGTCCCCTCCTGGGTGACAGTCAGGGCTTTGGCACCTCCTCTTTTCTTCAGAGGTGTGGTGTCTGCCTCCCTTCACACTCCTTGTGAAAGGACACACAGCCCATCACCCCTGCCACTACTACATTTGCTCTCAGTTCTTGGCTTCTTCCATGGGGGCACTATTAAAGTCGACCTTTAAGTAGTCCCAGAACATCTGCTCGCTTGCACGGCACCCGCCCCCCTGGGGCACGCTTTCTTCTCCTGGTGGATGCACCCCTCCAGCCCGGCCCGCCAGCAGGTGACCACATGCCCCGGGGCTTCTTGCCCCCTCCTTGTCACGAGATGCCTGCAGCTGCTGCATGCTTTTTTCAGTGCGGCTGCAGTCCAGCAGCCACACCGAAAAAGCATGCCTTGTTCTATGTGCCGGGCCCGGCAAGTCCAAGCAACCGGCACATAGAACAGGGTAGTGCCAGACCCTTGGAGAAGCAAAGCAGAGCCAGACAACAGTAGCTGCCTCTTTCACAGCACAGAAATCCTCCCCAAATCGGCCGGCTGGTCTTCACTTTTTCCACCTGTTTGTTTTGTATGGCCGAGGAGGTGGCCAAAGGGGCGGCTGCTGGAGGCAACTCTTTTTCGGTCTCCAGCCCCCTTTTCAGCACAGAAATCCTCCCCGAATCAGCCTGTTGGTCTCCTCCTCCTTGGCCATACAGAACAAATAGGCAGAGAAGGAGACGACCATCCGACCAATTCGGGGAGACTTCTTGCACTGCAAAAGAGGTGGCTACTGATCTCCGGCTTTGCTCTGCTTCTCCAATGGTCCAGCACCGCCCTGTTCTATGCACCAACTTGATGGGCCTGGCACATAGAACAGGGCATGCTTTTTTCGGTGCAGCTGTGGGACATCCACCCAAGCTGCGCCATAGCTGCCACATAGCTGCCACAAGCTAGGGGCAGGGAGCGATTGGGCGATCACGTTGGGGGCGTAGCCACCGGTTCAGCAACCCACACCAAATCACCGCTACCAGTTCATGTGAACCGGTATGGACCAGTTGAATACCACCTCTAATATGGAGGCATCTGAAGAACAATCTGGCTGTAAACTATTTAGGATTATCACCAACAGTTGAAATTGTGCTCATAAAGGAATTGACAGTGATTTGGAAACGATATGGCACATTTCACACTAAGTACAATTTCCAGATTAATTTTGAGGACAGTCTCATAGAAAGATGTTGTGCTAATAAATATGAGGTTTGATTTATTTTATTGGATAATTTGTTGTTTTTTAACTTTGGCAAATTTAAGATGTATGGACTTCAGTTCCCAAAATGAATTAATTTATAAGTAGTTTTTGTCCAGATACTCAAGGTAGCTGTCATGGAAATCACTCTTCATTTTATCTCCACAATAAATCTTTGAGTAGATTGGGATGACAGAGAGTAAATGAACCAGTGGATTTATATATTTGAAAATGGAATTGAACTTGGGCCCAACAGTCTTAGATGAACGTTTTAACTGTTATAACGCATCAATTGGCATTGATAGCTATTGACAAATCCAGTCTGGCTTAGAGCTGTAAAGCAGGGTCTCCAACTGCGCTCTGTTTGGAACTGAGCCATGCAGGTGCTGGAGCGAGCGCATGTATGGGCATGAACTTCCCCTCTTGCAAGTGGTGACCGCTTGGCATTGTACAAACAGCAGCTGCTTGCCCTCACAGCCTCCTGCAGCCCTCTGCCAGTGAAAATGGAGCTCCATTTTTGTTGACAAAGGGCAACAAAAACAAACTAAAAACAAAACAAAGGAGAAATGTTTCCCCTTTTGCATCTGAGCATGCAATAAGGGTCAGGAAAGGAGAAAAGGAAAGAGGAAAGACAAAGAAAAAGAAGAGAAGATGGGAAGAGAGCAAGGAAGGAAAAATAAGGGAAGAGGTGAAGGAAGAAAGGAGAATTAAGAAGGAGGGAAGGGAGGGAGGGAGGGAGGAAGGAAGGAAGGAAGGAAGGAAGGAAGGAAGGAAGGAAGGAAGGAAGGAAGGAAGATTATAATGAGGGTGGGGGATGGTCTGAGGAAAGTCCTGCCTTAGCACTTGGCCACACAGGCACCCCCAACACAAGTGACGTTGAACTAGCCATGCCCACTCCAGCCCCCTGAGGTCAAACGCAACCTGATGCAGCCCTCAATGAAATCGAGTTTCACACCCCTGATCTAAATGTTCAGCAACATTGGAAAAGGCAAGTTTTTTCCATTCCCCTTCCTTCACCAGCCTTTTTATACTGCTTGGATTTCTTAGTGAAGGCAATAGGTTAATTCAATGAAACAATCATCTATTGTTTCTTTAAAACAAAAATCCCAGAGTGGTAAATAAGCAATAGCTAATGCAGTAAATTATAACCATTGCTTTTATATTGTACATTAAAATTGTTCCTCCAATCCTTCTGTCTTTCTAAATTATAATTTCATCCATGATTAATATTTTTCTTTATTTTAGGGATACCTTTGCTTGCCATACATGGCACTGCAACAGCACCACCTTCTATCTGATGTAACAATCCGCGGTTTTGTTGCAGGAGCCACCAATATCCTCTTCCGTCAGCAGAAACATCTAAGTGATGCTATTGTAGAGGTGTATATTCTTTCCGTTATAATTTCTTATAGTAATTACTTCATGGAGCAAAAGACAACTTATGTATTACAAGGTTCTAATTAAAAAGTTTCTTAGATTTTTATAAAAAAATATTTGAGATTTTGGAAAGCAGTCATTTTATAATCACATGGCATACAAGTGATATATTTCCTTATGTGTTTAAAAGTGTGTATGTTATGTGCGTATATGTGCATGCATGCATGCATACAAGTGTAGATAAGATTCTCTTTGTGGATAAATTTATCAATAATAGATGGTAAACATGTTTAAAAAATATTTTCAAGACTGCATTTAGTCACTGTTGAAATGCCAAAATTAAACTAATGGACCTTTCTAATCAAAGATCTAAAAAAAAAGATTGTATTAGGAGCTAGTTAACACATTACAAATCTATGTATTGTTTCTTAAAGTAAGCTTTCATAACTCCTTGTAAATCATTAATACTTAAGTCTCTTGATAGTTACTATTTCTTGGAGTGCTTTTAGTTACACCAGATTTCTACTTCTTGGTTTGATAGAATTAGATGTGAGCACAGGAGAATCAGGTTGCCTGGACTACAATGAATTTGTGATGCATTCTGAAATCTTTCCATACAAGATGAAAAAGGTGTCTTGCTTACTTTTAGAAATTGGAATAAATAAGTACAAATGATTGCATATGCTATTAAACTCAGAAGCCAACATAATCATTTACATTACATTATGTATGTATTTGTGCCCAATAATATATCACTAGATATTAATTACAGTATAGCTTTTGGTAAGATGGAAATAATATACCTATGTTTATGATTACAGTTTGTGTTGTTTCAATCACCATCTCTACCCCAAAGTTTTTTCACTTTGAATTGTTCTCAATCAGATTGAGGAAGCTCTTGTCCAAGTCCATGATCCAGACCTTAGAAAAGTCTTAAATCCTACAACAGCTGACCTGAGATTTGCAGATTTCTTAGTGAAGCATGTAACTGAAAACAGGGATGATGTCTTCCTGGATGGCACTGGCTGGGAAGGAGGGGATGAATGGATTCGAGCCCAATTTGGGTTATATCTCCATGCCCTACTTGCTGCTACAGTACAGCCAGGTAAGTTCTGGAATATTTTGATCTGTAAATTTAAACAATCTTACAAAATACTTTGTAATTGTCCAGGAGAATCTAGAAAAGGAAAGTCAAAAAAATCCAGAGAGTAGGATATGGCCAGCTTAATTATTGATTGAAAGACATTTCCCTGTTAAAAAATATCGATCATTTATATATTCTCATGACTAATTAGTCTATGAGTTATTGTGAAAATGGCTTTTGAGAAACTAAATTGATTGAGCACAAACTATGGGTGGCATTGAGACATAATACTTCAATGTTCTGCACAAGTTCATCTCAACTGCCCTTGCAATCTAGTCTTGAAATTTTTGTCTTCACTGGATTAATCGAGATTTAGTCATGGTTAAAACCTCTGGAGTAGACTAGCTGAAATTGATTAACTGTGTTATGACTAACTTTTCCACTGATTTCAATGCATATGATCTAAATGTTAAATCTGTATCTAACCATTTCATTTGTAATCCTTACCAACAAGGGTCTGAAGCTTAAAGAAAAGGCTAGTTTTTCTCTGAGAGCAACACAAAATTCACACTAGTAAAAATTAAAATATTGTTAAAACTCTTTCTAAATAGTCCTATGCTGAGAGAGATAATGCTCAGGATACATGAAAAGAAACTATATTTAGTTCTTCAAAACCAATTGAATAATTGCAAAACTCCTTTTCCTGGATATTTATATTCTTCTGGATGGAATAATGGGTGATTTGAATTTTGTAAAGTAAAATTGATGTGTTTACTTTTTGAGTGAAGATACATTTATACTTTCGCTGATTACATTTGAAAAATCACTCTAATCCCATTTCTGTTTGGGTAGGGAGCCATTAACAGTAGCCCTTTCAAAGAAGAAACTACTTTTAGTAGCACTTGTCATCTGTATAATTTAGAATTAAATCATGCATGTTTTGGAATATGCAGGAAAAATTTGGCATAAAAAGAAACTATCAACTTTTTAACCATTTTGTTCCTTGACTAGATATTTCTGTATCCATCAGTCTTATGATAGTTTTATGCTATTGAGGAAAGGAAAAAAGAAGTCTTGCCCTTTAAATAATAGGCAAAGTTCTTTCCTTTTTTGGATTCAAATTTCCAGGCTGGGAGAAATGCAAAATGATTTGGTCAGCTGCTTGGAAGTCAGAATCAGTTTATTTATAGGAAGGCAGGTAAGAAATCTGACAGTGTTCCTAGGATTAATCTAATAAGTGAGTAGAAAAACCTCTCTTTTATACACTTCAGGTTCTTTGATTTGTAGGCGTGAATCTTTGAAGACTTTGATTTGTGTGTGTTGAATTTCTGTCTCTTTGGGATCTTGGTTTTATGGTCCTGGTCCTTTGTAGTTGCTTGTTTGCTATCATGTTTCCTTCCTGCCATGCTTTTTGGTTTGCTTTTCACAAGTTTTTATAACTTGCCATCTATTATATTTCTATGGGAAAAGATCTTAGCTAGTTTGTAGGGTTTTTTTCTCTGTATCTCATGCCTGTAATTTTCTCCTTCCTTTGTTGTGAAAAGTAAGCTGACTCCAGCTGTTTGAATAGCCCTATTTGACAAAGGGTGGGGGCTGTTTCCTTAGAAGAGGGGGGAATCATAACTTCCAACACTATCACGGTGAAATAAATTTCTTAATATATTAAATTCTAAATTCAAGTTAGCTTTGCCTCCTCCCTATTAAAGGAAGATTACATAGAAAAAAAATAATCTGTCTTCAGCAAATCTGAGATTGCTCTTCTATTTCAAAATTAGCCCTTTAGAAATAAACTAGTATTTCACTGAGGAGAAGGTATATATTCTTTTATTGCTTAAGAACAGACCACAATCAGTAGGTATACCTAAAGGATAGAAAGTATTACAACCCAGTCACTTTGCTCATTTTATTTAGCAGATAGTGAGAAAATATTGTCTGACTTTGGAACAGCCTTCGTAGCAGCTTGGAAGAATACTCATAATTATAGAGTGTGGAACAGTAATAAACACCCAGCCCTTGCAGAAATAAATCCTAGGTAAGATTATATCAATTTATATGGAAATGAAAAAGTTATGGTGATAGTGATAAACTTCTCATAATTTGGGAGTGTATTTGCTTAAAATCATTGGTGGTAAAATCTTCTGTTTCTTCCGCTGAGAAAGATTCTGCAAAGTTATTCCTGATTTGTTGAGCTCAAGTAATAAGCCAGAAAGTGTTCAACTTCCTTTGTCCTTAATAGTACCTAGCTAATTACTGAAGCAGCAGGATTGCCGGGCATCAGCTGTTTAACACACAGGGAGAGAGTGCAGGATTGCAGGAGAAGGTCAGTAGCAAACCCTCTGTGTGCAGGCAAAGCGTGCACTCACCAAACCAGTTGTTACACCGGTTGAATCACATCCCTGGTTCCCAAAGACAGGAAATACCTAGATTATTGATTCCTAAGAAGAGGGGAGGCAAAATGTTTTAATGTATCCCATTTCACACAAAAGTAATGGTTCATAGTTATAACTGAGAAAGTATATGAAATGGTTTGTCAGCTTACCTTTTCTCTCTCTCTCCTGCCCTACCTCACTTTTCAGTCATCCATTCCAAGGACAATATTCTGTTTCTGATGTAAAATTAAGATTATCACAGTAAGTATTGCTTATGTTTTTAGTCTATTATTCAGTTATGGCAGTGTTGGCTTAAAAAGTGAAATGGATTGATCAATGCTCAATATTTTATGAAAAATTAAGAATTTTTTGAAAGATTATTCAGATACTTCTAAATAGGCATATAGACCAAGTTTTAAAACTATTTAGAAATAAAAATAATGTTCAAATTCCTGGAAGCATTCTGAGATTGAAAAAGCAATAGATTGAGTTTCAAGCAGTTCCAAAATGGAACAAACAATTTTAAATTCAAAATATTTCAAATTCAAAATATCTTACCATTCTAGTGCTAATTATCTGCATCATAAATTAATACTTCAGTTTACTTATGCTTAATTGATACTCTTAAACATTCATATCATCATCATCATTTTAGCCATTGTCCACTGCATAATGAAGGCCTCTTCTGCATGTTTCCATCTAATACAGTCCTGACCTTTCTTTTGCCAGTTGGGCCTATAATTAATACTATTAAACATTACATACATGAAATTAGCAGAAACCAGTAAGACATGCTATTTTATTTCTTAATTTAGTTCTGTTCAGAACAGTGAACGTAGTAAGAAGATTGGAAATGCCATGGTTACCACTAGTCGAAATGTTGTGCAGACAGGAAGAGCTGTTGGTAAGTGATCCTCTTAACTAGAATCAAAGTGCTACAAATTCAGTGGCTGGACTATGCATCCTATTAGGCAGTGATGAAATTTATATGGCTAATGGCTTAGTGTTATATATAAACCCAGACAATTGACTTTTATTCCGGCTTGCAAACAAGAGACTGGGGAGAAATCTTCATTCCGCAAAATATCCTTCCTTTGGCCAGCTTTAAAATATTGGTTTTTTGCTGAACCATAAATTCAAATTTTACCAAAAATATTTTTTAACACAGGAAATTCATGAACCATTTAGGTCCCACATAATACCAAAAACCAAACAAACATTCCGTAGCAAATTAAAATATAAGGATAAAAGAATATATATGTAAAAGAAGAAGCAGGCATCCTGCGATCTCCAAAACTAAAAACTATATTTGTTGTACTTACTAAGCTTTTGTCAGCCTCTGTTGACATCGTCAGAGTATTAAGCTACCATTATAGAGACTCTGTCTTTACATATCATTAATCAATTTAGCCCTTGCACACATAATAGGCTCTTCCAACAGCCTCCTATCTGTAATTAACTTTTTTGTTTGGTCATGTTAGTCAAAGGAGGCTTATCTCTTGTTGTTGGTTCCTACCTTGTCAGATCCAGCCTGGAATGCTTATCTCTATGAGGGATGTTAACCTGCCAGTTATTGCAATTTGTTGCTTTGCTCGTGACCTTGTGGTCGGCCTGGCTCGTTCTTCATTATTTCTGTCTGTTATAACTTGAGGCAGCTCTGCCAGACTCCTCTCTATTTGGACAGGCCTTTGTACAAAATCCTTGCTTGAGATTGTGGTTTGGAGTCAATGAAATCATGCAAGCAATATCAATATTTACAAAGAATAAGGAAGAGATGCATACATGCACCAGTGCCATATAATTTATAATTAATGATTTAACAATACTGATGAAGAATCATGAAGCACACATGCCTAAGTATTGCAACACTTTGCTGTAAGCTGACAATGACATTATCATATTCAATTCTACAGGTAGTCCTCAATTTACTACCACAATTTTTTAAATATATTTTTATTGTTTACAACTATAAATATCAAACACAGTACAACCATTTTGGCATTATTCTGCCATACATACAAAAATATTATTAAACTATTAGCATTCATATTATTGATACAGTATTTTCATTCTAGATCTATTCATTCTAACTATTTTTGTTCCGACCTTCCCCTCTTTTTTGCAACCATTGATAAAACTTACTCCAAATATCATAATATTCTGATTCCCCCTTATTTTTCAATGCTAAAGTTAATTATCAGATTCTGCATAGGCACTTATTTTCCTTATTATTTCTCTTTCTGGTGATATATTTTTGTTTTTCCAGTATTGTGCATAGACCATTCTCACCGCTGTATATTATACCTTTGCTGTAGCTTTCTGTCATTATTCCTAAGAGAAATAGTTCTGGCTTAAATTGAATATGTTCTCCCACCATTTGCTCTACCCATGTCTGTATCAGTCATCAATATTTTCTTGCGTGGTTACATGTCCACCACGTATGCTAGAATGTACCTGGCAAATCCTTAGTTTTTGAATATTTTGGCAAGCCTTGCTGGGGGAAGATGCCACCTGTAAAACATTTGTATAGATTTTCCTTGTACGCTGTGGCCATTGTTAATTTTCTATTATTCTCCCAAAGATTCTGCCATTTAGCCAATTCAATATTATATCCAAAATTTTTGGCCCATGCCACCATTGTCTCTTTGACATGCTCTTCCTCCAATTTATATTCTAATAGATATCCATATAGCACCTTAATTTACTACCACAATCGAGCCCAAAATTTATGTTGCTAAGTGAAATATTTGTTAAGTGAGTTTTGCCTCATTTTATGACTTTTCCTGCCACATTGGTTAAGTGAATCACCGCAGTTGTTAAATTAATAGCATGGTTATTAAGTGAATCCAACTTCCCTATTGACTTTGCTTGTCAGAAGGTTGCAAAAGGGACTCTGCCACCATCATAAATGTGAGTTTGTTGTCAAGTATCAAATATAAATCATATGACCATGGGGATGCTGTGGTCATAAGTGTGAAAAATGGTCATAAGTCACTTTTTTCAGTGCCGTTATAACTTTGAAAGTTCATTAAGCAAAATGTTTTAAGTTAAGGATTACCTTTATTCCTAAATTGGATTATGTAGATAAGAAGACTTGACTCCCTATTATCATAATTCTCTGGTTATTAATAAATCAAAGACTATGGGTTTTTTTAGAAAATGACATTGCAGTCATAAGTGGCTTTAAGGAACAGTCTTCTCTAGACTGGATCTTGGCTCCCTCATCATCAAAGGAGCTCACATAAAGTGAGAACACATGTAATTTTTTTTGTTAAAATTAGTAAATCACTGTTATTCATATTTTTAGCCATAATTATTAACGTATACCAAGACAAAGGTACTCCTATACTCCCTATATAGAATTCAAATAAAATGTACAAATTATGGAGCACATACAATACATGAGAAGTATTTTGTATGTGGCTAAAAGGACCTCAGTTGTTGCAGTCAGAGCCACATTGGGAATGTGTTTTCTAAAATCAACGCACACAATTATTGCACCAAAATCAATGCTAGCAGTTATAGTGGCCCAGTGGTTAGAATGCTCTATTGCAGGCTAATTCTGCCACAGCCTGGAATTCGATCCTGACCAGCTGGAGGTTGATTCAGCCTTCCATCCTTCCTAGGTTAGTAAAATGAGGGCCCAAATTGTGGGGGCTATATGCTGACATTTGTAAATTGCTTAGACAGTGTTGTATAGCACTATCGAATGATATATAAATTTAAGTGCTAGTGCTATGGAAACTGACAGACTTCCAAAATTATGCTTTGATAGTACAGACTGAATTTCAGCTAGAGAACTCTTTGAATTGTTTCCTATTTTGGATAATGAAACATCTGCAAGAAAACAACCAAGCTCAGAGAGTATCAAGGACCTCTCAACTGTTGAACTACATAAGTCACAAACTGTATCAGAAGTTGTGGTCTTCCTGTTTCTTATCCACCTGTCTCTGGGAAACAAGAAGACTGCTGCCCAAGAATCTTGAATATATTGTAAAAGCTCAGAGAGATATAATTACCTTCAGTTCATTGAAGACCCTCAGCTTTTATAAAGTCATCTTCCAACCTGCAAAATATTTAAATATAGAAATGCCCAAGCATCGTAGTGGTCTATTTCTCCAGCAAAATTTCAGCCGTTGTACACAATGATTAAATATTAAAAGATTTTTTACCAAGTACCATATGACAAGGGTATTATGAAATAAAAGAGACTTCTGGTCATAACTCATATATTATTTGAATGCCAATTGTATAATAGAAAGAGAGATCAATATCCCTGTCTTTATTATCTAATAAAATAATTATCCAGATCAATATCTTAGATATATTTTTAAATGGCTTATTGGGATCCATATATTAAAACAATATATTTCATGTGTGGTAGGAACCCAAATACTATGTATAATATGGTCCTTTATTCAACCACAACAGTACAATTGAGAACTGTGAGGATGTGATTATGGTAAATTATAAAGGTGATGCAGAAATATGATTTATATATCCTTTTAATTCTTTTATTTATTCATTCATTCATTGCCTAAATTTATATAGCCACTCAAATATGTAATGCTGAACAGCATACACAGCACATATAAAAATAATAAAACAAAATAAACACACAACAATTTAAAAGTATTGAAACAATAATTATTATTTTTAATCCGTAACCTGTGTGGAAGCGTGCACTTATTTTTCTAACAATACTGCTACCTGGCAAGCTCCATAAACATATCACTGGCTACCCAGATCAAATGGCAGCCATGTTTTCAACCCTTTTGAAGGTGATCAAAATTAGGGCCAGTATGAACTCTGGGGAATTAATGTTATAGAGCAGGTGTCCCCAATCCCCTATCATGCCTTGAGCCATTTGGAACTGGGCTGCGGATGTGAAAGTACTGAAAACTCTGTTACAGGTATTTCTGGCTCTCCATCAGATAATGTTCCTTTATGGACTGGACCTGTGACATATCTTTCCCACCAGAGTTGATGGGATTGATGAGATTGGGGAGAAGCAGTCCCTCAAATAACTCAGCTCCATGCCATGCTTACTTTTATTTGGTTACCTGTGGTCTTATTGTTTTATATTTTATATTCTGATATGGCCTAATGGTTACTGTGATGAATAAAATATTATTATTCAGCCAGAAGACATATATTCTTAATCTATTTTTTTTTCTCCCATTCCCCCTCTTATTTTGTTTTAATACAGGTCAGTCAGTTGGAGGAGCACTCACCAGTGCAAAATCAGTAATGTCTTCATGGTTTTCTACTTTCACCCAATCCTCTCAAAGCCCTGGGGAATAATTCTTCTGGGCCAAGATCTTACATTTCTTTTAAAAAATCAAAAACCTTTGCTATAAAAGCATAGGCGCTTGAATTCAAGCTGCATGAAGATGAGCTGCACCACATATAATTTGGCAAATGTTTTTATACTCCTTTGCTTTCTTTTTGAACCTTGTTACACCTTTATTTTTTATTTTGGAGGATGGTGATCTATGTCAATTTAGCTTTTTCAAATTAAATTGTTCAGCATTGTTTTTAAGAGTTGAATTATATTTCAGTATGGAACATGATAGTGCATATGGAAATAATATTTCAACATTTAATACATAAAAATATATTCAATTTGTATTTGTAATATCTTTTCCATTCTGCAAGTCCAATGTGCAGAATTTTTTCCATATATATGGAATATATTTCCATAAATGTGTTACAAATGGAAGTAATTGTCAGTGGGGTAATGTGAAATTAATGAGATTTAAATTAGTTAACTTTTCACACTGAATAGTTCTAACTACTGTTTTTGTTAATGGGAATGTAATGCAATTTCATGTTATATTTAAGTATCTCAATCTAAATACTTCTAACAAATTATCTACCTCTCCTCAATTAAGCTCTTTTTTTCCATAGCTTCTATAATATTTTATAGTCAGCATGTGTTAACTAGGAATTTTTGCTTCATCTATATACACGTACATTATGTTTAACCTTATTCAATCATTTTGGGGGAAAAAAGTAGTCTCACTGATGCCTATGAAAACATAATATGACCCAGTTTAAAACAACAACTTAACAAAATATTTACTTTGGGACCATTTTCATTTTGAAATAATCCCATTGTCACAATTGGTCATTCTCCTTTTCAGAGTTGATGTAATGGTAATGCATAGATTGTTAACAAAAATTATGACAGCTGTAAGTAGATTATTTATTAGGTTTCTAGACATCTGAAGATTAAAATTACTAGTACATTATTTCTTTCTTGGCTGCATTTGATCTTGTTTACCATAATCAGATTTTTGTATTCTGAATTTAAGAGAAACATATGATTGTATTTTTCTAAATAAATTTATTTCAAATATATTCCTAGTTACAATTAATGTCCACGATTTCCTTATAAAGTAGGAATGAGAATGCCTGTTATCAAATTTGTACTAGCAACATTCTTGTCTATTTACTGTGCTGTGTCAGTTCTGAAATTAGATATTTAATTTCTGCAATTGCTTTAATGATTGGCTATATTATCTGGAGTGAATGGAAATTCTAATTAAAGCTCCATCATGAAAACTTGTTCTATAATATTGTTCTTATAATATAGATTAGTTTATTGTACAATAAATATCTAATCTATTCCAATTTTATGAAAACTAGTAACCAGTTTTGGCACCCCAAGCATCCATGTACTGTCTTTATAAAGATTAAATAGAATATTTTATAGATATATTGCTGCATAATGTAATATATGTTTAGAAAGGGCAGCTAGTTCCATTGGAAAGAAGCTAATTGCTGTTTCCAAACATTTTGATAACTGAAATGCAATGAATATCGTGATTTGTCAAACAACTGTTCTTTTAATAGTGCATTACTAGAGTAAGTTCTTAAAGTACAATTCTGTTCTGCACGTATAACTGTTAACAGGGTTGTCAAAGAAATATTTTATCACAAGAACTTGCTGTAATCCTATCAATAAAATTGAATTTACAGATAGCTGGACAGACTATCCAGCTATTGACTAGAGTTTAAGCACAATGAAAGTACCATATTTTTCAGATTATAAGACACACTTTCCTCCCCAAAAAAGTGGGTGGAAATGTCTGTGTGTCTTATACAGCAAATAGGGGCCCATTTTTGGCCTCCCAAAGCCTCCGTGTTCTGTTTTTGCCCTCCCCAGCGTCAGACTCTGCAGGCCAAAAACGGGTGCGTTTTTGGCCTCCAGAGGCCTTTGCTCCCCGGCATCAGGGAGGTCAAAAACAGGACCCACAGAGGCCTCCAGAGGCCAAAAACAGGCACATTTTTGGCTTGCAGAGTGCTTCTGGACATCGGGGAGGGCAAAAATGGGATTCACGCAGACAAAAAAATTATTTTCTTGTTTTCCTCCTCTAAACCAAGGTGTGTCTTATAGTCTGAAAAATACAGTACTTGTAGTAATGAATAATTAATTTTGAACAAAAAAGTGGAATAGAAATCAAATACACTGTAAAGTAGTTGCTTTTGAATTTTAAATGCTATCATCACATAACTTTGGTTTGATTTTTGTTCTGGTTTGGTTTATTTTGATTGTTGGGAGTTTGTTGATTATATACACTTTTTACATAGAAAAATTACAGCTTTTTGAAACAAAGGTGACAATCCCATGCAAGTATTTATAATATATGCATTCTAAAAGTTAGTTCACATACTGAGAATTTAAGAAGAAATATTTAACCATATCGGTAAAGCTAAAAAGTCATCATGTATCAATTTCTGATCCTTTATGCATAAATCACTGATTATGATATGACTCCAACATATCTTTTTAATGATGGGACTGATATTTCAAATTATGTTGCTTCAGTGATACATAAAAATGCAATTAATATGAACAGTGTATCTTTGTATTCCAGCCAATAATGACTTCTGTTCTGGAATTTGAGCCTTGGGTACAATTCTTTAAACTCCATCAGTAGGAAGTGAAAATTAAAAACTAGGTTTTACTTAAAAAAACACTAGGATTTTATTTTAGCGTGTCAGTTTATCTACCTAGTGTATTCCTGTGGCATTGTCATTCATTGATAAGTACTACACAAATGAAGTTTATTCTTCCAATTCCATTTTTAATTCCTTATTTTGATGTTTTTACTATTGTGCAGATAGATCTTATAACTAAAGTCTAATTTAGCTTTCATTGTGTCTTATGAAATGGTTTATATCATCAAATGGATCTTATTTTATTGTGACACGGAATGTGTTTGTGACTCAAATATATGATAAAATGAGTAAAATGAGACACTCACGCTTTTTTCTACAGATAGGAAAAAATGTGAAAATAAAAGTTGCATGTAAAAGGAATAACTGTGTGCAATCAATATGCCATGAAATCTCCAGTTTCTGAATATATTATATGTACCCAATCTTACTGTGCGAACAAATGATCAAGAACAGATAATGCGAGTATTTAATAGATATTTTGAACATCATGTTGATGCTACATATGCATGAACAGGTTAGGATCAGACTTACGGTCTCTTGCTATTTTGAAGTATTTTTGTTTTAGCACTGGGATTTTCTACTGTGAAAATATATATTTGCATCATACACAACAGATAACTAATATTAGTTTTTAAAACTTTTTTCAAGCATTTAGAAATGTGTATCATATTACAAAATGAAATAAATACTTAAACCTCTTATCTAATTTATAAGTCATTAGAATCACAAAATTAACTTCTGGACATACAAACATAGTTGTCCAATCATGAGTTAACTGAAGTGAAACATAATAGTAAAAATTAATTGAAAGCAACCCATTATCAGTTCTAAAAAAATAAGTATATATTGGATGAACAAAATAATTTATTTTTAAGGTATCTGAAGACATGTTATTTGGATAATATACTGTAACAAAATATGGCACATAGATTTCAGTACAAGTCATTATTTTTGCTATGTAGAAACATTAGGAGCAGATTTCACATGAGAAATTAACAGCGCTAAAAGCTTCTGAACTGATGAAATTTGTGTTATAAAGATAACAAAAATTAAAAAAAAGTGAAACGCTAAAAGTGCTTTACACTTTACCATCTCTAATGTTCTTCGGTGGATACAAATTTTAATATCCCCAAAATCTTTTTCTATTGAACATGTATGATGATATAGCTAATGGAAAATGCTTATTTTGTCTATGAAATGACAATAAAAAATATAAAGTCCACAAAACATTTTAAGTCTTATCCTCAAGGACAGGAGTGTCAAACTCAAGGTCTGCAGATCTGGCCCACCAGGTGCTTAGATCTGGCCCACGGGGCTACCCTGGAAACTGGGAAGGACCAGCCCATGGTGCCTCTGCCAATGAAAATAGAGCTTGGGAGTGCTTCACACCACTCTTATGGGCTCTGTTTTTGTCAGCAAAGGGCTGTAAGAGGCCATCGCAGCTGAAAAGAGCCCAGGAGGACTGTGTGCAGCCCTCATGAGCTCAGTTTTCGCTGGCAGCGCTAGCAAAACAAACTGCTAACAAAACAAACTACTAGCAAAAGTAGCATATGATCACAGGAGTGACATTGAGCTAGCCATGCCCACCCTGGCGCCCCAAGATCAAACACAAACCTGATGCATGAAATAGAGTTTGACACCCCTGCTCTAGGCAATTTAGAAAATAACTGTTTTATCTCTTATTTTGCTTTTGCCTTGGTATCCCATTCTACTATAGCCTGAATTACCATTTAAGTCAGGGGTGTCAAGCTCAAGGCCCATGGCTCAATGGGCTGGATCCAGCCCACAGGGTGCTTAGATCTGGCCTGTGGGACCACCCTGCAAACAGCAAGGGACCCACCCACAGTGCCTTTGCCAGCCAAAACAGTTCGGGAGGGCTGTTTGTGGCCCTCAGAGGCTTCATTTTCAGCCACGACAGTCTCCAGCTCTCTGCCAGTGAAAAGCTCGGAGGGACAACATGCAGCCTGGGCAGGCCAAGTGATGTTGAGCTGGCCATGCCCATACTGGCCACACCACCCTGGCTCCCCAAGATCAGACACAACCCTGATGCAGCCCTTAATGAAATCGAGTTTGACACCTCTGATTTAAGTGTTAATCATGGTTTCAAACTTTTCTTATACATACTTGCTATAAAGCAGTTTCAGGTGCATATTTTTTAAAAAAACCTTATGCTGTTTTGCTGTACAGACGCACCAGAATCTTAGATAATTTCCATAAAAATAAAGATCCTAATTGTATATACACCCTTTACAAGTTTATGACACCAAATATTAGCTCCAAACGTCCAGGTAAGCCACCAAAGACTAAGGACTGTAAAGTAGGTGGGCCTAATCACATATAGGCAGAACTCTTTGGAGAGTATTTTTTAAAATAGATGTTCCTGGTTTTGAATTTACATACTATACCATATCATTTGTTCAAAATGGTGTGACAGTTGAGTTTAGTTACCATGATCAGATGCTCTCAGGTTGACAAAAGGATAACATACCTGTATACAACTAGATCCTTGTCTAAGAATTTTTCAAATGTTTTTGAGCTGAGGAATCTGATGGTTTTAAAAAAAAAGCTATAATCCCTGATCAAGAGTATTACTCAATATTAGATGTTACATGTCTTCTTTTAAATTTAAGATTGCAATTTATATCTATCTAATATATATATATATATATACACACACATACACACCCTCACACAAATTTATGAGTACAGATTAGCATAATCTCAATGCCTCCCTTCCACAGACAATTTTATATTTACATTTTTACAGGGACAAAACCAAAATCAAAAGGAGCCCAAATTAAAGAACAAAAGGATCAGCCATATTTACTACTTTAAATCAAATGCTTCTTAAAGGGAACTATTATAATCCAACACCAGCATGCTCAAGTATAAGATACCTACCTTATACAAGTTTCTGTGACCATATATTGTAACTTCTGCCATTCCTCCTTTTAATGTAAATCTCTTTAGCTGGGTTTGTTTTGTTTTTATTTTCCAAGCAGCAAGAATTGGCTTATTCAGTGATCATGAAAAAGTATTCTAATTAGTGCTATCACAACTCTGAAAGTTTTGCTACCGCATTCCATCCTAACCAAAATAGATAATTTCAAAAATAGAAAGTTTTTAATAAGCTCTTGAAGAATGAGTAATTGACTCAAAAAGGGACGATAGGTTCTAAATGCTTCTGATTCCATTCTCAAAATTGGCTGATACAATCATATAATTTCTATGATTTGGGCCGAATATCAGTTTTCTAGTTTTTGTGATGTCTCCTATGAATGATGGCTTATCCACGTCTTCTCGAGGCCTCAAGGGAAAATGAAAGCATTCCTGGCACGTCTGGTATTGTGGACCCTAAACTGCTGGCAGAACATGTCTTGGCTGGGCAGAGCTCGCAGACCAATGAGGAAGAGAGGGAGGAGCTGCCAGTCTTAGTGAATGCTAGAGTGCACAGGGCAGAGATCTGCCAGACTGATGGGGAAAGGCTCCGCCCCTCTTAATGGGCTATATTGGTAGAGGTTATTTAGCACAGTTGGCAGAGGGAGGCATTGCTAGAAACAATGTGTGGGTCATGGCCAGATAGTTGTTTGTGTTTCCAGGATTCTGCAGCTTGTGGATGTAATTTAGTTGCAGTGTTTATTTTTGGAACCTACCCAGGCAAAAGCTTTATTTCTAAGACTGTTTGTGGTTTGGCTGTAAGTTTGTTTTCCTTTTGGTTATCTAACTGGTTGCGAGCCAATTACGAGCTTGTAGCTGGGGATTAACTGAAAACCTGAAATAGAACCGGGGGATCAGACTGAATAAACCTCTCTACACCAACCCTGATGTTTGGGTGAGTGGGAGCAGCATATGTTTACAGAGACTATTTGCAAAGCAATATAAGATCTATTCTAAAGATTAAAGAAAATATAGTTACTGATTTGGAAGGAAGGAAGCAAAAAGCAGGTGTAAGAAATCCCAGGGACAAAAATAAATGGCTGAAGGCGAACAGGAAGATTCAGTATACTGTTTGACTGTATTTACATTAGTATGATTTTGTGTAATAAGACTATGAATACTGTCTATGAAGAAGGCCTATGTGTAAAAGCCTGCATGGTCTTTAACAAATACAGTTTTTACCACGTTATTCTTCTGTCTTCAAACATTTGTTTACTTCCAAAGAGAAAGAAATAATAGAAGTCACTTGCTCATCTTTTTCAGATTTTTCTGAACAGTTATACTGTAAGTATTAATATTGTAAACAGCAATTTAAAAAACTGTTCTTCAGTCATACTTCAGTAACTCGAGATAAATACACAAACGTGTGAGGGGGGAAAGAACAAACTGATTCTTTTTAATAAATTAATATCATTCAAAATACAGTGCCAGAACATAATTCAGTTGAACATGCTAGTATGATCCATCATGAAGTATCTGGTCTCATGTGAGATTGGTGGTGCCTTACTTCTGATAGGGGTGCCTGGGATTAATTCCAGAGAAGCATCAGACAACCACTCCTCTGCACAAAGTATTCCTGAACAAAAGTTCTCTCCCCCAACCCCACAGAAAAAAAATAAGAGACAAACAATGTAAGGATATTTTTACAAAGACATAACTACAGTAATGTTAAATTAACAAAAATAAAGACACTATACTTTTGTTTATACTGGGGTAGGGGAAAATAAGCAGCAAGAACTAATATTCATGAGCCAATGTTTCTGAAATACAGAACATGGAGCTATTTACTGATCAAAAGCTCCACAGAGACCCGCACTTGGAAGGGCTAGCAATTCTTACTGCAAACCCAGCAATATCACTTCACACCTGGTAAACTACCAGCTGCTCGGAAGACCTGTATTCTAAATAAACAGGTATAAGTTAGTGAAAATACATGCACCTAGTCATCTTCATCATCAAATAGCTCGACTGAACCTGCAGTCATTTTGCCCTGCATATCACCATAAAATGGAAGATCTACCCTTCCTATCATAGGTAGATCCATGGGATTTTATTCTTTTACATGGTATTATTACACCAATACAACTGTGTGTATTGAATGCAGCACATTTCATTCAGCTATACAATCTATATAACAAGCACATACAGATATTTCCAGAACTCATTTAAATATAACTGGAAGGTATTTTGAGCAATTAATATAACATTCTAGAAATAGAAGCTGCTTTGTGAAAAGTTCCAGAACTCACTGTTTTCGCAGGAGTAAAAATTTAGACAATAAGCAGAGACTTTAAGCTTGAAATATAGATACATATAGATAATACATATAATCATGATACATATATGATCATACACATACAAACATATCACACACCTAAACATCTGTGTGTGTGTTGTGTGTGTGAGAGAGATTCCATCAACTATCAGAGGGACTGAGATTATGGAAGCATATCTAGTAAGATTTTTTACTAATTTAAACTCAATGGCCACAAAAAAAATTAGGGCATACATACAAGACAAGTTAACATTTCATTTTGCAGCTCTAGTCTCTCAAATACAATGTTCATTAGTTACAGGCATGCAGTCTTTGAATAAGGGAGCTATACAGGTGGCAGTGGAACATCTTCCTCAATTTCAAACTCATCATCTGTGTAAGGAAAGACTAGGTATGATGGAGGTTTCCATGTGGACTCTTCAAGACAAGATGGATATAGTTTTCCCACAGTGCATCGGAAGTCTTTTCCCAAATCCCAGAGTACCCGCTCAGATATATCCTGTCGCAAAAACCAACGATCAAGTTCCATGTCATATTGGTATGTAGCATACTTGGCTCTTTCATGCATATGAGTTTCTCGTATGAAGATACACAATGAGTTAGAAATCACAACAGCTCTGACACAGGGATCAGAATAACGCTTGGCAGGAATTTTGGCGGTCATTTGCCATTCATTTTTATTCACGTCATAAACTTCCACTGCTAAGGAAGGTCCAGTTACAGCCCGAGGACGTAATCCTATACCAAGATTGCCGCCAACATGCAAGCCTCCAATATAAAATATTTTATCCCGAAAAGCAGCAGCTGAAGCAAAGCATCTATTAGTTTGTCTTGTAGCCATTTCAACCCAAGCATCTGATCTGGGGAAGTAACAGTACATCAAATTGTGTGCCATTACATAAATGCAATTATGAAGAGCAACGGCTGTACTCCACTGCCAAGCACAGGGCAGAGGGCTTACCATAGTCCATTCATCTTTCTCAGTATCATATCTTTCTACAGTTCTTCTGTCAAGTTCTCCACCAACACTGTCTCCACCAATTGCATAGATAAGACCTTCACAGAAAACAAGAGACGGCTTTATACGAACAAATAGCATTGGACTCTTTGGAAACCATGTATTTTGTTGGGCATCAAACCAGTAAAAACAATTCACAGTACGGAAGGCAAATTGAAATTTGCTAGTTTTGCCATAGTTGATTTTTGTACTTTTCAGTGGGATTTGCCCACCCGCTATATAAATATCATTATCAGGAGTTACAAGTGTCCCAACTTTATGGAGATCAGCAGGAGGACTGCAGAGTTTGTAAACTTTTTCAGCCTGTGGGCTGTAACATACTGAAGAGTAAAGGTTACCAGGACTTTCAGCAGCAGCTTCAATGAAGATCATCATTTCCTCTTTAGTCATTCCAAGTCTTGGTTTAAAAAACTTCGGCATAGATTTATACAACCCTTGAACCACTACTGATTTATCATTTGGCGGTAAGCCTTGAAACCAAGCTCGTTGTGTAACTTCAGAAAGTGCATCAATTCTTATTTGGCTAAGAACTGATGACAAATACTGTGATCGGGATTCGGTATTATACTCCAGCCACAACATAGCAGCTTCACGAACTGTTTCTTCTTTTTCCACATTTAAATTGTCACTGCTCAAAATATCTATCAACAGATCATGTGAGAGCTGCATGAAAGCCTCTTGGTGATATACAAGTGTAAACTTGTGTTCTACCATTCTTTTAGCACTCTGTTTTAACTCCTCACAACTAAAAAGATCAGCAAAACTCAAAAGCCGCACACAGTTTTCAGCATTAATTTTTTTAATTAAATATTCCTTACACTGATGTAACACATCATCGACCTGCAATTAAAAAGATGTATAAATGAGAAGTGATCAAAACATTTTCATCATCTTCATACTTGTGGTTAATGATGAAAAAATGGATTGTAAAAATCTTAATTTCTATTTTCTGTCATATATTAAAATATTGGGTATCACATTAATCTAGGACTGTTTACTGTTAGCAGATTGTGGAAAGAATAGAAACTATCAAAATTTCTTTCTGAGACCAAATTGATCAATAGGAAGTAATAATACTGTGCAAAGTATCTAAAAGGAACTTCACAAAGTATATTGTGAAATACAAGCAAAGCACCCTTTCTTGAACTGTGCTAATGATTTACTTCCAGTACCACTGAACAACCAGAGAAAACTTTCAAAGAAGCTATATTGAGACTGCTGAAGAGCATAGTTGCTTTTACATTTTGAGGTGTGCTTCAATATATCCCAGTTATGCTTTCTAAAGTCTGACTTCACTTCAATGAATGCCTTCCACTGATCTAGTGAATAGGACTATGCAGATGATGCTCCTGATTTAGATACAAGTACAAGCATGTTCACTTTGCTTTGATGGGAAAACAATGAAGCTTGGAAAACCACACAGCTGCTTTAAAACAAAAGAATCTCATACACATTTCTGCACATTCTAAAAATCTCTTTCCAAGAGGTGAACCTTAAGAGTTCTAATTTTTCCCCAAACCACTGAAATTAATGCAAGAATGTCTACTCTTATGAAATTTTAGCTAGTCAGAATGAATTTCTGTACCAAGAAAGGTATTTTCCACTATGCATTTTTATTACTGAGGAGACTATTAACATCTCAGTAAGCAATAATTTTTTTCTATTATTTCTATATTAACAGAAGAGATGTCATGACATTTTAGTGTGAGTCATAGGTATCTAAATCTGCACAATAATTATTTGTTTAAACAGAAGGGTATAGTTGGAATTTCAAGAGTTGTTTTCATTTTTTCTTACCAATCTTGCACGTTACTTTATTGTTAAGTACAGTATTCAATTTTATTAAAGATATAACTTAGGAAAACATGTCTTAGAAAAGTTAGTATAAAATAATCTTACCTGTAGGAAACAAGCTGTTTCATAAAGCTGTTCAACTGTTGTGTCATTTATTGCCAAATTACCCGTATAAGCATAAGTTATTACGATCTGAAAAGTAGTTGCATCAACATTCCTCAGATGAATATGTGTTTGCTTGCTTTCACTCAGACCGCTCATGAACATTGCCCTGGATGAAAAAATAATATTGTAATCATCTTTAGTTCCTATGTAGTTGTTCCAGTATTCCAAAAATGGTTTGTGAATAGCATTCAATATGATTATCTTGTAAACTATTGATTCAAAATATATAGTTGTACGGTCTTATAAAAATTAATCATATTTTAGAAAGTCATAATACCCATATACCACCCATTGTCACTTTTAGAAATGTTAGCATTCAACACTACACACTATTTTCATTGCTAAAATAGAAAAATGCTTTTACTGTTTTCCCTGAACTATCAAAAATTAATTACAGATAGTCCTCGACTTACAATAGTTCATTTATGACTGTTCAACGTTACAACAGCACTGAAAAAATTAACTCATAACCATTTTTCATACTTACGATCATTGTAGCATCCCCAGGGTTATGTGATCAAAATGCAGACTCTAGAAAACTGACTCATATTTATGATGGTTGCAGAGTTTCAGAATTACTTTTGGACCTTCTGACAAGCAAAGTCAATGAGGAAGCCAGATTCACTTAATAACCATGCAACTTACCTAACAAATGTAGTGATTCACTTAACAATTTTGTCAAGAAAGGTTGTAAAATTAGGCAAAATTCTTTTACTAAATTGTCTTACTGAGTAACAGAAATGTTGGGTTCCTTTGCAAGTTTAAGGCTACCTATATTAAGAGCTGTTCAATTTTGTTCATATTAGTTCATGTTATAATTTCTGATGTTTAGAAAGCTAGAATCTGTTGACTCCTCTCCACAATGGCTGAAGAGTAACAACTTGCTTTCTCTTACTCATGATCATGACTCATGTTTGCTGCCAGAGCTGATTCTTTGGCAGTCTTGCCCCCTGCATTGGAACAGGGTCACTTAGGAATGATTGAAGATGACTTTTGAATGGATGTGGACCTACCCAGAAGGGAGAATCTTGAAGATTGCAACTCCTTGAGGGAGCAGCTGGAAAATCAGTGGTCTTTTTTACATCTCTTCCTACCAGCAGAATGTTTTCTTAAGCAGAATGTTTTCTTAATGTTTTCTTCTGGGACTTTTAACTTCACATTTGTGAAAATTTTTGTTCTTATTTTTAAAGGTTAATTGGTTGGCTGAATGTTGATTTATTTCAATCCCCCGCTGGATTCCGTCTGGTATTTTTTTTAGATTTTCTTTTTCTTTTTTTATTTGACTGCTCTTATCAATTTTTGCTTTTCCATATGGAAACATGGCATATGTCTCTGGATTTGTATTTTATTAACCTGAAAAAAGTTTTGGGACCAAAATAGTCAGAAAATATCTTTGTAGTTTAGTTGTTCCCTGCTTTATTTATCCACTCCACTGAGCAACAATTACAGAGAGAAGGAAGAGGCTGTCTTAGGGGAGGGGAGGGGAGACAGAGACTGCAGCACATGCAATCTTTAGCTGATTTTTTTCCCCAAATGTTTTGATGAACTAATAAAGATCATGGAAAACATTCTGAAGAAACTGACCTTAAATACTTTAAATCCAGAAAAAAAACTTGTTTTAAAAATAGCAGCTTCAAAGCAAGAAATAATAGACTCAGAAGCAACACAGACTGTGGAAAACCTTCTGAACGAATGTAATTTCCCAGTAGTAAACCGGTCGTGAAGAAATATAGACTTAGAAATAACAGTGTCAACTTCATACACCTTCCTGAAGCTCAATACTGTGCTTTTATATAATAGCAGAGAACTCTCTGGTAGCAAGAGAATGGTAAAAGGGCTTTTTAAAGGGGTCTGAAGGAGAATGGGAAATTGACCTATTATATTTAATTGAGGAACAATCTTATCTGGTTATTTTTTAGAAGATACATTAGCTTTGGAGATTGGACTTATTGTATTCAATCAATCAGAAATTGATAAAAGAAGATATAAAGAAACAAACATATTTGATCCAGGACCGGTTAGGGTTATTATTTGAGATGATTTGGGATTAAAGCCATGGTAAATTTTCTATGAGTTGATTTAAGTTTTTTAACACAGGGTTTTGGAATTTCAACCTTGTTTTTCTGTTATTAATTTTTATTAGATTTATAATTTCATATATTACCATTTTTCCTGTTAACAATTTTGTTATTAATCTAGTATACAGATGACTGGCTACCAATCTTTAGATTTAGTAGTTTAATAGTTTAAAATTCTTCTTGCCTATTTTGCAAGGGGTGGAAAACTAACACTGATGTATTTATATTAATCAGCATTCAATGAGGGCAAATATTATGTGTTAATCTTTTCTTGTTTTTTAACATACCTTTGCTTTTCAATGTACTCTTTATTGTGGGTTTTATTCTTTTAAATATTTCAGCAGTTTATATTTTAACTTTCTTTGAATAATCTAAAAAATTGTCTGAAAAAAAAGCTGGAATCTGTTTTACCAGAGATACTTGCCTAGTTTCCTCTACAAGGAAGCAAGCCATAGAAGAAAAACATTCTATCCCAATATCTTGCAAATCAATGCAGAATATATGGACCAAGCCTTAGGCTTAACTAACACTGCAACCATTTCATAACAAATCTTATCAAGTAACTTTACAGTTATCTAGTGGTTTCCTATAACTGGAAGGAGGGCCTATGTTGATGCAAAATATTATATAAATTAGGCATGCAGGTGGATAAGCTTTAAGCACCATCTCCTATTATGCGAAACACCCCTCTAAATAGTGGTGAGATATGCAAAACACCCCTCTAAATAGTGGTGGGATTAGAATGCAATATTGCAGACAAACCCTGCCCATAGCCTGGAGTTTGATCATGGTGAGTCTCAAGGCTGACTCAACCTTCCATCTTTCTGAGATCGGTAAAATCAGGATCCAGATTGTTGGGGTAAAATGCAAATAATGTTCACATTGTAAACTGTTCAGAGAAAGCTATAAAGCAGTATAGAGCAGTATGCAAGACTAAATGATATTGCTAATATACTTTGGAGAATACTAATTGTCAAATTCATGGATATAAATGTTTTACATTGTATTAATGGTATCCCATTCCAGTTCAAATAAGGGAACCTGTAGTCAAGTCTGTTTGCTTTCAACCTTATAATTGGCCTAGTCTTCATGTTGCCTAATACTGATCAACTTTCCTTCAAAATCATTTTATATCCCTAGTCAAGATAAGCTTTCCATTTCAATTTGTCTTTAAGATTTACCTTTTTGAGATTTCTTTTAGTTAAACACTACTGTCTTCTTCATTTATAACAGAAACAATGCCCTATAAGCTGTATGTGATCTCAAGAGATTCCAGAGATCTCCAAAACCTGTTATTAAATTGTAATTTTAAATGACAGAGGGAAAACATTATTAAATATGTTACTAGGGAATAGCCATAGCACTTAAGACTTATATATCACAGAGCTTTACAGCCCTCTCTAAGTGGTTTACAGTTAGAATATTAGGTCATGGGTCCTCATTTTACTGACCTCGGAAGGCTGAGTCAAGCTTGAACCAGTGAGGATCGAACCTCTGCCAGTCAGCAGAATTAGTATGCAATACTGCATTCTAACTACTGCACCACCACAGCTCATTAACTCATTAACTATATTTTAATTCAAACCAAAATAAATTTTAAAATAAACTGCCCACCAAATTAATGAGTTGTTTTTGAGATGTCAGATAAGTCAATAATTAAATATATCACATAAAAGTGGCGGATTGCAGCAAAATGCTTCATTTATACATATTTCATTTGTCCAATAAAAAAGTTAAAGTTGAGCTAGATAGACAACATAATGGATGGACAAATTTGAAGAATTTTTGGTTGCAATGTTGCCAGTTTTCCTCTGAGAGGGTGTATAAGATGTTTTGAAATTCCAAAGATACATAGGGATTTCAAAAATTTGCCTATTCCTCCCTCATCACATGACTATGTTTAAATAAACCTCATATATTTGATGTCCATTTTTATCTTCCATATTGTGAATAACCCTGAAACACTTAATATGCATTATGTTCAATTTTTTCATATTTGTTAACCTGAGTTTAAACTGCATAATAACTTAGTTCTTCATTTATTTCAAGTTAGTGGTAGAATGCACAATACATTATTCAGACATATTTTGGATACTTGGGAAAAATAGCGTTACTATAAACACATACCTGAAGTAAGAGCTGCACGTAGCAAGAACCATCTTATGACATGGGAATTCAGTGCCCTCAACAATTAAAACAATGTCAGTTAGCAATTGCTGTTCGTAGAATGATTTTAACTGTTCTAACAAAGCAACAGCATAGTCTGTGTTGATCTGTATTCCTTCATGAGTAGACATGACTGCATTCCATTTAATATCTCCAAGACAAGATTAGAGAAAGCCAGTTGATTTCAGAAGAGATCAAGCTACCTTTCCTGAATAATTAAGAACTATAGAGAGTACTATATGAAGTGTTTTTAAGCTTTCTTAACATACTTATGGATAATAGATTGGCCTGCTGAATTGAGAATGCTTCATATTTTGACCCATTCCTAGAGTCTAATACATTGACCTGATGTCCGTATATTCTCCTGAGACTTTCAAAAATAACTGACAAGTTCCTGTTGAGATCTCCAGTGATGCAGCACATGGGCAAACAAACGGAATTTGTGAGGTAGATTTTCTTGAACCATCTCTTAACAATGACTTGCAACTAGAAGGGGGAAAAAAATCATGTCAGATATTTTTTCCTAAGCCAAGCAACTATGATTTTGCCTGAAATAGTGCCTGGTATACCACTTTCTACAATTATCTGCTTGTTTTATGAAGGACAGGAGCAGAGGTTGTTCAATACTTTCTCAAGATCAATTTATTAGGAACATGGACAACTACAATTGAGATACTAAATAAACAGTACATAGTATATAAAAACAATCAGAATTTCCTTTAATTTCACTGAGAAAATATACTAAAGCACTGATTTAAGATTCCATAAAAATGTAAACTGACCACAAACTTCAACAGAGAGATCATTTGATTTAGAATCAAATATTAATCTAAAGTCATAAAATGGAAAGCTAACTATCTAATTTCACATGTTTAACATTCAAAAATTTTAACTGAGGAAGGACTACATTTCAGTTATTCATTATCACATTAAAATATGATAAAACATCAATATTCTTTGTAAAATATAATCTATTTATTGTAAAAAAAACCTGTGTGATCATGCCTGCCTTCTCCAAAACCTGCTAGGACATATCTGTGATTTATAACATATAGGTATATTAAATACCAAATAAATTTTAGCCTGAATCACTGTTTTTTATTCCCAGTAAATAAAAGTAGATATTGACAAGCATGTATAACAAGTAGGGGTACTTTTGACATCCCTTAAGTGTTACATTGCAAAGCAGAAGTTTTCCAACAGTTTGGAGTAGTTTTAACATGATAACCCCATCTTTCTCTCTTCACCACAAAGAAAAATTATTATAAATTTTAGTATCAAAATCAATTGAGAGATTCATTAAAATTGACAGCTACTCACAAGAACAGCCAAGCCAATTCAATTCATAAACAAAATTTGAAGTTAGATTGAAACAGATCTCACTAGTGCATTTGTGTAAGTGTAGATACCGGTAATTCATTTGCATTTCCTCATTCATTTTCCCCAATAATACAATATCTAAGATTATATAATTAGCTAAATACACAGATATTTAAAAGATTTTGAGATTATGAATATGCAATTATTCCCTTGAGGGGCTTTCTATCCAGGCATCCTTTATTTAAGTATTAAGTTTAAAAAAAACCAATCACAAGCTGTTGTAAACTTAGGCAATTATCTATGTAAAAGTTCTTTCCAAATCTTAAGAGATAAAATAAACCCATAGCATTTTTACTGTAGAAACTGAACCAGAAAACATTTCCAGCATAATTAGAATTGTAAATCAAAATGAATATAAATTATTTTATATTAGTTATAAAAATCTAATGAACTACTTGGAAGCAACTACCCTTTGGCCACCCTTACAGGTTACATGTTATGAGAAAAAAATGGAAGAGGAAGTGCTATGTGCAATACTTTCACCTGTATTTTAAAAATAAATAAATAATTGTACAGTGGACTTCACCAATTGATTTTAGCAGATCTCCAAAATGTTTAACTTTGATGGAAGCCAGTTTAAAGAGAGCTTTCAGATCACAGCAAATTGGGTAAAGCAACACTAAGAAGATATTGATAGAAGAAAAAAGAGCCAGAGAATCATGTACTGGCAACTCGTTTTATCCATCCACATTCTCTGATAGGCATCTGAACTTTCTCAACTTTCTCACAGATTCTTTAAATGGCCTTAAATATTTTTTTAATATTTCAGCTAATCCCAATTTATTTAAATCCTATTTAGGTTTGACAATCAAGCCAGTTCTTACAATCCTTTTAATCCTACTCATTCTGCTTGTATATTTCTTTCAATGTATAGATATTGGATTTAGTCACAGGCAAGCATGAACAATAATGTAATAAGAAGTCCTTGGTGGTCTCCAAGCTTGGTTGTTTTCTTGCAGACGTTTCATTACCCAAACTAGCACTGATGATGTTACCTAGTTTGAGTAATGAAACATCTGCAAGAAAATAACAAAGCTCAGAGACCACCAAAAACCCTCATGTCAACTCTCAGCTACAAATATTTTCCTTTGTTGATAAAATTGTAAATTTGCAACAGCCTATTTAATTGGGATTAATATTTATGACATTCTGGGAAGCTGAAGCATTATGAAAATAATCAGCCCTATTATGTGGAGTTGCTTTGAATAATAATTTACTCTTTGAAAAATTCTATTGCTGAAATTATCAGTCCTTATTTCTCCATTTAGAGCCAGAGGTTATTTTGGCTAAGACATGCATACATAAATGCATTTTTGCCATACATCCCCAAAATAGCCATCTTCAATCATACTTTTTGGCACAAAAAGGCAGGTTAACTCTTGTTTTGACACTGGGCTTTGGGTACCAGGACTATGCGTGCTTTACAAATGATTCAGAAAAATGATTCAGACTTTTTCTGAATCCTGAATAAAACAGCCCAACTTTGTTCAAGCATGAAAAAAAGTTACAGTTTTAAGGATTGATTTTATTAAATGTAGCACTTTTTTCAGGACCGATGAAAGACTGAAAAATGCTAAGCTGCTTTTATAAAAGACAAATAAGCAACAACAGGGCTATGAGATTCTGAAAGGAAAAATATCATTTGGAGCAGAAATCACCAACCAGTGGTCTACGGACTAGAAAATTTTGGTGGTCAGCAGCGCACCCAGATGGAGGAGCTGCTTTGGGATGACCAATGGGCCAGTCCTGTGATTAGAGTTATACTGGAATATGGGACTAGCCAGACAACTTGTGGTGGGGCTGGAAATTTCCGCTGTAGAAGGAGATATGTGCAACTTGCATCTTTGCAAGTAGTTAATGTGCAAGGAATAGTGCAGCCCTCACTGGCCGGAATGAGGTAATGGTGCTGTTGCAGCAAGTGGGGGGGTGGCGCAGGCAGGCCGAAGCAACGGGTGTCAGCACCCGCAGCTGTTTCATCTTTCTGCTATGACTCCGTCAGCTGAACCCATCACTGGCCTGGCCTGGCCCACCCCTCCCCCTCCCCCCGTCACTCCTCACCTGGCTTGAAAAGGTAAGGATGAAGAATGGAGATTCGCTCCATATTCCAGGGTGGGAGCGAAGCTTCATCTCTTGCTGGGTTTCATGGGCATTTCCTCCGGCCCTTATTGGTGCTGTGTGCACCTCGATCGCTCAGGGAGGCACATGACTTTCTCTCTGCCCCAAGATACTGGCCCAGCCCGGCCGTTTCTCTCTGCCACTGCTGTTGGCACCCTCATGGCCTGCCCACTGCTCTTGCAGCGTCTTGCACAGCACAGTTAAATTTAGTGTGCTTCACAATGGGGGAGCATTGGCCGCAGCTCTGTCAGGCAAGTGTCTTGGGATGGAGAGCAGGTCATGCATCTCCCTGAGCGACCAAACTGCATCCAGCACCACAAAGGCCAAAGTACCTGTGAGACCGCAGAAGAATCAGAATGAGAGATGAGAGAGAGAGAAAGAGAGAGAGAAAGAGAGAGAGAAAGAGAAACAAACAGATACAGATGAGAGAGGGAGATAGGAGAGATACAGAGAAAGATGAGAGAGGTGAGAGATGAGAAAAACGGAGGGAGAGATCCCAGTGTTTTATTTTCTGTGGGAAACTGGTCCAAATGGTTCTTTGAGTGTTTAAGGTTGCAGAAACAGGCGGCCAAGCTAAGTGCCTGAAGGACCCCATACCATCACTGGGAGTCCAAGCATTTCAGGGAGCGGTGCGCTGGATTCATATTACGGGATTTAAAATTATGAATTTAATGGCCCCTAAGGTCCACAAAGTTGGTGACTCCTGCTTTGGAGCACACTAAGAAAATTACAGAGCAACTCCTTAAACCAGCTAAATCTTTTCCTAAGATTCCTAAACTGCCCTCTGTGGTACAGAGTAATCATTTGGCTCAAGTAAGGCATTGCTAACGACTGCTCTTTAAACAGTTAAATCTGCACAGTCCTACTATCTTTTTTTTTAGCTGTGCCTCTCATTTTTCCTTACTGAGCAAAATTATCTAAATGGTTGAATTATTTTCTTTCAGACATTGCCACTAATTCAAAGAAATAAAACCACTAAAGATATTAAGGTAACAGTTTCCCAAACTGTGAAGTTGCCTTTTCCATTATTGCTACATTTTTGTTTCAAGTTAAAACTTTCCCTTCTATAGGACAACTGTTTTTGTAAATTAGCCCATACATCATTTAAAACTCAGTATGAATGTTGCAACAAAACCTGCATTTTTGCTAAATGATAATTTAATTAGAAATAGTTCACTAGTAAATGGGTCAAAAATAAAAATGACAAACTGCAGCCATGGGGTGTGGGTGGCTGCTTAGAAAGTAAGTAATCATTAAAAGTAAATAATCATCAAAATTCTTTAACTGTATTATTTAGAACTTAGTTATTTACTATTCCCAGTAGGACACTATATAATCTGTCCAATAGTCTCATATCTAATAGACTAGGGGTCACCAACCTTTTGGACTTCAGGGACCACCAAACTCATACTTTTAAATCCCGAGGACCACTAATATGATTTTTTTTTAAGTTAATATATTTAATATAAAAACTTATATTAAATATAAATTTATATTAAATATATATACACACACACTTAATTATAACAAAAATGTAAATGCTTAATGATAACAAAGTAAAATGTTCCGGGCTGGAAGTCTCCCCCCACCTGCACCTTCCAAAGAGACAGAAGAGCGGAGCTGAGGGGCCTCGGGGCAACTGCCACTGGGAGAAGCAGAGACAGAAAGGGGGCTTTGCTCTCCTTGGTGGGCAGCGCTCCTTGGCCACCACTCCAGGGGCTTCTCAGCAGGCATCTACCTACAGAAGGACTGCTGCCCTCGGCGATTAATTGGGGGAGGAGTGGGGGAGAAATTTGGAGCTCCTTTCAGATTCCAGGTGGACGATTGAGAGAGAGCTCAGATCTGCAGCTGAGGAAAAGCTGGGGAGGGCTCTTCCAGCCTCACCTGGAGACAGGCAAGGAAATGTGTCTCTGGGGACACTTCGCTCACTTTAGTGCTGCTGCCAAACCCAGCCACAGCCAATGATTATTTGGGGGCAGGGGAGGGGAGAGAGAGAGAGAGAGAGAGAGAGAGCTTCTCTCTCATTACCAGGGGAGGAAAGGAGGTGAAACAAAGCTCACTCTTTCACCAAGACCTACAGAACGCCAATCTACTGCATACTAGGAGTTCTTTGAAATCACTCGCAGTTCTCACTCTTCCCAGCTCTTCAAGGCTTCGATGTCCCAGCTCTTCAAGGGACATCAAAGCCTCAGAGATGCAGGCAAAGTTGCCACAGCAGTAGTGCCCAAGTTGCCTTAGCATACTCAGTTAGTTCAGAATCGCCCTACCCAGAGAAAGAGATACTGGAGGAGGAGGAAGTAGCGGAAAAGCAAACAACTCAGGGTGCTACCACTGCGGCGGCTTTGCCTGCATCTCCAAGGCTTCGATGTTGGGAGAGGCAGCGAGGGCTGGAGGAGCTGAGAACTGCACACGGCTCCGTCTCCCTTTCCTTGCCTGCCTACACATGGGTGCAGGGGGGGGAGGGGGAAAGAAAGAGAGAGAGGCAGGAGCAATTCAAAGCTAGAGAAGTAATGGGGAGAGCTAACAGTGGGCAATGGGGGAAGGGACTGTTGTTGCCATCACCCACCATGTGTGGGAGCTGGTTGGTTCGAGCATCTCGGGGACCTAACTCCAGGGTCCCTTGAAGAGCCGGAAGAGCTGCGCAGCCCAGATTAATTGCTTTCGGGAGCCATTTCTTCTGTGGCCCACCAAAAAGTTTCCACAGCCCACCTGTTGGTGACCACTGTAATAGACTAATACTGTACTGCAAATTAAGTTCTCACTATAGTTTGATTACTTTTGGCCCGAAATTTAAAAAGTTGCTATTCCTTATTAATTATACTTTTTTTAAATTAACAAACCTTTCCCCTCTCCTAGAGTGGGAAATACCTTTTTTAATCCTCTCTGGCATGCAAAATCATTGCATAACCACTGACAATTAAACCCACCCTACCTGCTTTTCTTTTAGGGGGGCTATGAATTATTCTAACTGCAGCTGGGCAAGGGTTTCAGGTGAGCACAGCCAACTTAGTATTTGCACAGCAGAATCAGGATACCACTTTCAAAGCAATAAGGTACCCTGACCCATACCCCATCAGAATGTCATCCTATGGCCAGGCAAACCAAGTTATTCAGCTTCTCTCTTTTCCCGTCCTATGCTACGTATCTCGAAAATCACCTCTGTCAGTCCCTCTGGAGCAAAGCACCTTGTGTCAGGGTTTAGCCGCAATATGACTTCAGAAGAAGCCAGGAAACAGCGGTGCTGTTGCCCATAGCAGGATCTCACCCAGGCTGTCGCTGTACCGCCGCATGATGATAAAAGAAACCGGAGGGCGGGATATATTGACCTGGTCCACTAAGCGCATAGACTATCACTTCCCTGCCCATTCAGCCGCTTCTGCTGCCCCGGCAACCGCCGGACTCCAAGGACACAGCAGAAAAGGCGATTCTCCCAACTTCCTTACCCCACTCAGCGAAAGCACCCATTTCCTCCTTCCTTCAGGCGGTTACTCGCAGGTCACAGCCCGCCTCCGAGAACCAAGTTTGGAAAGCAAAGAAAGAGAATGAACACGCCCCACACCGTCTTCTCCACAACTCTCGCCGAGCAAGGCCTGCAGAAGGGAAAGGTGAGATGATGGAGGAAGGGAAAAGGAGGGGACGGGAAGCGAGTTCCCCGCTCCTTCCTCCCAGCTTCCGGCCTGCTTTGTCGCTTGTTTAAACCCCATAGCTTCCTCCTGGCCATAGAGTAGGAGGTGGCGGGACTATTGGGGAAGGGACGCAAGGCGACTGCATGCAACCTCACCTAGTTCTTCCCCCGCCCTAACGTCCGCTGAATAATACCGAACGAGCAAGAAGCACCATTCAGAGCTCTTCGATCCCAGGGTAGTGCAGACTCCGAACAAGAGAATCGGACGTGGGTGGGAGATGAAGAAATCACCTTCTTGTTGAGGTATAGCTCCGCCTCCGCTTCCCCCCTGCGCTTGCGCATTCTGTCTTCCTTTTCCCCTACATTGGGAAAGCAACTCCTTCCAATAATGCGCATGTTCACTTGTACTTTTAGGCGCTCTCTCGAAAATAGACTTTAGTTAAAAATACTTGGGTTATTGCTTCTAGTTCGTCCCTTCCTAAAACGTTTACCTCAAACGCGAGACTTAATCGAAGTTCAGCGTTATACGCAACCTGTACTTTCAAATGATATTGGAAGCCTTTTTTTTTTAATGAGATGGCTCCCTACACCGGAAGCCCGAGTTTTGTCTTTTGCTCTAGCAGTTGGGGTGCTGTCAAACGGGTGGGCGGGGTCCTTTCCTGTACCAGAATTGAAACTTTATTTTATATCATTATGCGGTTTGGTTTGGGCTGATCGTATTTTGTATATTTTGCAAAACTATACCTGGAGTGACTTCAATGCAGCAAAACAAACTGGTTTGGTACAGTTTGTGATCTTAGCCATTATGTTAAAGAAAAACTGCATTTTAATTACTTAGAGATTTTTAGCGTGAACGTATTTAATAAGCTAAATGTAATAATACTGCCTGGAATTTTAGGCTTTGTTATTAGCATTTTAAAATGTGATATTAGCACTTTTAACATGGCAGTCTAGGTATCTAACTTCTAGATCCTGACTGAGATCCTTCCTTGAATCCACCATAAGATCTTTGTAGAGATCACTTCTGGGATTACCTCCATGCCGACATGTTCTCTTCCAGGATCATATTCAAGGATGAAATAAGACTCAGGCTGTCCCAGTCCAATCTGATGTGTATCAGCAAGTCACCCTCCCTGCTTGGAAATGGTGGTCGTTTCAGGATTGCACCATGCAGTCAGCAATGAAGTGGCTTGATTTGCTTCACTTAATGCAAGTTCAGCAACATTCTGAAGCAAAGCAAACTATTGCTGGCCTGCATGGCACAATCCCAGAAGTTTCTTCAGAAAATGGTGTCCGCTTCCAGAATTGTGCCACATGGCCCAGCGATGTAGTAGCCTGCCTTTCTTTACCTATCCTGATTTGTTGAGATCTCTAAAAGGTAAGTTAGGAAGAGAATATAGGTCCCAGTGGGAAGGAAAGCAGGCCCAAGGCCTGCATGGACCCAATTGGTGGATAAGAGTGGAAGGGCATTACAGAATCCTTGCGGTAGGACATAAGGGCAAACAATCCCAATGCAGATGTAACCAGGACTGGATCATAACTACTTTTTGGGGGGTGTACCTGTAACTTTGAACAGTTGCTAACTGAATGACTGACTGAACTGAGTGTCAGCTGTATCACTAGAGGCAAGCTACTCAACATTAAAACATCTACCATGAGCAGCTTGGGGGCACTGATCATTGTATGATTCACCGCATATAGATAGAAAGTGCTAGTATGAGAAGTTTTCTGTGAAACAGGCTTGAGCAATAAAGTAACTAGTTTATACATGTGAGTCTGGTTGTTCTCAGTTGACAGTAGTCCTTCACCTATGACTGTAAAAGCCTGGCCAGCTCAGTCATAAGACATGATGGCTGTTAAACCAGAGGGCCTCTCTTAATAACTTCCCCCATCCCTTCCTCTCCCTGATGCAGTTGTTAAACAAATATGTAGATCATTAAGCAGAGTACTGGGTACCTCAGGAGTGGGACAGATCTAGTGTAGGTATAGCCCCACCTGCCACAGGTCTCCCAAGACACTCCCCATCCTGAGACACTCTGTGCTCACATCCCACTCCTTAGAATCCCACAACCCTTAGGTCTGCTTCCCCACTCCAATGTCACCCTGCAGACCTTCCTCAAACAAACCAGATTCCTACAAGCTTTACCTCTCCCCCCACTGCCCCCAGCCCCTGCAGGCCTTTATCCAACCACTGGATCCTGCCCCCCTCCCACACCAGTCCCTGCAGGGCTTGGGCCTTTTCCTCACCCACCATCACTCACTGCACACTTACCTTTTAAAGATCTTTGGAGCTCTCAAGTTTTCTGCAGTACAATTCCCAGATTAGGTAATCAGAATAGACCCTGGGCGCAGTGATTAGCCACTCCATTCTGCTTTCCTAACAAAGTCTCCACAGGACTGTGGAAAGCTCTGGATGTTTCCTCAGTGTTGTACAGATTGCTTTGGGGAAACAGAATGCACAGTTCATCCTTGATCTGGACAGCAACTTTTCAGAAACAGTCGTCCTTTCAGCATAAACACAAAAAATTGTAAGCCTGCTGAAAATGGCAGCTTCTTCCAAGAGGCCACCACATGGCCCAGGGACAGGGGCCTTCCCTCCTTACCCAACATGGTGGGATTTTCAAAAAATAAAGCGTGTGATGGATGAGAGATAGGTGGATAGCAGTTTAAAGGTCTGTGGGACTTTTTACATGCATTAGTCATTCTGACATGTATGAGTTCTGTTGAATATTCAATAGGGAGTGGATTCTGACGTAAGAACACTCATTTCCCCAGCAGGAAATTGAAGTATTGTCAGTGACTTAAATACCAGACAGCTCCAGTTAAAAAAGCAGGGAGCCAGCAGCAACTTAGCCACTTGTTTCTGCATCTTCAATAAGGAACTATTTATATGGTCCTAAGTGTCCTGCCTCTTCAATTGACCCCCCCATAACTTAATACTAGCAATGAGGATCAGATTCTAGAAGAGAACAAAGGATGAGGGACTCCGCATGGCATCTGCAGCAATCTTCTCAAAAAGCACACCTGCAAATGCATCAGTCAGATCCAGGATGACCACGCACTGCCAGCTCCATTCAAACCGGCCGATGAGAAATGGTCCTCATATATGGTCGATTTAGGATGCTCCTGGAAGCCAACAGTCTCCAGGATTTGTTGCATCCCTGGAAAAGAGCACTTTTCCTAAGTTACTGCGGTCCACAGATGTACGAAATAGCAGAAAACCTAGTCTCACCCACAGATGTAGAGACTATATCATGGGCAACGCTGCAAGAGACACTTAAGGAATATTTTGAACCCTCTGCATCACCACTAGTTTGCAGACATGACTTCTATATCAGAAGCCAACAAGCAAGGGAGACAATAAATGAGTTTGTGACTGCCCTGAGAAAACTTGCAACCAACTGTGAATTTCCAAATGTGGAAGACATGATACAAGATAGGCTCATATTAGGAATGACGGACTTAAACCTACAAAAACGTCTATAGCAAGGAACAGTGTCCTATTTAAAGACGCTGTTGAGGAAGCCTGAGCACTTGAAACCTCAGATAGATCTGCCACCAAAATTCATCTAGGGGAGTGACTGCCAAGGAGTACAAGGGAGCACAGAAAACAACGAAAGCACTGAGGAGGAGGAAGACATTTACCAGATAAAGATCAGCAAAAAGGTAGGACAGTCGGAAACGGGGCAGAGACCTCCTTGGTGTGCTGGCTGTGGGGGGAATCACCCCAGGGTGGCTTGCAGGTTTAACACTATCTGCCAGAGGTGTGATCACAAGGGTTACATAGCCAAGGCATGCAGAGCGAGCAAGCCAACTTATCACCAACAGAGGCAACTTTGGTCCCCCATGCATCTGTATGGCCCCAGATGTGTTTCTGGAAAGCACCAAACTCAAAATATAACTGGAGAGAAGACCGAAACGAGGAAGCTAGGGAAACCCATCAAACGATAGTGGGGCATTCTGACATGTATAAATTAAAAAAAAACACCATATCATCATGCAACTTGAAGGAAAACCATGCAACATGGAGGTGATACAGGATTTTATATTTCCATGGTGTCCTGGTCCACTATCAAAAAAGCAGTCTCGAGCATCATTCCAAAACAGCTAAAACCGCAAAAGACACTTAGATTATCAGGGAAATCGCATCCCAGTATTAGGGAGAGAGTTATTCAAGATTAAGTTTAAAGAGTTTACAGGCTCATTACCGTTGACTGTATTGGATAAGGACCTCCCCAGCTTCCTAGGAATCGAGTAGTTCGAGGCCCTGGGACTAGGTATGACTGGCATCAACGCCGTCCAAAGAGATGACTTCGAAATGCTGGAATCTAAATGTGATAAATGCCAAAAAATAGACTCGACAACCAAAGAACCATAAAAAGCTTTATTCAGAAAATTTGCAAATATCAGAATAGAACCCCATCTCCTTAACATTAGGAGATGAAGACACCACACCCAAAATGGTTATTGCTTTTATAGAATATCACATTCAGAGGATTACATAATTCTTCCTATTATGCTCTTTCAGTATTTTTAGGGGTTTTCTGCAGTAAATTTCCACTCTAGCTCCGCCCAACATATCATCTCTGGCCTTGTCTTCCTGTTATGCCCATTTTAACACAATGGATCATTAACAGGTTCCACTGAGTCAGGATAACCCTGCATCTCTCACATGTATCTGTAAGCCAAGGAAAATACAGGCCCCCTGTTCTCACCAAAAACCTGACATTTACTTAAGAACATAACAAGTTACAAAACATAATATGCTTATTAGTTCAAATATTGGATAAACATGGATTCCCTTCTGTTCTTCATTTTCTCAGGTGTAACTCACAATATATAATTTCCACGTATAACACCAAATTCAGGATGTCTTCAATGGAAGCCTAGGCAAGTACACGGGGACTCCTATATCTTTCAATTTAGACCCCCTAGCTGCCCTGTCCGACTGAAACCGCAAAGAGTCCCTTTTGCTCTGCAGCCCAAAGTTGATGGAACCGATTGACCACGCAAAACTAGGCATGCACACCACTAACTACCTCTATTCCAACCACAACTGGTCTTAAATGCAAGCTACTCAATGCATGAAGCCTTGTAAATAAAATACCTGAATTTCTCCTCTTACTAAATATGGCTAAATTCAACATTATATTTGTCTGTGAAACATGGCTCAACGCATCTCTCCCTGACTTCATTACCACAGTAAGAGACTATCATGTTTACCAATCAAATCGTGAAATCTGCAGAGGAGGTGGTGTTGCTATCTTCTATAAAAAGTCCCTACATCTAAAAAACATCCAAGTTACCCAAGAGCTTGCTATTCCTGAGACCATCATCTGTGAACTGTCCTTAAATATCACATTTCGGTTCTTACTATGTTACAGAGCCCCTGATTATAACATCAAATATGCAAACAAGCTAAATACACTACTAACATGGGCAGCATCCTGTCCACATGCTTTTATCTTTCTTGGTGACTTGAATCTACCTCATATTAACTGGACCCTTAACGAATGTACTACTGAACCCACACATGCAGCCTTCTACAATGCACTAACAAATCTAGGACTAGAACAACTAGTAATCAACAACACTAGACTTAACAACTGCCTCGATCTCATCTTTTGCAATAGTTTGAATTCAATTTACAGAATAAAAATTAAAGAACCCTTTTCCAATAGTGACCACAATATGATTGACTTTTGTCTCAACATACATCCACACAAAAATCATCACAATGACGGAATCCCCAATTATAACTTCAAAAAAGGCAACTATGATCTTATAAACAATGATCTCTCATCCCTTGATTGGCAATTTCTATTCTCTGGATACTGGATACTGTAGAAGACCATTACAACATATTTTTACTTGAAGTCAAGAGTCATCAAACTATATGTACCATTAACAACTCCCAAAACCAGAAAAAACAAATTACCCATAACAGTAAGGAAGCTTCAATCCAAAAAGAAATCACTTTGGCGGAAAAACAAATGCGGTCACGTTGCCAACTTCAAAAGCCAATACAAAAATTTATGCCACCAGATAAAAACTGAATGCACCAATTGTTGAGGTATTCCCAGTTAGGAGAATGAGTGCACTCCGGGAAATGTAGTGAGAGTGATGTTGAATAACACATAACCAGCATACAGATACACTGAATAGTAAAATGTAGGTTTTACTTCCTGTAAACGGGTAAGCAAAGTCCAACAAAACAGTCCAAATCATACACGATTAAAGTAGTATCAGTCCAGGAATAATCCAAAAATGAAGTCAAGTATCATAAACAGAATTCAGTAAACAGAGTTTGCTAATGATTGCAAGAACTCACAGCAATCCAAGTAGAACAACGATCAGGCAAATACGGCAAAACAGGAAATGCAAGAAGAAAGAAACCAGGTTTCTAGCTCCGTCTTATGGCCGTTGGAAGAACCTCAGCCAATCACAATTACAGCATTCTCTTAAAGATACAGTATTAAATTACTATCCGGGTTTATATATTTCCAACCTAACTGTTAGGTGACTATCATTCCTAACATCAATTATCACATTAAACAAAAAGAAAGACTACACACCAATTCCACCTGCGCTTTCTACAATTTTGTAAACAGCAAACTAAAAGACTCAAGGTCCATCCCACCCCTGAAAAGACCTAATGGCAAAGACTGCAACAACGACACTATTAAAGCCAACCTCTTTAACACATTCTTTGGCTCAGTATTTGTAAACAGCAATGGATCGTGCCCAGTATTTCCTAGTTGAACCACAGACAACTACAGTGATCTAATACATATCGATTTTACAGAAGACAATGTTGAAAAAGCACTACGCAATCTAAAACCATCTCTATCTATTGGACCAGATGGAACATGTGCCTACTTCTTAAAAAAGCTATCCAATGCCATAGCCGAACCTCTAAGCATAATCTTTGAAAAATCTTTCAGGACCAGATCCTTGCCAAAACTATGGTCACAAGCCACAGTCATCCCCATCTTCAAAAAGGGAGATCCCAGCCTAGTTAAAAATTACAGACCAATCTCTTTATGCTGCGTCACATTTAAAGTCATGGAATCAATTATTAACCAATCCATTATCCTCCACTTAGGAACAAATAACCTACTCTCTGATAAACAATTTGGTTTCAGGAAAAAAACATCATGTAATCTGCAACTCTTACACTGCAAAAACATATGAACGACACAACTTGATCAAGGCAAAGCAATATACAATCTACATAGCAATAGATGCAATCTACTTCTGTAAAGTCTTTGATTCATGACAAACTACTCCTAAAACTAAAATCTTACAGTATCTCTGGACACTTGCATAACTGGATAGAAGCATTCCTGTCAAACAGACAACAAATGGTCGAAATTGGGAGCGTCCTTTCAAATTCTGTACCTGTCAACAGTGGTGTCCCCCAAGGCAGTGTTCTAGGACCAACTGTCTTCATACTCTACATAAATGACCTCTGTGATCATATCAAGAGCAACTGCGTTCTCTTCGCTGATGATGTAAAGCTATTCAACACCACAGACAATATTGCTACCCTTCACCGTAGATCGTGACTCTCTGTGACTATGATCCGTGCTGTTTCATTGGAGAGCCCCGATCATTACGATTAGGGGCTGAAGCTGCCTTGGAGGGGCGGCGGAGTAAGGGGAAGCTGCAAGACAGGTTGAGGGGAGTTGCATCTCCCCCCACGGGCTTGGTCTTTTTCCCCCTGAAGACGACTGCAGTGGTGGTTTAAAATGGCCACTCCGAAGAGGAGGACTCAGCTGGATTAAGATTTGTGCAGGAGGGAAGAAAGAGGTGGATAACATCTGAACCGGGACAACTGGGCAATACAACTAAGCAAAAGTACCCCAAGATTAAGGTAACATGGAATTTTTAAGAAAAGAAAAGTGAGCGGCGAAATTACAAAAGGACAGGAAAAAAATAAGAAAATATTTTTGACAGCTAAGCGGGGCTTCGAACCGGGAAAGGAAGAAGCCGGAACTAAAGATTTAACTAAATTGGACTAAAATATTTTGGAAATAAACAGGCATAAAACAAAGCTGGACTTAAGATTGTCAAAATAATAATAATAATAATGTTTATAAATTGGAGACTGGACTGTGTTGGAATATTGAGGTATGAAAAACCCTAAATAAAAAAATAGGGGAAAAAGGTGAAGACTTTGTATAATGGAAAGTGCCACCTTTTGACAAAAACTTGAGCTCAAACAAAAGGGAAAGCATCCTGTTTCTGAATGAACTTGTGTGGATATAACATTAAAGAAATATTGAAACAAAGTAAGAATCTTAGAAAGTGAAAGCAGAACCAGAATAAAGGAAAAAGCAAGGAAAGACCGACTGTGGGATTGATTGATGTTTTTGGTATAGACTTTGGGCTGGAATAACTGAGAACTTTAGAAAATTGAAAGAAGAAAGAAGGAAAGTAAAAGTGTTTGGGTTTTTTTTTTTTTTTGTGGACTAACAATCATAAAATATAAGAGTGTGTAATGATGATATCTCTTCAAGAATTAAAAATGGAACTTAAAAATATGAGAGAATTACTACAGGAAAGAGGTGAATCATTTTGCTCTGTGTTAGAAAAAATGGAAATGGCGATTGAAGAATACTAAGAAAGCTTCAGAGGAGGAGGAGTCAACTCAAGGAGAAGACATTTTAAATAGATAATTAACACAACACTACAAAGAAGTGGGGAAAGAAGGAAGGTTAAAAAGTTGAGATTTGAGAAGGCAATCAAAGGGAATATGGGAAAGGCAGAAAGACCCATCAGAAAAGGGGAAAGGAATATATTAAGAAAGAGAGGGATATAATGGAATGAGAAAAGATATGGGGAAAAGAGGGGGAGGAGAAGCAGTAAGAAACAGGTGCATGAAGTAAAGAAATACAGAAATAGTAAAATGTTGAAAAGAAATTGTTTTTTCAGAGATAATGGTTGATGAATTAAAATGGGGATTCTGCAGGGTGACAAGGGTAATAAGAATATTTCTGCAATTAAAAATATTTAGAAAATAGGGTAATGTAGATACTGATAACTCTTATTAAAAATCAAGGGGGGGAAATATGCTGCGGAATCCAAATGAAAAGATGTAATGATTATTATTGTAATTTCTTAAAAATAATGGTTTACTGGGAATCAAGATGAGGGAATAAAGGTATATTTTAATCATTGAGGTGTCACACTCAAAGCAGTAAAAGAGAGGAAACCTATACTTGGTTGTTGTTTTTTAGTGTTAAAATTTGTATTAATCTAGAATTTATAAAAAGAATGTGTAATGGAAAGGGAATATGACAGACTAAAGAACCAACTAAATTAATAAGTTAACATAGACTATTAAAAGCAAGGAGAGACATTGGTAACTTTATTATTATTATTATTATTATTATTATTATTATTATTATTATTATTATTATTATTATTATTAGGCAAGCACATATTGTTTATCTTTATTTTTAAAATAAATATTAAAGGTTATATTTGAAATAATTGAAATGAAACAAAAAGATGTTTCAATTGAGATTAATGAAAGAGGCTAGAATTAATGTGCTTGTTTCTCTCCTTACTCAAAATTTGGAATGGAAAAGGTAATAATATAATTAAGTATGCATATATGAATGTATAATTGCTGTCATATTTGTATGTAAGTGATGACCCGGAAATATGTTGTCCATTAAAAAGAGATTTTTGTTTTTAATGTGAAAAACTGAATAAAATTTGTTTAAAAAAAAACACATAACAACACAAGAGCAAACAATAGATACAAACTCAAGGTTAATTGCAACAAACTTGATTGCAGGAAATACAACTTCAGCAACAGAGTGGTCAATGTCTGGAATACTCTAGCTGACTGTGGTTTTTTCCCCAAACCCCCAAAACTTTAACCTTAGACTGTCTACTATTGACCTCACCCCTTTCCTAAGGGGCATGCATAAGTGCACCAACGTGCCTACCATCCCTGTCCTATTGTTTCTTTTATTTTTATTTTTTTTCTTATATGTATCCATGTATTCATAATTATGTTTTTACTTAAACCTATTATTTTGTAAGCAATTGACAAAAATGAGTAAATAAAAATAAATAAATATAATTCATCTTATATTACTATTTTGTGGATTATTTTCCAATATATACAATTTATGCAAAAGTAAACATTAGTTTATATGTTGTTTATCATTAATTTTTTCATCATCCATCTATCTATCTTTGCTCAATACCATTTTTCCCAAGTCTTACAATACTCAGTCTCCTTTTTCTCTTGTAACATCAGGGTTAATTTATCCATCTCAGCACAAGTCATTATTTTTTGAATGATCAATTCATCTGCTGGTATACATGTATGTTTCCAGCATTGGACATAAGCAATTCTGGCTGCAGTTAGAATATGTAATACTATATATTTTATATTTCTCCCGGAATTTCTTTTTGTATATCCCCAATAAAAATAATTCCAGTTCTAGTTCTATTGGTTCATTAATAATCTCTTGCAACTATTGCTTAATTTTTAATCAATATTTTTGGGTCTCTGGGCAGGACTACCACATGTGGTAGAATGTACCTTTTTTCTTTTTGCACTTCCAACATGCTGGATTCATGTTGGGATACATTTTCGCTAATCTCAAAAGAGGCAGATACCATCTATAAAACATCTTGTAAGCATTCTCTTTATATACAGCTGATTTTGTTAATTTATTATTTTGATTGCACATGCTTTCCCATACTGTCAAATTTATGTTATGACCAATATTTTGGGTCCAGGTTATCATGCATCCTTTAACAATCTCTTCTTCCAATTCTACCTCCAAAAAATACTTATAAATTTTTTTTTTGGTCTGGGCCTATTAAAATTTTGCCTAATTGTTGGTGGTTTCAAATATATTCCAAAATCTTTTATGTCTTTTTTGTACCTATTTTGTAACAGAAGAAACACCAGTCAATATGTATCCCTTATCTTTGGAGGTGTTGCATCGATTTCAAATTTCCTTCTGCGTCTAATATATCTTTGTATTTTGTCATCTTACCTAAATCTAGATTATTTGGATGAATCATAGCCTCCATCGTAGATAGCCAAATTGGGATCTTCCTATAGTGTCTATTTTTAATTTTGGTCCAGTTTTGTAATAGAGAGTCCCTAATTAAATGCCAATGAAAATATGTTGCTTTCCAGTTCCCGTTTCCCACAAAAAGGCATGCCATCCTCTTTGCAGGTTGTGACCTTCCAAGTTTAATATTCTTTTATTGGTTAAATTAATCCATTCTTTCATCCAGATTAATGCTGCCGCCTTATATTATAACTCCCAATTTGGAAGCCCAAATCCTCCCCTGCTTTTTATATCTTGTAATGATTTTATCTTTATTCTGAGATTTTTGCCTAACCAAATAAATTTCACCATAATTTTATTGAGTTCATTAAAAAAAAGATTTCTTTAATCTGATAGGGTTCGTTTGGAATAAATATAAAAATTTTGGTAAAATAGATGTTTTTATGGCTGCTATTCTTCCCAGTAATGATAATTGCAATTTGGCTCATAGTTCTAAATCTTTTTTAGTTTGTTGTAGTAATTTATCATAATTATTCTCTTTTATTGTTTTGCATTTTGCAGTCAGCCATATACCTAAATATTTAATTTTCTTTATAGTTTGTAATCCCATTACCCTTTTTAATTCTATTTTTTGTAATTCTTGTAAATTTTTTGTTAAAAGTTTCATGTTCTGTCTATTAATTTTCAGGCCAGCCACTTCCCCATATCTTTCTAGTTCACTAATTATCTCCTTCCCTGTCTCTATCGGGTCTTCAATAAAAAACACCATGTTGTCCGCAAAAGCTTGCAATTTGTATTCTTCCTTTCTAATTCTCGGTCCTTTTATTCCAGGATTTTGGCTAATTTGTCTTAATAAGGTCTCAAGTGACAATATAAAAAGCAGAGGAGAAAGAGGACAGCCTTGTCTAACTCCTTTTCTTATTTCTAAACTCTGGGTGTTTTCACCATTAACTATAATATTTGCCTTTTGGGTAGAGTATATTGTTATTATGTTCTCAAATTTAATTCCTAGGTTCATATTGTAAATTTGTTGTATCATAAATTACCAGTTCAAGTTGTCAAATGCTTTCTGAGTGTCCAGCTGGACTCAGAAAGCATTTGACAACTTGAACTGGTAATTTATGATACAACAAATTATGATACAACAAAAGACAATGGATACTTGTTTCTCTGGGTGGGCACCATAATATTCCAAAATATCTATTACTATCCTTACATTGTTCCTAATTTGTCTATCTGGCAAAAATCCATTTTGGTCTGAATGAATATATTCATTCAGGAGTCTCTTCAGTCTATTCATTATAGTAGTAAATATTTTGTAATCAGCATTCAGTAGAGATATTGGTCTATAATTTTGGATTTGTCTAATATCTGTGCCCTCCTTTAGGATCAGTGAAATAAGTGCATCCCTCCATGACTCCGGCATCCTGGCTTCTATCAAAATTATAGAGGTCTAACAACAGTGGCCCTAGTTGTTCTTCCATCACCTTATATAATTCCCCCCAGAGACCATCTGGCCCTGGAGTTACTAATTGTCTGATTCAATTCTACTGTGGTTATATCTTTGGTTAAGTTTTCCTTCAAATCTTCTGCTATTAATGGCAGAATCCTTCCTCTCAGATATTCTCTTATCTGTTCTTCATCTACCTCCTCTTTTTTACACAGATTCGTGAAGTATTGGTGTACAATCTTTTTCTTTCTTTCTATTGTGTGTTGGTATTCTCTGTTTTCATCCTGTAGTTGATAAATCATTCTTTTTTCTCTCTCTTTCTTGAGCCTATAGGAGAACCATCTTCCTGGTTTATTTGCTTGTTCGAAAAATGTTTGTTTAACGGCTTTTAGATTTTTCACCATTTCTTCCTGTTCTACTAAATTAAGTTTATGTTTAGATAAAGTCAATTGTTCTTTTAATTTGATATTTTGTAGGGTATTTTGTAGTTGAATCTCTAATTTTTTTAATGGTTTCCCGCAGATTATTTTGTTGAGCCCATCTTTCCTTGTTCTTTTTTGCTGTATAATATATTATCCCACAGGTAAATGCCTTCGTAGTGCCCCATAAGTTCTGCATTGATGTATGTTGTCTATTATTTTCCTTAAAGAATAATGTTAATTCTTCTCTAAGTTTCTGGACAAATTCTGTACCTTTTAGTATTTGGGTATTTAAAGTCCACCTTCATCTTGTTTTTTTCCTACCTCTCCAACTTATTTTGAGTGGATTGTGATTAGCCCAGGAATTTGGTAGTATTTCTATATCCTCCACTTCTCCTATTTCTCTGTCCATCCAGGCCATATCGATGTGTGACCATGATTGATGTGGATTGGAGTAGAAAGTGAATTGTCTTTTTTCTGGATTCAATTTTCTCCAGACATCTATCAAATTAAATTCTGCAATAATTTCAAGACATGATTTTCTTTTCTTTTCTTTCCTTTCCTTTTTTCTTTTCAGCCCTATAATCTTTTTTGTGATCTGCTATTGCATGATAGTCTCCTATGATACAAATATTTCTTTGTTCTAATTCAATAATTTTCTTATGTAATATTTTATAAAATTCTTGTTGATTTTCATTAGGTGCATAGATTACTACTAATGATACCGGTTTGAGGGCTATTCACACTTCCATCATCAAAATTGGGATCTGCAACTTCCAGTTTGCAGGGATTCGTCAGCAGGCAGGAATCCGCGATTGTGCACGGTTTCTGCCTGGGCTCGCCGCTGGAGCGCCCCAAGCCAGCTGGCTTCAGGGCTAAGCCACCCCGTAGAGGTGGTGAAGACGGGGGAGATCACCAGCAGGGTCGAGGAAAGCCGCATCTTTCCTCCTCAGCTGGCCAAACTCCCTTTCCCAAAGGCGGTAACTCTTACCGAGTGGCGGTCAGAAATGGCCACCTCAAAGAAGCACTCAACCGGGAAAAAAAAGTGCAGGAGGAAGCTAAGAAGTGAAAGTTTTGGCTGACCGGGATAAAAAGCAACAACTAAGGTACCCTGGAATTTAAATTTTATAAAAGATAACATCGCTCCCAAAGAAGACTCGGAAGCAGCGAATGAAAGTGAAAGGGGAAAGATTTTTTTTTTCACTCTTCTTCCTCACGTTGACAATGAAGAGAACTGAATAAGAAATCAGAAAAATCCGCTTTGGCACCAATAGGTAATTAAACTGGAAATATAATTAAATGCCAAAGGGACAATAAAGATTTCTGAACATTAAAAAATCCTTTTTTTGCTATAAGTGGGAAGGGAGAGGAAAAGAATAAGGGCAGGATTTGGAAGGAGGAGTCTGCCTGGAATTCAAAAGAATCTAAAATTAAATCTTAATAAGACTTCTAAAAGATACATTTTAACTGGAACTTTGCAACTAAATTGTAACCCCAGGAAGAGAAAGTGAAAAAAAAGAAGAAAGTGTTAAAAGAAACAGCTTGTGTGTATTTGGATTGCTTGGTGACTTTGGGATTTCTGGAAATTATATTTGAATGACTAAAAACAATTGGGTGGTTGTTTAAAAAAATTCTACAATGGCATCACTTTTGGATGAACTGAAAATGGAATTTAAAAAATATAAAGAGGCACAAGAAGGGAAGGGCTCCTTTGGCTCCGTTTTTCAATTCTTAGAAATGGCGATCTGTGTATACAAGAAACAAGAAAAGACTGCGCAACATGAAGATTGGGACAAAGAAGAAGCCATCTTTAATGAACAAGTAACTCTATCTGGGGAAGAAAGGGGAAAGGGGGAAAAGAGAATGGAGAATTTAAGACTTAAAAAAACAGCCAAATAAGGGAAAAATAATGTGAAAAGTGGATATAATGTTGGAAAGCAACAGAAAAGGGGAATACAAAAGAGGGAAATGGAGGTGGAGAGATAGGGGGGTAAAAAGGGGAGAGAGAAGAAGAAAAGGAAGAAGGAAGGGAAGAGAAGTTACAAAGGTTTGGAGCAAGATGTAAAGAAACAGGACCAGAGATAATGGGTGAAAATTTAACTGAAAAAGGGATTCTGTAAAGGTACATAAGATTGTATTGTTATATTTGTAATAGAAATAATGTTAGGAAATTGGAAACAATATATGATTATAAAGTGGAATAAAATAGTCAGTGTAATCTAGTGAAACTTTTGTGAACAAAATAAATGAAATGAAATAAATGAGAAAATTGAATTAGGAAGGAATGGGAACATTTTAACTACTCAATGTTTTATAAAATATAAGTGAAGTGTGGGGGAAGTAACTATGGAAAGTTTATAAGTGTTTCCATAGAAGTATGATACTTATTTGAAAAGTAATGTGTAAAATGTTTAAGATTTAAATGAATATTAATATTAATGATAGAATTGAATTGGTATGGATTGTTGTTTTAATTATATTATATGTTTATAATTTTTTCTTTTTTAAAAAATACAGTGTGTAGTTTTAGAATGTACCAAGCAGAATCCAAATGGAAGTTATGTATATAAGTGTTAAGTGTTATAATTTTAGGGGAAAGATATAAAGGCGTCATACTCCAATCAGTGATTACAGGAGAAAGTTTGTTTAATGAGAGAAGATAATAGACAGTTGAAACAGGACAGACAAAGAATATAAATACAATGATTTGAATTGAGATGAAATAAATAAAATAAAATTAAGGAAGTTAAAAGAGGGGAGAAGCTATATAGAAAACATAGAATGGTAATAAGATATGGAATGGAATATAAAAATGAGCATGAACTTGAATTTGTGTCTATATGAAGAGATGTAACCCAGGATCATGCTGCTTTCAAAAAAGGTGTTTTATGTTTTTATGTTTTATGTTTTGTTTGTTTATGTCCGTTTTTAAAAATCAATAAAATTTTCAAAAAAAAAATTGGGATCTGCAAAAATTAAATTCATTTTTATTTCCTCTTTGATGTATACAGCTATTCCTTTCTTTTTGTTTGAATCTGCTGGGGCAGTATATAATTTCCCTAATTTGGGACATTCTGTTTTTCATCTACTTTTTGGATATGTGTCTCTTGTAAAAATATTATATCTACTTTTTGTTTAATTAATTTTGCTAGTTCTTTTCCTCTTTGTTGCTGAACTGAAACCATTTATGTTAATCGATAGTAATTTCACTTCTTCCCCCATTCACTTAGTTGTATCTAATTCTTTGTCTTCTGCTCATCCTTATTTCTCTTTGTGTTCTAGTTGTTGTTTTTAGGTCTTCCTGATCCTATTGTTGATGATCTGTCTTTTCTGTTCTCTGATCTTCTTTACTCTCTTTTTGTTGTTGTTCTTGCTCCTCTTGGGTGTGTGATTCAAGCTCTTCCTTGCTGTTCTGATCTTCCGGACCAACTAGTTGGTCATAGAAATCTTGGGCCTTCACTAGGGTGTCAATTTTAATTTTCTTTTCCCATGTGGTAAGCATCCCTTCTGGAATCAGCCACTGAAATAAGATATCCCTCTTGTTCAAGTCAAAGAAACTATGATTGCTTGGGGGGAAAATTTTGGATATGGGATTGATTTAGAGAAATGGCAAAAATTGTGGTCTCAAAATTATAAAATGACTATGTCAACAGCTTATAAAGAAAATTTGTATAAGATGTTTTACAGGTGGCACTTTCCCCCGACAAGAATAGCAAGAATATTCAAGAATAAATCTGAAAAATGCTGGAAATGTCATCAGATACCTGGCTCATATTACCATATGTGGTGGACTTGCGAGGATGCTAGAAAATACTGGACTAAAATTCACATGTGGTTGGAAAAAATGACAAAGAAACACATAGATTTGAAACCAGAGATCTTTTTATTGGGAATCTTACCTGATACATATAATAAAGATTTGAAATACCTGATTGTAAATGTATTAACAGCGGCTAGGATTGTATTTGCTAAAAACTGGAAAAATGAGAAAATACCATTGCAGGAAGAAATTATTAAGAAAATATTGGAGTGTGCTGAAATGAGTAGATTGACATTTGAAATTAGAGAAGAAGAGGATAAACAATTTTATAAAATTTGGGACCTTTTCTATCAATGGTTGGATGATAAAATACAATAATAGAATATTTAGAATTTTAGATAATAAGGAATATATAAAGAGATTTTTTTTCTTTTTTATTTGATATCACATTTATAAAATGTCTTCAGGATAGATTTGGTATGATTATATGTTTTGTTATAAAATAAATTAAGTAAATTATAGTTATCTCGCAAAGTATGAATGAATAAAATCATAGTCAAATGATTGTTTAATAGTGATACTAGGGTATATAATTTTTGATTGATAATATGAGTTATTAGGTAATGTAACTGTAATTGAGACTACGAAATGAATGCACAAAAACTAGTAAACCAACCGACACACTGTTTGTATATTTATGAAAGAAAGCTGGATGTTTTTATGTTTTGTTTGTCTTTAAAAACTAATAAAATTGTTTTCAAAAAAAAAAAAAAGATATCCCTCTTGTTCAATTGCATAGCCAAGAATCTATAGTCCCATCTCTGCTCCCTCACCCTTCTCAGGATCTGTTTTAATATCTGAATCTCCTTTTCCTTGTAGACAACAGGTTCATCTCTTGTTATTCTGTATACTATAGCCCGGACCTTTTTCCTTGTAAACCTTATGTGGACTTCCTTTGGCAATTTATGTCATCTGGCATAACTTGTTCTCACCCTGTAAACGTCATCCATTTCATTCAGTATTTCATTTTTATCTCTTCCTAATGTTTCTGCTAAGATTTCCACCATCACCAGTTCCAGATCTTCTTCCTCGGTTTTCACGACATTTTGGAATCTAAGATATGAAGCTGCTTGGTCCATCTCAAAGTGGCTCAAGGAATCTTCCAATTCTTTTTTTATTATTTTCATCTGTTGATCGACCATTTCTAATCTTTTCTCCATTTGTTTTGTTCGTTTTTCAACTTCTTTTATTGTATGATCATTCTTTTCTAGGGCCTGCTGAATTGAACCAACTTTCTCATCTAATTTAGATATATCTGATTTAATTTCACTGTTTAATTTTTCCCATTTCTTCTTTGACTTCATTTATATCAGCTCTCATTTCTGTATGGTTCTTTATCATTGTTTCTTGGAGTTTTAATATCAATTCCTGTAATGTAAGTAATGTAGTTTGTATGTTAATGTTTGAAGCCAAATTCTGTTTCTCTGCTGTTAGCATCCCCTCAATTGTTTTTTGTGTCAAGGATGAAGCTACCATCGTTGAGGTTGTTGACATCGGTGTGGTTTTTTTCCCCGGTCTTCACCATCGTGGTGGTTATGCTTGTCATTTCTTTTAATATTTCAGTCTGTTTTCTTAAAATACTATAAACATTATCCCAAATCAACATTAAATAATCTAACTAATATGGATTACTAAATTTAAGTATTTATCAATGATATACTTCTAATAATTTAATTCCTAAAACTTTCAATTTTCCTATTTAAGATCAACACTTATTGCCCCCCTATTAATATTTTTAGATACTCAATTTATCTGACCATATAAATATGTTTAACTATATAAATATATAAGTATGTAAATAGATATATAAACTGTAAATAGAATAAATAGAAACACACTATCCCCCCTTATTAATTAAATAGAAAATTAATCTAACTGTTTAAATATATGTAAATGTATATAAAAGTTGTAAAAATGTGGATATATAAATATAGATATAAACTGTAGATCAGTGGTGGGATTCAATTTTTTTTTACTACCGATTCTGTGGGCGTGGCTTGGTGGGCGTGGCAGGGGAAGGATACTGTAAAATCTCCAATCAGAGGTGGGATTTGCCGGTTCTCTGAACTACTCAAAATTTCCACTACTGGTTCTCCAGAACTGGTCAGAACCTGCTGAATACCACCTCTGCTGTAGATATACTGAATATAAATACAATTAACTAAGTACCAATAAAGTAGATACTATTAAATTAAACACAGTATAAAATAATATAAAAGTTTAAGCTCTGAGCCTCTAATCAAATCTTACTGATTTTATCTATTCTTAATTTCTATAAAGTAATTTTCTAGATATCACTCTATTAGCAGATTTATGTAAATGTAAACACTTATTTCTGTAGATCTTCAAGTCCCTTGTAATCAAAGAGGAAAAAAGAAAACAGAGGAAATGTCAATAATTCAGTAGTTAATCTAATAATACACTCCTCACAATGGCTTTCCACTAGTTCAGTTCCCTTATCTTAAAGGCAAGTTGCTGAGTAATAGTTGTTCTCCTCGATGGATGCCTCCAATATTCCAGCCACTTCTCTTGTGTTCGTCACTTCCTTAATAAAGTTCCCTAACTGCAGCCTAGTAACTGGCGCTTATCACTATCACGTCTTTTGTTCTTTTAGGTCTAAAAGGCTTCCTGGATCTTCACTCTTTTCCCTTTTTTGGGGGGGGTTGTCACAATCTCCTAGCTCCTCTCTTGGGCAATCTGCTGCTCCCCGCTCTCTCTCGGATTGATCTCACCCCCACCTGCTTACCACTTTTCCGGAGCTCCGATCAGCCTTCCAAACTAATCTCTGCCACAGCCTATCTCCAATCTTGCTTCCTCCTATCAGCTGGGCTGTCAGGACTTCAGAGGAAGGTATTCAAGGACGGCAGCCTCTTATGTGCTGGGCTCAAAGGGTTTCTCTTTGTCGCGGGAGCAGTCGCCCTCCGCCACTCCACTCCTCAAGTTTCCCCACACCATCACAATTCTCTTCAGGATTCGTGTTCCCCACAGGGTCACTCCAGCACCAAGAAAAAGGGGTGAAGAACAGAGCCTGCTCTTTGTTGCCTCTTCTTGTCCTGACATCACAACCGGAAGCAGCCAAACATTTCTTATAATTGTAGATGCATATTCAAAGTGGTTCGAAGTAATCCAAATGACCACAACCATGGCAGAAGCCATTAGCAAAGTACTAAGGAAACTGTTGGCCAGCCATGGGTTACCGGACATAGAGGTGTCTGATAATGGGCCCCAATTCATGGCAAATCAATTCAAAGGGGTCCTAGCAGAATAAGGAATCTGCCATGCCCTGTCCATGCCCGGACGATCAAGCACTAATGGTCAAGTGGAGAGGATGGTGAGATCAATCAAGGAAACCCTAGCCAGAATGGGCCCAGGGGATTGGTAAGCAAAAATAGATAAAATGTTACCAATACAACATATCACTTCTAGTGCCACCACACATAGAATTCCGGCAGAATTATTAATGGGCTGGAAATTAAGATTCCCCCCTGGATAGGTTACACCCAAATTATAACACATCCATGGACTTGACCAACAAATGCCAGTCATTTAATATAGGGTAGTTAGTCTATGCCCATAACTACATGGGTGGGGCCACGTGGGTCCTAGCACAAACAGTACAAATCACAGGTCCCTGATCTTATTAGATAGAGTTAGAGGACAGTAAAATATGGAGTAGGTACATTGACCAACTCCAGGGATGGTTGAGCCACCACAGGACCAGACATGGAAACACAGAACCAGCCCTGACACAATCCAATACTAGTCTCAAACCCAAACAGTTGTCTCAATCACTTGAGCTGCGCAGGTCAGGTCACACCCACCATAGCCCTGCCTACCTGCATGACTACTTACTACATATTCAATCTGATTGGTTAACACCTGTCCAAGAGGGGAGGGGTGTTGAATATTCAACAGAGTGGATTCTGAAGTAAGAATCCACTCATTGGAGCAATTTCCCTGATAGGAAACTGAAGTGCTGTCAGTGACTGAAATGCCAGATAGCTCCTGGCTCTCAGCTGCTTGTTTTAAGATCTTCAATAAAGAACTATTTATATGGTCCTAAGTGTCCTGCCTCTTCAATCAATCCCCCAACTTAACAAGTTCTGTGTGAATTTTGTGAGAATTTAAGAAAGCAATGGATACATGTGATTCAGAAAGAAAGGGGGACCTGCAAAATAATTTCTGATTTTAAGAATATGAACTGCTGACTCCTGTTGCCTTATAACTCTTGATTTAACAGACTTTTTTCTCACATTTCTTTTTTGGCTCCTAAAATCTAGTTGAAGATTTTGTCTATGTGTGCTGATAACTCCTGAGCATTTAAAAAGTGTAGGACATACTCCATTTCCTTTTTGAAGCAAGCTGAGTACTGAGTATTATGGAAAACCTCAGATTACATAGCAAACTTTTATTTAGCTGAGGTTTAAACTTTTTCCAGCACAAAGAGAATTACAAATTAAATGTAGAAAGTTAGCACCCACCCCTCTCCTAGAAGAATGAAATATTCTAGGAAATATTAAAAAGGCAGAATATTATACCTCCCTGGATATACACCGAAAACCAGCAGCCCCCAGCTTTGTTAATAGCCTCAGAAAGACTGAGCTTTCCTATCTATAAGACAAAAGGCCTTCAGCTCCAGGGTGATAGCATTAGCTCTCACTCAAGATCCAAGATCCAAACCAGGACAAAGCCACTAAGCCATAATAGAATACAACTTCTTCATTACATCATCACCCAGCAAGATTCAACCAAGCCTTGGACACAGACAACTTACAAGGTTAGCTGGACCCCCACATAGCCCTCTGGAAATCTGACAACCAATAGGATACATTTCTTGCAAGGCCCAAAAGAGGATATAAATATATCTCACTCTCCCCTCCATGTGGTCAGCTACACAGGATTTGAAACCCATGTGGTCCTGTTCACTATTAAACCATCCTTCCAAGCAACCTCCATGTTTCCAGTGTCTTTCTCCCCACTTGGAATTGAACCCAGATGGATTTTCTTCCACCATAAATAAAAATATTATTCTGCAGGGTGGTAGCTCCTACCCCCCAAGTTTGGACTGATTGTCCAATCTTATCTAAGGCTCCCCAGGTAACAATTCAGACTTTTTAAGTTAAATTAAAAGCTCATGAAGGGAGTGGTAAAGATAGAAATTCCAATAGCAATTCGTTTTATTTTGGTGTTTTTGTTTTATTTTCGTTAAACAAATAGGAAAGAGCAAAAATTTTCACACACCACTGGATTTAAGAAATGCCCTTTCCGAAACTTCCAGTTTGCAGGGCTTCGGCAGCAGGAAGGAATCCGCGATCGTGCATGGTTTCTGCCTGGGCTCGCCACTGGAGTGCCCCGAGCCAGCCGGCTTCAGGGCTAAGCCACCCCGTAGAGGTGGTGAAGACAGGGGGGATCCGGTAGGGTAAAGTGGAGCCGCACCTCTCCTCCTCAGCTGGCTAAACTCCCTTTTCCGAAAGCGGTAAGAGCGGCGGTCAGAAATGGCCACCTCAAAGAAGCACTCATCCAGAAAAGAAAGTGCAGGAGGAAGTTAAGAAGTGAAAGTTTTGGCTGACCGGGATAAGAAGCAACAACTAAGGTATCCTGGAATTTAAATTTCAAGAAAGATACATCGCTCCCTAAGAAGATTCGGAAGCAGCAAATGAAAGTGAAAAGGGAACGTTTTTTTTCTCACTCTCCTTCCTTACGTTGACAGCAGATGAATGAGAAATCGGAAAAACCCGCTTGGCAACAGCAGGTAATTAAACTGGAAAATTAAATGCCAAGGGGACAATAAACATTTCTGAACACTTAAAAAACTTTTTTTTTGCTGTAAGTGGGAAGGGAGAGGAAAAGAATAAGAGCAAGATTTGGCTGGAGGAGGCTGCTTGGAATTTAAAAGAATCTAAAGTTACAGTAACAAGACTTCTAAAAGATACATTTTAACTGGAACTTTGCAACTAAATTGTAACCCCAGGAAGAGAAAGTGAAAAAAGAAGAAAGTGTTAAATGAAATAGCTTGTGTGTAGTTGGATTGCTTGGTGACTTTGGGACTTTTGGAAATTATATTTGAATGATTAAAAACACTTGGGTGGTTGTTTAAAAAGTTTTTTACAATGGCATCACTTGTGGATGAACTGAAAATGGAATTTAAAAAATATAAAGAAGAGGAACAAGAAGGGAAGAGCTCTTTTGGCTCCATTTTTCATTTCTTAGAAATGGTGATTTGTACCTATGAGAAACTACAAGAAACTGCGCAACAAGAAGATTGGGACAAAGAAGAAGCCATCTTTAATGAACAAGTAACTTTATCTGGGAAAGAAAGGGGAAAGGTGGGAAAGAGAATGGAGAATTTAAGACCTAAAAAAACAACCAAGAAAGGGAAATATAAGGTGCAAAATGGATATCATGTCAGAAAGCAACAGAAAAGAGGAATACAGAAGAGGGAAATAGAGCTGGAGAGACAAGGGGGTAAAAAGGGCAGAGTGAAGAAGCAAGGGAGGAAGGAAGGGAAGAGAAGCTACAAAGGTTTGGAACAAGATGTAAAAAAACAGGATTTATTTAGAGATAATGGGTAAAAGTATAACTGAAAAAGAGATTCTGCAAAGGTACATAAGATTGTATTGTTATACTTGTATTAGAAATAATGTTAGAAAATTTGAACAACATGTGATTATAAAATGGGATAAAATACTCAGTGTAATTCAGTGAAACTTTTTTGAATAAAATAAATGAAATGAAATAAATGAGAGAATTGAATTAGGAAGGAATGGGAACATTTTAATTACTCAATGTTTTAAAATATAAGTGAAATGGGGGGGAAGTAACTACGCAAAATTTATAAGTGTTCCCATAGAAGCATGATACCTATTTGAAAAGTAATGTGTAAAATGTTTAAGATTTAAATGAATATTAATTTTAACGATAGAGTTCAATTGGTATGGATTGTTGTTTTTAATTATATTATATATTTATTATTTCTTCCTTTCTTAAAATATAGTGTGTAGCTTTAGAATGTACTAAGCAGAATCTGAATGAAAGTTATGTATTACATTAAGTGTTATAAATTTAGGGGAAAGATATAAAGGCATCATACTCCAAGCAGTGATTACAGGAGAAATTTTGTGTTAATGAGAAAAGATAATAGACAGCTGAAACAGGACAGACAAAGGATATAAGTATAATGATTTAAATTGAGATGAAATAAATAAAATAGAATTAAAAGAGTGAAAAGAGGGGAGAAGCTATATAGAAAATGTAGAATGGTAATAAGATATGGAATGGAATATAAAAGTGAGCATGAACTTGAATTTATGTCTGTACGAAGAGATGTAACCTGGGATCAAGCTGCTTTCAAAAAAAGATGTTTTATGTTCTCATGTTTTGTGTTTTGTTTGTTTAAAAATCAATAATTTTTTTGGAAAAACAAAAACAAATGCCCTTTCCCCCCCACTACATGAACATTTCTAGCATTTGTTTTTATATGGAAGGGTTCTTCAGTATATTTATTTGCATACCTCATAATGCTTGGATTTACGCACAATCTGTTTTTCTTTTTCTTTTCTTTTTCAATTATTAAATTTTATTTAGTTTTCAAAATTTAAAAACAAAATAAAACTTTATACATCATTATATTAGTGTCAAGACATCTTTTACATTTCCTTATCATCTTTCTAAATACGCCTTTCTTTCATTATACTATTTCAACTTAATATATAAATAAATATAGATAGATATGAATATAGATGAATATAAGTATTTACATATTTCTTATTCTTTACTTAATTGCCATTTTGATTCCTTTTTATTCTTAAACCATTCATACCAGGCATACCAGACATTATAATATATCGACTCTTCTTTGTCTCTTAATTTCATTGTTAATCTGTCCATCTCTGTATAGTCTAAAAATTTTTTATAACAGTTGTGCATAGGAAATCCTAGCAGTTGTTAAAATGAGCTTAATGTATTTATCTTTTTTTTATTATATTTTTCTGTTATTATGCCTAATAGAAATACTTCTGGTTTGGTTTCAGTTTTCTGTTTTGTTATTTCTTCTAGCCACAATCGAATTATATTCCAATATTTCTTGACCTCTGGGCAGGTCTACCACATGTGAAAATATGTACCTTTTTCCTTTTTACATTTCCAACAGCTTGGGCTTAGGTTGAACATTTTCGCTAATCTAGCACCTATAAAACATTTTATATAGATTTTCCCTGTATGCTGTGGACATAGTTAATTTGTAATTTAGTCCCCACATTTTTTCCCAATGTTCCAAATCTAAATTGTGTCCAATGTTTTTCACCCATATCACCGTTGTCTCCTTTACCACCTCCTCTTCCATCTTGAAATTTAATTAAAAATTATATATTTTTGAAATCATTTTTGTTCAGTTCCAAGTATAATTATGTCTAATTGGTGTTTTCCCATGTGAAATCCATATTGTTCTTTATCTTTTTTATATCTCGCCTAAATTTGTATGTATGGTCTATTTTTATATTTTGTTGTTGTAGTGCTTATATTGTTTTCATCCCTCCTTATTCATCTAATAAGTCTTTATAATTTCTCATTTTGGTCAGATCCATTGCATTGGGGTAGATTTGTGCTTCCATAATTGATAGCCAGCAATGTACTTTATCATAATGATTCTTTTTAATTTTATTCCATATTTGAATTAATAAATCTCTGATAAGGTGTCTCTGAAAATATGAATGTTGCTTATTTTTCCCTTCCAACAGAAAGCTATACCACCCTTTTTGCAAGTTGTAGCCTTCTATCAAGAGTATTATTTTGTTTTTCCAGATTGATCGATTCCTTAATCCATACCATGGCTGCTGCCTGATAGTACATTTCCCTGTCAGGGAGTTCAAAGCCACCCCTTTCTCTTTTGTCCTGTAATAGTTTCATTTTTATCCTAGCTTTTTTTCCCCCAAATACACTTATTTACTATTTTGTTAATTTCTCCAAAAAATTTTTATCTAATTTCACTGGTATTGTTTTAAAAAGATAATACTTTGGGTAACGTGGACATTTTAATTGCCATGATTTTCCCCATTAATGATAACTGTAATTTCTCCCATATTTCTAATTCTTTTTTAAATTTGCATCATTAATTTATCATAATTATATTTTTTTAATTGATGAGCATCTTGATGTTAACCAGATGCCTAAATATTTTATGTTTTTGACAATTTGCATTCTCAATTTTTCTTCCAATTCTTTTTTTTTTTTTCATCTTTTAGATTCTTGGTCAATATCTCTGTTTTATTTTTATTTATTTTGAGCCCCATAACATTGCCAAATTCTTCTATTTCTTTTAATAATTCTACTCCAGTGTCCTCCGGATCTTCCAAGAAAAATACTATATTATCAGCGAAAGCCTGTACTTTATGATGCTCCTATCTCATTAAGGTCCCTTTAATTTCTTTATTTTTCCGAATATTCTCCAATAAGTTCTCTAGCATAAGTATAAAGAGTAGGGGTGACAGTGGGCATCCCTGTCTTACTCCCTTGTTGATCTTAAATGTTTCTGTCCTATCACCATTTAGTATTATACTGGCCGTTTGTGTTGAATAAATTGCCGAAATTGTTTTAATAAACTTGTCACCGAAATCCATACACAATCTGTTTTTCATTGACTTTTACAGAAAATCTGCTAGTTTTTTTCTAACCTTTTGCTAGAGTAGACTACAATTTTCCAATATGATGATTTCATGTGTTGATCACATGAAAATGCTACAGTTAGAATAAATTACAATTTGCTCAGTTAAACAAAAGACCAAACAAGAGGGCTATGCATATGAAGACCAGTAACTAGATGCCGCATGATGTACCCTTCTCAAGCATGGGAATGTTTGCTCATTTTTGCTTTATGACTTGCATCCTATAAAACATGCAACATCTGCAGAATCCAAGTATAACAATTTCCAGTGCTTCTCTTAAAAATCCAGCTGAATTTTTCCTGTCTCCCATGACAAAAAGTCCAGCTTTTCTTTTTTCAGTAGCAGAAATGAAGTAAATAAATGATCTCAAAGATGCACCCAGTTTTAATACAAACTTTAAATTTTACTGTGATGATATTAGTTCCATCACAAAGTGGATAGAGTGCAAGGCGCAAGACGGGATATGCAGCCCCCACAAAACAGAACATTCTCTAAACAGCAGAATTGCAACATAATGGAGGTACAGAAGAAACAGAAATATTAGCCTAGAGGTTTAAGCAAAATTGGGCATGTATAAGAGATAGTTGGCAAATGTGCAAATTGTTTAGCTTATTCTAAGGCACAGCGCGAGTGTCAAATTCATGATGTCACATTGTCATCACATGATGTATCATGACTTTTTTCCCCTTTGCTAAACTGGGGGTGGAGGCGGGGTGGCCAGCACATGACGCATCCAGCCTGTGGGCTGCAATTTTGACACCTCAGTTCTAAGGGAAGAGGACTAAAGCCACATTCATCCTGATTATTATTCAGGAACTGTGGTGGCACAGTAATTAGAATAAAGTAATTGCAGGCTAATTCTGCTGACTGCCAGGAATTCAATCCTCACCAACTCAAGGTTGACTCAGTCTTCCATCCTTCCAAGGTCAGTAAAATGAGGATCCAGATTGCTGGGGGCAACATGCTGACTGTAAACCGCTTAAAAAGGGCTGTAGCGCACTGTGAAGGGGTATATAAGATTAAATCGTAAGTGCTATTGTTATTTAGAGCATGGTACAAGATACAGATAATCAGAGTTGGAAGAGACCTTGTAGATCATCTAGTCCAACCCCCCAGGCCTCAGCAGGAGACCCTACACCATTTCTGACAATCTCTTCTTGAAAGTAATAAAGTTCCCACAACTTCTGAGGGCAAGCTGTTCCATTGGGTGATTGTTCTCACTGTCAGAAAGTTTCTCCTTGTTTCCAGGTTAAATCTCTCATTGTTCAGTTTCCATCCATTATTTCTTGTCTGGCCCACAGGTTCTTTAGAAAATAGCTTTACCCCCTCCTCTCTGTGGCAGCCCCTCAAATATTTGAACACTACTATCGTGTCTTCCCTGGTCCTTCTCTTCACTAGACTAGCCAAGCCCAGTACCTGTAACTGTTCTTTGTATGTTTTAGTCTCCAGTCCCCTAATCATCCTGGTTGCTCTTCTCTGTACTTTTTCTAGAGCCTCAACATCTTTTTATAGTGTGGATTTACTAAGGATTTATAGAGTGGTATTAGTACCTCACTTGATCTTGATTGTATCCCTTTGTTAATGCAATTTAGGATTGCATTAGCTTTTTTGGCTGCTGCTGCACATTGCTGGCTCTTATTTAGCTGGTTGTCTATCAAGACTCCAAGATCCCTCTCACAGTTACTGCTATTGAGCCTGGTTTCACCCAGGCTATATGTGTACTTTTGGTTTTTCTTGCCTAAGTGTAGGACTTTACTTTTCTCTACATTGTATACATAATATAGCTCCATTACCTCACATCTCCTTGTGGAATTTTCCCTTGCAAACACTCAGGTCTTTGAGTTTCTTTAAATATTCCAAGTTGCTCATATTCTTTCTCATATAGAGGCAGATGATACATGAAAAATTTTGGACAAGGAAACCTTGACAGAGCAGCCTCAAGCAAATACCTACTAAACAAATGAAAAAAAATATGTGCAGTAATATGTTTAAATTTAAATTTTTACCAGGATATCAGCATAGTGTCCTTATTCTTTAAGCTACCCTATCAATTGTCTTGTCTAGCATTTATACCTTTTAAATTTTATATCTCTCACTATTTATCTATTTCAAGCTTAGAAAATGAATGTTCCTCCAGCTCCAGAAAGCAGACCTTATTCCACAAACCCAAGGCCTTTTTTTTAATGCTCAGCCTACAGCACATCAGCCATTTCCTAATCCATGGCTTGTTGGACCTATATACAATCCCTATGGCATGCCTGCATCTGGTAAGAGAACCTATATAATACAATGTTCTGATAAACAATGATAATCTTGTGAAAAATAGCGGGGTAGTTTGCCAACTTGAAACAGGAAACCAAAAAGTGAAAAAATCTATCAATGTTGTTTTCTCCATTTGGTCAAACATAGAGCTGCCGTTGAACTGCTAATTTATTTATATTTCTGTTAAGGCTTCATCTACTGTTCTGGATCTTGGCAATAGTGCTTTTAACTTATTAGGGTCTACAGAAAATGAATGTTCTAAAACAGTGGTTCCCAAAGTGGCCGGTACCGACCCCTGGGGGTCAGTGGGATGACTTAGGGGGCGATAAGAAGCAAGGGGGCTGGCAAGGGGGCACTAAGAGGCAAGGGGTGGCAGAGGAGTGCTGGAGGTGGGTCCCTTGCAGGGTGCAATTCAGGGGTGGGATTCTACTGGTTTGGTCCTGGGGGGAGACCAGGGAGCATGATTTTATACCTCCCACCCCTGTGAGAATGATGTGAGTCAACCCTCACAAGAATGGATCTTCCAGCCCATGGAGCTTGCATAAGGCGGCCTACACTCATCTAAAATGCTTGGAGGGATGGTTGGCAGAGGGGCGAGGCAGACAGCGTAAGCCTCATGCTTCCTGTTGCCTCCCGCACTTCCCCTCAGCAGCTGTGACCCACGAGCCCCAGCAGCTGACAAGATGCAGGCTGGTGGGGATCCGAGTAGGACAGGTCTGCCCTGGCTGGCTCACCTTTCCCTTTGCCACCAGCTGTGAGAGGAAGGTAAGTTTGCAGGCAGTCGGAAAAGCCCAAACCACTGCGGTTTGGGTTTTCCTGACTGTCTGCAAACTTACCTTTCTCCCACAGCTGGTGGCAGAGGGAAAGGTGAGCCAGCCAGGGTGACCTGGCTCACCTTTCCTGCAGCTCACTTCTCCCACAGTTCCTGCAGTGGGCAAGGCTGCAGACCTTTCCCCAAAAGAGGGAGAGGTGGAAATCCTGCCTGTGTCCCCTTTGTTGGACTTGGGAGCCTTGCCTGCTGACTTTTCCAGGCAATGCAGGACCGGCATGAATGGACAATCACGCCCAATCCCTGGGAGACTCATCATGAGAGACGCTGCCTGGTAAATACCTTGTTGGAAGAGTGTGTGTGTGTATGTGTGTGTGTTTGTTTGTTTTAGGTGGGTCTCCTAGCTTTAGAAGAAGAGAGGGAAGGAGGAAGGGAAAGAGAGAGAGAGAGGAAAAGAGAGAGAGAGGAAGAGACAAGAAACTAAAGAAAGAAAAGGGAAAGAAAGAAAAAGGAAAAAGGAAAAAGGAGAGAGAAAGGAAGAGAAAGGAAGAAAAGGGATAGATAGACAACGAAATGGAATGGAAGGAAGGGACAGAAAGAAAGAGAAAGGAAAAGGAAAAGGAAAAGGAAAAGGAAAAGGAAAGAAAAAGAAAGAAAGAAAGAAAGAGAGAGAGAGAGAGAGAGAGAGAGAGAGAGAGAGAGAGAGAGAGAGAGAGGGAGGGAGGGAGGGAGGGAGGAAGGGAGGAGAAAGTGAATGAGATATCTAGATCAACCACCTGCTCCAGCAGGGTTAGAAGGGAGTATGTGTGGGGGGTTGTGTGCATGGCTGTCAAAACTCCAAAAACAGGTCAACTAGCTCTGGGGAGGTCAGTCATAAATTAGAATACTTGTTAAGCAACCGACCATTAAGCAAGGACCACTTGTATTTGGTTTGCCAGTCACATGGCCATCAAGCCACACCCACAAATTAGGCCACATACACAAAACCGGATTTTTAAATTGGATTTTCAAAGATTTTTAAATTGGATTTTGAATAAACGTGCAATTAATTGTTATAGTTCTGAATGTTACTGTTACTATCTTCCTTAGTGGGTCGTGCAAACCGCTATTCTGAATAATGCTCTTTATAGGGGGTGGGGGATGCTGAGGATGAATTTGTAGCATCAAGGGGGCAGTGGACTGAAAAAGTTTTGGAACCACTGTTCTAAAACAAGGAGACTTCCGGTTGTTCCTTCGTCACGTCGGAGCAAAATCCACAATCGTGTGTGGTTTTGCTCTGTGCTCACTTGTTGGAGGGTCCCGATTGGGACCAGAACCACCCTGGAGGTGTGGTGAAGAAAGGGGGGACTGCTTAGACGGTTGAGGGGAGCCACATCTCCCCTCTCTGACAAAATAACCCCCCTCTGAAGAAAATTGCAGCGGTAGTCTAAAATGGCCACCATGAAGATGGGAGGCAGTCCGGAAACTAAGACTGTGCTGAAGTGGTGAAGTTGTGAGTGGTGTGTGAACCAGGCAATATACATGGACCTTAAGGTATCCCGGAATTAATAAAGAACTATTTTTGATTAAAGTGTGTAAAAGTGGCGACCAGAGAGAGTGAGAAGAAAATTTGAATTTATGAAATTGGTTTGAACATTGAAATGAATTGATTTGGAGATGAAAAATTTAGAGGAAAATGTCTGATTACAAAAGGCTTGGAAATTAAACTGGATAATTATTGGACTTTTGGCACTAAATAGGCATAAGTAAATACTGGAATTGAATGTGTGAAAAAGAAATAATAGCTAATAACTGGAATTAATGAAATTAATAGAAGTTTAAAAAGTGAAAAGTGAAAAGAAAGGGTGGAACATGGAAACAAAACTGAGAGCACCACCTAATGGTACAGGAAAAATTTCAGTGACTCTTTGAAAAGTGCTTGGTCTTTCTAAAATTGGAATTTAAAAGGAAATAAGAGGAACTCCACTACAATAAAATAAAAACCCAGATGGCCAGAACCCATCACCTCTGAGAGGCACAGCCAGGAGATGAGAAGATCATAAAAAATCCACAATGAGATGTGTCCTGGAAATCTCTGGAAAAGTTCATTGTAAAAAGGGGATGGAAGAAAATTAGGTATGCCCTGGGGAACTGTGAAAAAGATCGTTTCTACAGAAGGGGTGGGGGGCATTAACATACTGGCTTTTAGTTCACTAAATACACATCGAGGTAAGGGGAGAGGTTCTAAACTCCCTTATCTATCCCTGTATGCCTGAGGAACCTGCTTTGAACTCCTACATGAACTGTCTCATCTCAATAAAGGATTCCTTTTGATAAGTTTGGTTTTCAGAAGTTCATTCTTGTTAATTGAACGGGAAAATGTTCTGTAGCCTGACACAAAGACTTATGAACAATGATTGTTGAAATTAAATATAAGAGATGCTGGTTGAAATAAACTACTGGACATTTGGATTGGGTATAATTATCAAATAAGGGGGGAGGAGAAGAGTACAAAATGGGAGAATTATATGCGGAAATGAGACTTTCTTTCTTTAAAATAAAATAAATTTCAAAACTACTTAGTCACTTTCACTCTCAAATTTCACAGTCACAGCTTTATATCAAAATGGTTCCACTCTCCGTTCAACTACAGTTCTCCATTAAAGTTCCAATTGTTTTCTCTAATGTCTCTTTTCTGCTCTACCAGTAATCAATCCAAATTGTAGAAATTTTGAGTTTTTATTCACAGAGTCTCGATCTTTTCTTCTGCAGTACTCTCTCTCAGCTGTTAAACTGTTGTTTCCTCCTCTCCCTTTCGGTCCGCTATCCCCTGCCAATTAGCCACTGTATTCACTCTCTCCAGAGTCTCACTTTCTCAAAGTCTTTCACAGGGCTCTGTCACCTCTCAAAAACTGTTCCAGTCTGCTGTTCTCCTTCTGATGTCTTGCGTTGATCCACTTTCCTGCTTCCCGATCGCAGCTGGCTGTCACAACTTCGGACCCGCCATAGATGCCGTGTTTCTTTCGTGCCAGATTCAAAGGGCTTCCCCTCATTGCAGTGGGAGGTTGCTTTCCTCCACTCTGCTCCTAGGTTTCCCCTTAATTCGTGTGTCTCTCCAAGCTTCACAATGCCTCTGAGAGTTTCCAAGCATGAAAATTCAGATACAGGATTGCAGAGTTCAGTCTCCTGCTCTGCTCCGCTGGGATTTTACCACCGGAAGTCTATTAATTGATATTTAATAAAGCAGTGAATAAAGTTAAAATGAATTATGAGAATTGTAATGGAAAGATTAATATCAGTTTCTGCAATTAATTGAATAGATTAATATTTTTGAAATATTTAGATGATTTATAAGGTAATTGAGAAAAAGAATACCATGCGGAATCTGATTTAAAATATAGATGCATATGTGATATGTAGTAGTTAGGAAAATATTGTTAGTAATGTAGAATGTGGTAATTTAAAAATGACTATACTATGGCAAATTTTTATAATCAATTAAAGGGAATAAATTGAAGGAATGTATAAGGTAAATAAGTGGCAAGCTCAAATTGACAACTAAAGGGGACAACAAAGTGTGAATTTCACCAAGGGAAAATTGACTATCTGGAGTATCGCTTATCGCATGAAGGAATAGAAATGGACCCAGAGAAGGTCCGAGCTGTTTTAGAATGGGCTCCCACACACAGCAGAAAACAATTGCAATGTTTTCCAGGTTTTGGTAATTTCTGCCATCAATTTACCCTGGCTTTTGCAAAAATTGCATTGCCCATTACAAACCTCCTAAAGACAAAAGGAGAACTAAAACCAAAGCCCAGTCAACCTTTGAAGTGGTCCATGGACTGCCAAGCGGCTTTTGAGAAACTGAAACAACTATTTGCAGCTGAACCTGTTCTTAAACACCCAGATATAATCCTTTGTAATCCAGGCTGATGCAAGTGACATTGCTGTGGGAGCAAATGTGAATGGGACTTTACAACCTTGTGCTTACACCTCCCCAAAACTAACTGAAACCAAACAGAGATGGGCTATATGGAAAAAGGAAGCATTTGCCATCTGATGGGCATTATTATCTTGGAGACATTTCCTCGAAGGGGCGAAATGGCCCTTTGAGGTATAGACAGATCACAAAAACCTAGAGGCTTTAAAGATCCCGTGAAAGCTGTCTCCCAAGCAAATTCATTGGCCTCAATACTTTAAGCAGTTTAATTTTTCATTAAAATACCTGCCAGGGGGAAAGAATATGGCCAATGCTTTATCTAGATTGCCCCAATATAATAGTGTCTGACCTAAAGTGATTCATCCTATTGTCCCTACTAAGCAACTGGCTGTTCCAGTGGCCACTAGAGCCCAGGGGAAGGGGCTTAACCTTTGGAATGATTTAAGTGAACAGTTAAAAGAAGCTTTAAAATTGGATGATTGGTTTTTATTCCACTCAAATTATTGCATTGGGGGTGAAGTTATATGTCCCTGCTAGTCTTATAGGAGCCATTCTAAAACATGCCCATGATTCAAAAGTTGTCGGGCGTTTTGGGTTTGTGAAAACACTACACTTAGTTAAATGGCTATTTTGGTGGCCGTCTTTGAAAAAAGACATAGAAGCTTATCTCACCAGTTGTCCTGTACATGCTTCAGCAAAACAACCTCCTGGTAAACCAGCTGGTCTGCTACAGAATGTTGCTAGGCAGAGTGCCCCGTGGAAGGAAATTTCCATGGATTTCATTGTGGAATTACCTGAGAGTGGGGGAAATACAGTCATTTGGGTGATTTGGCACACTTTGTAGCCCTCTGCTAAAATGTTGGTTAAATTGTTTATTATACATGTGTATATGCTACATGGTGTTCCTGAACATATAATTTCAGATAGAGGAGTACAATTCACTTCTAACTGGAGATAATTTTTGAAGTTATTAGGCTCTGCCCAGGGCTTAAGCTCCACCTACCACCCTTAACCTAATGGGGCTTGTGAATGGACTAACTCAGTACTAGAACAATGCCTTAGATGTTATGTAAATTATCAGCAAGATGACTGGACTGATTTATTGTCTTTTGCAGATGTGACTCCATCCATAGTAGTACTGGATTCACCCCATGTAAAGTAGATACCGATCAAGATTTTGTACCAGAGCTACCTCAGGAGAAACCCCAAATCCCATCGCTGGTAGAATAGATAACCCAGTTCTAGCTTACCTGGCCAGTTACCCATAAAGCATTAGATGATGCTCATCAAGCCCATAAGAAAAAGGCAGATAAGAAAAGAGTACTACAGAGAAACTAGTGGGAAATAATTGACCATTAAGTACTTACAGACCACCCAGAAATCTAAGAAATTAAGACATAAGTATGTTGGGCATTTTCCAGTCGTACTGATTATGAATCCTATTGCAGTACAGTTAGAACTACCAAAAACTCTTAGAAGGATGCACCCTGTATTTCATGTTAGTTTATTGAAGCCTGAACATAATTCCCCTCTTTGACCTGACCAGGCCCCTCCAGTTCCCCTCCTAATTGAAGGTGAACAGAGGGAAGACTCCAGTACTAGGTTGTTTGGAAACATTTTCCTCCTTCACAGTCGGAATTGGTTAATAACCATGATGTCAGGGCCCCTAAACTTATACAATTGTTTTACTATAAATATCCGGATAAACCTTGATGTAATCTTATATGTATCTTATTTGCTCCTATTTGATTTCTTTTTTGCCTGTTATCTACTATGTTTTGTTTTCCAGGGCTAACGCCTCTTTTGCAGGAGGGCCAAATGTCAGCCTCCAAGAAATTTTCCTGACACCTGTTGCTGCTTGAGTCTTGTTGGCTGCCATAGAAATGGGGGTGATTTGGTATTTGGCAGGGAAGACGGCTGGAGTGAGAAGACATTCTTGTGTGAACTAATAAGGAGGGAATGCTTTCCTGCTTACTATACAACTGCACACATTTATCTCTACTAAGCCAAGATCAACCACCTTGGCATACCAGATGAATGAGAAACCTCCTGAAGATGTATCCCACATGACATTATATGTTCTGTATTGCTACATTAGCATTCTTGTAACCCCCCGTCCTGATTGGCCAGGACGCATGGCACTCGGATTGGCTGAGTAAGCTGCAGCGATTGGCCCGTTGCGAATCTCCCGCGATTGGAGGAACCAATCACGGGGGATTCAAAACGGTGTCATTGGCCGCGGCTGGCGCAGCAAGTTCAATATAAGCCACCACCGATCCGAAGAGAGCCGAGCCGATCTCAGAGCAAAATAAAAGAGCTTAAAAAGGTCACTGAGTCTCGTGTTTCCTTTGCGATCGGTGAACATGACACTGGTGATGAGGATGGGATCGCCGAACTGATACCCCCAAACACGTGGCACCAAGATGAAAGCAGCCGACAAGATGGCCAGCAACATCGCGCCACCCGCACCCTTTAACAGGCTACTGAGGACTGGGAATCGTACATTGATCGATTCCTGATGTTCCTGGAAAGTAGCAACCTCAAGGACGCGAATGGACAGTGGGCCGGCAGTGTTCAAGATGGCGAAGGCCCTCGCAAAACCCGAAGATGTAAAGGCGATGGACTGGGCCGATCTTGAACCTTTGTTGCGAAGCCGAAAAGGAACTACAGTCAGCTAGACAAGGAAGCCCTTGCAATCATCGCCGCCATGAAGAGGTTCCACGAGTACCTCTACGGCAGAACATTCACCATCATCACCGACCACAAACCACTGTTGGGCATCCTGGCAGGGAACAAGGCCACCCCGAACATACTATCCCCGAGAATGACAAGGTGGTCCGAATTCCTTGCCGCCTACAGCTACCTGCTGATCCATCGACCCGGTAAGACAATCGCACACGCAGACGCCTTGAGCTGCACCCCGCTACCCGACCTGGATGCCGACCCGGCACCCACTACGTCCACCCTGAGCATAGAGACCTTACCCAACTTCCCCCTAACTGCGTCAGACATTGCCCGCGAAACCAATAAAGACAAACGTCTGGTGCAGGTCCTCAATTGGGCGGAGAAAGGGTGGCCGAAAAAAGACAACGACAAACAATTCAGGACTTTTCGAAACCGACAAACAGAACTTTTCACACATAAAGGTTGTTTACTATGAGTGGACAGGGTTGTTATCCCGGAAAAATTACAGAAAAAGGTTTTGGAATTACTACATGAGGGGCACCCAGGCATCGTTAAGACAAAAGCCCTGGCCAGGAGTTACGCCTGGTGGCCAGGAATGGACAAGCAAATCAAAGCCTGGGTGGCAACCTGTAGGCAATGCCAAGAATCCAGGCCGAGCCCTCCCGCCGCCCCAATCCTGGAATGGGAAACCCCTAGAGGGCCATGGTCCAGGATACACATAGACTTCGCTGGGCCCACGAAGGGGCACACGTTCCTTATAACGGTAGATGTCTACTCCAACTGGTTGGAGGTAAGCGACATGAGAACTACCACCACAGAGGCCGTCATCAAAGAACTCAACAAACTGTTCTCAACTCACGGTCTCCCAGATGTAATTGTATCAGATAACGGCCCACAGTTCACCGCATTGGAATTCGAGAAATTCCTAGCGGAACGGGGAATACGGCAGGCCCTGACAGCGCCAGCACATCCGGCGGTGAATGGGAGGGCGGAACGAATGGTCCAATTCACCAAAAAAACAATCCAATAAATTGAAACTGGGGAAATGCAAGAAAAAATAAATAAAATGCTATTCATCCAACACATAAAGCCTAACACAATGACCAACAAAAGCCCAGCAGAACTATTAATGGAAAGGAAATTAAGATCTCCACTAGACAGGCTGCACCCCACATACAACCCCGAACCCCCCCCGACTCATCGAGCAAGCACCGAACATTCACACCAGGAGACGCAGTATACGCAAAAAACTTCAGAGGGTACCCACTCTTGGTACCAGCAATGATAACCCAGGTAACAGGTCACCGCTCATACTGGCTACAAACAAACGATGGACAAGCATGGAAGTGACACATCGATCAACTAAGATCGAGAATTGCCACGGGAAACACAACCGACATGCAAGCACACAAAAACAAAAATCCAGGAGGGGAGGGGGAGCACCCAAACACCAGCCAAGAAGGGAAGGCAAACCCTGAAAATCAAAACAGGCAACCCCAACAAGAAAGAAACCAAGAATACTCACCAGCCGAAGCACAGGGAAATGACCAGCCCGAAGCCTCGCCTGGAAGGAGCAGCCAAGCCAGCTCAACCAGCCCGGAAAGACCATGCGGAAGCAGCGGAGCCAGCAGCTCAACCAGCCCAAGTAGACCGGGAGGAAGCTATGGCGAAAGGCCCGGCTCACCCTTCCAGGCGGTTCCATTGATGAGGCAGAGAGCGACACGGAACCCGACCGAACCGCTTGAAGACCAGGCACCAAATAACCTGCGCAGGTCCAGTAGACGGACACGGAGCCCCGCCTACTTACGGGACTACGTTACGTAGGACCATACCATGAGGGGAGGGGTGTTCTGTATTGCTACATTAGCATTCTTGTAACCCCCCATCCTGATTGGCCAGGACGCATGGCACTCGGATTGGCTGAGTAAGCCACAGTGATTGGCCCGTTGTGAATCTCCCGCGATTGGAGGAAACCGATCACGGGGGATTCAAAACAGTGACATTGGCTGCGGCTGGCACAGCAAGTTCAATATAAGCCACCACCGATCCGAAGAGAGCCGATCCGATCTCAGAGCAAAATAAAAAAGCTTTAAAAAGTCACTGAGTCTCGCGTCTCCTTTGGGATCGGTGAACATGACATTATACACACCTCAGATTGGATAACCAGTCTGGACTCCTGGGGGAGGGGACTTGGGATAACTTTAATATGTAATTTCTGTGCCTATTTGCCTCAGATCTTATTTTCCTTTTGTTGATATCACTTCAAATCTAGAAAATAAGTTTTCTCTATTTTAATGGAATCTAAGGATTTTTTCTTGGATTTCAAATGGATGCACAGCTGGCACATTGTGCAAGATGTAAAGAATCTAGCTGAACTAAAGAATGAGTTACAGAACAGGCCTCCCATACTGTATGGAGCTGGATTATGTTTTGGTTATCTGTGTCAGTCTGGTTGCAAAAGTTGGCTCTAGGATGCCAAAAGCTTTGAATCCTGGAACTCTGTACCCTGAGATTACAGGTAAAGAAAACTTATGTAACTGTTTGCAGACCAAGAAAGAAAAACCTTGCTTAAATCTTACTAAAGATTATAATATTGCTAGAGACATAAATATTAATTATGTTCACTGATTCTATATTCATTTTTGTATTTGCCATATGGAAGCTGAAAGGATTCATCATCTCAGGCTGTCTGATTGCCTATGCAGATTTGTCATTTCACTTTTAGATGCACTTCTTTTATTACTAAAGGCAATTACTTTGCTGAACCAACTGTTACATAGGCTGCTCAATAACTATTTTACCTAGTGTCAAGGCAGTGATCAGGTGCCCAACTAATTGGTTCTTTTGGATCCAGAGAACAATAAGCACACTAGTAAATAAAGGGATTTTAAGTTTTATTAGTAGCTCAAGCAAACAGAGTTAAAAGCATAACATAAAAAGCAGGCATACCAACAAGTTAACAGCTTGGTATGTATGGTTATAAGCTACCAAGAGATGCTTATTAACAACAACAGAGGTGCTCTAATGGAACATCAACAGTACCCAATACTAGGGTACAGACAACACAAACCCAAGGTTTTTTTTTTAATCAAAACCTGGCCTCATGACTTCATGGTCTGCAATGATCAGGAGACTATAAGACCTGACCTTGACTCTCTGGCACATGACTCTAGGATGGAATCAAAAGTCTAGCACTTTCCCACACAGGTGGTATTCATCAGATTCTGACCAGTTCTGGAGAACCGGTAGTGGACATTTTGAGTAGTTCAGAGAACCGGCAAATCCCATCTCTGACTGGTCCCGCTCCATCTATTCTCTGCCTCCCAAGTCCCAGCTGATCAACTGGGTCTTCTTCTGTTGCCCTGCACAGGAGAACGGAGCTGGAAAGCAGGTTAGTGGGGCGGGGAGGGAATGGGATTTTCAGTAACCTTCCCCAGGAGTGGGGAGGGAATGGAGATTTTATAGTATCCTTCCCCTGCCACACCCACCAAGCCACACCCACAGAACTGATAGTAAAAAAAAATTGAATCCCACCATTGCTTTCAGAGCAAGAGAAACTTTGAAGCTACATGAAGATTTCTCCTTTGTTTAGCAGGCAAGAGTGGAAAACAAACATCTGAGCTCAGAATAAGCTCTAAACTTCTAGACTTTTCTTAATACAAAGGAGAAATCTAAATATGTCACTAATTCCTCACAATAACAATTGTCTTCCCATATTGCCATTACACTAAACCTGTGTCTTTAAGTCTTTGCATCTGTGTTTCAAATTCCCTCTGCTGTTACAATTTCTCTATGATGCGTCTTGAAATGGCTTCTTCTGGATGATTCCTAATGGATGATCTTTTTATTTCTATTTTATTTTATTTGGTTTGTCAATTGCTTTCAAGATAATAGGTATAAGTAAAAACATAATTATGAATACATGGATACATATAAGAAAAATAAAAGAAACAATAGGACAGGGACGGTAGGCACTGTGGTACGCTTATGCACGCCCCCCTACAGGCCTCTTAGGAATGGGGTGAGGTCAATAGTAGAAAGTCTAAGGTTAAAGTTTTTGGGGTTTGGGGAAGAAACCACAGAGTCAGGTAGAGTATTCCAGACATTGACCACTCTGTTGCTGAAGTCATATTTCCTGCAATCAAGTTTGGTGCGATTAACCTTGAGTTTGTATCTATTGTTTGCTCTCGTATTGTTATGGTTGAAGCTGAAGTATTCATTGACAGGTAGGACATTGCAATGTATGATTTTATATACTATACTTAGATCAGACTGAAGACGGCGTAATTCAAGGTTTTCTAGGTCTAGAATTTGAAGTCTGGTGGCATAAAGTATTCTGCAACGAATAGAGGAGTGGAGAACTCTTCTTGTGAAATATTTCTGGACTTTCTCAACTATGTTAATATCAGATACGTAATGTGGGTTCCAGACTGGTGAGCTGTATTTGAGTATTGGTCTAATAAATGTTTTGTATGCACAATAAATATAATAAAACATAATGTTTTGTATTGTCTCAAGTAGTTTTCTCCTCCCTCTTCTGGCTCAGCAACTACATGTGAAAAGATATTGTAATATCTAGGGTATTTGAGACTGGTTTATTCCTGGAAGCTATGTGGCAATTTCCAGGAGTTTCTTCTAGGCCAAGGATTTACAAAGGGGAGGGGAGTGCTCCCTGCCATTTCAATGCATTCATGGCTAAGGGAGAACAAACTAACTGCCAAAAAGTTTCTATCCTTACAGAAGTAGTGTAGAGAGCTCTGAAAGGCAGTTCTGATACAGTTCTCTGAGTGACCAGATACATCCATTTCAGGCAGGAAAATTTGTGCTGCTTAAAACTTCCATTGGATGATTCTTGATTTTTGCTGACGACCCAAATGTAGAAGAAAAAGATTCCTGAATTCCCACAGGAGATTGTCAGACTTGTGAAACTTACCTGATGAACTTTCTTTGGAAAAAAACATTTGTGGACTTACTGCTTTTAAATAACTATAATTCTGTTGGACATTTGCTTCTGTTCCTTCTTTTACAATCTTTTTTATGCAAATGGGAGTGGTGAGGCTGAGAGAACAAAATTCTTATTCAGCTCAAGCAGTATATAATTGAAAATGCTGGCCTGTAAAATAAAATTATTGGATTTACTCTTTGCAGATTCCATTGAGTAAGACATGTCCTCTTTTCCTGTGCTCTATGTACTGATTGATGGGTAAATCAAATTACTGCATTTGATTTCAGTGTTACACAGGAACACTCTATTGTGCCAATCTATTTTCAAAGAACTTCAATATTTCAAATACACAAATAATGTTTCTGTTATATTTGTATTAATCAACTGATTATGAAGCAGCTTTTGATATTAAAACACAAACCTGCTCAGGGCTAATAGCCAAATACAATAGATATAATAGTCACAAATAGTTGTAGTAAAATTGCTTGTGGTGGTCTCTCATGGAAAAGATGAGACACAAGCGAGTGTTCTCGGGATGAGAGCCCAGAGCAAAATCCAGCGCTCCCTTTTATTGAGATTTTTGTACATGGTAAACATAGCAAGCATAATCACATGATGGGTTACAATAGCTCAGATATAGTATAGACCTGTGTATTGCTGTCTGAGACTTGTGTATTGCTGTCTGAGCTGTTTCCTAGTTCCTTGTGTTTATTCTTATCGTTCTCATTGTGAAATTTCCTTACACTATCTCAGTGACCTTTAAACAAGCATGTATGTACAAAGTATTAGATTGATCAATACCCAAACCCAAACCAAAGTTTTATTCCCACATCTCCCCTGTTTTAGTTTTTTGATGATCGTGGATGCCTCGGTAGCTTTTCACCATCTGCAACAGCAGTTCTCCTTCTGGAGGCTTCACCCGACACATTCCTAAAAGTCCAGGGAGACATTGGATATAACAGCATGCACAGAGAGAAAGTATAATAAGCAATATCACTCCAACAACTAGGTGACGAATCCATGAACCATTTGGCAACCAGGACCAAAGTGCAGACCACATGTCCAGTCCCTCACCCTCCGATTGTAATGGATTCTCCTTCAAGGTTTGTTCCATATACTGTATAGTAGCTGTAATGTTTGGAGAATAATCAGAGATATACATGCAACAATGCGTATGAACCACAGTGCAAACTCCCCCTTGCGCAGCCAGAATAGTATCCACCGCATATCTGGTTTGCAGGACGAAGTCACAAATTTTGCCTTGCTCTTCTTCAAGCAGCCTTAGCGTTTTAATGGTGTCATTAAACATAGTAACTGTCCAATTGTTTAAACAATGCAAATCTCTATAGTTCACCATGACTATGGGGAATCATTCCCCTTGATATCTGTGTCCAGTAGTCATGGGTCAAAACAGAGTTTACTTCCATTGCAGAACGCGCATTGCAGATATGAGCAGTCCCCAAAGATTTTGAAATGACATGAGATGGGATTACTTTCCCAAAGGTGCAGACCCCTTTCCATCGTGCTGGCATGCGATCATAGGCCATCTGGCCACACAGCAACCATAAATTTGCTCCCAGGAGATGACCAACCTTACCTGGCTCAACATAGATTAGTTTTGCAAAGGACTCCATTAACATAGCCAAATAAGTGGACGATGGTGCGTTAGTCCCGTTCGCACATTTAGACAACTGGTTTTCTGTTGTGGTGGGACAACATGTGGCAGGAATATATGGGCACCCATTTTCATTGATCAAAGATGTGATATCAAAATAAGAAATGTTGTGTACAAAGTAAGTAAGATTTTTTGTTTTCATGTCACCCGAATAAACCCGACTTCCATTGCCAATAACAATTGTTTTGTTGCAAAACGGATACGTTCCCAAGTAAGTCATATTCTCTACCATCTCATTGTGGGTCCAGCAGATACCCGCCACCTCTTGGATCCGGCTTCCAAGGTGTAAGGTAGTTATGTTACTTGGAGTCCAACTGCTAGACCACGTCCCTGAACAACCATAGCATTGTCCCTTATACCAATCACCTTTGGCCAGAGGTACTGCAACCATTGGAAGCCCTGATATTTTGTGAGTTGGCATGTGCATACATACCCAACGATCAGTTTTGTTATAAAGGTTTGCTAGTTTCCCCAATGTGTTTCTTTTCCATTCCCCCAAATCCACCCCCTTGCCCCTTTGGCTGATGATAAGGACGCACACAAGGAGCAGGAACCCAAACAACTGTCCCCTCATCTTCAACGGCAGCGTATCCTCGGCCCCAAGTTATCAGCGGGACAGGTCCTCTCCATGTTGGATCTGGCAGTCTCCTATACCGAACTTTCGGTCTTGGCGCTCCTGCAGAAGGGGAGGAAACAAAATGCCTACTGGCTGCCGTAGCAGCAGGAGATCCTGTTATGTTTAGAAAATTTAAACTATATAAGGTAATATTAAGAATGTTTTGTATGTAAGGCAAACCATATCCATCCACTTCCCCCGTTTTTGTTTTTATATGAAGGAGTGCTTGTTTGAGTGTCTGATTAGCTCGTTCCACAATGGCCTGACCAGTGGAATTGTAGGGAATGCCAAATTTATGTATAATTGACCATCGATGACAAAATTCCGCAAAGGCGGTGCTGACATAAGCAGGGCCATTATCGGTTTTTATCTCCATTGGTGGCCCCACATGTGTGAAGGTACGGAGACAATGGTTGACTACATGTTTTGTAGCCTCTCCTCGTTGAGGTGTTGCCATAATAAATCCTGAATAGGTATCAACGGTGACATGCAGATGGTGCCATGGTTTGAAAGGAGGGTGTTGTGTGACATCCATATGCCATAGCTGACAAGCAGATGTCCCCCAAGGATTTACTCCTTGAGGAAGAGCACTGGATTGGGCACTGCAACTAGGACATTGCTGGATAATAGCTGCTGCTTCTGCAGCAGTGAGACTGAATTGTTTACAAAGAGCTTTGGCATTTTGATGAAAATAGCTATGTGAGTCCCACGGAGTAACAGGGGAAAGCGAGAGACATGACATGGCTGAGGCGGCTGCGTCGGCCACGTCATTCCCTTCCTGCAGCTCCCCGGGAAGTGGCTGGTGGCTGCGAATATGTGTGATATGCAAAGAATGTATGCAAGAATGAAGACAGCTTTGCAGGGCTAAAAACAAACTCATAAGATTAGCATCAACAGATGGGGAAAGATAAGCAAATTCAATGTTAAGTATCAATTGATAAACGTAAAGAGAATCCACAATTAGATTTAGCGGTTCTTGCGCAAATTCCTGTAAGTCCAAAATAGCAGCAGATAATTCAGCCCTTTGTGCTGATTGCTGAGGAGGGGTAATCTTTGTTTTCCATACCCTTCCTGTCTCCATGCACAAGCGCCGTAGGTCTTACCACCATCCGCATAAACGGTCACACCCTCAACAGGCTGCTTAGCAATAACTGAATTAAAATTTACAGATACGTTTCAAAGCAACTGGAAACGGGGGTCACTGGGGGTATGGTAAGAAATCTTCCCCGGCCAATTTTCAAGAACAATCTGCAATTCAATGGATTGACTATACCAAGTTTCCCACAAAGTGAGGGAGATAGGTAAAAATAACTGAACTAGATCTATGCCATATAAATGCATACTGCGATTCCGGCCTTTGATGATTAACTCACTATAAAGCATAGCCATAGTAGAAACTGTTTTTCTGGGAGTATTCTGCAAATGTAACCATTCAATGATATAAACCTGCGCCTCATGTAATTGAAATAAAGCTGCCGTAGGCAAGGCTGGAGTTTGTAAAATTGCCAAAGCAAATGGGGTATCGGGAATGCATCGATCAACCCAACGCTGCGTTAAAGCCGCATTTACGTGTGCCAGTACCTCCCTTTGTTCTGCTGATAATGTTATAGCAGAATCCGGCCTCGCGGAGCCCTTTAGGGCCAAGAACAAGGGCTGGAGCACCGCTGTAGTTAATCCCAGGTAGGGCTTAACCCAGTTAATTGTTCCTAGTATTTGTTGTAATTTTACTAGAGAAATTTTTTCCTCAATTTTGATTTCCAGAATGACTGGATGAGCGTAGGTTGCAAGGACCTTATGCCCTAGGTAGGCATATGGCGTTTGACTTTGAATTTTTTCTGGGGCAATATGAAATCCAAATCACAATAATACCTCTTTAAGGCAAGGTAACGCTGCCTTAACCATTCCCGGTGGGCCGGGAGCTGCAATTAAAATATTATCCCTGTAATGGTAAACCTTCCACCCAGATGAGAGGTTCTGAATGGAGCCAGAGCCATTCGAACATATGACTGGCACATCGTTGGACTGTTTAGCTTTCCTTGTGGCAAAACCTTCCAGTGGTAACAAAAGGTAGGTGCATTGTTATTCAACTCAGGTACGATAAAGGCAAATAATTGCTTGTCATCTGCATGCAAAGGGATAGAAAAGAAGCAATCCCGCAAATCTACTACAACTAGATCCCAATTGCGCGGGATCAGGTTAGGGTTAGGCAAGCCACATTGTAATGCTCCCATTGGTTGAAGGATGGCGTTGACAGCTCTCAAATCATGTAAAAATCTCCATTTTCCATTTTTCTTTTTGATAACAAACACCGGAGTGTTATACGGACTAGAAATGGCCTAATTGTAGCTGCTCAGCTACCAATTGATGTAAAGCTACAAGCTTTTCCTGTGGAAGTGGCCATTGGTCAACCCAAACTGGCTGAGAGGTTAACAGTTGTAACTTTTCCATTATCCAATAACAATTTTTGTGCGGAACTGTGACAGCAAATCTCTACCCCACACGTTTACATGCAGGGGCAACACAATAGGTTGAATCCTTGCAGTCTCGCCAGTTGCTCTATGCAATGCCGACAACCAATGTACACTACTTCTTGCAAACTGCATACCACCTACTCCACGAACAGCCGGAGAGTCCTCAAGCGCCCATTCATTTGGCCATTCCTTTTGGCGTATCACAGAGACATCTGCTCTGGAATCTATAAGGCCAGAAAATGATTTTCCCTGAATTTCAATTGTCATTTTAGGTTGGTCTGTAGTCAACTCTTGTCAGAGCTAGCAATTCTGCAGCAACTGGAGAACTGGCCATTTCAGTGGATCCAAAACCGCCAGTTCGTGGGATCCCAATTAAAGGATTCACAGGAATGTATGGAAGCAATAATAACTGGGCAATAGATTCACCGGCCATTAATGATGCAGGAGTATCAGTGTACAATTATATCTTAATAAGCCCTTTATAATCTTGATCAATAACCCCTGATCTTGATCAATAACAAAGAACCCTTTTTTTGATGCAGATGACCTGGGAAGTACCAATCCCACTATTTTTTCTGGCAGTGGCCCATGCAAATGAGTGTCCTCAATGTACACTTGATTAGGAAAAGTCACATCAATCGAGTGCAACATTTTTAAACCCAAACCTGCACTCCCGGTGTTGCAGGTGATGCCTTTGTAACAGCCTTGGGAGCAGGGCTAGCTGCACGCCCCAAATCTAGTTTCCCGAATTTTGGTTCTGATCAGAGCGACATTGATTTGCCCAATGAAACCCTTTTTTGCATTTCGGACAGACCGACTTCAAGCGGACGTCCTTATTTTTGTTTTTCTTAAACGCCATTCCCCCCCCCCCCAGGGGCTCGGCACTGGGCTTTAAAATGGCCAGGCTTCCCACAATTAAAACAGTTCCCTGTAGGTTTCATCCCTCTTTGTAATGCCTTAGCCAAAGTCTCCATGTTGTAAGCCTGAGAACCCACCACTGCTCATGCCTTTAACAGATCAGCCAGAGTAACCTCACCTCTAGCCACCAAAGGCTGTAAGATATGCTTGCAGTCAGCGTTTGCATTTTCGACTGCCAATCTCAGCAAAAGTTCCTTTGCCGCTTCCTCATTAGAAATCTGCCAGGTAATAGCCAATTGTAGCCTTTCCACAAATTCGTTATAAGACTCAGATGCTGTTTGCTTAATTTGAGAAAAAGACCATGCCGGGGTTCCCACATCCTGGATGCAGGACAACGCTCCAAGGACAGCCGCCATAACCACGGGAAATACATGATCAGGCAAATTAGTAGCTTGATCAGCAGTGGATTCAAACAAGCCTGCCCCATAGATTTGGTCTGGTGCATACAGCCCCCCCGAATTCCGTCCCCTAGTGATAGCTTCCCTTTGGTACTCTGAATCAAAAACCACATACTGAGTAGAGCTCAATATTATTCTCATTAAATCTTTCCAGTCATTAGGAATCATGCGTGAGGTAGCCAAACTTGTCAGGAGACCCTTTGTAAAAGGACTTTGAATACCATAATCTTTAACGGCTTTCTTGATTTCCCTAAGTACTGCCAATGGAATCGGAACCCATTCTGCCTGCATGTTGCCTTGAGCATCCACTTGCCTATTAACTGGAAACAAATTCATCTGGGGAATCTCATCAGGCTCTAATTTCCCCTCATTGAAAGCCTGATGCATCATTGCTTGAACTTTTCCCATTTGTGGCTGGAGTTTCTCCTCCACAGGCGTAGGCGCTGTTGGGGGTGAGAAAACATACTCCAGTTTTGGAGTCGGAGGGTACAACACAACTCCTTTATAAGGAGGAGGTTCTACTAAAGGTTTTAAAAGAGGTTGTTGCTGGGTCTCTAAAGCAATCATAACAACCTTCCAATATGTCAAAATTTCAGCTGTTGCCCATGGTTCCTCATGAAGGATAGTTCCAATTCTCCTCCACATGTCTAACTTTAAAGAGCCCCTCTCTGAGTACCAGGGGCATTGCAGCCAGATCTCTTGCAGCAGCTTTTTCACATTACCTTTTGAAAGAACTATATGCTCCCCTCCGGATGATTTAAAGATAAAGAAATTTGTCCTGACTAACTTCAGCAGCTCGCTAACATGACGTTCCTATGGCTGAGAAAGTTTTCCCCCCATGTTTCCTGAAAAATCCTATTGTCCAGCAATAGTTAAGTACGTACTTTACCTATTCCAGGCGAGGAAACACGGAGATCCGGACACGTACCACCTGCCATGGATCACATCAGGGTCACCACTTGTGGTGGTCTCTCATGAAAAAGATGAGACACAAGCGAGTGTTCTCAGGATGAGAGCCCAGAGCAAAATCCCTTTTATTTAGATTTTTGTACATGGTAAACATAGCAAGCATAATCACATGATGGGTTACAATAGTTCAGATATAGTATAGACTTGTGTATTGCTCTCTGAGACTTGTGTATTGCTGTCTGAGCTGTTTCCTAGTTCCTTGTGTTTATTCTTATCGTTCTCATTGTGAAATTTCCTTACACTATCTCAGTGACCTTTAAACAAGCATGTATGTACAAAGTATTAGATTGATCAATACCCAAACCCAAACCAAAGTTTTATTCCCACAATTGCTGAATATTAAATTTACAGTAGATAAAGTTGAATTATCATTATTAAAACCATCGCTATCCACAGGACCAGATTGTTTTTGTGCTTTCTTCCTGAAAAAGCTTGCTACCATCCTGGCTGAAACTTTGTGTACAATTTTCAAAGTATTGTTTCAAACTAGTTCTCTGCCTGATCTATGGACCAATCTCTTTGTGTTGTGCTACATGCAAAGTTATGGAATCAATTACAAATCAATCCATTGTTCACCACTTAGAGACAAACAACTTGCTATATGACAGACAGTTTGGCTTTAGGAAAAACTTGTCCTGTAATCTGCAACTTTTGCACTGTAAAAACATCTGGACTACATCTGGACTCAAGGCAAAGCTGTAGATGCAATTTACATAGATTTTTGTAAGGCTTTTGATACAGTAGTACAGATAAACTGCAAATTGAAATTAAACTCTTACAGCATTTCTGGTCCTTTGCACAAATGGATTGCTGCTTTCCTGTCTAATAGACTGCAAAATATCAAAATAGGCAACTTGCTGTCTAACCCTGCATCAGTTAACAGTGGTGTTCTGCAAGGCAGCATCTTAGGTGTCATGCTTTTCTTCCTCTATATCAATGATTTATATGATCAACTTAAAAGCAATTGCATCCTTTTTGCTGATGAGGTAAAATTATTCAATACTACAGATAATTCTGTGATTTTACAAAGTGATCACGATTATGTGTCTGAACGGTCATCTATTTGGCAACTTCAAATTTTGATCAATAAATGCTCTGTCTTACATATTGGTTAACATAATCAGAATGTCAAGTATAACCTAGGTGATTGAACTAGCTGATGACCCTCACTTTCTCAAGGACCTAGGTGTATTTATCTCTAACGATCTATGCTCCAAAGTTCACTGTAACAGCATTGCTAAAAAGCATTAAGAGTTGTAAATTTAATTTTGCAGTTTTTTTTTCTGGAAACATTGTATTGCTATTTAAAGCTTATAAAACTTATGCTAGACCAATCTTAGAGTATTGTTCAATTGTTTGGAATCCCCACCATATATCTGACATCAGTACAATTGAGTGGGTTCAGAAGCATTTCATGAGAAAAGTCTTGTACTGTTCTGTACACAATAGAATTCCCTATGCTACTAGGCTTGAAATTCTTGGTTTGGATAACTTAGAACTGTGTCGCTTGCTAGTATTGCATACAAAATTATATGTAATATAATGTAAAATTATAAGTTTTACCTGTAAATGACTTTTTTTTGTTTTAATTGCAATAATACATGTGCTAACAACTGCTTTAAACTCAATGTAAATCGTTCTAAACTTGACTGTAAAAATATGATTTCTGTCATATTTGTTGTCAAAGTCTGGAATGCTCTATCTGATTCAGTTGTTTCAGCTACAGATTTTCAGTTTCAGTCACAAATTGACTTCTGTGGACCTTACATCATAGTTAAGTGGTTAGTAGAGGGGGCCTGCATAAATGCACTAACATGCATATCATTCCTGTCATTGTATTTTTATTCTTTTATTCTTGTTCTCATTTTTGTTTGTCAAATTCTAATAATAAATAATAGCATTTACACTTTAATGAATATATATTAGCCTGAGCCTTGGCATATAATACTGAAAGCATCGAATTATATTGGACTTCTGACATAGTTTTCAAGCTCTGTTAAAATCCTAACAAGGAATTTATACTATTTCTTGGCAATGGCCAGAAAGAATATTTTCACCACAAGAAATCAAATGGTCATTTAGCCATAATTATAGAACATGCAGGGCAATTACTACTTCTATGAAATTATACAAACTATGAAAAATAAAGGCATTCATAATGTGGCTACATTTGTTGTAAATCTGTAACTTTTAAAATCTTATTTAATGATATCTTACTATTAAATTATTTCTAAGAATGAGCTGAGGCAGGCATTGATGAACGAAACAATGTTTATTGTAACAAAGAAACAGGTTACCCTAGTCTGTGGATATGTTGCTGAATCAGCCAGCTGACAGGTAACAGCTGATGCTGTCTGACAGCTCCCTTTTATAGTTCACTGTCAGGCTGCTCAGCCAATCAAACAAGCAAAACTCCCGCTCAAAATGCGGACCAACAAATAGAACTTCTGTAGAACACAATACTTACAATACAGTAAACTGCTTCAGAATGAAATTCTTTCCCTAAAAGATATAGAATAACAAAATAGGCTGGTGTTAGATCATTTGCAATATAGGGAGTTTGTATGCATATTAATCACATGCACTTGCATATTCTATGAAGGTTTAATTACATAACAGCAATTAGCTAGACTAGTTGCCTCCCTATCTACGGACAGGAATATTTTTCAAGAAACATTTATTACTTGACATTATTATTACATTGATACTCCTTGTTTACTACAATGTACTACAATAAGAATATGCAATTTTTTGTTTGTTTGTTTTCCTGCATCCCAATCTGCCACAAGTTTTTTAAATCTGTGCTACAACACATATTCTTTGTAGTTTCAAATGCTAACTACTTGCTTATTAAATATCATACTTCAGCAAATTATAAATGAGAATAGAATGAGAAAATTATTGCCTGGAATTGTAGGCTTCATTTATTAGTATTTTAAAAGATGATATTAGTACTATTAACATGGCACTAGGCTTTTTTTAAACTTTGTTTTTCTCTTCTTAGCTAAAGTCATTTCTTTTGGTTTGGTTATAAATCATGTAAAAGGTTATACAAAAGACAATATAGGAAATAGGATATTTAGGATACATAAAGAGGAAAAGAATTAAATGTATCAAATCCAACCCCCGCTTTTCGTCATCAAAGAATGGCAAATATACGGATCTGACATATTGCCCTTGTTAAAAAAATGGAAAATCCACCTGAAAGACATAACCATATACTACATTAAGAATTAGGATGGTATGTGAGGGTATTTCAGGTAGAATTTCTATTACAATGTTTTTACATGTTTTTTGGCTACCCATTCATTTTGGGAGAAGGGTAGGTGTTTCCATGCTACTAAATATTGTGTGAAGCCATGGTGAGTGCATGAGTCAAGGTTATTTTTAATTTCAAAATGTTGTTCCCCTTCCAACATAATGAGGGTTGGAGGTGTGGGAAGAGGGGATCTGAACTTTGAAGTGCTTTCTGGTTTGGGTAGGATGTAGTGAAATACTGGATGAACTGTCTAAGTGTCTTAGGGAGTAGGAGTTCTACAGTGATAGGGTTGATTATTCTGGTGCAATAGTATGCCTCTCGTAAGTCTAAATTTGAAAAAAAAATCCTTTAAATAGGTGGGCCAGCATGTCCTTCATAAGTGGGAGTTGATACATATTTTTTTCCATGGTGATAGTGTTCAGGTTTCTGAAATCCACATAGAGACGTAAGGTGCCAACTTTCTTTTCATGGAAGAATACTGGGGCTGCTATTTTCAGTTGGGTGGGTTCGATGAAACTCCTTTTTAGTTTAACACTCTTTCACCTAGTTCTCTAGGGGACATGCAGTACATTTTCCATTTTGGAAGTTTAGCCCCTGGCAGGATCTCAATGGCACAATCCATGGCACAATGAGGTGGGAGTTCATCAGACACCTCCTTGCTAAATACTTTGGCCAAATCCTGGTATTCTTTGGGGATGCTAGCGGGCTCAGAAGGTTGGCTGGCCATGGCTGTTTCTTTTCCTTCCTTTTTTTTCCTCTGGGATGTTTGTGAATGTTAAATTTCTGGAATTGTATGGTTCCTCTTTTCCAGTTTATTCTAGGATTCCACTTCTATAGCCATGTGAGTCCTAGAACTAGTGGCTCTTCCATTCCCAGGGCTACAATGAATGTGAGGGTCTTATCATGGTCCCCCAATTTTATTTGTAATGGTTCTGTAATGCTGCTACTTCCTTCCCCTTCCCTTGGCTGGAGATAAAACAGTCTTAGGGGTAGAGTGAGCAGTTTGATTGGGTTGCTTACCAGCGGGTCATTCCAGATCACTTTCAGACTGGCTCAGGTCTTCTAGGGGCACAAGAGTTTCTTTTTCTAGGTTTGGAGGGGAACAGAACCCCACAGCTTCTCAGCATATTTTTTGTCCTTGTGGGTTGAGTTTTGCAGATGTCCCCCCGATGGGCAATCAGGCTTTCTGGCAGGGGTTTTTGAATGTCACTATGCTGTATGGTACCCCTCCTTCCCACACTTAAAGCAGCCAGATAGCCTTTGTGCCATGGTGGTTTGGGGTTTGAAAAACTCCCATTTCCCCTGGGGTGAGGATCTTCTTTAAGCCCTGCTGGTGCGGTACTGGTTTCGGGTCATGTCAATCTCTGCCTCCTCTGCCACAGGTACCATTAATGCAGGCAGCTAGGGGCCCTCTGGGCCAGGCAGGCAGTGTACAAGTCATTGTTAAGACCATCTTTGAACCAGCAGACTACAATACCTTCTGGCCAGTCGACTTGGCCGGCCAGGTCACAGAATTCCTGAGTGTATTCAGCTACAGGGCAACTTTATGATCCTAATGCGGTTGTGGGCTTTGTGATTGGCGAGGGTTTTTTTGAAGCAGTGGTGTAGTGCTGTCATGAATCGATCGAGATTCTGCAGCTCTGGAGCATCAACATTGTGGAGGGTCACCATCCATTTGGCCACTGCCCCTTCTAGGGCTAGGATGATAACTTACACTCATGCCCTCTGGGTTGGGAAGTTCCGCCTATATTCTTGCATATAGGTGACGATTTGAGCCAGGAAAAACCCCAACTTCTGGGGGACTCTGTCGAATCTTACTCCCAAGAGGGGATCTTTCTCTTCAGTTGTAGGTCCCTGGGTTGACTGGGGTTAATTCCCTGCTCTGGAACAGCAGGAAGTTGGGAAACTGGCATGGCTGTTGGTCCTCTGGCTTGGTTGGTTCCTTGATCAGCCTTGGCTGGATCGGGGTGAGGGCTCGGGCTCCATGGGTTGCTGGTTTGCGACCTGGTTCATCTCAGACATTGAGGTTTCCCAGTGTTTCCTCATGAGGCAATTTATGTACCACTTCAATTGATTATCTGCCAGCAGTTCCTCGATCAGTTCTTTCTGATCAGAAACAGCTTCCAATGCCAGTTGCCACCTGGGTTTATGGCTACTGTGGGTAAGGATTACTCCACTGGCTCTTCCATCCCAGCTGTCCCTTTTCCTTATGCCAATAGCCCATTGAGGCTTCGTGGAACTTTCGAAGACAGCTTCAATATCTTTGATGGGACATATGGAGCCAGTGTCGGATTGGGTAGTTGTCGAGTTTCTCCCCAGCACTTGGCTTCCCCTTGTTCACTGCTTTGTTCTGACATTGTTGCAGGGTCCCCTTGATAGAGTAAATTTTTTTGGGGGGGGGATTTCCTCTCTGGGTTGATCACTATTGCAGATCCTGCTTTATATAAGGAACAGCCTCTCCATTCTTCAAAAAATAAGTATAGACTCTTGAAAACTTTATATTTCAAAAGGAATCTTTTTATTGAAGCGAGATAAAAGCAGGTCAAAATTCAAAGCAGGATCTGAGGTCCCTCAGGGCATGCTACTAGGATAAAGGGAATTAGAGACCCCTCCCAACAGTCTGATGTGGATTCCATCAATCTGCAGGTGTGAAGATGTTATTATACCAGTGTCTCTGAGAAAGTAGATAAGGAAAGTTTCCCAAGGTAATCTTCCGGTGCTGGAGTCCACATGGCCTCTTCTCCCTTAGCATCTTCCCAAGAGGTAAGAATTTTCCAGGGATCTGTGGTGCCAGGCAATGGTTATAAATCATGTAAAAGAGTATACAAAAGATAATGTAAGAAATAGGATATTTAGGATACATAGGGAGGAAAAGAATTAAAAGTATCAAATCCAACCCCCACCTTTCTTCCATCAAAGAATGGCAGATACACGGATCTGACAGGAAAGTGTATTCTGAAAATTATTAAATACATTTGCACATTTTTAAAAAGGTACAAAACCAGCTGGGAACGATTAATATAACCCATACATTTGCTCTTGTGGAACATTATCTAGAATTAAGTTTTCTATTGTTCAAGTCTCATAGGTAATTAAGTGTTGTTTATTGTTTGATCATTTGATTTCTGACATATATCCCAAACCTATGTATCATTTGTTTCTGTGCCCTGTAAAAAGACTTGACACTCCCCATACCCACTCAAATAAATGTTTTTTGCTCTGCCTGAATTATTGAGTGATTTGTATTTTCAAGTAGGCAAAAAAGCCACAATATTTTTTGAAAGGAGAGAGGAACACAAATTAGTACTGAGTATTGTGGAAAGGAGGTCACTTGAAAAAATATAATTTAGCAAAGAAAAAAATGTCTCTCTGAAATTTAGGGATCAAGTTCTTATCAGCTCCAAGTCAAACTCAGATGCCTAGATTTGGAAGCAACAATAAACACCCATTTTGTACATTTGTGTATGGGGTTCACAAAATAATAATAAATTACTTTAAATATTTTAGGAGAGGCTATTTAAAATTGATTTTATTTTTATATAAGGTAGAGGTGCAAGATATTTCTTTGAAGTTGCTTGTAATTTCTACCATTATATCAGGTCTGTTACATGGATTGAGCAAAGAGATGGTGACTAGGAATTTTCCAAGACCTGAAACTCCTGGTCCCAGGCCAAAACTTTAATCATCACAGTCCACATATAAGACTATCTGTGGAAAGAAGTGAGTACATTAAGAGTAAAAAAAAAACTTAAGCTGGAGCCCCAACGAGATTGGCAAAAATTTATCCCAACACAAATCCAAAATGCTGGAAATGTAAGAAGGTTGACAGTACATTTTATCATCTGTGGTGACTATGCCCCGAGACTAGGACATTCTGGATTCAAATTAAAAACTGGCTACAAGAGATTATTGGTTATCAGATTAAGCTCAGACCAGAAACCTTCCTTCTAGGAATTATTAAAGATAAAATCTCAAAAGAAATAAAATAAAGAAATATTTTAAGAAACAAAAATATCAAACAGCCACCAGAATAGTCTTTGCACAGGTATGGAAAACTCCCAATATTCCTAAGGAAGAACTCATACTACAAAAAGTAACAGAAAGTGTGGAGATAAATACGTTAATGCTGAAATTAAAAGAAAGCGATGACTGAATTCTTCCTAAACTGGAATAAATGGTATGAACTAAAAAATAAAACAAGAATACTAACTTTTAGAAGCCTTAAGAAAGTAAAATGTAAATTTGTAAATTATATAAGAATATAGGAATAATAATTATATTTAAAGTTATTAATATTAAATATAAATACAATGTGTTAAGATATTAAAGATAAGAACTTGTATAAATATCAAGAATGTTGTTGAAACTATGATGTTTTGTGTTGAAACAATAGAAACTTAATTAAAACATATTTAAAAAAAAACTTAAGCTGGAATGTTCTTAGATTCTCCATCAAGTTAAAAAAAACATGTACAACTTTTATGTTTTCCTTCTGAGCCCAATCCACAATAATTTTTTGAAAGGAGAGAGGAACACAAATTAGTACTGAGTATTGTGGAAAGGTCATTTGAAAAAATATAATTTGCTCAGTTTTAGTTTAGTATGTTGTACAAACCAAGCTAATCATAGTTCTTTATATAGTAATGTGTAGACTGGTCATTGAGATAAAGTTTGAACTTAAAATATAACAAAAAGTATTTCTATGTTCTATTTTATACAGTAAAGTGAGACAGTGTTCTAAAGTTCAACCTAATCACCAAAGGCTCTATGTAGATAGTTTTGCAGATACTCTACATGGAAACAAGCAGTAAGCTAATTTATGAGAACATTATAAGAATGAGCTTCAGCTGTGTATGGAAGACCACTGCTTATTAAGAGAGAGAGAGCTCTTTTCATTTAGTTCCTTTCCGGGCTGTTCTCAACACAGTAGCAGCTTGCGTCTTTGGTTGGAATCATATATAACACTGTAGAAGAGCTTCTGTTCAAGGTTTGAGGGCTATTTGCATGTAGAAATGCCTAGTTTAAAAGGTGGGGGTGAGGTTTTAAAGCAGTGTTGATTAGCTTTTGAAAATGTCTCCTTACTTCAAAAGATTCTGTTTTATTATAGTTTCTATGTGGTTTGGAAAAGTATTGATCCCTTTTAAAGAAACGTTTGTTTTTCCTTTGCAATGCTTTTATAAACCAATTTTAATAGCATTGTGTATACAATACTAATTAGGAACTATACATCCAGGATATTCTATATGGTTTACTATGTTGGCTGCAACAAATATTCTACTACAGGAATTTCAAGTAAAGAACTTAGCCAGCTGACCAATTCCCAACTTATTGAAATCTCTATGTGCTTGTTTTAAAAATCCCAATAGTGGAGATGTTACTTTACTCTGTTGGCCACAACATGGAGGGAGAGGGGTTGATTTAAACTAACAGTAATAGAAATCTTGTTTATTCTGTTAGGTGCAACTAAACTGGAGTTGCTTTAAAACCCAGTAAATAAATTTTCCTTCATTCTGCTGGTAGCCATTAAATTGGGGGCGCTTGCTTTAAAATCCCAACAATTTAAATGTTTTCTTTTGTTAGCTATAAGTAAATGGGGGTGCTTGCTTGTAGACCCCAGTATTACAAATGTTTTATTGTTTTGACTGCAACTAAATTGATGTTTCTTGCCTTAAAAATCTCAATAATAGAAATTTTGGTTTATTCTGTAGGCTGCCTCAAAATTGAGGATGCTTGCTTTAAGTAATAGAAATGCTTTTTTTTTTAGTTCATTATAAGTAAATGGGGATTGTTCCTTTTAAATTCCAGTATAAGAAATATTGTTTTGTTGGCTATAAGTAAATTGCTTGCTTTAAAATGCCAGGAATAAAAATTCTAGTTTGTTCTGTTGACAGCAACTAAATCAGGTTGGAATTGGATGCTTTAAAATTTCAGTAATAGAAATGTTAGTTTATTATGCTGGCTAAAATTAAGTTGGGGCTTGTTGCTTTAACATCCAGTAAAGAAATTTTCCTTCATTTATTGGTAGGTTACCAATAAATTGGAAGTACTTGCTTTAAAATCCCACTTTTAAAAATATTGGTTTATTTCGTTGAAGCAACTAAATTGGGACTGTTTGCTTTAAAATCCCAGTATTAGTCATGTTTTATACTGTTACCTACAACTAAGTTGGAATTTCCTTCTTTAAAATTCCAGTAATAAAAAGGTTTTATTTTGTTGGCTACAACTAATTTAGGGGTGCTTGCTTTAAAATCCCAGTATTAGAACTGTTGTTTATTTTGTTGCAGCGCTGAAAGTAGAGTGCTTATTTAAAACTCCATTAATAGAAACATTGTTTTATTCTGTTGCTGCAACTAAATTAGGCTTGCTTGAATTAAAAGTCCAATAATAGAAACGTTTTATTTTGTTGACTATAATTGGGGTGCTTGGTTTCAAATCCCATTAATAAAAATGTTAGTTTCTCTGTTGAGTGCAACTAAATTGCTTTAAAATCACAGTAATCGAAATTTTAGTTCATTCTGTGGGCTGCCATGGAATTGGTGGTGCTTTAAAATGCCACTAATAAAAATGTTATTTTATTTTGTTTGATATAAATAAATGGGGCTGCTTGCTTTAAAATCTCAGTATTAGACAAGTTTTATTGTGTTGGCTGCAACTAAGTGGGGCTTTCCTTCTTTATAATCCCAGTAATAAAAATGTAGCTTTATTTTATTGGCTACAACTAATTTTGGGGTTCTTGCTTTAAATTTTCATTAATAAAAATGTTGGTTCATTCTTTTGCAGCAACTAAATTAGGGATACTTGCTTTAAAATCATAGTAATAGAAATTTTAGTTCATTCTGTGGGCTGCCAAGAAATTGGTGATGCTTGCTTTAAAATGCCCCTAATAGAAATTGTTGGAAAAATGTGCATCTGGGTTCAGTTCCAAGAGGGAAGAAAGACACTGGAAACTGCTTGGAAAGATGGTTTAATGGTGGACAGGACCACGTGGTTTTGAGATCCTGGGTAAAAAAAAAAAAAGCATATGGGTGAGAGAGGGAGAGAGATTTTTAACCACTGTTGGGCTTTGAACTTGCTTCCTGTTCCTATAGCAAGAAATGTGTCCTGACTGGTTGCCAAACTCCCATGGGGCCATGCAGGGGTAGCTTGGTTGAATCTTGCTGGGTGATGTAATCTTCCCAGGTGCCATATGATGAGATGGATAGAGGGCTAATCCTATCATGTCTTAATCCCAACACCTGGAGCTGGAGGGGGGGCAGGGAGTTGCTTTGTCTTTAAAAACATGTTTCTCCTTTTTTCATCCAGGGAAATATAATATTGTGCCTTTTTAATATTTCCTAGAATATTTCATTCTTCTAGGAGAGGGGTGGGTGCTAGTTTTATTTTTCTGGATATAAGTAAATGGGCCAGCTTGCTTTAAAATCCCAGTATTAATCATCTTGTTTTATTCTTTTGCAGCAACCAAATTAGGAAATGCTTACTTTAAAATCCCAGTAACAGAAATTTTAGTTCATTCTATGGGCAGCTATGAAATTTGGGGTTCTTGCTTTAAAATGCCACTAATAAAAATCTTGTTTAATTTTATTGCTGCAACTCAATTGCAGCTGCTTACTTTCGAATCCCATTAATATAAATGCAGTTTTATTTTGTTGGTTGTAAGTAAAAAATGGGGTTTGCTTTAAAATTTCAGTTTTAGAAATGTTGATTTATTCTGTTACAGCAACAAAATTGAGGTGCTCATTTTAAAATCCCAGTAATAGAAATTTTGGTTCATTTTGTGATCTGCCACAAAATTGGAAATGCTTGCTTTAAAATGCTGCTAATAGCAATGTTACTTTATTCTGTTTATTCAATATTATTTTATTCTTTATTCTTTTGAATTGGTCTGATTATTGAAAACTCCATTAATGGAAACATTGTTACATTTTTTTACATGGGGTATGTGTGCTTGCTTTAAAATCCCAGTATTAGAAATGTTGGTTTATTCTGTTGCAGCAACAAAATTGGCAGAACTAATTTAAAATCCCAGGCTGTACAACTTTAATAGGTAATATGGCAACAATCACTGATAATGTGGTTTGTTTCATTTTGCAGGATCCTGATGGGGTAAGATTCACCAAGTATTTGGGGCTACATACAGATAGATACAGATACAGATAATCAGAGTTGGAAGGGACTTTGTAGGTCATCTAGTCCAACCCCCTCCCCCACCTAAGCAGGAGACCCTACACCATTTCTGACAAATGGTAAACCAATCTCTTCTTGAAAGTCTCAATGATAAAGTTCCCACAACTTCCAAGGGAAAGCTGTTCTTGGAAGAGTTAATTGTTCTCACTGTCAGAAAGTTTCTCCTTGTTTCCAGGTTAAATCTCTCATTGTTCAGTTTCCATCCATTATTCCTTGTCTGGCCTACAGGTGCTTTAGAAAATAGCTGGACCCCTTCCTCTCTGTGGCAGACCCTCAAATATTGGAAGACTGCTATCATGTCTCCCCTGGTCCTTCTCTTCACTAGTACTAGCCATGCCCAGTTCCTGTAACCGTTCTTCATATGTTTTAATCTCCAGTTCCCACAACTGCTGGTTGCTCTTCTCTGCACTTTTTCTATAGCCTCAACATCTTTTTTTATAATGTGTTGACCAAACTGGATGCAGTACTCTAGGTATAGTCTTACTAAAGATTAATAGAATGGTATTAGTACCTCAGTTGATCTTGATTGTATCCCTCTGTTAATGCAATTTAGGATTGCATTAGCTTTTTTGGCTGCTGCTGCACATTGCTGGCTCATATTTAGCAGGTTGTCCACTAAGACTGCTATTGAGCCTGGTTTCACCCAGGCTATATGTGTACTTTTGGTTTTTCTTGCCTAAGTGTAGGACTTTACTTTTCTCTACATTGTATACATTATATACCTCTATTACCCCACATCTCCTTGTGGAATGTTCCCTTGAGAACACACAGGTCTTTGGGTTTCTTTAAATATTAAAAGTTGCTCATATTCTTTCTCCAAATGTAGAGGCCGATGATACATGAAAAAATTTGGACAAGGAAACCTTGACAGAGTAGCCTCAAGCAAATACCTACTAAACAAATGAAAAAAAATATGTGCAGTAATATGTTTAAATTTAAATTTTTACCAGGATATCAGCATACTGTCCTTATTCCTTAAGCTACCCTATCAATTGTCTTGTCTAGCATTTATACCTTTTAAATTTTATATCTCTCACTATTTATCTATTTCAAGCTTAGAAAATGAATGTTCCTCCATCTCCAGAAAGCAGACCTTATTCCACAAACCCAAGGCCTTTTTTTTATGCTCAGCCTACAGCACATCAGCCATTTCCTAATCCATGGCTCGTTGGACCTATATACAATCCCTATGGCATGCCTGCATCTGGTAAGATAACCTATATAATACAATGTTCTGATTCACAATGATAAACTTGTGAAAAATAGGGGGTGGTTTTTCAATTCTAAACAGGAAACAAAAAAGTGAAAAAAAATCTATCAGTGTTGTTTTCCTCATTTGGTCAAACACAGCTGCAGTTGAACTGCTAATTTATTAATATTTCTGTTAAGACTTCATCTGCTGTTCTGGATCTTGGCAACAGTAGTTTTAACCTATTAGAGTCAAAAAAAAAAGAGAGAGAATGTTTTAAAACAGTGATTCCCAAAATGGCCGGTACCGCCCCCTGGGCATGGGTGGGATGACTTAAGGGGGGCGCTAAGAAGCAAGGGGGTGGCAGAGGAGTGCTGGAGGTTGGCCCCCTGCGGGATGCAATTCAGGGGTGGGATTCTACCAGTTCATTACCGTTCCTGGTAGTTTGGAGAACCAGTAAAACAGGCCCCTGGCTGGCTCCGCCTGCTCCTTCATTCCCTGCCCATTCTGTCCTTATTGCACATGTTCGACATTGCACACATGCGCAACATAATAGCTGACAGCCACATTGGCGCATTGGAGAAGTGGAGCAAGGAAAGCCAGAGGTTGTAATTTTCACTGCAAAAAGCCTCCAGCCGTCACGTGTTTTTTTCACTGCGGCTGCAGTCTAGGCGACGTGACAACGGCGACGTGGGCTGGTGGGAGCCAGCGACAACAATGGCTCAGCCCTGGCTTGCCTTCTCTGGCAGCCAGCCATGGGAGGAAGGTAAAGTCACAGCCATGACTGGGATGACAAAAGAGGCGGTTGTAGGGGAGGAAACAAAGAGATTAAGGGCCAGGGCCTCTGAAAGGGGAAACAGGGTGATGCAGGATTAGCTCAGATCTTTGACAGATTAGACCATGCCTGCCTGGGCAGAAAATAGGTAGATAGATTAAGGAAGGGATAGAGAGTGAGGGAAAGAGAGAGAGCAAAGAGAGAAAGAAAGAAAGAAGAAAGGGAGAGAGGGAAAAAGAGGGGGAAATAGGAAAAGAGAGAAAGAGAGAGGGGGAAAGAGAGAGAAAGAGGGAGAGAAAAGAGAAAAAAAGAAAGGGAAGGAGGGAGGGAGAGGAGGAGAAAGTGAATGGGATATGGAGGGAGGGAGGGAGAGAAAGAGAGGGAAAGAGAAAGAAAGAAGAGATAAGAAAGAAAAAGAAAAGGCAAAGAAAAAGGGAGAGAGAAAGGAAGAAAAGGGATAAACAAAGAAAGAGGGGGGATGGAAGGAAGGGACAGAAAGAAAAAGAAAGGAAAGAAGGGAGGGAGGGAGGAGAAAGTGAATGAGATATCTAGTCCAACTACCTGCTCCAGCAGGATTAGAAGGGTGTGTGTCTGTGTCTGTCTGTCTGTCTGTCTGTCAAAACTCCAAAAACAGGTCAAGTAGCTCTGAGGAGATCAGTCATAAATTAGAACACTTGCTAAGCAACTGACCATTAAGAGAGGACCAGTTATATTTGGTTTGCTAGTCATATGGCCACCTGGTCACGCCCAGCCAGTCACATGACCACCAAGACATGTCCAGCAAGCCACACCTACCCAGTTACATGACCAAGACACGCCCACAAATTAGGTCACACCCACAGAACCACTTATTAAGAAATTTGAATCCCACCTCTGGGTGGGGAGCACTGAGGATGAGTTTGTAGCACCAAGGGGCGGTGGACTGAAAAAGTTTGGGAACCACTATTTTAAAACAACTAGGAGGCTATGCCTAGGAAGGGGCATAGCAAGTCTCAAAGATATTGTTGGAAGAAATATCAAGGTCCAGGTCCAAGCTGGGAGAAAGATACCAGAAATAAAATGGAGCTAGAGGTTGATTGGAAGGAAAGGTTCCTTTTATTGATGAAACAAAATCATCAACCATATGTGATTCTGGGCAACTGACAAAATAGAGTTTAGAGTGGGTAGGTTTTTATACCTTCTGGATTCCAATGGGGGTCATCTAGGGATCATAGCTGGCTCTATAACCAAAGAAGAAATGCAAATCCTAGGTGTTTGTCTAAGCAAATTTGCTCAACCTTTTGTTTATTATTTGCGTTTCTATCTTGATCCAGTCTTTCTGAATGGATTACCAGATCTGCATTTCTAAAAGTTGGCCTCCTCAGTTTTGGCTTGGTGCAGGGAGATTGAGGCTTGTTTCTGTCTCCCTTAAGATTTTTTTCCCATTTCTCCTTTAGGGAAATATTCCATCCTGCCTTTTAATATGTCCCAAAATATTCCATTCTTCTAGGGGGAGGGGTGTCTTCCCACAACATAAAGGCTGATAAGGCAAAAATGACACTAGCAAATTTTTCCAACAGTTTGCTCATGCCTTCTTAAGTCATAATTTGTTATGCATTCTTTTCAGATGTTGAAATTTGCTTTAAAACTTATTTTCTATAATACTAGCAAAATACGGTGTGTGTATGGAACCACTAATACTCAGATTAGGATCATAGTTCTAATGTTTTGTGACACACTTTATAGTATACTATAAAGTTAATTAGTTATCAATACCTTAATAGGTTCTGCATAGTTTTGTTCATTGTGGTTCTCTTTAACAGCTTAATGATACTTAGTTTAAAGTGGATGAAACTTTCCGAGCATATAGTAACAAACAGAAAATATCTCACTTTCATAACCTCTGCTTGCTTGCTCCTAGAGCAAATGAGCTTAGAGATTAATATAGAAAGTGTCTCCTTCAAGTCAAACACAGCTTCTAGCAGCTTCATAGATATGCCCCTGTTCTTTTGGCTCAATTTGTTTTTTTAACCTTCCTAGTATTTCATGGATATTTCCATACAATTACTAGCCAGATATATACTAGCTCTGTTTTTCAAGATCTATCAAAAGCAAAAAGCATAACAAATATAATTGTCAGCAAAAATATTGTCTTCTGTTTATTCAATTCCCAAATTATACAAGGTTGTCAACCTCCTTTACTTGTAAATTATGGCTTTTTTTCAGTAATAGTCATTGAGCTGCACTGAAATTTTGCATGTACTACATGTTTTCTCTGTCTTGCTAAGCTAAATTTAATTGTAACTGTGGGATCCTCAGTGATCTCTGAGCTTGGTTGTTTTCTTGCAGACATTTCAGTACACAACTAGTGCTAAAAGAGGATGGGGTTTACTCTGTTTATATACAAGTGGTTTGCCTTGTCCATGTTAATAGGACTGTTCTTGGTGGTTCCTTAATTAGATTGTTTACTGTTAGGTCAAACACTGTTAGTATTGATGATGTTTGCTAGTTGGGTAATGAAATGCCTGGAAGAAAATAACAAAGTTTGGAGAGCACCAAGGGCATTGCAGTTCAATCATGACCTACAAATATTCTTTTCTATTGGCATAACTGTAATCTTAAACTAAAAAAATGTAAAATCAGGAATTGCCAAAGGCACAGAGCTATTAATTTTTTCAATATCAGAAAACAAGGAGCTTAGAAATGTTGATTTATATGTTGCAGCAACTAAATTGGAGGTAATAGAAATATTGTTTTATTCTGTTGCAGCAACTTTATAGGATACCTAGGAAGATATAGAACAGTCTGTTGATGCTATTAAAATACCATAAATACATATATTCTTTATTTTTAGGGGCTTTATTGAATTTTTTGGATTAGCTTGATGGCATGTTTAGCCTTGCTGAAGATCTACAATTACAAATCAATGATATAACTGATGTAATTTTGGTTTTGTTCTAAGGTTTAAGAAATGGCAATCCATATTTCCAATGTTACTCAGTTCCTGCCCATGAATATCCTCGATATTTAGTTCCACAGCCTCCTATGCATATGAGAATTAGACGACCTTATTTTGGTGGTCCTCCATCACCTATGGTGTATCAAGTCCCACGGTTCAGGCATGGTTTTCCCATGATGTATCAACCACAAAATCCAGTGAAACAAACAGAGGACAAAGAAACTCAAACTGATTTTGGAGAATCTGAATGTGGAGCAAAAACACATGTGGAACAAGATATAGGAACAACAAGCTGTGATGCTGGAAATACTGAAAATACTGCTTATATTGCATCTGATAGTTCTAAGGAATTTGAAAGTTTATTAGAAAAAACAGATAAAACAATATCTTCTGCTATGTCAGACAAGGAACTTGTCAAGAACCCTTCAGGTCTTGTACCATTTCGAAGTCTTCCCCCAACAGGCTATGCCATTGAGAAAGAGAAAGTTAGAGTACAATATGGAAATGATGGTGCTCCTGCTATTCAGCTCTGGAAGTCTTTCAAAGAAACAATCCCTCTCTATGAGATGGCACAAAAACAAGTCCCAAAGAATATCGTGCAAAGAGATATGCTTGCTGGTAGCTCCTGTGAAGGAGTTGCATATGGGACTCATGAACAAGGAGAATTACTTCCATGTATTCCATTTTCAGAGGAGCAAAATGTTCCTGAGGACATGCAGAAGAAACAGCTTCTATGTAAAGAAAATCAAGATTCAGAAAAACAAGGAATTATAAACTACAGAGCAAAAGGTCCAAGGGATGAAGCTGGAACAGTGCAACTGACTGAACTAACTGGGGCTGACCACCCAGGGACAAAGCAAGATGTACTGATGGCCAAAATACCACCTGGTTTTAAAAAATCAAGTAGTTCAAAAACTCCACAAGAAGTTTCAAATCATATTCGACAAAGAAAATTATTTCCCTCTGGCATGGAGATGACAAATGATTTGCCTCAGAAGTTGAGTGAATATAATGACATGAACAATGAAAACTGGAATACTTCTGAAAAAATCCAATGGTGTGATGACTCTGAAAAATATCTTCCTTCTGAGAGCTGGTTGGCTTGTGTGGATAACATGGATCCAAACTATAACTACGAAAAATATCTTTTCCGAAGAAAGCGTCCAAATTTGCTCAGTATTACCTCTGATGATACGTCTTCTATTGAAGAAGGTGTATCAACTGAGAATTCTTCAGTGTCTATCATAGTTCCAGACTATCTGGTTCCAAAGGGTTTATGTACCTTCAAGAAAAATGGCAATGACTTGGGAATAGGTCAAATAAGAACTGGAGGCACCCTCAATGAAGATGAGGAAGTGATGGGGATTGAACAGGCCACTAGTGAGCTTAGTCAGAATCTCAAGAGGGATTCAAGAGTCAAGGTTAAAGAGATTCCTAGCCAAATCAAAAAGATGAGCATTTTTCCAAGATGTTCCAGTAACAAGCATCTCTACTATCTCCAAAAAATAACAAGTTCATCTCCATCAGATGCTGATGATTCTGAAGAATATTGGGTGATGGAACCAGAAGAATATGAAGAACAAGAAACTGATGAGGAATACTTTGTTGAGGAAGATATGCCATATGAAATCCCAAACCCAGACAAAAGTAGATTGGGTCAGCAGACTGCCCAGAAAGTATTTTGGAGAATCCCTAAAAATACAGTCCCACCAAATGTAATTAACTGGCCTGTGCAAGAAAAAATATCTGGGTTACCTATTAAACTGCAGAAGGAGCAAGATGAAAATCTCTGTGATGATTATAACATCTGCTGGATGAGACCTAGAGCCCAACAGGTTGAATTACTTGAACACACAAGAAATCCACAGAAATGCTCAGGTAAATAGAAAACTGAAACAGATGTCAATCTATTATTTTAGAAAACTTCATTTTCTCATGTCTTTATAAGTCAAGAAGAGGGAGAGTAAAATAGATTATTTTGGGGGATTTGCAGGCTTTTAAAAAAATAAGCTGTATATCAAGAATTTTGTACATAGCTACTTGAATGCCTATCTCTCTGAAATGTTGCAGTTTAGAATGTATTTCAAATTTTCTCTTTCTCCTCATATATATTTCTTACTTTGAAATACTTGTACACACTTAACAAACAAGCTTTTAAAATATGATAGGATATTGAGTGAGTAGTCTAAATGTTCCTTGATGAAGACTTGAAAGTAGCATAGTTGATTTATGTGTACATCTGAATATATTCATAGTCTGAAGTTATATCAGTGGACATATTGGAAGAGAATCAATTTTGTTAGGATTATTGAGCCAAATTGCTTTACCAGCTACTAACCATATATGTAGCAAAGAACTGAACTTTTGCATTATATGTTGATCAGGATGGTTACAAGAGGAAAATAGAAGGACTGGACCTGATGAATACTGGATAAAAAGTGGTGCTAGACCCCGATCTGCTAGCCTAAAGCCTGATGATATCTTACCTACTGCTACAAAAGAGAAAGGTATGGTCTTTATTGTTTAAATTTAAAATGTACTGCATTCAATTGATTTTCTTTAACTCAGTGGCAACTGATTCCATTTTTCAAAGCAAAGTGGCAACTTATGCAAGCAAAAAGAAGTTAATTTGAATGCTGAGATATTATACATAAAAGCAATTCCAATGCTGCTCGAAGCAAATGTAAATTTTGAATAATATCTACAATTCAACTGGAACCCTCAGTCACAATTATCTAGCTGCTGGTGTATATGAAGCACATACCTACTCATACTTTATTCTGAGAAAATATATATTATCTTGTATAGTGAATTTGAAAAACCATTCTTAAAGAATGAGGTGTGGTACAGATGTCTTTACAAGCAAAGTAACTTAAAAGTGGGAAATGGCAGAAGGAATTAAACTTTAGGCACAGAATAAATAAAACAAATGAATAAAATTATTGCATTTATAACAGATATCTTGGAAGTATTCCCTTTTGCATCTGACAATATGTACATGGACTGTCCAAAGAAGAAAAGAGTGCATAAACCACCTCATAAACGCAGAGACACAAGATGCGAAACAGCTGAAGTATGGAAGAAACCTAAAATTACATATCACAAGGGTAAGTACAATATATCAGTAAGTTATCTCATAATAAACAGATAATCTCTTTTAAATTCACCTTTAAATAATTTCTATAAGAAGGTTCTGAGTAGTATATGGAAGTCCAATAATATTCGGCATATAGTCTTCTTAGAACCAGTGCTACAAATGAAAACTGTCGGTTCACAGAACTGGAAAAACATGGTGGAATCTTTTTTTTTTTTTGCTTATTATGTTCCTGCTCATCTTTGAAAGATATATGTAGTAACATGGATCATAATCAGTAAAATATAAAATAACTGTAGTGACTATATAATCAGTGGAATACATACTGTATGTATACAATACATACCTGGAAAGCAACCTGTTAAGTCTAGCTGAAGTGCTATGGGAGATTCCTGTTTGTTCTAAACTGTTTAGCCATAGACTAATTTCTTGAAAGATCTGACACTTATATATTACTGAGCATCATGCCTGCTTACTTCCCTATTATGGATTGTTATATTGCAACAAGTATTAATAACAGTTGAAATTGAATGCCTAAGTGGGCTTTTCCTAAGGTACAGTCAAGATGTTCATATCTTTGGCACATATTTTACTAGGTAGTTATGCTAATTGTTGCTGTATACTGCCATGTATCTATAGTTAGTGCATGTTAAGCTGTAATACAGAAAGATGTGAAAACAGACATGTCAGACAAATCAAACTGGGATGCAGGTTGTAAGTCTGAATTCTCACACTTAAAAGAAATTTTTTTTAAAAAAAAATTAGGCTGGATCCCAATCTTTTCAATCCATGCATCTAACTTACGTAAGTCTCATGATATCCTAATTTTTAGCAGCTGGGAAGTATCTGAATGCTGCTCATATATGGCTTTTTCTTATATAGATTGTTCATAAGTAATATAAACTTATTATGATAGGCCTATCCCATGTACATATTTTGAGTATTGGAAATGTTTTATCATCCTGTCTAAGATGGTCCTTCATATTGGTTATACTGTAATGGTTTGTAGAAGCTTTAAATCTTGACAGACAAGTTTGCAATATGGTTATTCTGAACAGCTCTGAATATTGTCAATTTGCAAATTATTTTTTATCTAAGACTTATAGGTAAAAACAGGTTGCATATATTAATGGATGTCAGATGGTTAAAGTCTAATGGTTTCACTTTGGCCTACTTTTAAAAACTATGTTGTCTAATATTATGTTTTCCTTCTGTGCAGAATGTGAAGCAAGGAAACCACCCTATAAAAGATAAAAGAAGACAATGATAATCAGAAGTGCAAATATTTGTTTGCATTGTTTAGAGGAATTGTAATATTTTTGGAGAAGCAAATCGGTTTAAATTGCATTGTAAAGGATTCCTCAATTCACACTGTAAAATGTGCAAAACAAATTAATTTGGACACACACATTTCACACGTTAAGTAACACAGTGTTTAAATAAAGTTGAAGTTGCACTAATAGGATGTGTGAATAATTTCTAATGTAAAACTTATTCTCAAAGAATGGATAAAGCTTCAGCTGAGAAATAAGAAATAAAGGACTATGGGAATCACAATTTAGTTTAAAAAGCATTAACTTTAAAAAGTATCAATTTTGGCACAAACAGTCTTGCTTCTAGTGATACCTGAAAGGACACCAAGGTAATTGTTATAAATAAAGAGAAACTATAAATATAAAGTTCGAATCATGGTTTCATAAACCAAGGCTTTAAAGAAATATGCAGCCCTATAGATTTTGAATGGAGTCTCAGAATTTAAGTTGCCTTTAAATTGTAATTTTTAACATGCAGCATGTAAAATTGATTTCATAGGAGGAAATCTCATAAAATATATTTAACTTTAATTGAATGCAGTTTATTAGGTCAGAGTACATACTTCTAGGATTCTAGTTCCCACGCTAAAAAGTTATGCTACAGTATCATCTTAGCATAATTAAGACTATAATATGGATGAACGTATCAATGTATTTTCTTAAATGTAACAACATTTTCATGCTTAAAAGGGCAGAGCCTTCATTATTCTGGGTCAGCAACATACAGTAGAATGGGAAGCCTTGATTCAGATCCATTCTGTTTCTACATCTTCACTCTCAAGAGTGATTCTAGCTAGCTCTGCTTATAGAACATGCTGCAGAATAAACAGATAAAATGGAGGTGTTGAGTTGTTAATGTGCTCGATAATGATTCAAGTTATCCAACTAATAGCTGGTAATACAAACAGTTACTGGAAATAGTGGCTCAAATTGCTTTTAACACCCTAGCAGTCCTTTGCTTTAGAAGATAATTAAGCTTTCAGCTTAATAAATAGGAAGAGATGGAGATGTGAACAGGTGTAGATGAAGCGAGATATTTTGCATCCAGTCATTTAAAGAAACCAGCATGCTACAGTTTTGATGAAAAAGTGTGCTGAAGCATCAAAACATTTTTATTTGCTCTGCATCACAGTTGTTTAGGATTTTGATCCAAAACATTAGTTCTTTTGCTGCTTTTCAATTAAATAAAGTATTGCAGATGAATAAGCAGCTCCTTTATTGGCCAGAACAAATATGCTGCAATTAATACACCCATCCTTCCAATATTTTTATATTTAAAAAATATCAAACTTGGGGTGCCATAATAATGTAATCAATTATAACCATTTTCAGAATTTTCTCAAAAAGCAACACAACATATATGGTTACTTGCCAAAAACATTTTTAATTTTTCAAGCACTTTTCTGTGAATTGGTAGGGAAATGGACATTAAAAAACAAGGTATATTTAAGTGTGCTTCATTATTAGTAAAACTGGATCTTTAAAATTTGTGATCTATAGATTGGTTTTACAATTCCCCAGACACTTTTTCTAATCTTATAGAAGTCTGTGGAGCCCTTCCTATTATGTCAGATGCAGCTGGAAGATGGGTGATAAATTATGCAATTACAATAAGGTACACCTGAAAATAAATTATAACGTATATTCTATTGTGGTAGATGATGGTAGTTGTATTGTGCTTCATCCTTTGTAGAAAGCCATTTTTGAGCAAAGTTCAGTTGGAGGCAGTTAAGGGTGAAGCCTATACTATGCCTCTTTGTAATTATTTGCTTTTGCATATGATCCATTAAGCTTCTTTCTGGGACTTCTGCCATATTGCAAACACTGGTGACATGCTACTAAAGGAATCCTTCTGGCTAAATGTTACAAAGCTTTGATGAAAAGGTATTTGCTATATCTTGGGATTTATTTTTGGAACTTCCCTATTGGTAAATTGGAACTTCTCTATTGGTAGTTTCCCCCTTCCTAAACTGATTGATTATTAAAGTCTTGGTAGGCTAAAAAGTGGGTAGAGGGACCTTTTACAAAAATACTTAAAAAGAGTCTGTGTATACACAGAAGCAGTTTTCTTTAGCAGCATCTCCTACAGATAGAAAATAAATTTTCTTGTTTTGTTGTTATTATTGTTTTCCAACATAAAGGAAGAGAATGCAGGTAAAACACAAATGAAGAGATGCTCTTTGGATCTTTTACAACTTATTGACATAAAGGCAACCATCTTCTCAATCTGATTCAGACTTCTTGCTTGATTTAGAGGACTGACGTTTTCTCTTTTTCTTTTTTTTCTTTTTTTCCTTTTTCTTCTTCTTCTTTTTTTGCTTCACCCGACTCTCTGAGGAACTGGAACTGTCATTGCTGCTGTCCTCATCTGATGTAGAGTCTTCCAGCAACCGTTTTAATTGTTCTATCCTAAGTGCATAAATAGACAGTGTCAAATGATATTTGCTTGGGCAGGTTTCATTTCACTTGGATATCACTTTAAAACAAAAACTTTGGAACTATTACATTAGAAGTAAAAGGGATTCTTTATAGTTAAGTAGTCACTGCTTTTTTTTTCTTTGGAGAAAAATATGAAGTAGTTGCCATAATGGATGGATGGCAATTTTCTTGGTTCACATTTTACAGGACATTCTCATGGGCAAATCTCTCAATTTCAAACTTGGGGTCTATATTACGGAGCTTTTTTATAATAGTTATAAAATATCTGGAAATTGGTGAAGTATTGCTATCATCATTTTCATTATAATTTCTTAAAAGAGATCCAAGCTTACCTCATATCTTTTTCATAGCGTTTATTTTCTCTTATTATATCGTACATGGGATCTTCATGTGCCTTAGAGAGGAAAGAAAGCTAATTACTTAAATTCTCAATGTGATACCCTCCAGATGGAGTTGGATTGAAATTCTCTTGAGAATCCTAGGACTTATAATCCAACTATATCTGAAAGACTTAGAAGGTTCTAAAGCATTTCTTTACAAAAAAACCACTGAGGGCATTTCCTACATAGGAGTGGCAAATTTTTTCCTAACAAGATTGTCACTTGAATCCCATGTAGGGTACTGCGGGTGGAATACAAACATAACAAGTGTTAACAAAGAGGATAAAACATTAAAATTTCTAACCCTACTGACCCAAATTGTGATGGCAAACCACATTACCAAATGTTGTTGGAAAGAGTCACTGGCAACTTTTGCAGAAGCTCTGGAGTTCTCAAAATAGCATGGTATAGATTGCTAGTCAAGGCTGCCTATCACGTCCTCCCCATCAGTCTATGGACACAAGCAAAACAATTTTGTCAGCCTATTTTAGAGAGTTGTTCCATGCAGCAATTGTTTTATATCTACACTCTTTTGGTTCATGCAGGGATGTATTATATTGATATCTTAGGTTTAAAATATAATTTGTGGATCAGCTTAATTTCTCCCAATCAAAGGATTAATTCAGGTAAAAAATTTCAGTTTGATAAAATTCAAACCCTGCCTCTTTTATATGCATTAGCAGTTTGTTAAACCCATTTCCTATATACAATGCACCTATCTTTCTTTGAACTTCTGTTTTGAAGTCAGATCTTAAACCACTATGTCCCATGTATAGTAAACTGGACAACCAAAAGAAAACCAAATGTGTCATTTTCAGCATTATTCCTAAATTTTTAAACTACAAATACCAAAACTGAAATGTAAGGATGCAAAAGAGTGGAATTCTAAGCAATGTTAAGAGTTGCAATATTTTTATATGATTAATTTTCAAACGTTTACTTCCATTTTCTAGCTTGCAGTTAGTTAAAAATGACTGGATACAGAATTTATATCTCTACTGTGTACATCAATTTTAAATGCATAAATAGCCAAACACTTCATAGATACATACTTATCTAATCATTTGCATTTAATACGATTTGCCCTCTCGTTTGATATGGAATCTGTATAAAACCCAATGGGATTTATTTGCATAGGCTAATTTGAGGATAAATATTGAAATCTATAGTACATAAGTAATAGGACCATGTTTGCTTTGAAACCAGTGCAAAGGACTAATAGAAGCATACACTTTTCTGAAATTCAGTTAAAAAGCTCAACAAGCTTTTGGAAACGTGCTGTTTATGAGGTTTGAAGCCCTTCTTCTGAATTTGTCTGAAAGCATACTCAGCCTTAATAAAACACCTTCATTCTCCCTTTTATGGATTTTGATACAAGGCATGCAATAGCCCTAAGTGCTGGGTGGGGAAAGGCAAGTAGAGGGGAATAACAGCATAACTCAAGGATTCTCAAACATTTCTTTGCCATGGACTCCCTTTAAATACCTTTTGTGGCCATGGACCACTAAGACTTAATTCAAGATTTAAATCATAACATTTCTTCAAGTTTTCATGGCCCCCTGGGGGTCCATTGATCACAGGTTGAGAACTACTGGCATAAGCAATTAATGTAGTTACAGGGCATACTTTAATAATGTGCCCAAGCAAGCTATCTATATATTTAGTATTTATTTTCCAAACCAACATGTCTTGGGATGAGCCTGAACATGTAGTGGTTGGCTAAGACAAAATGCCAGAGAGAGACATTAACTCCAATTTATTCTCTGTTGAAACAGCCTTCACTTTACTCCTAAGAAAATGCTATACGAAAGATTAATATTAGCACGTCATATTTTACAGAATGTTAATATTATCTAGAATAAACATTATCTAAAAAAAACAGATGTCTTAATTTAACATTCTTTTCACATGATCATTTAGAGCATTGGTGTTAAACTCAGGGTGTCATGTGACATCGCAACATTTTTCCCCTTCATGGAGCTGGGCTGAGCGTGGCCATGTGTGATGTACCTGTTCCACGGGCCACCCGTTTGACATCCCTAATTTAAGTAAATTATGTCACAATTTACACTACTTACCACCCTGAATTGTTCTAATTTTTGGTTGCCTTTGATGAAGAAAGGACATTCTTTATCTCCTGTTCTGTGTCCATATCGTTTACATCTCCAGCCTTGAGAGAAGAGATTAACACTGAAAAATTATATTCTATCCAAAATATTTTTTTACAAAAGTGTGTATGAAGACACACAAACATTGTAAAATCAAATTTATTTATTCTCATGTAATTATATAACACCATCCTCTTGATTTCTGAAGGGAAGAAGGCAAGATATAGAAGAGAGAAGATGAAGAAAACTTAGTTCACATTTATATCTTTATACCAGTCGTCATCAAGACTGATTTGCTTTGATTAGACTCCTAGTTCCAGAAGGATGTCACCAAAATTATTCAGGATCTAAAGAAATTGGGGCTTCTTAACTTGAGGTAACTAATAGGCAACACAATAGAAGAATACAAATTAATGTATAGTATGGAAAATATGGAGGTTTGTAGCAATGTGAGAAGTTACCCACAAAAATGAATTGCTATGCATCTCTGTACTGATAAGTAAGTTTGTAAAAAATATTAACTTCTTCCACAATGTACAATTATTTAATAACATTGTGGAATTTGTTATCATCAGAGCTCCTGGTTGCTACTAAGGATTGCTTTCAAAGACGGTTAGATAAATTTATACAAAATGATATTACAGCTATTCTGCAACTTTGATAGTAATATACTACTTTGGAAGGATAACTGCTATATCTTAAATACTTGATGTGTGTCAGTGAAAGACATTTATTAATTTTATGTCTTGCTTATAAGTTTCCTGGGTGTATCTTATTGGCCTTTGGTCCAAATTTTTAGGGAAAAAATATGTTCCAGTGTCAATCAATTACACATCTATTTAAAAATAAGCATGCAGTGTAAGACCAACAGCTTTTGAAGATACTTTTTGGTGAATTTTTTCTTCAACCGTCCTACCTTTCTTGAGTATAAATCAATTGATTATAAACATGCCATGCTACATCCTTATAGATTTTCAACTTTCATCTACAGAATGCACATTCTGAGCATTTATACTGTTTCTAAGTTACTACTTCTGGTTTGACAATGCATGTCCTTTTTCCTTTATTCTCCCTAAATGCTATGAATATTTAAGATATTCAATTACTGAAAGCACCGATATAGGGTATATTGGAAGTTCAGTTAATAATAAAAATTAAAGCTACAATCTTTTTGAAAAAGACCAGTATAAAAATATGTATAATAAAGCAAAAAGCATTTATAAATTAATTATCTTCACTAAGGAAAAATGGTAACTGCTACAGAAAAGATTTTATCTCCTATTCTCACCAACTATCGCTATTGCTGGATTTATTACAGAACCTCCAAAATCTAGATGCTCCACTTACATTGCATAACCTTGACCTCTTTTCCTAAAGGCATCCATAATCCTTTGGTTGGAGCATGTGCTAAGAATTCTCGTGCATTTTCATTGCCAGGTACATCAGGAATGCAATCTTCTGGTTTAGTCTCATTTTCCTGCAACAGAAAATAAGTCCACTAAAGCTATAAAGATAAATAAGTATTTTTCTATAGGCACAAAGTAGTAATTTGCAATCATGGCTAGAACTCATACTTCCCGGAAGCTGACTCATGAACAACCAGGAATTGTGAACATAGGATTGCGGGAAAGTAAATGAAGCACCCTGGACAAGCAACCATTCAGAATATTATTAGTTTTCTGCTTCTAATGGTAGCAGAAAAGTACCTACCTGAAACAAGATTCTGAATACTATTAGTCCCCTCTTGAACGGACATGTATACATTAATTGTATTGTTTGAACCTGAAGCTGTCCAGACAGTTGAACCTAGGCTTATGCCATAAGAATCAAACGTTGAAAAGGTTGCCCAGTGACATTTTAATAAAATCTGATGGATGTATTCAAACTCAGATTCAAAAGTAAGCACTAACAGTTCTGTAGGCAAAAATGAATCTCAGGGCATACATAACTATATAGAATATTTAGTGATAATTTGAAAAACATTTACATTATATCTGTTATATTATCCTCTAAAAGATATTATTTATAGCCCTCTCACATACCTTAATTAGCCCTGGAGGAAGTTTTTCATAGCTGAAAAATAGATTGAAAATATATCTTTAGTATTTTTTCTTTTTTTAAAAAAACTAAGCAATGATTTTTTTAGTTTCCACAAAAAATAGGTTACTTTCTTTAAAAGTGTTTTTCATTTCCCTTACTTGGCAAATAATATGAACAATTTTGGAAAATGATTCCATTTAAAGGTGTCACATGCCCACCAAGCCAAGCCACGCCCACCAAGCCACATCCACAGAACTGACAGTAAAAAAAATTGAATCCCACCATGGAGTCATTGTAATGAAACAAAAAATGAGTAGTTTCAATCATGTAAAGAGTTGTCTCTAGATGACATGTTCATAATGACAGTTTCCAGTCCTTAATCCTCATCAACAATCTGTCAGAAACATATTAGTTTTTTTCTTGCAATGTAACTGCCTTCAGGAGAAGAAAAACAGTTTGTTTCTTCTTATTGGCACAAATGACAGAGTCACAAGATTTTTATTGCCCCTATAGTCCATTTAATTTATTATTTCCTGTATAAGATTTGAAACACTTGCCATAATTCCCTGCATAAATGCATACTATATCTTAATAAGTTAAATTTAAAACAAAAACCAGAAAGGCAGCAGTGTTCCAAAGGTGATTTTTCAGGAGGCAACTGAACTTTGTTTTTTCTTCTGAAAACATTTTGCTTTTTATCGCTTCAATCAAGCTTCTTCAGTTCTGACAGGATAGTGGAGAATGGAAAGATTTATATTCCTTGTAGACAGCTGTAGATCTGGATGATTCACTTTTGCTTATCTGAGCCATCCAGCAACAGCTATTTTTCCTGTGTTCTTCTACCTTTGTCTACAATAGTAGACAAAGGGTAGTTAACTTGAAATGGACACTGAGACGTTGATGGGCTGCTAATTGCGGGTTTTTATAGTCATCCCGAGTCTCATGCTTTTTCTTAATAAAGTAGTTGGACAACCTTGACTGACAACGCACAGCAATATAGGTTCAGTGGAAAGAGGATAGAATACAATCCTCACCAGCAACCTTTGTCTTTCAGACTTCCTCAACACCACAACCCAGCTGTAGTTGTGCACCGGATTAGGAAGGGTATCATCATAACTGTATAGGTTTGCGTGCTGTAAAAGGTCACGGGATAGCTCGGTGGGAAGGAGGAAATAAACAAGTCAAGGGACCGACGAAGAAGATCTGCTTACAAGGACTCCAGATGTTGGATCTGTTGGATTTGCTGCACCACCCGCTTATTTCTCTTTTGCTCCTTCAGATCCTGCCCTTTATGGTTTATCTGGGAGCTGCAGCTGGGCAGCGATTCGCTAGGGCTCCAACGTTTCCGGAGGGTGCTGCCTGTCCCTGTCTCTTCCTGCCTGCCTCCTTGGGACATGGCCGCGCTGACGGTGCCAGAACCGAGGCAAGCGATCGGGTCCCCAAATGGGGCTTGGCCTCTGCTCGACCGGTGTCTCCTTTCACTTCCAGGTCGAAGTGGAAACAAGCACTTCCTTCAGCTAGAGAGGCTACCTCTCTCGAGGCAGCGCCCCCTTCTCTTCTTGTTCAGCTTTTTGGCCGAAGGATTGCAGAAGCTTTGCTCCTCTTCGGGCGGGCCCGAACGGAAAGGAAAGCCGGAGTATTTACAGTATTGCTTGGCAGCTATAACTGGAATTCGAAGAGCCTTTTTGGGAGGAAGCGTCGCCTGCTAAAGCTGCTTTAACTCCTCGTAATATAATAATTAGACATCTGGATCCAATGGTGGCAACTTTCAGGAAACTCAGCCTCAGCTCCCTGCCCCCAGCAAATATTTGGTGCCCATTAAGAAAGAATGGGCCATCCTATCTACAAGATGAAAGACCTTCAGCCTCAGGGTGATAGGATTTAGCTCTCACTCAAGATCCAAACCGGGACAAAGCCTTGTAGGCCATTTATTCTAGTCCAACCCCCTACCCCCACCCCCCATCCTAAGCAGGAGACCATACAGCAGTGGTTCCCAAACTTTTTCAGTCAAACTCATCCTCAGTGCCCCCCACCCAGGGGTGAGATTCAAATTTCTTAGCAACTGGTTCTGTGGGTGTGGCCTAATTTGTGGGCAGAGCTTGGAGGTCATGTGATGGCATAGCTTGATGACTGGGTGTGGCTTGGCCACATGACCAGATGGGTATGGTTTGGTGGTCATGTGTCTCGGTGGGCCTGGCCAGGTAGCCATGTGACTGGCAAACCAAATATAAGTGGTCCTCGCTTAATGGCTAGTTGCTTAGTAAGTGTTCTAATTTATGACTGACCTCCCTGAAACGACTTGACCTGTTTTGGGAGTTTTGACAGCCATGCGCGCGCACTCTCCCTCCCTTCTAATCCTGCTGGTGGAGGTGGTTGGACTAGATATCTCATTTTCTCCTCCCTCCCTCCCTTTCTTTTTTCTTTCTTTTTTTCTTTCTGTACCTTCTACCCCCACTCTTTCTTTGTCTATCCTTTTTCTTCCTTTCTCCCTTTTTCTTTGCCTTTTCTCTTTCTTTTCTTTCTTGTCTCTTCCTTCTCTCTTTCTCTCCCTCCCTCCATATCCCATTCACTTTCTCCTCCCTTTTTCTCTCCCATTCCCTCTCTTTTTTCTTTCCCTTTCTCTTTCTATCCCTCCATCCATATCCCATTCACTTTCTCCTCCTTCCCTCCCTCTTTCTTTCTCTCTCATTCCCTTTCTCTTTCCCCTCTAGCTTTCTTTCTGTCCCTTCCTTCCATCCCCCTTTGTATATCCCTTTTCTTCCTTTCTCTTCCTTTCTCTCTCCCTTTTTCTTTCTTTACTTTCTTGTCTGTACCTTCTCTTTTTCCCTCTTTCCCTTTCTTTTTCTCTCTCTTTCCCTCTTTCCCCCTCTTTTTCTCCCTTTCTCTTTCCTTCTCTTTCCCTCTCTTTCCCCTCTCTCTCTCCCTCTCTCTTTTGTCTCTCATTCCCTCTCTTTCTTTTCTGTCTCTCTCTCATTCCCTCTCTCTCCCCCTCTCTCTATCCCTTCTTTAACCTATCTATCTATTTTCTGTCCAGGCAGGTGTGGCCTAATCTGTCAAACGCCTGGGCTAATCCCCATTCAGAAGCCCTGGCCCTTAATCTCCCATTTCCTCCCCCACGACCGCTTCTTTCGTCATCCTACAGCTGTGACTTTACCTTCTTCCCACAGCTGGCTGCCAGGGAAGGTAAGCCAGGTCTGAGCCATTGTTGCTGCTGGGCTCCCCGCCAGCCCATGTCGCCCTTGTCACAAATGCCTGCAGCCGCCATGTGTTTCGGCTGCACCAAAAAAACATGCAGTGGCTGGAGGTGTTTTGCAGTGAAAATTATCGACTTCCAGCTTTGCTCTGCTTCTCCAACGTGCCGCTGCAGCCACATTCTAGGTGCTGGCCCACAGGTTCACCCCATTGAGTCCACTGCACCAGAGGGAGTTTGAGCGGAGTAGTGCAGCAGTCAACGGGGTCAGCCTGGATGGCCGGTGCCTAGAACGCGGTGGCAGTGGCAGAGCAAAGCCAGAGGTCAGTAATTTTTGCTGCAAAAAACCTCCAGAGGCTGCGTACTTTTTTTCAGTGTGGCTGGACTGCAGCTGCACCTAAAAAAAATCACAGCGTCTGGATGCTTTTTGCAGCAAAAATTACCGACCTCTATCTTTGCTCTGCTTCTCCAACATGCCGCTGTGGCGGTCAGCGATTGTTGCACATGTGTGCGATGTCACACATGTGCAATAAGGACTGACTGGGCAGGGAACGGAGGAGCGGGTGGAGAGGAGCAGGGCCAGCCAGGGGCCCATTTTACTGGTTCTCCAAACTACCAGGAAGAGTAATGAACTGGTAGAATCCCACCCCTGAATTGCACCCTCTGTGAGGGGTCCACCTTCAGCACCCCTCTGCCGCCTCTTAGTGCCCCCCTGCCGGCTCCTTTGCCTCTTAGCGCCCCCTTAGGCATCCCACTGCCCCCCCCCAGGTGGCAATACCACCCACATTGGGAACCACTGCCCTACACCATTTCTGACAAATGGAAGTCCAATCTCTTCTTGAAAGTCTCAAGTGATGAAGCTTCCAAAGGCAAGCTGTTCCATTCATTGTTTATTCTCACTGACAGAAAATTTGTCCTTATTTCCAGATTAAATCTGTCCTTGTTCAGTTTCCATCCATTATTCCTTGTATGGCCTACAGATGCTTTAGAAAATAACTGGACCCATTCCTCTCAGTAGCAGCCCCTCAAATATTGGAACACTGCTATCATGTTTCCCCTGGTCCTTCTCTTCACTAGACTAGCCAAGCCCAGTTCCTGTAACTGTTCTTCATATGTTTTGATCTCCAGTTCCCACATCTCCTGGTTGCTCTTCTCTGCACTTTTTCTAGAGCCTCAACATCATTTTTTATAGTGTAGTGACCAAAACTGGATGCAGTACTCTAGGTGTGGTCTTACTAAGGCTTTAGTGAAGTATTAGTACATCAGTTGATCTTGATTATATCCCACTGTTAATGCAATTTAGGATTGCATTGGCTTTTATGGTTGCCGCTCATATTTAGCTGGTTGTCCACTAAGACTCCAAGGTCCCTCTCACAGTTACTGCTATTAAGCCTGGTTTCACCCAATCCATATGTATACTTTTGGTGTTTCTTGCCTTAAGTGTAGGACTTTACTTTTCTCTACACTGAATTTCATTTTGTTAGATAGGGTCCAGTGTTCAAGATGTATCTGGATCTTGAGCCTGTCTTCTAGGGTGTTAGGTATTCCTGCCAGCTTAGTATCATCTGCAAATTTGGTAAGTTCCCCTTCTATTCCCTCATCTAAGTTGTTAATGAAGATATTGAAGAGTACTGGGCCTAAGATGGAACCTTGTGGCACCCCACTGCTTACTTCCCTCTATGTAGACTTAAACCCATTAAGGACTACTCACTGAGTACAGTTTGTCAGCCAGTTGCAAATCCATCTGGAGGTGATGCTATCTATCCCACTTTTTTCTAGCTTACCAAGTAGATTGTAGTCTACTTTGTTGAATGCCTTGCTGAAGTCTATTATGTCCACAGTATTTTGCTGGTCTACTAATTTTGTCACTGTTGAAGAATAAAATAAGATTGGTTTGGCATGATCTGTCTTTAACAAACCTGTGCTGACTGCTAATTATTACTTTGCTTGTTTCTTGATGTTGGCAGGTCTGTTTGTTTTATTATTATCTTTTCCAGTATCTTCCTGGGTATTGATGTTAGGATGATTGGTCTATAGTTTCCTGGGTCTGTTTTTTCCCCCCCCATTTTTGAAGATGGGAACCACAGCAGCTCTTTTCCAGTCCTCTGGTAGTTTCCTGGTGCTCCAGGATTTTTGAAAGATGTGGTGCAATGGTTCTGAGATGACCTCTGCTAGCTCCTTTAGAACTCTGGAATGTAAAAGGTTGGGGGCCTTTTGCTATCCTTTTGCTATCCTCTATCTATTTATGATATAGGGGAAAAGACTGTGGAGTGAGATATAAAATTGAAATACGTGAATAGTCTTTCAAGTACAGGACCCAAATACTGAATGGTGATTTGGGATAATATATTTAAAATTGTGCATCAACAAAAATAAATACTTAGAGAGATGACATCCACAACAACTATGGCCTTAAAAACAGGAAAGAAGGCTATCCTGACCCTATCGACTACGTTGACAGCCACCCCACCAACATCTCAAAAAACTATCGAGGAGTCTTTAATAGGGGAAAAGCAGCCCAATGTCCCCAATATTAATATACAAACTTCCATATTAGCCTTGCAGGAAGCTATATCTAAAATGCAAGAAATGATGATTAAAAATCACAAAGAAACTAGAGCAGATATAAGCGAATTGAAAGATGAGATGGGGAAACTGAAGGCTGAAATGAAAGCGGATATATCGAAGGTGGAGGGTAAGATAGGGTCTCTACAGCAGGCCATGGAGAGAAACGAAGTGAAAATAAAAGATATAGAGAGTAGAACAACACGCATGGAGACTAACTTTGAAAGGATGGATGAGGAATTTAAAAATGTACTTAGAGAAATGGAAGACTCTCTGGTCCACCTCGAGATGGACAAAGCAATGGCGTATTTAAGATTCCAGAATGTGGCGGAAGCCAAAAATGAAGAATTGGAACATTTGATGGCAGAAATATTGGCTGAATGGCTAGGAAAGGAAAAAGATGATCTAATTAAAGAGTTTGATGAGGTATATAGGGTTAGCACAAGCTACGCCAGGCGTAACAACTGTCCAAGAGAAATTCATATCCGCTTCTCTAGGAGATGTCTGAGGGATTTAATTTTGAAAATGTCTAGGGAGGAAACAATATCATATAAAGGCAGAGAAATTAGGATTTTAAAACAAATTCCAAAGAGAGTGAGGATGATAAGACAAGATTATAAATTTTTAGCTAATGATTTAAATAAAGAAGGAATCCATTTTAAATGGTTAATCCCAGAAGGGATGTTAATTACATGGAAAGAGAGGAAAATCAAAATAGAATCGATAGAACAGGCCCAAGTTTTTCATCAACAGCTCACAGATAAGAATAGTCAACCCACCAAAGAAGAACCTAAAACACAGGAGGTCCGATATTATCACAGAACCCAAAAGGAACGACTTTCTCCAATTTCAGGAAGTGATAATCCACAACATGGGAGAGAAGAGCAAATCCCACAACAACAACAACAAGAGAACCGAATCATTACTAGGCAAAAATCTAAGCAGAAGTAGATAAATGGTGGAGGGGAAGAAGTTGCTCTCCATCAATATAAACGGATTAAATTCATTATCAAAAAGAAAAAGGATATTCTCAAAACTTATTCAACATAACGCAGATATAATATGTCTTCAAGAGACACATATTTCGAAAAATGACGAAAGACATCTAATTTGTCCAAAATTAGGTAAACTTTTTACAGCACCGGCCGACAAACACAAGAAAAAGGGAATTGCAATTTACGTAAAACAAGATGTAAAGGCAGAATTAATCTGGTCGGATCCCGAAGGAAGAACTCTGGTTATACAAGTTTGGATAAACCACATCACATTTTTACTTGTAGCAATCTATGCCCCAAATGATGACCAGGGGAAATTTTTTAAACACCTTCACCAAAAAATAGTAGGCTTTGAAAAAAGAAACATTTGCTTGATTGGCGATTTTAACTCCATTGCAGACTACCAGAAAGACCATAGTAATATGGGGAAAAACAAGAAGGGGAAAAGGGAACTTTCTGCGGCATGTAAGGAAATGTTGAGAGAGCTAAATTTAAAAGATCTATGGAGGGAACGGAATCTTGAAGGAAAACAATTTACATACTATTCTAACCCACATAAGACTTGGACCAGAATAGATATGGCTTGGATGGATTTGGACTTGGCTAATGAAATAAAAGAAATCAAAATCCTACCGAATGAATGGGCTGATCATAACCCAATACAGCTAATTTGGAGAGATAGGAGACGAATAAAAAAAAGATGGACACTAAACAACCAAATTGTAAGCGAAGAAGAGTATATTAATAAACTGAAAGAGGAGCTAAACTATTTTCTAAAGATAATAATAATGAAACAACTTCAAAACAGAACATTTGGGATACTATGAAAGCAATTATAAGAGGCACAACAATTTCCTATAATGCTATGAGAAACAAGAGAATTTATGCCCAACAAAACGTGTTACAACAACAAATCCAAGACTTAGAAATACAATTACAAAAACCCCTAAGATCCAAGGACTACAAAATCAGTTAATACTAGCCAAACATAAGCTGAATTTAATTGAACAAGATAAAATAGAAGTTAGCTTGAGAAGGTCCAAACAAAATTATTTTGAACACGCCAATAAACCAGGAAGATGGCTATCTTATAAACTTAAAAAGAAAAAGAAAAGAGATTGATACACCAATTAATAGACGAGAAAGGCATCCCACAACATGAGATTGAGAAGAAAAAGGATATTATATTAAACTATTTTCAAAGATTATATAAAAAGAAGAAATCAATGAGGATAAAATAAGAACTTATCTGGAGAATACGAATGATAAAACAATAGGGGAAGGAGACAAAGAATTACTAAATAAGGATATTACATGGTCTGAGTTAAAATCTGCAATGGAAAATCAATGTAATAATAAATCCCCTGGTCCAGATGGGATTCCAGTAGAATTGTATAAAGCCACAATAGATTTAGTAGGGCCTCTGATGCTGGAAGCGTTTAACGAAGTACTTTTGGCTGCCAAAATGCCAGACTCATGGAGGGAGGCGTTGATTGCGTTAATTCCGAAGGAGGATATGGATGCCAGATATATCAACAATTATAGACCAATCTCACTTTTAAACGCCGATTATAAATTATTTACCTCAATTATAGCGAATAGAGTAAAACAAGTTTTAAATTTATACATTCATGAAGACCAAAATGGTTTCCTTCCATTCCGCCAAATTAAAAACAATTTAAGAACCGTTATTGACGTCTTAGAATATTATGAAGCTCATCCAGAGAAACAATTTACACTCATGTTTCTAGATGCGGAGAAAGCATTCGATAACTTACATTGGCACTTTTAATACAAAAAATCTATAACATGAATCTGGGCACTAAATTCGAGAATATTATCACAACAATTTACAATACCCAACAAGCTAATATACTAATTAATGGTGAACAAACAGGCCCACTAAGCATTGAAAAGGGCATTAGACAGGGTTGCCCTCTCTCACCCCTCTTATTTATATTTGCTTTAGAATCATTGTTAACGCGGATAAGACAAAATTCTGAAATCCAAGGAGTTAGGGTCAAAGCAGAGGAATATAAATTACAGGCGTTTGCAGACGATATGGTTTTCTTCCTAGAGGATCCCATGGAAAAAGGACATAATCTAATAAAAGAACTAGAACAATATGGCTCAGTAGCAGGATTAAAGATTAACAGAAATAAGGCGAAATTACTGACTAAAAATCTAACAGAGAACCAGAGGAAAGAATTAGAAAAAACCATGGGGATACAGGCAACAAAAAGGTCAAATATTTAGGCATATGGTTAACACCACATAGTAAATCACTCAAAGAGAATAATTATGATAAACTGTTACAGCAAATTAAGAAAGATCTAGAATCTTGGAATAAGTTGCAGCTTTCTCTACTGGGCAGGATTGCCACAATCAAAATGAACATCTTACCAAAACTCCTTTACTTATTCCAGACAATCCCAATAAAATTACCAAATTTTTTTTTTGATGATATAAATAAGGTAACTCTTAAATTTATTTGGCAAGGGAAAAAAGCTAGAATCAGTATTAAGGCCTTACAAGATGCAAAAAAGTAGAGGTGGGCTAGCGCTTCCAAACTGGGAATTATATTATTGGGCAGCCAACTTATTATGGTTAAAAGACTGGGTCAATTTACGGAACAAAAGAACTCTAGTCTTGGAAGGGCACGACCTTCAGAGAGGATGGCACGCATTTCTATGGGATGTGGGAAAACTAAACAGGCGTACTTTCATAGACATCTTATTAGAGATTCACTATTAACTAATTGGAAAAAAATATGTAAAAACATTATTTAAAAAATCCGATTTGGCTTTCAACAATGGAGGCAATGGTTCATCCCAACAATTTGGATATAACAAAAGCGACTAAATATAAAGATTTATTAGACCCTTTAGGAAAATTAAGAACTCGACAGGACTTACAGGAACAGGGATTTAAAATTGATCAGTGGTTATATATACAAATCCATAGTAGATACAAACAAGATATCAAAGAGTTTGGAATCTATAGCAAATTACAACACTTAGATAAAATCTTATTAGGATCAAATAAAAAGAATATCTCTAAATTTTATAAATATTTATTGGAGGTAGAATTAGAGCAAGAGATAGTGAAAGGAACATGATAATGTGGAGTAGGAATATCGGAAGAAGCATTACATTAACAGAATGGGAAAAGATCTGGAATAGAATCATTAAGATTACGAAATATACGGTGTACAAAGAAAATATGTATAAAATGTTATATAGATGGCACTTATCCCCTTCGAGGTTAGCGAAAATGAACCCAAACTCTAGTCCAAAATGTTGGAAATGTAAAAACATAGAGGGAACCTACTTTCATATGTGGTGGACCTGTAAAGAAGCCCAGAAATACTGGCAAAAATTAGAAAATGGCTGGAGGAGATAACCAAAGAACAAATCGAATACAAACCAGAGTTCTTCCTACTAGGGATCTCTGATAAACATTTTCCTAAAAAGATGAAATATATAATAATTCATATTCTAACTGCGGCCAGATTAGCATTTGCCCAGTGCTGGAAATCATCCTGTTTACCTACAGATCAATTGGTCATTCAGAAAATATGTGACTGCGCAGAAATGGACAATTTAACCATAGCTCTTAAAAATAAAGAGTCTTCAGCATTTGATAATAATTGGAATGCGTGGTATAATTGGTTATATCAGAGATAAACTGTTCAAGGAATAATGGGTAATTTAAGCATAAATAGTAATAAGATGTGTATATTTAAAGTAAGGTAGGAGAATTGGATCTTGCAGACTGTCAAAAAGAATATCTGTTTGGTTTTAACGTATTTTCTTTTTCTTCCGTCTCTTTGTTTTTTTCTCTCTTTTATACTTCTTTTTCTCCTTTTTCGGTCGCAAGACCGAGCGTTTTTTCTTTTCCTCTCTCTTTCTCTTCTTTCTTTCTTTTTTTCTCTCTCTGTTGCATATGTAATGTTGTTATGTTATTTTTTAATTGTAAATTCAATAAAATTTATATATAACGAAGAATAAAATAAGATTGGTTTGGCATGATCTGTCTTTAACAAACCTGTGCTGACTGCTAATTATTACTTTGCTTGTTTCTTGATGTTGGCAGGTCTGTTTGTTTTATTATTATCTTTTCCAGTATCTTCCTGGGTATTGATGTTAGGATGATTGGTCTATAGTTTCCTGGGTCTGTTTTTTTTTCCCCCATTTTTGAAGATGAGAACCACAGCAGCTCTTTTCCAGTCCTCTGGTAGTTTCCTGGTGCTCCAGGATTTTTGAAAGATGTGGTGCAATGGTTCTGAGATGACCTCTGCTAGCTCCTTTAGAACTCTGGAATGTAATCTGTCAGGTCCCAGTGATTTGTGTTCATTGAGATCAGACAGGTGTTATCTTACTATTTGCTTATTTTAAAATTTATTTCTAGTGTGTCTTTTACTGTTATGTTTTTGGTTGGTTGGGCTATAGTTTCCTTTTGTGTGAAGACCAATGCAAAGAATGAGTTAAGCAGCTCTGCTTTCTCTCTATTGCCTGTTACTTCTTTGCCATCTTTCTTTAGTGCAGGGGTCGCCAACCTTTTGGACCTCAGGGACACCATTCTCATAATTTTAAATGCCAGGGACCACGAACCGGTTATGTGGACGTGGCCTAATTTGTGGGTGTGGCTTGGTGGTCATGTGACTGGCTGGGCATGGCTTGTATGTAAATATTGTAAACATTTATATAAATATTGAATTTTTTATTTAAAAAAGAGTAACTTGTACCAAAAAACAGGCAAAGCAGGCAGTCAGATTGAGTTGCTCACAGAATCACAGATTAATTCAGAAATCTATCTATCTGTCATTGGCTAGCTCAGTCTGTCACATAAAATTTGCTTGCAAGCAAACTCATAAAATTTGCTAGCAAGCAAATTCACAAAATTAACTCCCAATACACCATGTATATAAATGTTGATTTTTTTATTAAAAAAGAGCAACTTTTACCCAAAATCAGGCAAAGTAGGCAGACAGATTGAGTTGCTCACAGAATCATTCAGTGATCTATCTATCTGCCATCGGCTAGCTCAATCTCTCAAATTTGCTTGCAGTGAGTCTGCACTGAATAATAAAACCTTCAGTCCTAAGGGAGGTTCGGCTGTGCTTAAAAGCAGAGCCGAAGATCTAAAGACTACATAGAAAGCAAGAAATCCAACCATTTCCTGCTTCCTAGCAAATCTAAATCTCCCGGCACAGCAGAACGGCTGATGGTCAGAAAAAGGAAAAATAGCAATTTAGCAGGCAAGTTTACTCGGTAAGGAGTGGGCGGGGAGGGTTCCCACGGGCCATGTGGGCCGCACAGCCTTGTGTTTCTGCGCAGTCTGGATTAATTGCTTTGTGGGGGTGCTCTGGGGTGAGATTTCTCTGCGGCCCACCAAAATTTTCTCACGGCCCACCAGTGGGCCATAGCCCACCAGTTGGCAACCGCTGCTTTAGTGGACTGACTCCTTGATTTTTTTTTTAATTTATATGTTGGAAGAACCTTTTTTTATTATCTTTTACTTTTGTTGCAAGTATTTGTTCATTCTTAGCCTTTCCTTTCCAGATTCTGTCTATCTGCTGATATTCTGCCTTAGTTGTGTGTCCCTCTTTCCATTCTTTGTACTTGACCTCTTTGTCTTTCAATTTGTCAGAGAGATCTTTGTGCAGCCGTGCTGGATTTCTTGTTCTTCTTTCTCAGTGGTATGACACAAGACACAATAGGAATTGCCCAACACCCTTTCAGAACACAAGCCTATTCATTACATCATTACCCAGCAAGCTTCAACCAAACAGACAACCTCAGCTATGATCCCTGCATAGCCTCATGGGAATGTAACAGCAGCCAATAGAATACACAAGAACAGGAAGCTCAAGCTCAAGGCCCAAGAGAAGGTATAAAAGCCACCCTCTCTCAACTCCATATGGTCAGCTGCCCAGAATCACCCATGTGCTTCTTTTTCATCGATAAATGGACCCTCTTTCCAATGAGCTCTAGCCTCCATTTTGTCTCCAGTGCCTTCATCCCAGATGGATATTTCTCCCAACAATATCTTATTCTTCATAATGCTAAACAAGGGAAGGCATACAGCACCTATTTTTATCTAATGCCTATCTTCCATGTATATTGAACATTAGCGTTATTTGAAGAGTTATTCTTGCTGTGGAAAACATTAATTTCAACTAGTAATGAAAAGTGACAATCTTCTTTGAGCCTCTAATTCCCAGATCTAATGTCAAAGCTGTATAGAGATATGTATACAGGCAGTCCTTGACTTAGAACCATTCATTTAGTGACCATTCAAGGTTACAAGGACACTGAAAAAAGTGACTTATCACAATTTTTCATTTCACTTATGACTTTTGTAGCATCCCCATGGCTACATGATCAAAATTTGGTCCAACAATTGGTAGAAGATTGTTTAATTTTTTTCCTGACTTCATGAGAGACATTATTTTTGGCAGCCATTCTGAAAGTCTACTTGTGTACCTTCTTTTCTTCCATTAATTTAGCATAATAAAGACATGAACTTTACATGGAGGTGGAGGTGATGTTGCGGTGATACGGTGTACTTTCCATAGGGCTCTATGGAAATGCGTTGAATTCCTCCTGCCAGAAGGTCCAGAGGGACCTAAGCCACCCTGGAGAGGTGGTGAAGAAGAGAGGACACGCCATAGATCACAAGATTGCAAACTCCTTGTTTGATCTGAGGAAAGCTCTCAATTTGGCAGGAAGAAAAAGATGTCCGTTGCGTGCCTGATCAAGGCTGTGACAGCCTGACCAGAGAAGAATGAGTGAAGATTATGGAGGAACAGTGTGGTGACTGGGTGAGAATTTTCCAACTTCTGTTGAGGAATTTGCCCCTTTTAACACTGGCTGGCATGACAGTTGGACTGTAAAAGAAGGAGATGGATTTGTTTATCTGGTTGTTAAAAAAAATTAGAATGGGAAAAGGTCTGGACAAGGAATAATAAAATTACAAAATCAGCAACATATAAAGAAAATGCCTATAAAATGTTTTATAGATGGCACCCCTTGCCCTCGAGAATAGCGAAAATATCTCCTAACATGAATTCGAATTGCTGGAAATGTAAAAAGAAATACGGAACATTCTTCCACATGTGGTGGTCCTGCACTGAAGCCCAAAGATACTGGCACAGAATAAAAAAATGGTTAGAGGAAATAACAGCGGAGCAAATTGAATTAAAACCAGAATTCTTCTTACTGGGGATATTTAATAGACAAATTTCTAAAAAAGTCAAATATATAATACTGCACATTCTTACTGCAGCCGGAATAACCTTTGCACAGTGTTGGAAACAAGCAGATATTCCAACAGAGGAAATGGTCATTCAGAAAATAACAGCCTGTGCAGAGATGGATAAGTTAACCTTAGCACTTAAGGAAAAAGAAACATGAGAATATTATAGAAGCTGGGAAAGCTAGTATGACTGGATAGAACAAAAATAAAAAATATATTAGTAAACAACGTAAAATGTAAAAGAGGTAGTAATCATATACTCGCAATAAGATGTATTTGTAAATATGTCACCAATATTGATAACAAACAAGGAACCATAGCTTGTCGATAATAGAATTGCTAGGGTTTTTTGTGTATCTGTTTGTTTGACATTTTAGTTGTATAATCAATAAAGTTTGTTTTTTTTAAAAAATGAATCCTGCCCCTGCTTTGATTGTTGTGTGGATCACAACAAATTTTGGCAAGTTCTTAAAGAGATGGAAGTACCAGATATCTTATTTGTCTCTTGAAAAACCTATATGCGGGTCAAGAAGCAACAGTGAGAATTGGACACGGAACCACTGATTGGTTCAAAATTGGGAAAGGAGTCCAGCAAGGCTGTTTACTGTTACCCTGCCTATTTAACTTATATGCAGAGCACATCATGAGAAAGGCAGGGCTAGATGAATCAAAAGTTGGAATTAAGATTGCCAGGAGAAATATCAACAATCTCAGATATGCAGATGATACCACTCTAATGGCAGAAAGTGAGCAGGAACTAAAGAGCCTTTTGATGTGGGGGAAGGAGAGTGCAAAAGTTGGCTTGAAACTCAACATTAAGAAAACTAAGATCATGGCATCTGACCCTCTCGATTCCTGGCAAATAGATAGGGAAGATCCATTTGGGGGCAGGCCAGCCGAGAAGAAAAGCTGAAGGTTAATGCATGGAAGTGGAACTCTGGAGTCAGGTGCAGCCAATGGTAGGAGCCTAAAAGTCGCATTCTGATGCCACAAAAGTCATGCACAATCTCATAGTCTGATCTTTTTTTCTTTGAATAGGACTTGGTCTGCAACTCTTGGCTTTGCCAGCTCAATGAACCCCCTTGCTAGGTTTTTGCCTATTCGTGCATTTCTTTCATCTCTCGGGGTGCTATGGCATACAGTTTGTGTTTGGGAAGTTGGAGCCAGGGATGATTTCAATGGCACAGTCCATTGCATGGTGGGGGGATAGCGTATTGCACTTGGTCTCATTGAACATTTCAGCAAGGTCCTGGTATTCCCTAGGAATCCTTCCAGCTTCTGGAGTCTGTTCAGAGATGACCACCAGTTGTGGGTGATGCCTCTGTTTGCTGGTGCAGAGGGGGTTGGGGGCCTTTTGCTATCCTCAGCCTCTGGCTGCCTCCTCTCCACCAAATGGTCAGGCCCCACTTGTTTAGCCAAGAGATCCCTAATATGACCGCCTCTGTCATTTTGGGAGCTATTATAGAGCCTCGTGTTGCAGTGGTTAGAGTGCAGTACTGCAAGCTGCCCCTACTGCAGTTTGGCAGATCGAATCTCACCAGGTTCAAGGTTGACTCAGACTTCCATCCTTCCGAGGTGGGTAAAATGAGGACCCAAATTGTTGGGGGCAATATGCTGACTCTGTAAACCACTTTGAGAGGGCTGTAAAGCACTATAAAGTATATATAAGTCTAAGTGCTATTGCTATTACGAATCTAATTGATTCCCAGTGATGTGCTAGTTCCAGCCTCACTGGTTTGGCTAAGTGGGTGGTGTGCCCCACCAATAGGGACCCATCAACTTGTTCAAACTTAATTGGGTGGGTCAATTTCTTTGCTCTGATCCCTAGTTTCAGGACCGTGGGCAAGTTAATCAAGCATCTAGTGCAGCCTGAGGCTATTAAGGTTTCAAATGAGTTCCTGTTTTTGGGGCAGTGAGGTGTATTGGGAAGGTGAAAGGGTGGATAGGTTCACTCCCCATTGGGTCCGTTTCCTCCTCGTCTTCACTGTCATAGGGTTCTGGGGATTGGTCAGCAGTGGCTTGGGTCCCCCCCCCTTCAGCAGGTGGGGGGGATTCCACAATCTGGAGGGCTTTTTGGAACTTGGTGGCACACCTGAGGCCCTGTTCTGGTCATGCGCTGAGTGGTGGTTCTGGCTTGGGCTTCGGGGATGGGGTTGCACAGGCCAATGCAAAGTGGCCTACCCCCTCTGCATCTGTAGCATTTTAACTGGCCCCGGGCAAAAGTTGATCTTGTGGCTGGCTGGGCTGCCATGGCTTCCTGTCAGCCAGATGGTCTCCAGTCTGGTTGTCCTCTGTCTCTAGGACCTGGCTGCCTCCACATGTCATTTTCATGGAAGCCGCTGTTAACCTTAACCGCCACTCGAAACCAGTCAGAGAGTCAGTTAGGAATGTCCTGATAATCTGCTTATCCAGGCTCTCTCTGAAAAAGTGGTCTAGTAGCTCCTCTGGGCAGGGCAGTAGCTTCCCTATGACCCTTCTGAAGTCATAAATGTGTTCTTTAATGGGTCGCCCTCTTTGCTGTAAACTCTGGATCTCATCCCCTGCATACTGGTCATCTTCTGCTTCCTTGAACTTGTTTCCAGTTCTTGCAGGAATTCGTTGACATCCTGCAATTGGGGGGCTCTCATCTTATGGAGGGCTGCCAATCACTCTTTTGCTTCTCCCTCCAGTCCCATGGCAATGGGATTCACCATGGCTCTTTGAGATGAGTAGAGGTGGCCATAGCAGTCTAAATGGTCTCCAGGTGAGTTAAGAAATAGAGCCAGTTGATGTGGGTCCCCATCAAATGTTCCCCTGAATCGAGATGGCTCGTTCAATCTGCCACTCTCTCTTCTTGTTGGGCTCCATCTGCCTGTGCCTGGAGAGCTTGGCAATTTATATTGGCTCTGGCTTGTGGAGGAGAGGCTTGCCCTGCCTGGGCAGGTTGTCTACAGTACGGGGGAACCATTGGTTGCAGCCTCAAGCTCAATTCCCTTCTGGCGGGTAGAGAAGGGGTGCTGTATTCTTGCCTGCCTCTCCCACTTTGGGCAGCTGCATATGCATGCGTACCCCACAGTTCCTCTGTGGTTAATTCCAGTCTGAGCTTAGGGCTGGGCAATTGGAGCTTCACAGGTTGAATCAGGCTTCCCTTCCATTCAGAGAGTTTGACTGCACCTCCCCTCCATCTCTTTCCCCATTTCCTTTGGTCGGCATGATGGCCCTTCACTGCAAAGAGTGGCTTGGCCAAATTTCTCTCTCAATTGCTCCAGGGATTCACTTCGGGTCTTGAGTAGGAACTTTGGGGTCCACATCTCTTCCCACTTCCTCTTCCACTTCAATCCCTCTAGCCTGCTTATGGGTTGTACCTTAAAATGGTAGCTTGGGTGGGGGAACTCAACCTCGGCTGCTTTAGGGACTTTTTTCCACCACTGCATATCCCTGTCTGCTTTGGTCATTGAGATGGGCGTTCTATACATCTCGGTTTCCATGGTTAGCAATGGCTCTCCTGGGATTCCGACTTGGCTGCTAGTTCCTTGAGTTCTCTGACTTGAAGTAGGGACTACTTCTTTCTCTGTTGCCAAGAGCAGGCTTTCCTCTGAGATCCCGCCTTCTGCCTTGGTATCCTGAGTTCTTCTCCATGCACCCCAGGTATCGGACTGTCAGTATATAAGAAATTATGATCTGGGATAGCATAACAAAAAGTCAGCCAGTGGAAACTGTTTGGTGACTAAGAAACAGCACCTGTTGTGAGCCATGTCATATAGCTTGGAGCCTGTGCATAGCTTAGGGCAACTGGTCTGTATAAATATAGAGCTTCTGTGAATTCTGAGTTCTGGTGGTTCTGGCTTCTTGTTCTTGTTGTTGTTTTTTTCAATACATTTTTTATTTTTATTTCTTTAAATAAATCTGTGGGTGAACAATATGATTCCAGGTTTTTAACATTTTAAATCAAACATGACCATAATTACATATTCCTACTAGTAGCTTTCTTATCTGATTTCATATCATTGTCTATTACCAATTTTTTCATTCAATATTCTCATACATTACTTTATATCAATCTCTATATTTTTAATATTCATTTTTAAAATACATATTCTTGTATTCGTCATATTTGCAAATTTTATCAAATTATATCATTCAATTAATCATTCATAAATTCATCTTAATTTATATTATCCAATATTTATCCCTCTTTTAATATTGATTTTGCCACCATTGTATTTTTTTAAAAAACAACCTCCCTCTCTAATTTCATTACATTACACAAATCATATTTTCCATTTTATTTTCATTTAACAAATTATCTAGTCTAATAACAATATAACAATTTTTATCTATTATCATATACTATGTACATAGTTATTCTCAATCAGATTCCAGATGTCATTTCCTTCCCCCTACTATCATATTAATTTTCTTGTATATTCCATAAACAATTATATATCTTAAATAATAATTCTATAGTAAAACCTTATTTTCATATTTGTTCCAATTTTAAGTATTAATCCTTATTTTTTATTCTAATTCATATTTTATATATCTTTAATCATAATTCTATGATAAAGTATTAATTCCAAGTTTATCAAAATTAATAATTATATATTCTAACTAATAAAACACCCCTTCATGTGGAATCCTTATCCTTCCCATCTTCACCATTGTCTCTTACTCTCCTTACTGTATTATTTACTCTCTTCTTAACTTGCCTTCCATTTTCTATCATTTTTTGACTCTCTCATTTACTCGTTCCTCCTTTCTCTATTGCTTTCCACTGTTTCTTTTTCCAATTATCTGGTTTTGCCTTCACGTCTCCAAATCTTCTATAATTTCCTTTCCTGTTGCTGAACCTTCAGAATATTCTCCCCTTGATTTATTACATCAATCATTAACATTTTAGATTTAATTTCCTTTTTGTCCTTTTGTATTATTTGTTGTTCCCTTTGCTCCATTTTGCTGCTTTTTCCTTTATTTAACTCCTCTGCCTCCTGCATTCCTTGTTCTCCTGTAGTTTGCGTTGCCATTTCTGAATTTTCTTCCATGTTCTGTATTTTATTCCATAAATCCAAGTTTTGCTTATCATTTCTTTCAGTCTGAAGATCCAACCTTATTTCTTTGCATATTTAGCTCATTTTTATTTTGCTTGTTTTATTTTTGTGTCCAATTATCCAATTTTCCTGCAGTCTTTATTTAAACCAGCATCTTTCTTTGATCTTTGAAGCCAATGTCTTTATTTCCCAAGTTTAAACAAACTATTCCTTTTCAAAAAAATCTAGGGATAGTATCTTCATATACTCCTCCACCATTTTAATTTTAATATTTCCACTTTCTGGGGTCTTGTAGTACAGTTCCTTTTAAGTCATAAAGTTTCAGGGATCTACAGGATTTTTCTTGTAATAGCAGGTGACACTTTTAATCCAGTTTTCACTTTCCACCTCCCCCCCTTCATCAACTTTGCCAGTTTTTCAAATTTTAGCTATTATTTCTTTTTTTTCACAATCAATTTCAGAATTTTAAATAATGCCTATTCAATGCCAAATCCTGTACAACCATCAGTTCTAATTTTATATTTTTTTTGTAAAAGTTTTCTTTTTGAATTATTTCCTTCCGTTTAAATTTTAAAGATTAAATTCTTTACATTTCCCAACATTTTCTCTAATGTTAAGATCACCACTAGTACAGTTCAGGAATGTCTGCAAAATGGATGGTGACTTTGCATAATGATAATGCCCCCCAATTGATTAATTATGACCTGTTTACAGCAGCATTGTGCACCAGATTTGAAGACCCACTAGCCGAATGTAAGGCTAGGATTAGGATGAAAACCATAAATCAGGGGCAGAAATCAGTGGCCGAATACACTCAGGAATTTAGAGAGCTGGCATGCCATATTCGAGGCTGGTCCCAGGGGGCCTTGATCAAAGCTTTTAAAGATGGGTTGAATAAAGATGTTTATCAAAATTGCATCGCCAGAAAGGACCCCAGTGATCTACAACTCTGGTATGTGTTGGCAGCAGAAGTGGAGATCGATCTAACCTGAAACAGACATAGGGGTGGCCTTGGTTGGAGCAAGCCCTCCCCCACCAGCCCTCGAGAAGCCCCAAAGCCTCAAAGGGAGGATTGGCAGTAAAGCCCAAAACCACCACCTGCTTCCGATGTGGGAAGGAAGGTCACTGGGCTGCAGACTTCCACGCTAAGCTGGAGCTAAAGGGGGCACCAGTGGGAGGAAGAAAACCTGAAAAAAATCCAGTCAAGCCACGCAAAATGGCACTTAAAGCAGAGGAGGTTGTAGAGTTCACCCCTCTGAAAGGAGAGGAGCTGGGAACTCTGACCTCTTCTGGTGAGAGTGAATCTGAATCTGAAAATGTCCCTTTGGTAAGTCCAAACAAGGGCCCAATGACCATCCCAGTGAGATTGAGGGTACCCACATCAGAAGCCCAAGGGGAAATGTTGGCCTTGTTAGACTCTGGGTGCACAAGATGTGCGATCAGCTCAGAAGTCTTGGAGAAGTTGGGTTTAAGGCTAAGGACTTTAAAAACTCCCTAAGCATTTTGCCAACTGGATGGATCAGTAGCTGGGGATGGCCCTGTGCATTTCATAACGGAACCAGTGGAAATAACTATGGGGAGGCATAGAGAGACTTTGTGTTTTATTGTTGCCTCCAGGATGCAGCACCCCTTACTACTAGGCTTGTCCTGGCTCCAGAAGTGGAACCCCCAAGGGATTGGGGAAGGGGATTGTTATGCATATGCACTGACCAACCCCCCAAAAGGAAGGGGCAGTCTCAGCCGAACTCCCAAAATTCCATAGAGCTGGCATCCATGGGCAGTGTGAACCTGGGGGGAGGAGGAGAAAATCCCTGAAGAATATTGGGATTTAAAAGGCATCGGACGAGCTCCCACCCCATCGCTCAACAGATTGCAGTATTGAGATTTTACCAGGAGTGAAACTCCCAAAACCTAAACTACTCAATGACATTGCGGGAGTTAAAAGAACTGTGGTCATTTATCAATAAAAACCTTGAACGAGGGTTCATCCAACCTGCTAGGCCTTGAGTAGCAGCCCCAGTATTATTCCGCGAGAAGAGGGCTCACTTCATTTGTGTGTTGACTATAGAAATTTAAATGCAATTTCGGTGGAGAATGTGTACCCCCTCCCCTTGATGAAGGATATGTTAGCCTACCTAGCCAAAGGAAAAAAATTTTATGAAACTCGATTTGAGAGAGGCTTACTACTGAGTTCAAATCAAGGAGGGAGATGAATGGAAAACTGCTTTTAATTGCCCAATGGGATATTTCCAATTCAGCGTTCTCCCATTTGGCCTACAGGGGGCTCCTGCTGTATTCATGAAAATGATAAATGAGATTTTGCAAGGAGTAGTGATTTATCTTGATGATATCCTTATCTACACTGAGATTCTCGACGAGCATGTGAAATTGGTATGGTCAGTTTTGAAAAAAACTTCGAGCTGCTAAACTGTATGTGAAGTTATCCAATTGTGAGTTCCACTAAAAAAAAAATTGACTATTTAGGCTACTGCATATCATATGACAGCATAGAAATAGATCCGGGGAAAGTTCACACCATTTTGGAATGGGCCCCTCCCCACACCAAAAAGCAATTGGAAAGTTTCCTGGGATTTGCTAATTTTTACCATCAGTTTATCCTGGCCTTCGCAAAGATTGCACTGCCTATTACAAACCTCCTAAAAACCAAGGGGGAGGTGAAACTGAAGCCCAGTCGACCACTAGAGTGGTCCATGGAGTGTCAAGCCGCTTTTGAAAAGCTGAAATGACTTTCTGCAGCTGAGCCGGTGCTAAAGCACCTGTGTTGGGTATATGGATACACCAACCAGCTTTGGGTTGAATAAATATGTAAACCTATGATTAAGTGTTTTGTAGCTTTAAGCACAAGAAACTGCAATGTCATTGTGGGTGCGGTTGCAGGCAGTAATAAAGGTAGGAAGGGAAACGTAATAGACGCGGCTTCTGGATGCACCTGGTTCTGTTCCTGGTCTGCTGCCTGCTGTGTTGGAACGTCTATCTGCTTGCTTTTGGAGGCTACTGTGCCAGATACCATTTCAACTGAACACAAGGACTGTTTGCCTAGTGAGCTGAGGATTCAGCGTTGTCCTTGAGAGAAAGGTATCAGAAGGAGAAGATTACAAGCAGATAAGAACATTGTATTGACTGTTAATGAACTTGATAACTGGATGGATATACTGGATAATGATATATAGACTGAATGACACTTCTTAATCTCTGTGTGAATTAAATAACTATTTTAAAACCACAAACAGTGTTTTTGTCTCCAGTGTGTGTATACTCTTGGGCCCAGCCTCTCTCTCATTTGCCTGCCTGGCTTGACTGCTGCTGCACACTCTGCTAGGGGGTTTATCCCCAAACACTAACATTGGTTATGGGCCCAGCAGTGTGCACAGTTTAACTAACCAGGTTATAGCACTGAGAGTTTTTGGGGTGAGTTGCACATTGCTGTAAAGACAAACTGTTTGTTAAATAGTTATTTTTCACAAGAGCAATGGCACAAGTAAATTTGCCACATCTGTCCATGATATCCAGACTAGATGGAACAAACTATGTTTTCATGGTCAATGAAATGTAGTTTACTGCTACGAAGAGAAGGTTTGTGGGACATAATAACAAACCCACCAGATGTATCAAACTTAAATCCCAATGATGAAGAGGATTATAAACTGATACAGGATTATGAACGAAAGAATGAGCAGGCTTTGTGCATCATAGGTCTCACCCTGTCTGACCAGCAACTCATTCATATCCGTGGAGTGGAAAATGCTGCAGACTGCTGGGATAATCTCAAAAGGATTTATGTTCGAGACAGTGTAGGAGCTCATATCAATCTTACACGGAAGCTGTTTAGAACACATCTTGAGAAAAATGGAGACATGTTAACTCATTTAAACTGTATGAAAAGCATTTTTCAAGAATTACAAGAAAAAGCGCTTATATTTAATGAGTTGCAACAAGTATACATTATACTGTCTTCATTGGATCGAAGCTATGATGATTTTGTGACTGCATTAGAGGTGTTGCCAAAAGACAGTTTATCAGTAACTGAGATTACCGGCAGGCTATTAGAAGAAGCCAGAAGAAGGTTTGAACGTGACCAGCTGAGAGTAGATAAGCCTAATAAAGAAGAGAAATTATCTTCAAAGCTTGAGAGAAACCAGCTGTGTAAAGTAAAGCACCCGGAAGAAGAGAAGTTATCTTCAACGGCATACACAATTAAAAAGTGTTTTAATTGTGGAGGCAGAGGACATTTGGCAAGATTCTGCAGAAAAGGAAAAAGCCAGAATGTAAAGAAGCCAAAGAAATCTTTTGAACTGGCCATGTTTGGCAATTGTGATATCAAGAATGATTTATGGGTGGTGGACAGTGGTGCATCCCACTGCATCACGAGAGATAAGACAAAGTTTATAAAAATGTCTACAAGCTCTCAACGTATATCACTTGCCAATGGTTGGCACCTCAAGGCCAAGGGTGAAGGTATTGCTTATTGTCCATGTTTAAACCAGAATATAAAAATGTTATATGTACCACAGTTAAAGATGAACTTACTTTCTGTAAGTGTATTAGATAAACTAGGATATGTGGTTACATTTAAGAATAATAAGTGCATACTGGAAAGAGATAACAAAAGGGTAACTGCAGCTTTAAATGGAGCATTATATGTCTTACATGATGGTAAGAAAGGGGAGGCACAAACTGTATTTAATAATATCAAGCCTCATGATGAATGTATCCATTTATTGCATAGGCGTTTGGGGCATGTGAATTTTAAAATGCTAAAACGTACAGTAGAGTTATCTGAAGGAATAAGGTTAAAGCCCTGTGATAAGTATTTGCGTTGTAATGTCTGTTGTGAAGATAAGAGTAAAATAATGCCTGCAAATAGGCTAAATGGCTTCAAAACTAAAGAACCTTTAGAAGTAGTATTTGCAGACATTATTGGTCCAAAGAAACCCAGTATGGGGGGTGCTCGATATATACTGAGCATTATGGACCATTACTCTAGATATGGGTTTTGCTACCTAATGAAAAGCAAAACTGAAACATATCAACATTTCTTCAATTGGTTAAAGTTTGCTGAAAGAAAAACCAAACGGCAAATTATAACCCTGGTGACAGATAATGGCATGGAATTTGTTAATAGCAAATTCCAGAATAGGTTAAAGGCAGCTGGAATAGCTCACAAGACATCTGCACCATACAGACCACAACACAATGCATTTGTTGAAAGGCGAGGCCAAACATTGCAGGCAATGACCCGTACTATGATAACTGATTCTGGGTTACCTGATTCTTTGTGGGGGGAGGCCACAATGTGTGCTAATCATTTATTAAATAACGTTGTTAACTCAACCACTGGTGAAATACCATTCACCATGTGGCATGACAGGAAGCCTGATTTGAGTTACCTGCACACATTTGGTGCACCAGCATGGGTGCATATCCCTACACAACTCAGGCGTAAAGGGCAACATAGAGCTAAACAATTATTCTTCGTTGGTTACCAAGCTAACCATAGGGCATATAGATTTTGGGAGAAAGGCACATCTAAGGTGTTATGTAGTGCTAATGCCCAATTTCTAGAGCACGTAGGATGGGATAAGTTAGAGCAGGATAATAATAACGAGGTGGTTATTGAATCATACAGAAATCCCATTAAGTATCCCTGTAACTTTAAAAATAATGTAAAGCAAGAAGTACAGGAAGAAGCACAGCCCCTAGAGGAAGAAATAGCTGAGGATGAGGAACAGGAAGTAACTCAACCAAGCCCAGTAATACCCAGAAGGACTACACGTATTTCTAGACCGCCTGAAAGATACCAGGCTAATACAGTGTGCCAGGAAAATAGAATCCCAAATACTGTGGATGAGATTAAAAGATATACTTCTAAAGAGAAAGAAAAATGGTATGCAGCAATTAATAAAGAATTGAAGTCTCTGAAGGATATGCAAGTGTATGAAAACGTGAGATTACCTAGTAATGAAAAACCCATTGGCTGCAGATGGATTTTTAAAATAAAAACAGATAAGGATGGAAACACAATCCATAAGGCAAGGTTAGTAGCCCAAGGCTTTAGACAAAGTGCAAAAGACTATGATGAAGTATTTGCATCTAGTCTGAAAGCAGCAACTTTATGGGCAGCATTAGTATGGGCAGCAAGCAAGCAATATATAGTTAACCATTTAGATGTGGAAACTGCTTACTTGCATGCTCCACTAAGACATACTGTTTATATGAAAAGGCCTAATGGATTTAAAGGAGACAATAATAATGATTGTTGGTTATTAAAGAAGAGCCTTTATGGTCTTAAACAATCGGGCTATGAATGGAACCAGTATATTGTGAAGGAACTGACCAATATAGGGTTTAAAGCTGGTTTAGCCAACCCATGTCTATTTAAGAGGGATAAAAATGGGAAGATATCATTATTATTGTTGTTTACTGATGATATTGCTCTGATAACTAAGACTAATGATGAAGCAAATGAAATAATTGCATCATTAGCCGAGAAGGTAAAAATCAAGCAATTAGGGGAGATAAAGAGATATCTAGGATTGAATATACTGAAAACACAGAAAGGTTTTAGGATATCTCAGGAAGATAAGATATCTAAATTGCTAATAGATTATAAGATGGAACTTTGTAAGCCTGCAAAGACTCCAATGAGTCAGGATATTTGCAAAATGGATACACAAAGTCCCAAATGTGATAAGGAACTGTATCAATCCTTGATTGGTAGCTTATCATATATTAGCAATTGGTCAAGGCCAGATATTGCTTTTAGTATTAATCAGCTGGCACGACACAATAATGATCCGCTTCAATGTCACTGGATAGCATTGAAAAGAATCTTAAGATATCTTAAAGGTACATTACACCATGCACTGTATTTAGAACCAAAAGGTGATCTCATATTGAGTGCTTATGCAGATGCTAGTTTTGCAGCAGAAAGAGATACTAGAAAGTCGACTTCAGGAACAGCCATAATGCTGGGTAAGACATTAATAGGCTGGAAGTCAATAAGGCAACAGCATATAAGTTTGTCTACTATGGAGGCAGAATTCTCCTGTTTATCTTTATTGTGTACTGAGTTGATTATGTACAAACAAATGTTGAAGGATATGGGTATAACTGTAAATTACCCTATAGTTGTACATGAAGATAATCAGGCAGCAATTCAAATGGCCACTAATATTGCAGTTAAAACGAGAAGTAAACATACAGATTTAAGGTATCTTAATGTAAGACAGTCTGTACAGAGTAAATTGATACAGCTGGAGTACTGCATGTCGGAGGACAATGTAGCTGATCATTTTACTAAAGCCCAAGGTGCTATTAAGCATCTAGAGAGTTGTGAAAAATATGGGTTTAGAATGTAAAGGCATTACATATTTATATCACCCAAAAGGGGAGAATGTTGGGTATATGGATACACCAACCAGGTTTGGGTTGAATAAATATGTAAACCTATGATTAAGTGTTTTGTAGCTTTAAGCACAAGAAACTGCAATGTCATTGTGGGTGCGGTTGCAGGCAGTAATAAAGGTAGGAAGGGAAACGTAATAGACGCGGCTTCTGGATGCACCTGGTTCTGTTCCTGGTTAGTTAGACTGTGCTCACACTCCTGGGGGGTTTATCCCCAAACACTAACAACCTGGACATGGACTTCATAATCCAAGCCAATGCGAGTGATGTAGCAGTTGGGGCGGTGCTACTACAAGCAAACAAGACGGGGACTCTGCAACCATATGCATACACCTCCTGTAAACTGAGACAAAAAGAAGATGGGCCATTTGGGAAAAAGAAGCTTTTACTGTTTGTTGGGCTCTATTAACCTGGAGGCATTTTCTAGAGGGGGCAAAAATCCCTTTGAGGTGTGGACAGACCATAAGAATTTAGAGGCTCTAAAACACCTTGAAAATTGTTGCCTAAGCAAGTTCGCTGGGCTCAATACTTCAAACGGTTTAATTTTTCATTGAAGTACATTCCAGAGGGGAAGAACTTCATGGTGGATGCATTGTCTAGATTACCTCAATATAATAACGCCCATCTGGAAATGATCCACCCTATTGTCCCAACTAAACAATTAGCAGCTCCAATGGTTACTAGAGCCCAGAAAAAAGGGGAGGTTGATTTATCAAATGACTTATCTGCACGGATAAAAGAAGTTTTGAAATTAGATGATTGGTTCCTGGCTCACTCAAATAACTGTACAGTTAGAGATGGACTGTCATGGGTGGGGGATAAATTGTACATTGAGAAGTACATTAAGTTGAGAAATCCCATATTACAACAAGCCAATGATTCCAAAGCTGCTGGACATTTTGGGTTCATGAAAACCCTATATTTGGTTAAACGGCAATTTTGGTGGCCTACTTTTAGAAAGGACATTGAAGCTTATGTGGCTAGTTGTCCTATTTGTGCTTCAGCCAAACGACCACCTGGTAAACCAGCTGGCTTGCTATAAAATGTAGCCAGGCCAACTGCTCCATGGAAAGAAATTTATAGTGGAATTACCTGAAAGTGGGGGAAATACAGTTATTTGGGTGGTAACGGACTTGTTTTCCAAACAGGTATATTTCATACCTTGTGCAAAAATCCCATCTGCAAAAACCTTAGCTGAATTGTTTATTTTACATGTCTATAGGTTGCATGGTGTTCCTGAACAGATCATTTTGGATAGAGGTGTCCAATTCACCTCAAACTTTTGGAAAAAGTTCCTGAAGTTATTGGGCTTTGCTCAGGGCTTAAGCTGCACCCACCACCCGCAAACCAATGGGGCCTGTGGGAGGACTAACTTGGCATTGGAACAATATCTTAGATGCTATATATATTATCAACAAGATGATTAGTCGGACTTATTACCATTTGCTAGGGTGGCATATAAGAATTTGGTTCACAGTAGTACTGGTTTACCCCATTTAAAGTTGCTTCAGGGCAAGACTTTGTACCCATATCAGAGCTTCCACAGGAGAGACCCAATGTTCAGTCATTGAGTGAGTGAATAACCCAACTCCAGCTTACCTGGCCAGTTACCCATAAAGCATTGGATGATGCTCATCAAACTCATAAGAAACATGCAGATAGAGACCTCCTGTCATGCTCCTGGTGGAGACAACTCTGAGGGAGAGGAGGAACAGCTGACAGGGGGTGGAAGTGTGGCTCCGGAGGTTGTGGAAGAGGCTGGGGAAGGGCAGAGGCCAGCTGAGCAGTCAGAGGAGGACCCAGGTCCATCCCTTCTCCATCCTAAGGCATGCAGGGAGGAGATGATAAGGGAGAGACTAGTCTACTCGGGAGGAGAGGGCCTTGATCCTCTCCATGGGCTGCACATGTGAGAACTGCACAAGTTTGGACCTGCATTCTGGCAAACAGTGGAGACAAAGTGTGTTTTATTTTGGTTTGAGGTTATCTTGGTTGGCGTCCTTCCAAAAGACTGTGCATAGTTATCTCCTTGAATTTGGTAAATACTTCTCCTGTTCCGTTGTGGAAATTTCATCATTGTAGTTTGTTTGGTTTTTATTTTCACCTCTGTCTGCTCATTAAATTTGGACTGTATTGCTTTCTTTTGAAGACTATTTTTGAGTACGTTTTATCTCCAACTGAGAATTATTGAACAGTGGGGCCAAGTTGGAGGCATTAAAGGACATTTATTTATTTATTTTGGATTTTGTTACATTTGTGTTATACTCTGGTTCATTACAGCTCCACAAAAACAATAAGTGGGGGACAAGGTTTTCTTGTACACTAGATATTTGGTCTAAAAGAATCGAGCCCCAAATACGTGGGACCTTTTCCAATTGAACAAATTATGAATCCTGTGGCAGTACAACTGCAATTACCTAAGACCCTTAGATGGATTCACCCTGTTTTTCATGTTAGTTTGTTGAAACTGGGCGCTGGTACTTACCTGACACGCCATTTCTAGTCGAGCTGCGTAGAGCATCCAGAGAGTGGGAGGTGCTCTAGTCTTCACCAATTGCAGGCTGAGCTATAATTTGAGGAACGCTCCTCCCACCACGTGGCTTCTCCATGCATTCCCCAGTTTTTACGAAGACGAGAAGACAAACAATTATCCTCTCATCTTAACTATAAACAACACTTAACCACAAAAAAACAATATGAATCATTGGCTGAAACAGGATTCCCCACCAGACGGACCAAATAGGGTGGGGCTGGATGCTCTATGCAGCTCGACTAGAAATGGCGTGTCAGGTAAGTACCAACGCCCATTCTCAATCGAGCTGCTCCGAGCATCCAGAGAGTGGGACATACCAAAGCATGGCCTGTCCTACGGGGGGGACTCCGTCTGGCTCGGAGCATGTTCTGGATCTCTCACCACTTGCTGAAGGACTCGTCTGCCAAAGGAGGCTTCTGCCGAGGCAAAAACATCGATTTTATAATGGCGAATAAATGGAGATGGAGACGACCAGGTAGCCGCTCTGCAAATATCATGAATAGGAGCCTGAGTAGCCCAGGCTGCAGAAGTAGCAGCACTCCTTGTAGAGTGAGCGGTTACTCCACTGGGAACAGGAAGCGCCTGTGACAAATAGGCCTTGGATATTGTAGCTCTAATCCAACGGCCAACAGTAGACAGGGAAACTTTGCAGCCCAGCGTCTTTGGTTGAAAAGATAAAAACAAAGCCTCTGACCTCCTGATAGGCTGAGTGCGACTGATATAGATATGGAGCGCCCATCTAACATCGAGAGTATGCCACTGCCTTTCTCTCTCTTGAGAAGGACTTGGACAAAAGTTAGGAAGGACAAGCTCCTGTGATCTGTGAAAGGCTGAGTTTATCTTGGGCATGAAGGAGGGATCTGGTCTCAGGACCACCCGATCAGCGTGGAAAACACATAACAACTTTCTAACAGATAGAGCTGCTATTTCAGATATCCGACGAGCCGATGTAATTGCCACAAGAAAAACCACCTTGAGCGTGAGGAGTTGGAGTGACGTCTCTCTTAGAGGCTCAAAGGGGGGCTTAGTTAGCACCGAGAGAACCTTGTTGAGGTCCCAGGTCGGGTATCTGTGAACTACTGGAGGGTGCAAATTAGTGGCACCTCTAAGAAAAGCTCTAATGCGAGGATGGTGGGAAAGCGGGCCAGACAGGTTGCCAGAGATAACCATAGATAGGGCCGCCACCTGCCTTCTTAAAGTGTTGGGGGAAAGACCTTTGCCCAATCCTTCTTGTAAAAAGGCCAGAATTTGTGCGATTGATGGAGAGATCGGATTAATGTGTAACTTGTGGCACCACTTACAAAATATGTTCCAGGTGGCATTGTATATGCGAGTGGTTGAAGGCCGCCTGGCTGCCAGAATAGTGTTGATGACCAGATCGGACATGCCCTCCTTCCTTAAACGGTCCCGCTCAACCTCCAAATGGTCAGCTGAAGCCATTGTGGATTCGGATGCTGAAGAGGTCCCTGGGACAGCGAAATCTTGTCCGGTGGAATCCTCCAAGGAGGAGCCACTGATAGGTTGCGAAGGTCCGCAAACCAGGGCCTCCTGGGCCAATATGGGGCCACCAGAAGAAGTTCCGCTTTCTCAAGGATTACCTTTTGGATCACCTTGGGCAGCAGCGGTAGGGGGGAAAGCGTATAGGAGCCCCGTGGGCCAAGGGCAATGCAGGGCATCGTGGTTCTCGGCCCCCTGGGTGGGGTACCGGGAGAAAAACCTCAGTGTCTGGGCATTGGATGGGGACGCAAACAGGTCCACTAGCGGAAACCCGAACCTCCCTGAGGCCTCCCGGAAAAGGGAAGGATGCAGACACCATTTAGACTGGTCAGCGACGGTTCTGCTCAACCAGTCTGCCTGAACATTGGAGATCCCCGAGATGTGCTCTGCCTTTATGGATAGCAGATTGGCCTCCGCCCATCGACAGATCCCTTCGGCCTCTTTCATGAGTCTGATGGAGTGAGTGCCCCCCTGCCGGTTGATGTGGGCCTTGGTCGTAGTGTTGTCCGTCAAGACCAAGACATGACGCCCTCGAACTTGAGGAAGAAAGGTGCGTAATGCCAGATATACTGCATGGAGCTCTAACCAATTTATGCTGCAAGAGCGCTCGTTTACTGACCAGGTTCCTTGAGCTGACAGCGAACGAAGGTGCCCCCCCCCAACCTGTTAGGCTGGCGTCTGTTGTGAGGGTGACTCTCTGGGGTTCTTTGAACGGATGCCCTTTGTTGGTAGTAGGTCTGGTCCACCAGAGTAGCGAGGTTAGAACCTTTGGAGAGATCCTTACTACGAATCTTGAATTGCTCCTTCTTGAGCGTTGATAAGGTAGCAGGAACCATTGAAGGGACCTGGAATGAAATCGGGCCCAGGGAACAATGGATATACATGAGATCATTTTCCCAAGCAATTTAGATAGGTCCAGCAATGAAGCTTTCTCTGCCCGCCTGATGGCCTTAATCGAATTTTGAATGCTAGCAAACCTTTCCGGGGAGAGGAAAACCTTTCTCTCAACTGAATAAATCACCGCCCCTAAATGAACTATTCGAGTGAAAGGGGTAAGCTGGCTCTTTTCCCAATTTACAAGAAAACCATGATCCTGAAGTATTGAAAGAGTGGTTCTGGTGTCCCTCTCAGCTTGGCTTTGGGTTGGAGAAAGAAAGAGAATGTCGTCAAGATAGCAGTAAATACGGACAGGGAGTTGTCTGAGGTGAGCTGCTAAGGCTACCAAAACCTTGGTGAAGGTCCTGGGAGCCGAGGCTAACCCAAAGGGAAGGGCTACATATTGATAATGACAGCCATTGTAATAAAATCTCAGATATCTAGAAAAGGAAGGGTGAATGGGTATATGAAGATATGCCTCAGAGAGGTCAATGGAAGTGAGCCAGTCTCCTTCCCTGGTGCCCTGTAGGATGGACTGAAGGGTATGCATTTTGAATTTATGATGAACAATATAATGATTGAGCCTTTTTTAAATCCAAAATGGGCCTCCAACCCCCAGAGTGCTTAGGGACTAGAAAGAGGAGGGAATAGAATCCCTCTCCTTGTTGAGAAGGTGGCACGGGCTGTATGGCCTTAATATCCAACAGATGTTTAATGGCGGTCTCTAGGAGAACGCGCTTGGTATGATCCCTGGAAATGGGAGAAACCATGAAGTGTTCGGGTGGAGGGACTTGGAACTGAAGGGAAAAACCAAATTGGACCGTGTCTTTAACCCAAGCATCAGACGTAGATGCTTCCCACTGGCTCACAAAGAATTTAAGGCGACCGCCAATGGGTAAGGGGGCTGAAACCTATCTTGGACGGCGGGGAGTCTTACCTGCCAAACCCCGGAAGGGTCTTCTGTAACTACCCCCCCCTCTGGATTTCCAGAGATGGGAGCTGAGGCCAGTTTCAACTTGTTTTTAATGTCAGCCTGCCAATGCCTAAGCCAAAGCAGCCGTCGGGCTGTAACATGAGAGGATATGGCCCGAGAGGAGAACTTCACCGAGTGAAAATTTGCATCGGCTGCAAACTCAGCTGCTGCTGTTAGTTTTGCAATATCTTGATGGGCCCTAGTATTAGATGGAGGAACATGCTGCTTCAGCTGTCAAAGCCACCTAATAGACGACCTAGTAAAAGAGGATGAGGCGGTGGCAGACCGAATGGCCCAAGCATCAAACTGGTGCGCCCATCGCAGCGCCATCTCCGCTTTCTTGTCCTCCAGCCTTAAGGCTTCCAGAGCGTCTGTGGGGTTAGATGAGGATGCCAGTCTGATAATAGGGTCATCCACCTCGGGGGTGTCTAGCATGGTGGAGAAGTCTGCGTCGAGATTAAAAAATCTCTTGTCCTGCCCTGAGGGGGCGGAGGGGAGACCGGAAGAGGCTAACTGTTTCACCACTAGATCGGAGAAGATTGGAGGGACTGGCACAACTTCGGCCTCCACCGCTGCCTGCCTGAAAATGGCATCCTCTGGAGCCCCAGAGGCTGCTGGCGAGGAATCAGAAGATGGCTGGGGAATTAGGCCTGAGATATTCTTTGCTTTGAACAGCAAGGACTTAAATAAATGAGGCTTGAACAGGCCTACAAGGGAGGGCTGGTCGAGGGAGATGCCCTCATCCTCCAACATGTCCCCTTCCAGCTGTTCCACTTCGGAAAAGGGCTCAGAATGGAGGGACCCCCTCTCTGACCCTTCCTCTGCCCCGTAGGGTGCAAAGGCCATTTCCTCTTCCTCATCCTCTTCCTCCCCTTCTGGGAAAGGAGGGTCCCCTTGGGAAGTTACCTGTCTGTGGAGAGTCACCGGTCTGGGTAGAGGTTCTCCGGAGGCAGAATCAATCTCGGGTGCCATTGCTTGAGAGGCTGTCTTGGACAACTGTTGCATACCTTCCGCGATCCCCTGGCGGATGGCAAGCTGCATCCATTCCTTAACGCTGTCAGGGATGATGCTAGTTGAAGGGTCTTCTGGGCATAGGCCAGCAGCGGTTGGGGTGAAGGTCGCCTCTGGAGTTCGAGTGGCCCGGGGGCTCTGGACAGGTGTGTTGTGCCTGGAGAGAAAAGGTTGTTCTGGCAAAGGGGGAGGTTGGTTAGAGGTAGAGGGAATAGAAGCTGGAATTACAGAATGAGAGTCCCTGGAGCGCCTATCAAACTCCTTTTCCAGAGCTCTGTGGTGCCTCAGGGCGTCCCTTTCAGAGGCTGTGGTAGGTTCCTTGGCCCTTTTGCGCAGATGGTGAGTTTTAGACTTAGCCTTTAGGGAAGGCCCTCTGGGATTTTCCTCTGCCATTATAACCAAAAGGTAGAAACAAGGTATATTGAATATGAAGGTGGTTGGCACGCCTAGGAATACGGTCCACAATGGGAGCTGGGTATCCTACAGTTGAGCCACGTCCCCCTTTTGGAAAAATTTTTAGATAGCGATATATATATATATATATATATATATATATATATATATATGATTTTTATTTTTATTTATTTATTTATTTTATTTTTTTTGGAAAAAGGAAAAAACACCTCTAAGGGTATACAATAAAAAACTGCACCAAATGACCAAAAAAGGAACTAAATTATTAATAAAATATAAATGGTTTGGGATTTTTTTTTTTTTATTTATTTTTAAATATAGTTTATTAATTTTTACAATTAAAACCAGTCACAATACATACACAAATAAGCAAAAGAAAGAAAGAAAGAAAAGAAAGAAAAGAGAAGAGGAAGAGAGGGAAAGAATTTTAAGAAAAGAAAGAAAGAAAGAGGTTACAGGATTAAAAGTATTCTTATTTAACAGTTTGCAAGATCTTCTTTTGTTTTCATCACCTTAACTTGTGTCATATAACCACACCTGTTTTTAACTTATATCGCTACCTCGCTGTTATGTATTGATACTTTTCTTTTATGCCTTATAATATATTATTTATCTTTGGTCAATCCAATTATACCAACAATTCCAGCTGTCATAGTATAGTGAAGTGTCTTTGTTTTTTTAGCGCCAAAGTCAATTTATCCATTTCTGCGCGTTTTGAGATTTTTTTCAATAATCATTTCTTCTGATGGAATTTGGTGTTGTTTCCAATGTTGAGCGAAGGCTAATCTGGCGCTGTTAAAATGTGTATTGTTATGTATTTGGTTTTTGGAAATTTGCTTATCAAAAATCCCTAGTAGGAAGGACTCTGGTTTGTATTCGATCTGCTCTTTGGTGATTTCTTCCAACCAAGTTTTGATTTTCTTCCAATACTTTTGGGTTTCTGCACAGGACCACCACATATGGAAAAAGGTTCCTTCTTTTTTCCTACACTTCCAGCAATGCGGACTCATGTTGGGGTGCATCTTCGCTAACCTCGAAGGGGGAGATGCCATCTATAGAACATTTTATAAAGATTTTCCTTGTATGCTGCCGATTTGGTAATCTTATTGTTTCTGCCCCAAACTTTCTCCCATTCCGCTAATGTGATGCTGCGCCTACATTCTTACTCCAAGCAATCATATTTCCTTTTTACGATTTCTTCTTCTAGTTCTGTTTCTAATAAGTAGTTATAAAATTTTGTTATGTTTTTTTATTTGATCCTAATAAAATTTTATCTAACTGTTGCAGTTTGTTATTAATTCCGAATTCTTTTTTGTCTTGTTTATATCTGCTTTGAATCTGAAGATAAACCCATTGATCAATTTTATGTCCTTGCTCTTGAAGATCCAGCCTCGGTTTCAAATTTCCTTGTGGGTCTAATAAGTCTTTGTATTTAATCATTTTGGTAAGCTCCAAATTGTTTGGGTGAATCATTGCCTCCATTGTTGAAATCCATACTGGTACTTTTGTATAATGTTTTTCCTTATTTTCCTCCAAATTGTTAATAGTGCGTCTCTAATTAAATGTCTATGGAAATATTTTTGACTGGTTTTCCTACGTCCCATAGAAAGGCGTGCACCCCTTTGTAAATCATGGCCTTCTAGAAATAGTATTCTTTTATTGGTTAAACTCACCCAATCCTTCAACCAAACTAATGAGGTGGCCATATGGTATAACTCCCAGTTTGGAAATGCTAACCCTCCCTGCTCTTCATATCCTGCATTGCTTTTACATTTATTCTGGGTTTTTTCCTTGCCAAATAAATTTCAGGGTTGTTCTATTGAGTTCTTCAAAAACTTTTTATGTAATTTAATTGGGATCGTTTGGAATAAATACAAAAATTTAGGAGAATGTTCATTTTAATAGTAGCAATTCGGCCTAGTAGTGAAATTTGAAGTTTCCCCACGATTCTAAATCTTTCTTTACCTGATGTATCAGTTTATCATAATTGTTTTCTTTAAGTGTCTTACGGTGTGGGGTTAGCCAAATTCCTAAATATTTCACTTTCTTTGTCACTTGTATCTGCATTATTTCTTCTAGTTCTATTTTCTGTTTTTCTGTTAGGTTTTTGGTCATTAATTTGGTTTTTTTTTTGTTTATTTTAAGTCCGCTACTGCTCCAAATTTCTCTAATTCACTCATCAATTTTGGTCCCCTGTCTTTTGGTTCTTCAAGGAAGAAAATCATGTCGTCCGCAAACGCTTGCAATTTATATTCCTCTTTCTTAACTGTTAATCCCTTTATATCTGAATTCGCCTAATTCGTGTTAATAATGTCTCTAATGCTAATATGAAGAGCAGGGGAGAGAGTGGGCAACCCTGTCTCACTCCTTTTTCTATCTTTATTGGGCGGGTGCATTCCCCATTCACTATTATATTAGCTTGTTGTGTGTCATATATAGTTGTTGTAATATTTTCAAATTTGGTACCCAGATTCAAATTATAAATTTTTGAATTAAAAATTGCCAATTCAAATTATCAAAGCTTTTTCTGCATCTAGAAACATGAGTGCTACTTGTCTCTCTGGGTGGGCTTCATAAAATTCTAGTACGTCTAATACTATTCTTAGATTATTCTTTATTTGCCTAGTTGGAAGGAATCCATTTTGATCTTCATGTATATACAAGTTTAGCAATCTTTTTAATCTGTTTGCTATAATAGAAGTGAATATTTTATAATCAGTATTTAAGAGTGAAATCGGCCTGTAATTGTTTATATATCTGGGATCTGTATCCTCCTTCGGGATCAGCGTAGATCAGTGCCCCCTCCATGAGTCCGGCATCCTAGCTGCTAGTAAAACGTCATTAAAAACTTCCACCATAAGTGGTCCGATTTGATCTGCTATTGCCTTGTACAGCTCCCTGGGATCCGTCTGGGCCGGGGTTTTATTATTTTTCTGGCTCTCTATTGCTGATTTCAATTCGATTCAGTAATGTCTTTATTTAATAGTTCAGCCATTTCTTCCCCAATTGCCTTATCCTTTACTTCCTCTAGATAATTCCTTATTCTATCTTCACTGACATCCTCTCTTTGTATAAATCTTCAAAGTATTTATGAATGATTTCTTTTTCTGTTCTATTTCCTGGTATGTATCTCCTTTGCTATCTATTAACTGGTATATCAGTCTCTTCTCTTTCTTTTTTTTCAATTTATAAGATAGCCATCTTCCTGGCTTGTTGGCATGTTCAAAATAGATTTGTCTAGTTAAGTTCAAATTCATAGTCATTTTCTCTTGATCAATTAAATTCAGTTTGTGTTTGACTATACTTATCTGATTTTGCAGTTTGGATTCTTTTGGGTTATTTTGTAGAAGGGTTTCTAGCTCCTTAATTCTCTGTTGTAATTTGTTTTGTTGGGAATATTTTTCCTTGTTTCTCTTAGCATTATAAGAGATTGTTGTGCCTCTTATAACCGCCTTCATCGTATCCCAAACGTTTTGTTTCGTGGTTTCTCCGTTATCATTTTCTTTAATAAAAAAATCAATTCCTCCTTTAATTTATTAATATATTCTTTCTCTCTTATTAATTGAGTGTTTAAGGTCCATCTTTTCTTTGGTTTTGCCCTGCCCTTCCATATTACCTGTATTGGATTATGATCTGCCCATTCATTAGGCAAAATTTCCACTTCTTTTGTCTCATTTGCTATCTCTCCACTCATCCATGCCACATCAATCCGTGTCCATGTTTGGTGGGGATTTGAATAAAATGTAAATTGTCTTTTTTCAGGATGTAATCTTCTCCATATATCTGTCAGATTTAGCTCTTTCATCATTTCCCTACAAATCTTGGGGAGCTCTCTCTTCCCCTTTTTATTCTTCCTGGCATTACTGTGATCCTTTTGGAAATCAGCAATGGAGTTGAAGTCCCCTACCATACAAATATTTCTTTTTTTGCAATTCAACCAATTTTCCATATAGGTGTTTAAAAACTCTTTTTGGTCTCCATTTGGGGCATATATTACTACTAAAAGAATTGGAATATCATTAATCCAGATCTGCAAACCCAGAGTCCTTCCTTCTAAGTCCGACCATATTAGCTCAGATTTCAAATCCTCTTTCACATATACTGCGATTCCCTTCTTTTTCTCCTCATCTGCTGGTGTGGTAAATAATTTTCCTAATTTCGGGCATTCTAAATATTTTTCATCCTTCTTCTTTATATGGGTTTCTTGCAGGCACGTTATATCTGCATTATGTTTAATTAATTTAGATAATATCCTTTTTCTCTTAATTGTTGAATTTAAACCATTTATGTTTATTGATAGTAATTTTTTTCTTCTCCCATCTATTTAGTTTTGTTTTGCTCTTTGTCGTGTAACAATTCCCTCTCTCTTCTTGCGCTTGTATTGATGTAGTTCCTTCTGTCTTTTTTTTTTTTAAATAGGGAAAAATTAAGATGAGAAAACTATCTCTAAACAACCAAATTTAACCAAATGAATGCTGAGGCCAAACTTAAAACATGAAAAAATATACCAGGAAAGAAATTGTAAAGGCCTCTGAGGCTGCCTCCCAACAACCTGGGAAGTAGGTGCCTGTCTTCACCTCTGAGCAGGCTGCGGAATGCCAACAATTAAAATGGGGCAACAGGGCACAAAGCCACAACACCCCTTCTGAAATAAAAGCTCCCACAGGCCTGTAGGGCCTGCTATGGGGCTCTATCAACTTCGCAGCAATTTGAGCCTGGGCAAAATGGCGCCCGCCACGAGGCACGCCTAAAAATGGCTACCGGGCTGGAAGCAGGGCTCAGAGACAGAATAGCCCTAAGAAAAAGGCAGTCAGCTAAAAAGATTGAGCTGGACAAATGAGGGCTAGGAAAAGGCATTCGTGGGGGGAAGACACAACGCGCGCTAGGAGAACACAATAGCAGGAACGGCTTGAAAAGGCAGGAAAGAGGGAAGGGGGGGTGGGGGGAGCAAAGACTCTAAAACCCCTCTATCTCCCCCCTGAGGGGTGAAACTTCGCTCCTTTACACACAACTAAAACTCAAAAGCGCAGGGACCAAGGAAAGAAGCCAAAAACGAAATGATCAAACCTGAAAGTGAAACAGAAATCCTGAAACGGCCAAAGAGAATGATCTATAGCTGCCTGTCTCTTGCGAGGCTGAGCTAAAAACTGGGGAACGCATGGAGAAGCCACGTGGTGGGAGGAGCGTTCCTCAAATTATAGCCCAGCCTGCAATTGGTGAAGACTAGAGCACCTCCCACTCTCTGGATGCTCGGAGCAGCTCGATTGAGAACTGAACATACATCCGACCTGAGAACTGCTCAGGTCGACCCACCAGTCCCTCTTCTGATTGAGGGTGAACAACATTTTGAAGTTAAAGTAATTTTGGATTCCAGGAGCCAAAGAGGTCAAGTCCAGTATTTAGTCATTTGGAAACACTTCCCTCCTTCCCAGTCAGAATGGGAAAATGAAAGGGATGTTCGAGCCCCTAGGCTCAAACAAGCATTTTGTGTGAAATATCCTGACAATAATTCTTCAGATTCAGAATTCTGCATAATTCCTCAGATTCAGAATTCCTTTGATGTTACCACTTGATTTCCAGTAAAAGATATCTTTCCTCTAATTAATGGATTCTAAGCGTTTCTTTCTTGGATTTTGAACGGAGCATCACCTGACATCTACCCCATGCGTGACGTGCCATGAAGATTATCCCAGGCAGAGGAGTCCAGTTCATGGCCAAATTCTGGAGGGAGTTCCTGCGGACTATTGGGTCGTCCCAGGGCCTTAACTCAGCTTTTCATCCAAGTACCAATGGGGGTGTGGGCAGAGAGATTGAACACCATGGTAGAGCAGTACCTGAGGTGCTACATAAATTATCAGCAATCCAATTGGGCAGACCTCTTGCCTTTTGCGGAGGTCATGTACAATAATGCTGTTCACAGTAACACGGGACTAACCCCCTTCAAAGTAGTGAGTAGCATGGACTTCGTCCCAATGCCTGAGTATCCAAGCATCCACCCTTCTCAGTCAGCCTGACCGATTGGATGTCAATGCTGAAAGCAACTTGGGGGAATATAAAAGCACCACAGAGCTATAAGAGACAGGCAGACAAACACCAGGCCACACAAAGGCCATTCCAGGTGGGGGAGAAGGTCTAAGTCTCCATCAAATACTTGAGGTTAAGGCTCCCTAGTAAGAAGTTGGGGCCAAAGTTCATGGGACCTTTCCCCATAGTAAAGGAGGACCCAGGTCCATCCCTTCTCCATCCTAAGGCATGCAGGGAGGAGATGATAAGGGAGAAACTAGTCTACTCGGGAGGAGAGGGCCTTGATCCTCTCCATGGGCTGCACGTGTGAGAACTGCACAAGTTTGGACCTGCATTCTGGCAAACAGTGGAGACAAAGTGTGTTTTATTTTGGTTTGAGGTTATCTTGGTTGGCGTCCTTCCAAAAGACTGTGCCTTGTTATCTCCTTGAATTTGGTTAATACTTCTCCTGTTCCATTGTGGAAATTTCATCATTGTAGTTTGTTTGGTTTTTATTTTCACCTCTGTCTGCTCATTAAATTTGGACTGTATTGCTTTCTTTTGAAGACTATTTTTGAGTACGTTTTATCTCCAACTGAGAATTATTGAACAGTGGGGCCAAGTTGGCCACGCAAAGCCCATTCCAGGTGGGGGAGAAGGTCTAACTCTCCATCAAATACTTGAGGTTAAGGCTCCCTAGTAAGAAGTTGGGGCCAAAGTTCATGGGACCTTTCCCCATAGTAAAGGTCATCAACCCAGTCATGGTGCAACTGAAGTTGCCCCAACTGTAAAGGAATATACACCCAGTATTTCATAGTAGCTTCTTAAAACCTGTGATGGGATTGAACCTGAGGCCACTACCTTATGAGCCCCCAGACTCCATGATCATAGGGGGCCAAATCCATTATGAGGTGCAGTGAATCCTTGATTTGAGGTGGCAAAGGAGACAACTCCAATATTTAATCAAGTGGAAAGGCTACTGTTAGGAATGTAAGTCACCTAACAGGTTGGAAATATATAAACCAGGATAGACACCGGCATGTTCACTCCTAGTAAATCTTCTTTGAACTCTGAGAGATGCGGCTAGAGACTCATGATTTAAATGGGAGTGGATGTCGGAGCTCTGACATTTTGTATGCACATGGCATTCACGCCATGGAAATCCATGCATAATCTGAGAGCATCTTTTCTTTAAATAATACTGGGGTTGCCAGCCTAGATTTCACTGGTTCAATGAACCCTCTTGTTCTGACCAAGGCTTATTGAGACACTAACAAACACACATTAGTCCCAAAACCGTTTTTTCTTTATTTCAATGCCTGTGAATTTTAGTCATTCACAGCCCGTAATGAGTCTCAAGCAGTTTGTAAATAATCCCATGGAAGTCTGACAAAGTCCTTCAGGATAAGTCTGATAAGCACGTACCTGTATCTTCCTTGAAATGCTGCCAATGACCACATTTCCAATTAGTTATGCATAGCCAAATGGAGCATAAATTCAACACACTAACTGCACTAACCATCTGCATCATTTGCCTTTCTGGGAAGGTTTTCTTTGGCTGGAGGTTCCTTGCTCTCTTCTGTGGGAAAGGGAACCTCTATGGCTTTTCTGGCAAACCAACTGGTCTCGGGGTTTCTGTGGAGCTCTCCTATCTCTGGCAGCTGTAGTGGGCCTTGGTTGTGGAACCAGTACAGGGGCCTGACGCTCAATGACCCACTTGAGCACAATGGTAGCATTTGATAATTCCTGTAGGTTGGGTAGGAGCACCTTCAGCAGGTTTAGTCAGAGGATGTCTGGCTAAAGTTCTCCTAGGGGACCTCTCAGAGGGAGGTTTCCAGTGTGGGTGAATTTCTCTATCCAGGATAATGGACATGCAATACTTGCAGTCACTCTGGCACCCCGTGGATGCCACAGGCTTTTCTAACTTCTTGATCAATGGCTTCTTTAAGATAGTTCAGAAGTATTCTGTCAGGCCAATGCATGAGACGTCCTGTGATCTGTCTAAAGTCCCACACAAAGTCTTTTATGAGTTGATTACCTTGGTTCATCACCTTTATTTTATCTTCATTTTCACTTACTCTGTCAGGGTCTTCAAATCTAGCCCAGAGTGCAACAAATGCATCTGCATCATTTAGCTCTGCAGCTCCCTCATTGTGTAGCTGAGCTATCCAGGTAGAAACGTTTCCTTCATTCATCCCATCTGTAATCACAGAAACTAAGTCATGATCTGTTTCATATTGGTCTCCATTCAAAATCCAAGAAAGAAATACTTAGACTCCTTTAATCAGAGAAAAGATATCTTTTACTAGAAATCAAGTGGTAGCAACAAAAGAATTCTGAATCTGAGAAAATGGGCGCGTAAATCACATATACAAAGTAATGGCAACGTTCCCACCCCCAATAGTTCAATTGGCTCATCCAATTAAAAGGTGTGTAGATCATGTGGGTATCTCCATGTGGTGATGAGGCCTCTGTCCATTGACCTTGACATATTTTGATAAAGGATTGCAGCTACGCATAGTATAGGATAGAAACCTAAGCAAGAATCTACCGCCCCACCTTATACAGTTCTGGTTTGTAACACCTCCAGCTCACTTCCCATAACCATTCCCCCTCCTCCCCCCATTACTTATGACAACCGAAAGATGCAAAGCAAAGGGAGAAAATCTTGAAGGCTGACAATATTGATCTATATGTGCCCGGATTCAACTTGAGGAAATAAGCAAGTTTTTCAGGCTTCCCATCAAATGTTGCTTTAAATCTTGGTGGTGTTGACCTTGCTGGTGGAATCACCATGGCTACTGGTGGAGGGGCAGGGGCCTGCGGGGGCACTGCTATGGGTGGCAGGAGAGAGGCCTGCAGGAGCACTGCGATGGGCAGTGGGGTGGCAGGCAGCGGCTGAGCTGGAATCTGCTGTGCCACTGCTGCTGGCTACTGGATAGGGGCTAGCTTCTGAACTGGCTGTCAAGTTGGAAAAGGGGGTGGCTACAGCCTGCTGCTGGATCTGATTCCATTGCTGCGCCAGGAGTGTTGTAGCAAATTGGCCCCACGGTGGTCCCGAAGAAGGTGGTGCAACTGGTGCTGACATCCACTGCATTGGGCCCACCCATGACCAGGATAGCCAGCCTGAGGGACTACATTCCGCAGAGGGTAGCATAAGGATTGGCTGATGAGGGGAGCCAATTGGAGGTTTCAGCATCCCAAATGCTGACTGCATCTGCTGTCTCCCCCGTTACTTGCCTCTGCCATCATCTCTCACTGAGTGGAATGAAGCCGACACCATGCTGGTTCCACTGCCAGGTTCCAGATCAGAAAAGTGGACATGGGTTGCACTAAGTTCCATCTTGGTTGGGGAGGTTGGGACTGTGGGACATAACTCCCCACTTCAAGTAGCTCAAATCGCTCCAGGAGTCCTGCCAACAATTGGCTTTGAGATGGAGGCAACAGGTTCCAGTCTCGAGAGTTGTCGGACCCCCCAAAGCCCCACATCTTTCCATTCTGACTCATGGGCTGACTTCACTGGGCTGGAGTAGGAACAATGTTCCGGCAGCCTTTCTTCCGGCCCCATCTCTGGAACTGGATCAGCTTGGCAATTTTTCCAGGAATCCATTTCCTTGGGCTGAGTGCCTAGCCTTCGCCTCTCCTCTGCAGCTTCAATGGTTCACACAAATTCTTCAGAAGGAGGATACCAGGTCCCAATCAGTTGTCCGGTATCTGTTCCCACCGCTCCTTCTGTGATCTCCTCCTTCTCCTCCATCTTTGCTGAGTCTTTGCACCGCCTGAACTTTAGGTTGGTACAGGAGCTCAGCACTCTGGGCAGTCCCCTTTCGGGGTGCTGGTAACTATTTAGAGATTCGAGATAATGTTAGCATTCAAGAAAAACGTGACTCCAACAGATAACTCCAAACCAGACATATTCTCAAAGTTCCCTTTTATTAGAGTAGTAAACTAGCACATCTGGGAAATCCCAAATCTGAAAGTTTCGGGTTTCCCTCCAATAAGTAAAATATTACAAATCAGCCCCTGCTCTGATCATTCCATCACATGCCCCAATCATCACTCGTCCCAACTTGAGACGTCCCCTCAACTACTCAGCCAGGTGCAGGAAAAACATGACCTTGACTCAGGGGTGGGATTCAAATTTTTAAACACTGGTTCTGTGGGCGTGGTTTAATTTGTGAATGTGGCTTTGTGGTCATGTGACTGGGTGGTGTGGCTTGGTGGTCATGAGACTGGGTGGCCATGGCCATGTGACTGGCAAACCAAATACAAGTGGCCCTCACTTAATGGCTGGTTGCTTAGGAAGTGTTCTAATTTATGACTGACCTCCCCAGAGCTACTTGACCTGTTTTTGGAGTTTTGACAGCCATGCAGACACCCACACCCACAAACACACCCACACCCACTCCCTTCTAACCCTGCTATTCTATCTCCTGCTGGAGCAGAGGTTGGACTAGAAGATGACTTCCGAGATCCCTTCCAGGCCAGCCCTAGATTGCTGTCCTATTTCAAAGAGTCTTCTGAAGCCAGGGTTTGTGTTTTTCCTTCCTTTCCTTTTTTCTCTCTCCCTCCCTCTCTCCTTCCATGTATCTACCTATCCACCTATATATTTCATTCATTTTCTCCTCCTTCTCTTGCTTTCTTTTTTCTTTCTCTTTTATTTTGTCCCTTCCTACCATCCCCCCTCTTTCTTTGTCTATTCCTTTTCGTCCTTTCTCTACCCCTTTTTCTTTCTTTCACTTTTTTCTTTTCTTGTCTTTTCCTTCTCTCTTTCCCTCTTTCTCTTTCTTTCCCTTTCTGTTTTTTTCTTTCTCTCCCTCTCTCTTTCCTTCTCTCTCTTTCTTTCTCTTTCCCTCTCTTCCTCTCTTCCCCTTTCTTTCTCTCTTCCTCTCTTTCTTTCTCTCTTTCCCTCTCTCTTCCTCTCTCTTTTCCTTCCTTCTCTTTCTCTATCTTTCTCTCTCCCCCGCTTTCCCTCTCTCCCCCTCTCTTTCCTCTCTCTCTTCTCTCTTCCCCTCTCTTTTCCTTCTTCTCTCTTTCCCTATCTTCTTCTGTCTTTCTTCCTCTTTCTCTCTTCCCCTCTCTTTTTCTCCTCTCTCTTCCTCCCTCTCTCCCTCCTTCTTTCTCTTTCTCTCTCTTTCTCCCTCTCTTTCTCTCTCTCTTTCTCTCTCTCCCTCTCTTTCTCCCTTCCCTTCTTCCTTCCCTCTCTCCTTCTAAAGCTAGGAGACCCACCCGAAACACACCACAAAGTGTATATACACAATAAAGTGAATATTTAATATTGCATGTATTAACAGCAGCAAGGATTGTAGTTGCTCAGCATTAGAAAAAAATAAAGAAGTACCACTAGACAAAGAGATATTTAAGAAGATATTGGACTGTGCAGAAATGGGCAGACTTAGTGGTGGGATTCAAATGTTTTTACTACCAGTTCTGTGGGCATGACTAGGGGAACTGGCTAGGGGTGAGGCCATTTGACTAGGTGGGCATGGCCTTTTTTGCTTTTTGCAGCACCTCTACCCCATTTTTTTGGGGCCTTCTGGGCCTCAGGAAGTCTCCTGGGGGGCGTTTTTGCTCCCAGAAGGCTTTCCTAGGGCTCAGGAAGGAAAAAAACAGAGCGTGGGGGGGCACATCTCCCCACGTTTCATTTTGGGGCCTCCCTGGGATGCAGGAAGGCAAAAAATGGAGGGGTTTGGGGTTTTTTTTGCCTTCCTGGGCCTCAGGGAAGCCTCCAGGGCAAAGCAGTAAGTAAGCAAGGGGAATCCCGGCACAGCTGATCATAGGAACAGCTGATTGTCAGGAGGGGGGGGGAAAGGAAATACCTTAAGAAGTGACTGGATGGTCTAGTGTCAGGCAGGTGCGGTGAGTGAGCATTGGATGGGTGAGGAAAGCGAGCAAGCGGTGACCGGGCAAGCGGGTCGGGGGCATGGCCAGGCAGAATTTACTACTGGTTCTGCAACCCATGCCAAATCCTTGCTACTGGTTTGCCCGAAGTGGTGTGAACCAGCTGAATACCACCACTGGACAGACTTACATTGAAGATCAAACAGAAAAAAGATATAGAATACTACAAAACATGGAATTTATTTTATCAATGGCTGGAAAAAGGGGGTAAAGATTAGGAATATAATTTGTATTGTTAAGCAACTCAAATAACCCAGACAACAATGTTTATTAAACACTAATTAAATGTAATAGTAGAAAATTAATAAAACTTAAATTTAAAAAATATGCACAGTTAGAACTTATTAAAAAATACATTCTGTCTCTGTCTCAATCCAAATATTCCCAATATGTGTATTTCTGGCTAGTAAAATAAGCTCAGTTTTTCCACCCATTTATGCACATGAAGTAGTTTTAGTCAATAAAATAAATATACAAAAGGAAAGGAATAAAAAAAAATACTTACTGTTTTCTCTGTTTTCTTTTGGTAATAAGGCAGACTTTCTAGGTGTTAGCCTTCCAGCAGCTCAATTTCTAAATGAATGGTGTTGGAAGAGCAGGAAAGAATTATCTCTGAAGAAGCAATATTTTATTCTTGTTGAATAAAATAAATACTGTAAATGACATATTAATAGTATGATAGATACCTCCTTACAAAGTCTATGCAAGCAACTTTTCTCTTCGATGAGAGAATTACAAGCCATGTGAATTTTGCATTTCTCTGTCTCTCTGTCTCTCTCCCCCCACCTCTAATCTTCTCAATTTCCATTGCTTTTTGGAAGAAAAGCTGACTTTTTCCCACATGTTAAGCCTTCCTAAAATATGTTGAGCAACATTACACTTAGCAGTTTCTGTTTCTTCTTGGAAACTGGGAGTGACTCTTTTGCACAATTTTGGCAGACAGATGGTGGGCATTGAATTTCAAAGTATCTTACACTTTCTCTGCCTGCATTTTTTCAGATGCTTTCCTGTCCAAACCTCCCAAATGTTGACACATTTTAAGCCCATCCCCTTTGCAAATTTTATATTTATTGTATAAAACTTCAATTTGTGGCAAAGATGTCTGCCCAAAGTATCTTCTTTCAATGAGATCCATGAAAACATAGTATAAATCTATCTAATAAAATAAGTTACTGGAGAGGAAGGAGAAAACTTGATAATGACAACAATCAGTTACTATATTTTTGTGACTACAATTCTCAGGACTCCTTGGGGAAATTAGTTTATTAGTCAAAGACATTGTATAGTAAGAAGCTTATGGTTTGCTCTTATAAAGAGGTTTCATAAATATTGGCAAAGTGCCAAGCCATGTATAGAATATATATATTTTAGGCAACATCCTTATTCTGTTTTAGTTTAAGCTCATGTCATGTGTGCAACGAAGACTTTAAAAAAATTCCTTAGGTTATAGGATATCTTCCAAGACACTAGAAGTCCAACTTCTGCTACCCTGCCATGTTGTCTCTATTGTCAGTCCCCTTTATTTTTATAGGCAGCCAAAACAGATAATTATAAACCAGCAATGGCTAAGACCACATGCCAAATAGCTTACTGTACGCAGTCTGCCCTATACTTACAGTTTAAAGTGCTCTGAAGATTTTATATAATTTAATTAACTTTTTCCAGAACTTCAAATTCTTTGATGATCCCTCATTTTAGATATTTTGAGAAAAACATAGTCCTAGACATAGTCTGCATGAAATAAACTCTTTCCATTATGTTTCCCTAATGGTATTTATTAATGCATCAATTTTCCATTAACATTGGTGGCCAAACTATCATGCCAGTGCTTTTACAAAACATCTCATTGTGCATATATCCCTGTTTGTCTCCTCTTACAGATGCCTATGGTGGCAAGTTGGCAACATGTCTTCTGTTATTTATGCATCATTATCAGCCCTTGTTTTCCAACTTCATTGACAGGCTGAAAGCCATTTTCATTGTACACCTTTCCACTTTACACCTTTGAATTTTTTTGGAGCATTGTTTTGCTTATTTGGAGGTCAGATGGTATCAATTCAATATCTAATATTCATCTGTTGAATGCAATATGGCCAACCCATTGTTATTTAGTTGGAATCTCTGTTTTGAAGTAAAAAGTGCAAGTCCCTGATTACCAATTAATTCTTTTTTTTTAGTTTCAGTTGTTTGTTTTGTATTTTGTTTCTTTGTATATTATTAGTATTCAAGTTGGACATTTAAATAAGTGCCTTGAATAAATAATAATGTTTCATAAGGTAATCTAGCTTATTATGTCAAATACTACCTGTTGGCATTTTTATGTTATATTTTTATGTTATATTAAACATACTTTTTTGTGTATCTTTCAACTTCTGTACTACTTTTGCATTCATGTCTAATTGTCACAACCATTCATCAGTACTGGTAGTAAATTATTTCTTCTTTAAAAAGTTTGGCATGTTTTATTGAATACAGTATGAATTTATCCAAATATTCTCCAACCTACTTAAATTTGATTTGGATTTTCTTCTAGGTAATCTTTTGCCTGAGGTAGATGTAGCTGTTGACTTTCTTCAGTTCCTGATTTTCAGATTATTGGGGGGGCGGGGAAATGGAATCAATTACTAAATATGCCTTCTTAAACTTCTTTTTCAAGGCTAGTAACATCATTAAATTCAGTCATCTTTAAAGGTCTTCTCTATTGTAGGAGAAAGAGACAATATTGTCACCAATAAAGCATAGGTGATTGAAGTAGTCAGCACTGATATTTATTTCTACCTTGGACCACTTCACCTTTTTGAATGTCTACAATACAATACACAATCTGTAGTACAAGTACAACAACAAAAATGTATGTCTTTGTTTCTTTCAGGATTAAATATTTTTAGGAGTCCAAGCTGATATGTTGTACAATTAATGTTATTTATAAAGATTTCTAATTAAAAAAAATTGAAATGGGTTTAAAACATCACAAACTAAACCCAGGAGCAATAATAGCAAACAGGTTTGTAATAAATAGTGCTGCCAGGGAAAAAGATGATGATGAAGGACCGCTCCTCATGGGTTGAATAGCCCTATGCCCTTGTCTTGCTTCTCTGTTTCTCCCCTCAAGGCAGCGTCTCTTGAGATCTCTGTAGAACCACTTGTGAAACAACGTTTCACTGTGTAAACAGTCTCAGCTGCTCTGCTATCATCTTGCAATGTTACAGTTTTTGCCCGGGACTGAGCATTATCCCCCACCCCTTCCTAGTCGCCTCTCCAGCTGTTTCTGTTCTATCAGTAATCGGCTATTCAAATATATCATTGTGAAGTCCCTCTCTTCCATAGACTCTAGGCTAGCCATTAGAATGTCCCATGAAGTGTCTAACAAATTGAGCACCACATACATACACCTTGCATGCCTCAGTAAATGTCATTCCTCTTTCCTCTAATTCTAAGAATTCTTTCTCATGGACTGCAAATGTGCAGACATACTCTCTCGCAGTTTCAGTTGTGCCGTATACAATCTCTTTGTCAGCAACACTTTGCTACTCGCAGTCTAACATACACACTATGTAATACCTCCCAGCACTCTTTGGCAGACTGGAGATCCCTCACATATATCAGCTGACTGCCCTCCAAATGCAGGATGATGCCTTTTCATTCCTTCTCTGGGACCCATCATCCAAGAGCAATGCTACCAGGAGGACTAAGAGCCCCCATGAAGCCAGCAGCAGAATGGGCAGCCGCGGCCAGCATAGTGCATCCCAGCAGCAGCTGGATCAGTAGACAGGGTGGATGGAGACTGGCGTGTGTCGAGAACTTGACCCGTTTCAGCCATAGCCATACAGTAGGATAGAGAGGGCAGGGCCAGTGGTAGCTGCGCTCCCATTCCCATTGGCCCCCATGCTCACCACCTCTTGCACGTCAAAAAAATAAGTCCTCCCCCAAAATAAGCCTGAATGCTTATTTTCAAGCCCAAAAGAAAATAAGACTGGGAATAAACAGTAGGAATAAACAGTATTTGACACTGAAAGAACAGTCTTCTCCAAGACCTAAATATTCCTTCTGTACATTTAAAATAATCCAGAAACCTTGATCAAGAAGGAAAGTTTTAGTGATATAAAACTGAATGTATTAAAGTAAAATTTTCAGTTTTAGTTCTTAGTCTCCCATAGAATTTGCTTGAAAAATGTAGAAAATCAGGACCCACCTACCCTCCTAAAGAATGAAATATTTTGAGGAATATTAAAAAGGCAGGATAAAGTATTTCCCCTAAAGGAGAAATGAAACAAAAATATTTTTTTAAGGGAGGCAGAAACCAGCCCCAGTTTCCCTGCCCCAAGCAGCAACTGAGGAGGCCAGCTTTTAGAAATGAAGGTTTGATAATCCATTCAGAAAGACTGGGCCAAACAGAAACTCCAGATAAGCAGTTGACAAGATTAACTCAAACACCTAGGACAATGGTGGTGAACCTTTTCAGCACCAAGTGCTGAAACGAAAGCATGCGTGCATGTGCACATGCCCTGGAAATCATGAGAGCAGCTCCCTGGCACACTGCATGGGAGCGCCAGAAACTGGGAACTCAGCTTCCTGCCACATGCATGCATGGTGTCCATCTGGTCTTCCAGTTTCTAACATGCATATGTGTGCAAAGACCAGCTGGCCATCACGCACATGCATGCAGGAGCGCTGTTCTTCCGGTTTCCAGCACTTTCACATGTGGAAAGACCAGCTGGCCAGCATGCATGCACATGCCGGAACCCAAAAGAGCAACGGGTGATGGCTGGCATACCCGGAGAGATGGCTCTGCATGCCACTTCCAGCACGCGTGCCATAGGCTCACCATCACAGACCAAGGATTTGCATTTTCCCTTCTGCCTATAGTCAGCCATGACTCCATAGGAGTGTGACAACAACCATTAGAATGTTAAAGGATAGGAAGCTCAAATAGAAAGCCCAAAGAAAGTATAAAAGCCCACCCACTCTTAACTCCATTTTGTCAGCTGTTGGTGGTTCTGCTTCATCAATAAACCAACTTTCTTTCCAATCAGCCTCCATTTTATTCCCAGCTTGAAACTGGAACTGTATATTTCTTCCAACAAAAACATTTTATTAGTTTGTTGAGAATACACTGAATGCTTCATTCATGTTGATCTCTTGCTTACTTATGTCAGAAAGTAGGCAGAGTTTTTAAAATAATGTACTGGAATTTGTTTGTTTTTTTAATGAGGAGACAGGAGATAACCAGTCTGTCAGCCTTCAAGAATCCTTCTGCTTGTCTTCCAGCTGCCCTAGAAAGTGGGGGGAGATTAATTGGGCTTTGTGGGGGGCTTTGTGCTGGAGGCTTGAGATAGGGAAATTGTAAAAACTTGGGAAAACTTTCTTATTTGCTTATTATGCAGCTGTAGCTTATCTAAGCAGGCCAAGGTCAACTGTCCTGGTGAGCTTGATGTCTGAAACACCACCTGAAGATGCTCCACATGACATTATACACATTTCAGATTGGATAGCCAGTTTGAACTATTGTGGGTGGGAATGTTGCCATAACTTTGTATAGGTGATTTTCATGCCTAATGCACCAGATCTTAAATTCTTTTGATGCTACCACTTTCATTTCCACTAAAAGTCCTTTCTTTTCTTGGATTTTGAATGGAGCCTCACTTGACACAGCCAATCTCTCTGGCCAGTGATTAGCCAACATTTTCTTCTCTAGCTTTTTGGAAGAAATATCTGTTTCAGTTCCAAGCTGGGAGAAAGGTACTGGTGACAAAATGGAGGTTGGAGGCTGATTGGAAAGAGGGTCCATTTATTGATGAACAGGATCACATTTGTGGTTATGATGCAGCTGACCACATGGAGTTGAGAGTGGGGTTTTAAAAATAAATTCTCTTGGGCTTTGTACTTGAGCTTCCTGTTCCTGTGTAAGAACATGTATTCTATTGGCTGTTATCAGATTCTCATTGAGCCATGAAGGGATTATGCAGGGGTCACAGCTGGCTCTATAGGCAAAGTACAAATCCTAGGTGTTCGTCTGAGCTAAGTTTGGTTGACGTTTCTGAGGGTGATGCAATGAAGGGGCATTGGGTAATTCCTATTATGGCTGAGGGATAATCTTACCTTTGTTCAGAGGTTGCTGTGCAAGAAATTTCAAAATATCCTGTCTTGAGTGGATTTCAAGCCTGCAGTATTTGCTTTGCCTATGAATAGAGCTACCTAGACAATTGGTTTCTTTCAATCTCTTAAATTCTGACATCTGCTGAGGGCTATTAAGAAAGGTGAGGCTGCTTTCTGTCTCCAAGAGCACGTTTCTACATTTCACCTTAAGGGAAATATATCTTGCCTTTTTAATATTTCCCAAAATATTTCATTCTTCTAGGAGGGGGAGGACTTCTCTCAAGCTCAAAAGCATCCTTTAGTACCTGTGGAGATTCTCAGTCATCCAGATCATAGTTGTCTCAAAGGGGCTTTTTACTTCAAAAAGCAAAACGTTTTTTCCTTAAAGAAAAAACAGCCCAGTTGCCTTCTGAAGAAAAAAGCACCTTTCAGACATCTTTTAATATGGTACTTTAGGCAAGTGGATGAAAACAAGTCAAAGTGCAAAGAAATATAAATCAATCTAGCAGATAATTTTTAAAAACTGCTTATTAAAGAAAAGGTAAAATCAGAGTAAAGAACAGTATAATTATAAGATGTATTAGGCCAAGCTAGATTTCGTTCCTGAGATAAATAAATAACTGTTTACTCAAGATCGCAGACTGATCAGAAAATCTTGTGCACTGATCTTGGTTGGTTCAGTAAACCAAAAAAATGAGGCAGTAAGTGGAATATTCCAAGAAAGAAAAGCAATGAATTTTTAAAAGGAGAGCAATCAGCTGCTTTCCGCTAGGTCCCTTAGTTCGCTGAGGCTCCTCTTACAGTGGGGTATCCAGCTCAATCCAACGAGGAGGTAATGTGCCCCACCCGCTGCCAACACGCGAGCCTTTCTAGCCACTCAGGTCTAAGAACGAGGCGATGCCACGTAGCGACGCCAGGGATGAAGGCTGGGGGTAGGGAGAAAGCAGCCTATCGGTGGGTCGATCTCCCGCCCTTCAGGTTTGAATTGTCTTTTCGCTGAAGGTAGCTTCGATTTCCAAGTGGACTCAGACCAAATACCTTAAAGTCACGCTCCAAAGTAAACGTTTTTGCAGGAAGAAGATAGTGGCTGGTAGTCAGACCTTGGTTTTCTTATCCAAGGGAACTTGGCTGCGCCCCTCTTCCCGCGGCCTGACTCCTCCCATTGCTAAGCAGCGAAGGGGCTGGGAATTTCCTCTCCACCCGCCCCCCCCCTCCACGTTTGCAGTTTGGGGAAGCCGGGATTGCAGCCTAAATTGCTTTTGAATGTTCTCGTTGCGCTCACTTCTCGCAATAGATATGCCGAGAATGCCGCCGATCCGGAGGCGGCGACACCGCTGCTGCTCGCCCCTGCTCCTCGCCTTGCTAGTTAGTTGCGTAGCGTGCCAGGCTCCGCCAGTGCCGGCTGGGGAGACCCACTGGGATGGAAAAGACGTGTTGATCGAGCGCAAGTACGTGCCGGACAAATGCCCGCGGACCGTTATTTCCGGCGACTTCGTACGTTATCATTACCATGGCACTTTGTCCGACGGCAAGAAATTCGATTCCAGGTAGCCTCGGCTCTTTCCTTCGCCGGCGTGGTGCTGCGGGCGGGGAGGAGGCCAACGCAAATGGGGGCAGATGCGGGACACAACTTGGGTGTCTTGACTCCAAAGGAAACCCCAATTAATGGGCCCGTTTGCCGGAAGATGAACTCAAGCTATCAGTTTCGGGGAAATGCCCATACCTTCGATGCACACTCTCAGTTTCTGGTCTTTGAGATCCCATACAGAAGCTGGCATTGGAAAGCTTTATCAGATGTGGGAAAGTCATTGGTCAGAGTAGGTAAAGCCTTATGGTAGTCACTAATCAGCATAGAGAAAATCGATATGCAAATATCCAAAGCTGATTTGAAAACATCGAGATAATTAGGATATATACAACGAAATTTGAGTAAATTTTTATTAAAAGCAAAGATGGTTCCTCAGACAACAGAATAGTTACCAGGACCTGGAGAAGGGGCAACATTGTAGGTTCACTCCTTGGGAGCAATCAGAGAAAGCCAGGAGCCACCCTTGGAGGGAATGCATACACACCACATCTTAATGATATCAGCTTATAAAGCCTTTCAATTTATATTAAAAAAATTAAAGACAAATCTGAGGAGAAATGTGTACAAAGTATCACGTCACACCTATTCTTAAATTGTAAATTGGCTGAAAGGAAATAAAATTTTAAGTTATGTCAATGAAATGTAATATTTGAATTTGGAAAGCTAGTAGAAGTGGAGAAGCCATTTTCAATATTATCATTCAGGAAAAGTGCTGCACATTGTAGTGGCAAGTGCTTAAAGCTGGCAGTGGCTGCATCTGCTTGTCTCAAACTGCATTTTTTCAAATGGCAACTGGACTTCCTTGATTTTTCTTAAAGATGTTTCATTGGCATCCAAGAAGTTTCTTCAATTCAGACTAACTGGTGGGAAATGGAAGGATTTATGCTCTTTGCAGTCAGCCAATTGTTAACACTGAGGGTAGTTGAACCACCTGGCAGGTAACCTGCGCTCTCCAAATAAATCATTCCATTTCTCAACAGGTACTTGAACTGAAGAACTTCTTGAATGAGAAGTGAAATGTCTTTAAGAAAAATCAAAGCAAAAAGCATTTTTGTTTATTAATCCAGATGACTGACAATTTCTATAGACATGCTACAGCTATTTCCTCCAGGGAAAATGATGGAATTTTGGGAAACCACTTGCTTCAGTTGAATTTTGGATGTGAGCATGTGATCTAAACTTCTTTTTGGAATGAATCTAATTTCATTGATTGTGTTCCATTGGTATTCTGAAGGGGAGTGATTTATCTTTATAATTTATATGAGCCACAATGTTTGTTGGATGTTGTAAACATCAGATTATGTGATTGTTATTATGAGGCTGTTCATTGGAATCTATGAGATATGTAAGAAATGTTTAATAGGGTCTTCACTATTTTACAGTCAAAAAGAACAAAAGCCACAGAGGAAACAAAGAATCTGCATGGGATTTAGAGGAAACCCAGTGACACTCTTGGATGTAAAAATAATGCTGGAAATAATACTATGTTTTGTAATGTATCACTTTATAAAGCCTTTCAGTTTATATTAAAAAAAAATTAAATGCAAATATGAGAAGAAATGTTTACAAAATATCATGTCACACCTATTCTTAAATTGTTAATTGGCTAAAAGGAAATAAAAATATAAGCTAGGTCAGTGAAATGTAATATTTGAATGTTTATTTAACCGACCTAACAATTCACTCTCTTCTAGCTATGACAGGGGCTCTACATTCAATGTTTTTGTGGGGAAAAATCAGCTTATTGCTGGGATGGAGAAGGCTCTGCTTGGCATGTGTGTAAATGAAAGGCGATTTGTAAGGATTCCATCCCATCTTGGATATGGAAATGACGGAATTTGTAAGTACAGTTTTCTGTACTTTTTGATGCCTAAATAAAATGATCCAGGACAGATTTATTAAGCTATAGTTAATGTGAGGCTTTAAACATTAATTTAACTTATGTATTATGGATTCATTGTTGACCAGTTAATCTTGTATTGTAGCTTTGAATTATGACAACATATTTATTTCCCCAACTGAGTATTGATAATTTCTAAGGTACTAAAGACATATGTAGGTCAAAGATTGAATCAATGATTCTATCCATTTTTCTTATGATTAAAAACAAACATATAATATTTAAATAGCCTAGGCAGTCTTGTTAATGTTGATGATGCTATCATGCGTTAATTGATTTAATTTTATGAAAGAAAATATTTAAGTCCTCATTGTTCAAGATTTTCTCTCCTTCATTTTCTTTCTAAGATCATTAAAAGGACTTGGTGAGTATCTTGATAATCTCTTTAGGAACAAAAGGAAGTAGTTTTGCTGTATTTGTGCAAATAATGCACAATATTTCTTAATGTTCTACTATTCTTTAATGCAAAAATAGATTGCACCATGATTAATGAAGTATAGCCTTCACCTACTTGCCAGCATTGGAAACGGAATTCTGAGTTGCAAACTGAAGAGACCAGTTTCTGAAAATTATAATACAGTAAGACTTAGCAGCAATAGCAGTATTCGCTGCCATGATAGCAGGCCAAAACAGTCACTATGCATTTGTGTTTAAACATTACACTTATTTTCTTAGTTGAGGTAGACTTTTTTGGGAATTAAAATGGGTGATAACACATCTTTATTACTTTGGGCTGCTGATTATACCCTTGTTCCATCTTTTAATCATTTCTCCTGTAACTCACCAGGAGTGCTCACAGGGAACAGGTCAGAAATATAATGTGATTCATCATATCATTCATCATACCTCCTTAATGTAAGGCATGTGTGCAATGCATCTAAAAAAAAGTGGGTCTTCAATCAGATAGTCATAGTCATATGACTTTTTGAAAATTCTTTCTGTAATGCCCCTATAATTCATTGCATTAAAACTTGTCTTGGAAGGCGGGGCTGGCGTCATGGTGGTACGAAGTACGATCTTGAAGCTCTAAGATCGCCATCGATATCTTCGTTGCTGGACAGTCCTTTTGGACCTAAACCATCCCAAAGAGATGGTGAAAGTAAAGAGCACATCCTGCCGATCCCAGGGACACTGCAAAGTCCCTGGTAGATCCAGGAGAAGCTCTTTTTGCCGGCAGCAAGGAGGCAGCCATCAAAGCTGTTGAAGCTGGGACAGTCCGAATGGAAAAGAACGAAAAGAGAAAGTGTGTCAGTTTGGTGAGAGGATTTTTTAACTTTATGATTTGAGAGAACACCCTAAGAAAAAGAAAGAAATTGTAAAATTGAAGACAGAAGTGGTTAAGTGGCAATTTTAAACAGGAAGTCAAAATTAGTGATTTTTTTATTGCTGGGTTGTTTATGTATGCTTTTTTACTTTGAAACTGGACTGTTTTTTTTAATTTTATTTTTTCTCTTTTTCCTTTTTCTCTTTTGCCTTTATAATACTTTGTTAGAGATTCCTGTTTAGTTTTTTCTCATAAGCTTTTTTTAATTAATCTTTTACTATTTAAAATACTTTTAACTTATTTGTTTTGGAAAAGGAGGGGGGAAGTAGTAGAGGAAAATTTGTAACACTGCCACTCAGAAGCTTGGCAACATTATTTTTTTCACTTTCTGAGACCAGACAAAGCTGAGAAAGAACTGAGGCTTTTCTTCAAGGACTGAGCCTGTTTGATGAGATAGAGGGAAGAGCATTGGAGAGTGTTATTACGGGTGCTCTTCTGGGTTTCTATCAGTGGCTGGAGTCTGGTGTTGAAAGTTTGGAATTTACAGAAAGAAGATTACAAGACCCTAGAGAAGAGAGTTATAAAATTGTTTGGAACTTAACAAGAAGCCTTGCATATTATATAGGCACAGTGTTTTTTTTTCTTTTTCTTTTACTAATAGAAAGCTTGTTGAGGTAATTCCCCGTTAGGAGAATGAGCGCATACAGGGAGACCTATTTGAGAGTAATGTTTGAATAATACACACACACAGCACACAGATACACTGTACAGTAAATGTGGGTTTTTACTTCCAATAAAGGTTTTAAGCAAAGTTCAAGATAAGCAGTCCAAAAATCATTCACAGGTAAGATCAGTCAGTTTTTAGTCCAGGGATAATCCAATAACGAAGTCCAGTGTCAAAAACAGTTCAGTATCAGACTTACATCAAATCCAGAAATAGCAGTCAATTAGGAAAAATGGAGGAACGGCAATACTTTCCAACAGAAGGAAACAGGGATTCACTCTCTTCTCAGACTAAGACTAAGACAAGCCAGGTTTCTGGCTCCACCTTATGGCCAATTGCAAAACCACACCCAATTGCAGTTTTTGCAATCTCTTAAAATCATAGTACTAAAATGTCTATCCTGGCTTATATATTTCTAACCTAAATACCTGTTAGGTGACATATTCCTAACATTCTCCCCTTTTGGGTAAGATAATATATACAACCTTACATTTTAAGTCCATAATCCTCGCAGCAAGCTTTATGCTTTATAGAGCCTTGGGCGTTTGTAAAATGATCTGCTATATTGTTTTCTGACATACAGTATTCTAACTTAATCATTTTACTTTGCACACATTGTCTCACATTTAAATATCTTAAATCTGTGTGTTTCGTTCTTGTCTTAACAGCAATATTTGAAGCCATCTGTATTGCTGATTGGTTATCTTCATAAACAACAATAGAATCTGTTACATCAATTCCCATATCAATCAATAATTGTTTATATAAAACTAAATCTGTACATCGTAAAGACAAACATGAGAATTCAGCCTCCATTGTTGACAAACTTAGATGTTTCTATCTAATAGATCTCCATCCAATCAATGCCTTTCCCAATAATACTACAGTACCCGATGTAGATTTTTGTGTATTTATGTCTGTAGCAAAACTTGCATCAGCATATGCAGTTAAAATCAGTTCATCTTTAGGCTCCAAATACAATGCATAATGCATTGTTTGTTTTTAGATATCTTAACACACGTTTAGCAGCTTGCCAGTGCCTTTCAGTTGGCTCAGCATTAAATCTCGCTAATTGATTAACACTGTATGCAATATCTGGCCTTCACCAATTACTGAGATAAGATAAACTACCAATCAAGGACTGATCAAAAATAGGACTTTGTACATCACTATGGCTAAACTCCTGGCTCATTGGTGTTTTAGCTGGTTTACAAAGTTCCATTTTAAAACTTTTTAGTAATTGGTTAATTTTATCTGCCTGTGAGATCTTGTATCCTCCTCTAGTTCTATCTATCTTTAAACCAAGATATTGTTTTATTCTCCTGTTTTATCTTAAATTTCTTTTCCAATAGTGAAGTTATCTCAGTAGCTTCTTGTTCAGTTTTGGTGATTAATGCTATGTCATCAGTAAATAATAGCAACAATGAAATTACACCATTACTTTCTCTTTTAAATAAACATGGATCAGCCATGACAGCTACAAAACCTATCTTAGTTAATTTTTTTAACTATACATTGGTTCCACTCATATCCTGATTGCTTTAAGCCATAAAGACTCTTTTTCAATCTCCAGCAATCATTATTATCAGTATTACAATTTTTGAGACCTAAAGGTTTCTTTAAATATAGTGTGTTGCAACGGTGCATGCAGATAAGCTGTCTCTACATCCAAATGATTTATAATGTATTTCTCCTTAGCTGCCCACACTAATGCTGCCCTTAATGTAGTAGCCTTCAGACTAGGTGCAAACACCTCATCATAGTCATTTGCTGTCTGATTGAACCCTTGTGCTACTAACCTGGCTTTATGGGTAACAGTCCCATCTATACCTGTCTTTAGCTTATAAATCCATTTACATCCTATGGCATGTTTACCTGATGGTAACTTAACGTTTTCATATACCTCCAGTCTTTTTAATGATTCCAGTTCCTTATCCATTGCTTTCTGCCAAGCAGCCTGATCCTTAACAGGATACAGTTTTAGTTCACTATATTTACTTGGAACTGTATTCAACACTGCATACAACACTAGCTTGATATCTATCAGGTGGTCGTGTTACTTGGGTTGAACGTCTTGGTAATACAGGCCTAACTGGTGGACTTTCCTATGCCACCTGCTCCTGTTCTTTTACCTCCTCCTGTGCCTGTTCTCCTACTTCTTCCTGTTCTTCCTCTTTAATGGCTATTTGTGGTTTACTGATTTTATCCTTCGGGACTATTTGGGAATCAATAATAATATCATTGCTGGATTCCTGTTCCAGTTTATCCTACCCAACGTGCTCAAGAAATTTTGCATTAGCACTACAATAAACACGAGCTGTTCCTTGATCCCAGAATCTAAATGATCTATGGTTGGCCTCGTAACCTACAAAAAATAACTTCTTAGCTCTATGTTGCCCTTTCAGTCTTACTTGTGAGGGAATATTCACCCATGCTAGAGCTCCAAATGTGTGTAGGTAACTTAAATTTGGTTTTCTGCCATGCCAACGAGTGAATGACAATTCTCCAGTTGTTGTATTTACTACATTGTTTAAAATATGGTTACTACACATTATGGCTTCACCCCACAGTGTTTCAGGTAAACCTGAATCAGATAACAGTGTGAGCCATGGCTTGTAATGTTTGCCCTCTTCATTCTACAAATGAGTTATGTTGCGGTCTGTGAGGTGCAGAACGTTTATGCTCAACACCAGCTAATTTCAGCATACTTTGGACTCTTTTGTTAATAAATTCAGTCCCATTATCAGTAACTAAAGTAATTACTTTACTTCTCGTTTTTCTCTCAGCAAACCTTAGCCAGTTAAAGAAATGTTGGAATGTTTCTGTTTTGTTTTTCATAAAATAGCAGAAACCATATTGTGAGTAATGGTCCATAATACTCAAAATATAGCAGGTACCTCCCAAACTTGGTTTCTTAGGACCAATTATGTCAGCAAACACAACCTCTAAAGGTTCTTTGATCTTAAACCCATTTAGTCTGTTTGCTGGAGTAACCTTACTCTTTTCTTGACTACAAGCATTACAGTTTAAACACTTGCTACAGGGTTTCAATTTTACTCCCTCTGACAATTCAACTGTTTGTTTGAGCATTTTGAAGTTAATGTGCCCTAGACGTCTATGTAATAATACATTCATCATGTGGCTTAACATTGTTATAAACTGAGTTAGCCATCTTCAACTGGTCATCATGTATCACACATAAATCATTCTTTAAAGTAGCAGTAATACTTTTACCTTCTTTCTTTATTATACAGTTATCTCCCCTAAAGGTTACTACATAACCAATATTAACTAAAGCCCTTACTGATAGCAAATTAAATTTTAGTTTAGGCACATATAACATAGTTAAATGTTCGTTTATACAAGAACAATATGCAGTACCTTCACCTGATGCTTTAATCGACCATCCATTTGCCAATGATATATGTTGTTTACTTGTGGACATCTTTACAAACCTTTTTCTATCTTTAGTAATGCATTGCGATGCTCCACTATCAACAACCCACAAATCATGGTTTACAGTTGAATTGCTAGACATAGCTAAACTAACATTCTTTTTGGCCTTCTGGTGTTTCTTCTTGTGGTTGTTCCTTCCTCAGTTGGTCCCTATCCAACTGTCTTCTTGCTTCTTCCAGCAATCTTCCAGTTATGTCAGTCAATGTCAGTTTATCTCTGGGCAGGACTTCCAGTGAAGATACATAATCATCATAACTTTCATCCAATGAAGAAAGAATGACGTAAACTTGATGCAGCTCTGAAAAAATTAGTTCCTTTTCATGTAGCTCTTGAAAGGATCTTTTCATGAAGTTTAAATGAGCTAACATATCTCCACCTTTCAGAAGACGTGCTCTAAACAGTATACATGTAAGATGTATGTGTGCACCTACACTGTCACAAACATAAATCCTCTTCAAATTCTCCCAACACTTAGCAGCATACTCTTCTCCATGAATATGGACTAGCTGCTGGTCGCTCAGTGTTAGTCCAATTATACAAAGAGCTCGTTCATTGTTCTGTTTAAAGTCAGCAAGCTTCTTGGCATCATCCTCATTTTCTGGATCCCAAGCATTCACATTCAACAACATTCAACAAATGATGATGAAGTATGAGGAGAGACTCCAAAAAATTGAAGAAGAAGATAAACAAAGAGATAAGAAGATTGGAGATATTGATGGCAGATTAAGCATGGTCAAACAAGATAAGAGTGGGATGCTGGGATGGGAGATTGACAGATCAGAATTTTATCGTAGATTCCAAAATATGGAGGAAGAAAAGGGACGATGATGATGGAGGAATCTTGATGGTGGAGATAGTGGACAATAGTATGAAAACACTCCTGATAGCAATCTATGCTCCAAGTGATGATCAAGAGGAATTTTTTAGAAAATTACATATGAAAATAGTTGAACTGGATTGTATTGGTGTTTGTATGAGGGGAGATTAAAATGGAATGATAGATGATAAATTGGACTATACAACACAGAGGGCGGCAAGGCAAGGTAGAAAGACCCTCCCTAAATCCTTTTTTTAAAATGATAGATGAAATAGACTTGGAGGATGCATGGAGAGAAAGAAAGGCTAAGACCAAACAATACACTTTTTACTAAAATGGTCATGGTCTGGAATGGATATGATATGGATGTCAATAGAATTGATTTCTAATCTATAAGAAGTTGACATAGAAACAAGTATCTGGGCAGATTGTAGTCTAATGACAATTAAATGGAGAAGACAAAGAGGAAGATCCGGATGGACTTTGAACAATGCTATATTAAAGGAGGAAGACTTTGCCCTTCTGGTTTGACAGGCTTCGGAGGCAGCAGGAATTCGCGTTTGTGCGCGATTCCTGCTGCGCTCGCTGCTGGAGTGCCTTCAATCCAATTGGATTAGGAGGCTATAGTTATTCTGTAGGGATAGCTGAAGAGAGGGGGGATCCGGGCAGGGGTCGGGGGATATCGCACCCCCCCTTCCCAGCCGGCTTAACTCCCTTTTCCAAAGGTGGTGGAGCGACGGTCAGCAATGGCCGTCACAAAGAACCTCTCAACCGGACAAGTTATGTGCTGGAGGAAGTGAAGACAGAGAAAGCTTTTGGCTGAACCGGGACGACAATTAACATCTGAATACCCTGGAACTTTGGTTTTTAAGTGATATATTGTTTCCCAGAGGATCGTTAAGCTGCAGTGGAAAGTAAAGGGAAAGTTTTTCTCTCCTCACTTTCCTTCCCACGAGACAGCAGATGGAAATCGGAAATACCGCTTTGGCAGCAGAAGGTACTAACTTTCAAAATTGAAGCCAAGGGGACATTAGATTTCTAAACACTGATATTTAAAAAATTAAATCTTTTTGCTTTAAGTGGGAAGGAAGAGGTAAATGATTTATACTAACATTTGTTGAAGGAGACTGCTTGGAGTTTTATAAGATTAGAGATTAAATCACAATAAAACTTCAAAAAAATGCTATGAATTGTGCAATTGAATTTTTGCCCCAGGAAGAGAAAGTAGAAGAAAGTGAAACAGACTGTGCTGATTGTGCTGATTTTGATTGCTTGATGACTTTGGGACCTTAACTATCTTTTGAAAGACTAAGAAAACATTTGGATTGTCTAAAAAAAAATTCTTTCACAATGGTATCTGTTGAAGAACTGAAAATGCAATTTGAAAGATTAAGAGAAGAGGAAGAGGAAGGCAAGGGCTCTTTTGGATCTACCCTTTGCTTTTTAGAAATGGCAATTTCTGCTTACCAGGAAATGCAACAAGAAAAAGGCTGCGATGATGAAGAAGAAGCCATCTTTAATGGACATATGATTTTAAAAAAGGGTAAAAGAGAAGAAAATGAAGAATTTAAGTTCTAAAAAAACAATCAAGAAAGGGAAAAGTAAGGTGAAAAATTGATATAATGATAGAAAGCAACAGAGAGGGGAGACTAAAAAGTTGGAGATTGGGGGTAAAAGGTTAGATTTGACAAGGAAGGAAGGGATAAAGCGAAGGGAAGTTATAAAGGCTTAAAACAAGATGTTAATAAACAATTTTTTTTCAGAGATAAAGGGTAAAACATAATCTAAAAGAGATTCTGCAAAAGTACACAAGATTGTATTTTAGTATTTGTATTTGAAATATGTGTTAATAGAATATTGTAGGGATTGTGTAATTAATGTTTAATTAACTAATTTGTTATGGAACACTATTTTTAATATACTATAAGATTATTATGTTTTATATTTTAAAATGTTATGTAGAATGTACTAAGCAGAATCAGAATAGAAACTATGTATTATTTTAAGTGTTAAATTTGGGGGGAAAATAGAAAGGTGTCATACTTCAACCAGTCACTACAGGAAAAAGTTTGTGTTAAAGAGAAAAATAAATGGATAATTGAAAAAGAACAGACAAAAGATACAAGTGTAATGATTTAAATTGAGATTAAATAAATAAAATAGAATTAAGAGAGTGAAAAGAGGGGAGAAGATATATGCAAAATATAAAATTTTAAATAAGATATGAAATAGTATATAAGCTGAGCATGAATTTGATTTACGTCTTTACAAAAAGTTATAACCTGGGGTTATGCCGCTTTCTAAAAAGAAGTTTTATGTTTTTATGTTATGTGTTTTGTTAGTCTATGTTTGTTTATTGAGGAGTAATGATGTTGGATAAGAACATATGAAATAGTAATATGAAATATAGTAATATGAAATATATGAAAGTATAAGTTTAATGAATAAAATTGAACAGAAATAAAGGAAGAAACAGTAAGAAGATGGAAAACAGTAATAAGATATGAAGTTGAATATATAAGATGCATATTAAATTGTATGTGGAAACGTGATAATTTAGAACTATATTGTACTTAAATGAGATGTCTTATTTGTTTTGTTAAGTAGTTGTTAGAAAAGATGTTTTATGTTCTTATGTCTTATGTTTTGTTTGTGTACTCTCTTTGAAAATTAATACAATTTGTTTAAAAAAAAAGGAGGAAGACTTTGTACAGAAAATGGAGAAAGAATTGTTTTGTTTTCAAAGAAAATAAAAAAGATACATCAATGCAGAACCTATGGGACACAATGAAGGCTTATAATAGACTATACAAGGAAAAGAAAGATTATGAAAAGACAAGCCTCTAAGGCATTAGAGGATGCGTATAAAAGACTTGAAAAAGAGTTACAGAAACTGCACAGAAAAAGGACATTAAGTTAAAACTGGATACAATTAAATGTAAAATGGGATTAATAGAAAAAGAAGAACTAGCACAAAAAATTAGGGGTGCGAAGCAGAACTATTTCGAAGATGCAAACAAACCAGGTGGTTTGTTAGATAGTTAGCATATAAATTGAGAAAGGAGAGAGAATCAAGAAAAATATCACAATTAATAGATAAGCAAGGCCAAGCTATTATGGAAGTAAAGAGAAGAAAAAAATACGAGACTACTATGAGAAATTGTATGAACAAAAGAATATAGATGACGAAAGAGTTAAACAATACCTGCAGAATGCCAATCTACCCCAGATACCTAAAGAGATTGAAACAATGTTAGAAAGCAATATAACGATGATGGAGTTAACTGAAGCACTTAAGAAACAAAATAATGGAAAAGCACCAGGTCCGAATGGACTTCCAGTGGAATTTTACAAGACATTACAAGAATCGTTGAATCTCCCATTGTTAGAAGTTATGAATGAAGTTACGTCAAAGAAGAGGATACCCAAATCGTGATCAGAAGCATATATTACACTTGTCCCAAAGGAGGACGCTGACCCACAACAAGTTAAGAACTATAGACCTATTTTCCTGTTAAACTCAGGCTATAAAATCTTAGCTTCAATATTGACAGAAAGACTTAAAAGATATTTGAACAATTTTATTCATCCTGATCAAAATGGGTTTCTGCCAAAGAGACAAATTAAAGATAATATGAGAATAATTTTGGACACTTTGGAATACTGTGTGGCACATCCTGAAAAACAAATGGATTTGATATTCTTATATGCAAAGAAAGCCTTCGACAATGTGAACTGGCGATTCATGTTATTACAGCTGGAGCAGATGGGCTTTGGTAAGAAATTTATTCAAGCCATAGAAGCTATATATCATAAACAAACAGCAAAGGTAACGATGGAGGGAGAATTGACAGCTTCCATTGATATAAGAAAAGGGACAAGACAAGGCTGCCCACTGTCACCTCTGTTATCTGTGTTAACTTTGGAAGTGTTAAATAGAAACATTAGAGAAGAAAAAGATATAAAAGGGATGAAAATTAAAAAGGAAGAATTTAAACTGCAAGCATTGCAGATGACCTGGTTTTCATTTTAGAGGATCCATTAGAAATAGCATTTAAACTGATAGAAAAGATAGAGGCATTGGAAAAGTAGCTGGTCTGAAAATAAATAAAGATAAAACGAAAATCTTGACAAAGAATATGTTATTAAGACAAAAGGAAGAATTGGCGGATGTTTTGGAAATCCAGGTCACAAATAAGGTTAAGTATTTGGGGATACATTTGACAGCAAGATGTTGCACACTTAAAGAGAATATGTACTAAACTCAAACAACAGATTCCCACAGATCTGGCGAAATGGGAAAATTTACAGTTATCATTAATAGGGAGAATATCAGCAATTAAGATGAATATATTACCTAGAATCTTATATCTGTTTCAAACAATTCCAATTAAGCTAGGGAAAGATTACTTTGAAGATTTAAATAAAATAGTGCTGAAGTATATATGGCAGGGAAAGAAAATGAGAATAAAATTAAAACTATTGCAAGAAGCTAGAATAAGAGGAGGATTTGGCTTGCCTAATTGGGAGTTATACTATCAAGCTACAAACCTGATGTGGGTTAAGGAATGGATAACACTAAGAAATATTAGACTGTTGACATTAGAAGGACATGATTTGTTGTTGCGGTGGCATGCCTTCCTATGGTACAAGGGAATTAAAACACAGGGGGATTTTAGAAGACATTATATGCATGAGGCTTTGTTACTAAACTGGGAGAAGACTAAAAAGCAATGTTATTTGAAAATTCCAGTCTGATTATCGACTATTGAAGCATTTTCTTATCCTATAACATATAAAAGGGAACAAACAGTTAGATAGGGTGAAATATTGAATGAAAAGGGTGAACTTAAATCTATGCAAAAACTAGAAGAACAAGGTATAAAGATGAATTGGTTTTCATATGTGCAAATATGCTCTAGATATGATAAAGATTCCAAAACAGGTTTTTATGATAAATTGACCGAATTAGGTAAGATTTTGACAGGTTCTGATGAAAAGGTGATTAAAAAACTGTATGGATATTTATTAGAAATTAAGCTAGAAGAAGAACAAGTTAAAGAAACAATGATTGCTTGGGGGGAAATTTTTGGATATGGGATTGACTTAGAGAAATGGCAAAAATTGTGGTCTCAAAATTATAAAATGACAATGCCAACAGCATATAAAGAAAACTTGTATAAGATGTTTTACAAGTGGCACTTACCCCCAACAAGAATAGAAAGAATGTTCAAGAATAAATCTGAAAAATGTTGGAAATGTCATCAGATACCTGGCTCATATTACCATATGTGGTGGACGTGCACAGATGCTAAAAGCTATTGGACTAAAATCCACACATGGTTGGAAAAAATGACAAAAAAACATATAGACTTGAAACCAGAGATATTTTTATTGGGAATTTTACCTGAAATATATAGTAAAGACTTGAAATACCTGATTGTAAATGTATTAACAGCGGCTAGGATTATATTTGCAAAAAATTGGAAAAATGAGAAAATACCAATGCAGGAGGAAGTTATTAAGAAAATAATGGAATGTGCTGAAATGAGTAAATTGACATTTGAAATTAGAGAACAAGAAGACAAACAATTTTATAAGATTTGGGATTTATTTTATCAATGGTTAGAAAATAAAATATGGTAATGGAATATGTAGAACTTTACAATATAAGTATATATACACATACATATATATATATGTTTTCTTAAGTTTTCGCGGGTACTTACATGTATGGCATTCAGCTTTGATCGGGTATTTTCCCACGTCATTGTAGTTGTGCTTTTAAAGTTGTAGCAACGTTTCGGAAGAATCTCATCTGCCTTCATCAGGCTTCTGTATAGTGTTCATCTGTGAGTCAGGCTTTTACAGTGGTTTCAGATTTAAATTTGGGGCACAGCAATAGGCTGTAAAAATCTGACTCACAGATGAACACTATATAGAAGCCTGATGATGGCAGATGAGATTCTGCCGAAACGTTGCTACAACTTTAAAAGCACAACTACAATGACATGGGAAAATACCCAACAAAGCCAAATGCCATACATGTAAGTACCTGAAAACTTAAGAATAATATATATATATATATATATATATATATATATATATATATATATGAATATGAATATGAATATGAATATATAATATTCTATTATATATATAATAGAACTATATAGAATATGTAAAGATGTGTTATAATTACGGGATGAACTTAGGATGATAATATGAATTGTTATAAGATAAATCAATTTAAAAATATGGAATATCTTGCATAACATGAATGAATAATAGTATAGTCAAATGATTGATTAACAATGATAATAATGTATTTAGGAATATTTGATTGATAATATGAGAATATATACAAGTAATTGTAAGTGAGAACTATGGAGAGGATGCACAAAACAATTTGTAACCCACTGACACACTGTATATACGTAAGTGGAAGATGGCTTGATGTTTTTATGTTTTGTTTATGTTTGTCTAAAAAATAAAATTTTGTTTTTTTAAAAAACTCTTGTCTAGTCCTTTTTTTTATATGGTTTGAAAAACAGCCTTTCATAATTTTATCTTTGTTGTGACAGGAATTACTTGGAGGACAGTTTGATTTATTTCTTAAATTTGCAGTCAAGAACTTAACCCAAATCTGGAAGGACAGGTAGTCTTCACATTACGACCACAATTGAGTCAAAATTTCTATTGCTAAACAAAAAGTTGTTTACTGAATTTTGTCCCATTTGCAACCTTTCTTGTCACCATTGTTAAGTGAATCTTTGCACTTGTTAAGTTAGTAGTACAGTTGTTAAGCAAATCTGGTTTCCCCATTGACTTTGCATGTCAGAAAGTTGCAAAAAGTGATCACATGTCCCTGGGTAATAAATGCCATTTTGATCATGTGACCGTGGGGATGCTACAATGGTTGTTAGTGTGAAAATGGTCATAAGTCACTTTTTTCAGTGCCATTGTAACTTTGAATACTTACTAAACAAACTGTTGTAAGTTGAGGACTATCTGTATCTTTCAAGTTAGAAGCTTTAGTTTTGTTGAAAATATTGGAAAGAAAAACTATTGCTAAATGTTTTCTTTCTTCATTGCTTTCATGAATGAGACATTGGTGTTATTTTGTTTGTGATCATTTTTAATAGCAGATGCTATGATTTTAATTACATTTAAGCTCTTGAGAATAATGAAGAGAAGAAAGAAGAGAAGAAAATGTAATTTAGTTACATTTTAAGCTCTGTAGCTACATTTTAAGCACTTGATATATAAGCTTTAAGTACTTAAATCAAACATATAAAAATACCGGTAGTACATGTATACTTTTTCCCTGGCCCATTATTAATAAAAAAACGGTAATCAAAAGGCAGGCTTGTACTAAAAAATTTTGGGACTGTAATTCTATAATTTCCCAAAGTTTCATTTGGGAGTATATAGCAGTGTCTTACATTGCTGTGCATTGGCAGGAAAAGCAAAAATAAATTCTATAAAGAATAGCAGCCTACTGCAAAAATGGATTTAAAATAGTTTCTATCTATGAATTATATTTTGTCTTTTCCCATTCTAAAACACTCTATGGTTTGCCTGTTTTAGCATCTTGTAATATGCAACTTTGTAGTCTGTGTAGATTGTGACTGATGTCTTAATATGGTGTTTCTTAAACTTTTTATCTTCTCACTTTAAAAATTTACAGTGAATCCCTAAAGAGATTTTGTTTATATGCATTGTATTTATTGATATTTGCCATACTAAAATTAAAATTGACATTCTTATGATCACTTGATGAGAATTTTAACATTGTATTATTTTTAACATATGCTGGCAAATATTTTGATTAAGCAAACCTTGAGGAACCCGCAGGGGTCTTAGGACCACATTTTAAGAAACAATGTCTTAGTGTAAATTTTGTAAGCTGTATAGATTCTGTTATTGGGTTAATATAACTATACTTAGAATTGATCTCTTGACCTCTTGAAAAAAATATGGTCCAATTCATTGTATTAGCCTAATGGATGGAAATGACATTACTAAAAATGGTATATTTACAAAAATTTATTGTAATTTTTCAGAAATGAAGTATTATGATTTTTCCTTCATCTAAAATATGATAACTAATATATATTGTACATAAATCTGAAAAAAGAGTTCACATTCTCTATTTCTTTGTATTGCTGGTACCTGGATGTTGGATACAATAATCAGAAAAATAGCTTTAAAAAATAGTGGTAGCTGGTGAATAATGTGATTCAATTTGTTTTTAATATCTTTTGCATCCCCAGCCAGTGTAATTCCCGGAAATTCAGTTCTGAATTTTGATGTCCTTCTGGTTGATGTTTGGAATTCTGAAGACCAAGTTGAAATTCAGACTTATTACAAGCCAGAAAATTGTACAAGAACAATTCAGGTGTCTGATTTTGTAAGATACCATTATAATGGAACATTTTTAGATGGAACACTATTTGACTCAAGGTATCAATAAAATATTTCACCTTTTTCATATATTGGGGGAATATAAACATAAATAACTGTTCAGATATGCAATGCAGATCTTAAATGAGCAAAGATACAATATTATTTTTTCTTCTTCCTTATATCCTTTCACTGAATGACTTGAATTAAATGTTAAATCCAACTTTGAAACCATTTGGTTTTGTAAATTTCTACTAGAATAAAGTCTTAATGTTTTAATTTTCAGTGATCTGTTAAATGCTTAACATTTGTACTGCTTGAATAGAAATAAATTATACACCTTATTATATTGATTTATACTGTGCTGATTTTTGCTGTTAATATTTATTCATTATTTAATTTTTAAACAGATTTAGAATAATATCAGTCATTTAAAATGTTGAAATATCGAAAACTCCAAATTACCAAGTTCAGCCTTATTTAGTTTGGTGATACTTGTAAATTTCTCATTTATTCCCCCTGAGGCTTTTTTTTGGTCTCCTTTTTCCATTGTTTGTCTACTATTGGTACTAACAATAACTAAATGCTATAAAGGACTGATAAAAGAAAGAATTTATGAAAAGTTTAGTGCTTTTTATTTGATGGCAGACAGGTACATAAACCTAACACCTGTTTGTAACTCCTGAAACCAAATGCGTGCTTCTAGATTTCACACTGCAGCTATGAAGGGCTGTGAAATAAATCTGGACAAAAGTATAGCAACTTAAAGCAGTTGGAGGCAATGGTACATTGGTACCTCCACTTAGTCTGGTGTATCTTTCTGCCTTCAGATCTAAAGCACAACACATCTTTATTATTTATTCAGTGCATAATTAAAAGTATTGACTTCTCTGCCACCTGTAAGACACTCTTTCATGATATATTGACTTTTATGCTATCCATGACACTTGGATTGGACCTTTCTGCTTGTCAATGCTCTGTGTAATCTTCTGAATTATACCATGGATTGCTGTAGTGAATATAAAACGTGTGTGTGTATGTTGAGAACAAGTCAAAACACACATGCTCTTGTTTTGTTACATTTAATCCTCTTGTTTTATTACTCTGCACTAAATTGAAGAGATCTGGAATTCACTGGTATTTATTTATATTTTCAGTCACAATAGAATGCGAACGTATGACACTTATGTAGGAATTGGGTGGTTAATCCCTGGAATGGACAAAGGTCTTCTTGGAATGTGTGTAGGAGAAAAGCGTATAATCACAATACCACCTTTCTTGGCATATGGAGAAGATGGAGATGGTAAATTATTTTGTGTTTTTGCAGATAAATGAAGAGATTAGTATTGATCAATACTAATTTGACTAATTTGAAAGTTTACTCATTCCTAATTAATATTCTAAAGCAGGAGTGTCAAACTCAATTTCATTCAGAGCTGCATCAGCATTGTAGTTGCCCTCAGGTGGGCATGGCCAGGGTGGCATGGCCAGCTCAATGTCATTCAAGTTGGAGCTGCCTGTCGGGAACTAGGTTGGTCTGTGAGGGATCCAGGTGTCCCTGGAGGAGATGGGGGCGGAACCAGGGCTGGTGCCGGGATATGATCAACCAAAGGAGCAAAGACAGATAGTGAGGCAGCCCAGCCAATCGCCATCATTGCCATGCTGCTGCCCATGTGCGCTTGGCCTCTACCATCCAACTGCTAGCAAGACTGCTCCCCACTCTTCCCATTTACTGGGGCCATTGGGGATAGGTGGGCAGGAGACAAGTTTGCTGGAGAACAAGGTTGAATGGTGGGGCCAAGTGCACAGGGGCCATGGTGTAGCGGTGACAGTGGCCAGCTGGGCTCCCTCACCATGATCCAACCATCTGATTTTGATTGCCCATGGTCACTACAGCTTGGATGGGACAGGTGTCCATGCTTGGAGGGCCGGAATAGTGGTTGTAGTGCACCATCCCCCACCTGTGCTGTGTGGGCTGAGAAGGGTGGCAGGTGGCTGCTGGTGCCAGACACTGTTCACCATCACATGCTGCCCAGTGCTTCCAGCAGGCTGGATCATCTGCCTCCCCTACCAAGCCTTTGCCTCTGCCTGCTGCTTGAAGGATCAGCCCAGATGTCCTGGTGCTCAGGCCCACCTGTAGGGACTGCGGAGTCTGGACTGCCTCTTGTGGATTGAGGCACCCTTTTCATTTTCTGGGGCTGTCATGGAGCGGCAGGCAGCAGGCTCATCCTGTGTGTGTGTGGTGCAGCTGGAAGATGTGGTTGGCTGGAGAGGGCTGAGTGAGCAGGAGCCCTGGCACGGCACCACTTCTGCCCACCACCTGCCTCACCTTGCCCTGCAGTGATGGCACTGGCAGCAGGCGCAGGTAGAGAAGTGGGGAGCCACATGATCTGGCTTACTAGATGCCTTCCCCATCCCAGCTGCAGAGGCTACAGACAAGCAAAGACATATGGTGGGATGGAGCAGGTGGCAGGTGGCTGTATGGTGTGTCTGGCAGGCTGAATCACGTGCCTCCACCCAGCGCCTCAGCATCTGCCTGCTGCTTGGAGGGCTGGCATAGTGGCTGTAGTGCACCATCCTCCACCTGTGTTGTGTGGGCTGAGAAGGGTGGTGGGCGGCTGCTGGTGCCAGACACTTCACCTTCACATGCTCGCTGCCTCCTGAGCGTGCGCTGGAGGGGCATTTGCCTGGGGTGGGCCTTGGTTGGGGCATCAGGGGTCAGTCCTCTGCCATTTCCAGGGTGGTCCTGCAGACCAAATCTGGGTCTATCATGAGCTGGATTCAGCTAATGGCCTTGTGTTTGACATGTCTGTTCTAAAGTGTGCTCTAATACAAATAACATACAATTGAACATAAATTTTATGTGTTATTAACTTTATTAATTAATGTATATGGCTGCCCATCTGACCAAGGATTCTCTTGGCCACCCATAAAAAACAATGTGTAACCAATCCTATACATATATAAAATCAATATTTAAAAATAAATATTATTAAAATTAAAATATGCAAACCTCGTTGAAAGAATATCTAATCCAGTAGTGGAGCATCTATGATTTATACTATTTTTACATAATTCATTCTGTAATATTGCACATGGTGTTAAAGTAATTCATTAAATTTAATAAACATCTTATTTTTAACCTATTTAATACAAAGACATTGAAATAATATTTAACTCAATAGTGGAGATCCAAAATTTCTGTTTTTCTTGTTCTCCTCAATAATAATTCTCTTTTATTATCTGATTTGTACTATTTTTACATAATTCATTCTGTAATATTGCACATGGTGTTTAAGTAATTCATTAAATTTAATAAACATCTTACAAAGACATTTTTAAAGGATAACTTTGTTTTTCCTTGTTACAAGGGAGGAAGGTGAGGGAGTATAATAATGAAGCTTCACTAAGGATGTGGGGGGAAATAACAGCAGACTCCTGAAGCTGACTCCCCCATTATTTTATTACAAATCAGATTTATTTGCATTTGAATTGAATAGGTACCAACCAAACCTGATTTCATTTGGAGGTTTTCATGCAGGGTAGCAAGGCCTTTATCTACTCAAGAATATTTGAATAATTAAAAACAGCAGAATAAGTTCTAAAAATTTCATAACACACAGGAGATAAAAATTGGATATATGCCAGCTTTATTTCTTCCAACAGTCAACATTATTGAGCCTCGGTGGTGCAGTGGTTAGAGTGCAGTACTGCAAGCTACCCCTACTGCAGTTTGGCAGATTGAATCCCACCAGGCTCAAGGTTGACTCAGCCTTCCATCCTTCCGAGGTAGGTAAAATGAGGACCCAAATTGTTGGCAATATGCTGGCTCTGTAAACCGCTTTGAGAGGGCTATAAAGCACTATAAAGCAGTATATAAGTCTAAGTGCTACTGCTATTATGCAGATACCTGATACCTCATAACTGATACCAAAAGAAGGTACACCAAATGTTTGCAAATGTTCAAAAACTCAATGTTTGTTTATTTTCTGTATACTTTGTTTGCAGGGAAAGAAATACCTGGTCAAGCTTCTCTTGTCTTTGATGTAGCTCTTCTAGATCTACACAATCCTAAAGACAAGGTTAATATAGAAAAACTGTATGTACCAAAGTCCTGTGAACGTCAAACCCAAATTGGGGATTTCCTCAGGTATCACTATACTGGTACCCTTCTTGATGGAACAGTGTTTGATTCCAGGTAATAATGTAATTAAGCATAAAATCTATCCTGTATATATTCTTAGCAGTCCTTGGCTACTTTTTCCAATAGCTTTTTTATTAGAAAGCTTTTTAAATTTCTGGATATAAATATATTAGTAATTAATAAGTAAGACTGATTATGTGCATCAAGTTGTGTCAATCTTAGCAATCATAAAGATGGATTTTATCCAGGAAGTAAATAATATACCAATAAAATAAATTAAGAATTTCACCCAGATACTTATGATGGAAGCAACTTTTTCCCCTTACAACTTTTCCCATTTAGTGAAGCCATAAGCTGAGCCTGTAAATGTCAAATATACACATTTAGGAACATGTGCATTTGAAGTTCATGCAATTTTATAAGTAATGGTTCAGTAATTATTAGAATAATTTTTCTGTATAAAAATTTGCATTTTCTATTTGTTGAATTAATGAATGAGAAAAATACTGTGATGAATGTAAAATAAATGTCAGGACATTCATTTTCTCAATTCAAAGGGCATGCTTGTTCTCTGAATTATGTTCATTACGATGTAAGTAAGTAAAGCCTATCAAATATGTATGGAGCAAGAATAAAAAAGGAATTTAGATTTAATTGTATTAAAGTATGTTAAATTAACTAAAAGCTATCTATATCATCTAATAAAGGAGAATATTTGTAGCTCAGGCTTGAAATGAGGGGTCCTAAGTGCTTTCTGAGCTTGTTTGTTTTCTTGCAGATGTTGCATTACCCTAATTAAGTTACATCATCAGTGCTAATAAGGAATGCTGTTTACTGTCATTTTATATTCAGGTGACTTGCTCGTCTGTATGGGTTGGTGTGGTCAAAAATTTTTTGGTTGGGCTGTTTACTGATAACTCATCGGCAGTTTCTGTTTGGGGTATTGTTTATTTGATTGTTGGTCTGAAGTTGATCTTGGAATTAATCTGCTGATCTGAGTGCTCATTCCTGGTGAAGAGGTACTGGAGTCTTTTTCTCTTTTGGGCTGGTTGATTGTTTCTTTTGCATAGTCTATAGATATTGCTTTCTGCCAGTTTTCTGCCTGTTTGTCCTACATAATAGTTGTTGCAGTTCTTACACTGTATGTTGTAGATGACTCCTGTTTTTTCTTCTGGGGTTGCTGGGTCAAAAAGACAAATGTAAAAAATAAAAAAGTATAAAATACAAAATGCAAGAAAATACATTATTCCATGACAATTCATCCATGAATACCAACTGGCAGTCAGAAGACATGATGAAAATTCTTTAATTTCACAACATATAGACAGATTTAACCATAGTTTCAGTTGGGAAAATGTGACAATCCTAGACCAGGCCAAGTCCAAAAATGTCAGGGAATTTCTAGAAGCCTGGCACTCTGACAAATTGGCCATCAATAGAAACATAGACATTAACAACATTTACAGACTGCAAAAGAAACAATCAACCAGCCCAAAAGAGATATAGCATCTCTACCAGTAACCAGCACTCAGATCAGCATAGCTCTAAGGTCAACTTCAGACCAACAATCAAGTAAGCAATACCCCAAACAACAAATTGCCAAAGAGCCATCTGTAAACAGTTCAACCAAAGAATCCCTAAGATCGCCCCCACCACATAGACAAGCAAGTCATCAAAATATAAACTGACAGCAAACAGCACTCTTTACTACCATTGATGATGTTACCTAGTTAGGATAATGAAACATCTGCAAGAGAACAAGCAAGGACCCTCCCTTTTATCTATATAGCTATCTTCTTCATTATATCATCATATAATCATCACTATCATCATTATTACCACATCATCATCATCTATCAGTTCCGTTCTCACTATTATGATGATCTGTTTCTTCCTCGATCTTGGGTGTTTTACCCAGAGGCTGGCTTGAGGGTTCTGCAATGTATCTTAGCTGTTCCTAGCACTGTACTCTTCTCTCTTTTGGGCAGAGAGCCCTGCTGTTGTACCCAGGATTTGTTGGAGCCACCCAACTTAGAAGACAACAGCTCCAGCTCCATTTAGCAGTCATGTTCTTAAACATCTTTGCCAGTCTTGCTGGTGGAAAGTGCCATCTGTAAAACATTTTCTATAGATTTTCCTTATATGCAATTTATATATGTAGTTCATTTCCTATAATTTCTGCCATTTACCTAATTCTATCATATAACTTTAATTTTTAGGCCATACTATTATTGTTTACTTATTCTTCTTCCATTTTAATGCTCAGTAGATAACTATAATTTTTAATTAATTTTCCATCTGTCCCTATTAGTATCTGATCTAGATCTGTTAGTTCTTTATAGAAACCATATATTTTAGTGTCTTTCTCATATCTTGATTGTAATTGCACATAAGGCCACCATTATAAATCAATCCCCTCACTTTTCAGTTCTTGGTTAGTTTTAACTTCCCCTTTTTAAGTCAAAGTATCTTTATAACTTGTAATTTTTTCCATGTTGACAATCTTTGGATGTATCAGTGCTTCCATCATGAAAAGCCAGACTGGTATTTTCATATAATGTTTTTCTTTAATTTTTGCCCATACTAATAATAAATCATGTCTAATATAATGTCTTTGAAAGTATCTATGAATTTTGTTTTTCCTATACAATAAAAAAGCATGTCACTTCAATTGCAAATCATGTCCCTCCAAAATCAGTAATTGTCTGTCTCAAATTTATCCATTCTTTCACCCAGAAGGCTGACAGTATAGCTTCCACTGAGGCAACCCCAAACCCCTTTGTTTTTAGAATCTTGTAACATTTTCAAACTTATTCTTGCTTTTTTCCCTTGCCAAATATATTTTGACATTATTTTATTTAATTCCTCAAAATATTTTTTCCAGCTTTATCGGAATTGTTTGGAACAAAAAGAGTAATCTCAACAAGATACTCATTTTTGTGGTAGCTATTCTTCCTCTCAGCGATAGTTGCAAATTTTTCCATTTCTCTAGATCTAATTTGATTTGTTGCATTAGTTTTATATAATTATCTTTTTTAATAATTGCACACCTTGCTGTTAGCTGGATTTCTAGGTATTTTACTTTCTTAACTATCTGAATATCTGTCTTCTTCATCAATTCTTTTTTCTGTTTATCTGTGAGGTTTTTTAACTACTTTTACTTTTCTCTTTAATTTATTTTCAATCCTTCAACTTCACCATATTCTATTTTTTTATTAATTTGGATCCAGTTTCTTGTGGTTCTTCTAAAATAAACATCAGGTCATCTGCAAACATCTATAGTTTTATTTTTCGTTGTTTTATTTCCATACCTCTTATTTCTATACTTTGTCTGATATTTCTATTTAAAACTTCTAATGTCAATATAAATAGTAAAAGGCTAGGGTTAGGCATCCTTGTCTTGCGTCTTTCTTTATATTGAAGTTCTCTGTCATGTCCCCATTTACCATCATTTTTGCAGTTTGTTTAGAGTATATTGCCTTAATCATATTAATAAATACTTCACTAAAGTCCATATACTTCAATTGTAATAGCATAAATTGCGAGTTTGTATTTTCAAATGCTTTCTGTGCATCTAAAAGATCAGCACCATTTGTTATTCAGGATGTACTGCATAGTACTGTAGCATACTATATTTAAAATGCTTGATGTTATTGAAACATATATTTTATAGTCAACGTATAGCTGTATAGTTATCTGTATCCTATACATTTTGTAATGAAGTCTTTTTTTCTATTCCATTTTAAAAAGAAATAAATTTATTTTTCCATTTTTGTGTGTAAATTCTTTATCCTGTAATAGAATTGATTCAAAGTCCATCTCAATTTTTTCTCTTGCCCTTTCCACTTAACTTTTACTGGATTATGGTCTGCCCATATACAGGTGAAACTCAAAAAATTAGAATATCGTACAAAAGTTCATTTATTTCAGTAATGCAACTTAAAAGGTGAAACTAATATATGAGATAGACTCATTACATGCAAAGCAAGATAGTTCAAGCTGTGATTTGTCATAATTGAGATGAGTATGGTTTACAGCTCATGAAAACCCCAAATCCACAATCTCAGAAAATTAGAATATTGTGAAAAGGTTCAATATTCTAGGCTCAAAGTGTCCCACTCTAATCAGCTAATTAAGCCATAACACCTGCAAAGGGTTCCTGAGCCTTTAAATGGTCTCTCAATCTGGTTCAGTAGGAAGCACAATCATGGGAAAGACTGCTGACCTGACAGTTGTGCAGAAAACCTTCACTGACACGCTCCATAAGGAGGGAAAGCCTCAAAAGGTAATTGGAAAAGAAGTTGGATGTTCCCAAAGTGCTGTGTCAAAGCACATTAATAGAAAGTTATGTGAAAGGGAAAAGTGTGGAAGAGAAAGGTGCACAAGCAGCAGGGATGGCCGCAGCCTGGAGAGGATTTTCAGGAAAAGGCCATTCAAAAGTGTTGGGGACTAACAAGGAGTGGAGTGAGGCTGGAGTCAGTGCATCAAGAACCACCACACACAGACAGAGCCTGGACATGGGCTTCAAATGTCATATTCCTCTTGTCAAGCTGCTCCTGAACATCAAACAATGTCAGAAGCGTCTTACCTGGGCTAAAGAAAAAACAGAACCGGTCTATTGCTCAGTGGTCCAAAGTCCTCTTTTCTGATGAGAGCAACTTTTACATCTCATTTGGAAACCAAGGACCCAGAGTGTGGAGGAAGAATGGAGAGGCACACACTGCAAGATGCTTGAAGTCCAGTATGAAGTTTCCACAGTCTGTGTTGATTTGGGGAGCCATGTCATCTGCTGGTGTTGGTCCACTGTGCTTCATTAAGTCCAGGGTCAACACAGCCATCTACCAGGAGATTTTGGAGCACTTCATGCTTCCTTCTGTAGACGAGCTTTATGCGGATGCTGACTTCATTTTCAAGCAGGACTTGGCACCTGCCCACACTGCCAAAAGCACCAAAACCTGGTTCAATGACCATGGGATTACTGTGCTTGATTGGCCAGCAAACTCGCCTGACCTGAACTCCATAGAGAATCTATGGGGCATTGCCAAGAGAAAGATGAGAGACATGAGACCGAACAATGCAGAAGAGCTGAAGGCCGCTATTGAAGCATCCTGGTCTTCCATAACACCTCAGCAGTGCCACAGGCTGATAGCTTCCATGCCATGCTGAATTGAGGCAGTAATTGCTGCAAAAGGGGCCCAAACCAAGTACTGAGTACATATGTATGCTTACACTTTTCAGAGGTCTGATATTCTATGTACAATCCTTGCTTTATTGATTGCATGTAATATTCTAATTTTCTGAGATTGTGGATTTGGGGTTTTCATGAGATGCAAGCTATAATCATCACAATTATGACAAATCATAGCTTGAACTATCTTGCTTCATGTAATGAGTCTATCTCATATATTAGTTTCACCTTTTAAGTTGCATTACTGAAATAAATGAACTTTTGCACGATATTCTAATTTTTTTGAGTTTCACCTGTATTTGATTCTGTTTCTATCTCTTGTACATCTGCTCTTAATTCCAGCAACATCCATATCATATCTATTCTTGACCATGATTGGTGTCTATTTGAATAAAATGTTTATAGATTTGTCTTTGGTTTTATTTCTCTCCATGTGTCCTGTATACGTAGTTCTTCTGCCATTTTAAAGAACGTCCTTGGTAGAATTTTCCTTGCTTTTTTGTCTACTTTGCTGTATCTATAATCAAATCTTGCATCTATAATTGCATTAAAATCTTCTACCACAATAAATATTTTCATAGCCCATTTATATATTTTTTATAATTTTTTCGTAAAATTCTTCTTGTTTCTTACTTGGTGCATATATTATTATCAGAAGAATCTGTTTTTGCTTTATTGTTACCTTCACCATCAATATTCTCTTTTGTTCATCTATGTAATGTCTGGCATTTATTGTTTCCCCAATACATAGAACCCCCTCTCTTTTGTTGTGGTAATGATGAATATAATTTCCCATTTTGGGGGTTTTTCAGCAAATTACTATGTTGTTTTTAATGTGAACTTCTTGTAGACAAATTAAATCTACTTTTAATTTTTTTAGTTTTATAAAAGTTTTTTTTCCTTTTAATAGGTGAGTTCAGTCCATTTATGTTAATTGACACTAACTCTAGTTCTTCCATCATTTCACTTATAAATAGGTCTTGTCCTGGTTGATCTTATTATCTCTGTTATTTTGCTCTTGCTTCTTCTCATTCTGCTCCTTCTTTTTTCCCTTCACTTTCTTCTTCTTGTGTATCAATTAGTCCTGTCAAATCCTCTTGTCTTTTACCTTCTACTTCCTCTCTTCTCTCTTCTTCCTCATTTGTACAGAAGTGGTGATCATAAAATTTATATACTTTATCTAGGGAGTCCAATCTATATTTTGTCATTCCAGATGACTAATATTCCCTTAGGTATCAGCCATCTGAAGTTTATATTGAATTTAATCAACTGCCCTGTCAGGAATTGGTATTATTTCCATAGGTCTCTTACTCTTCTAGGTACCTGTTTCAGGACCATAATTTCCTTCACTTTGTATTTTAATGGTTAATCTCTTGCTTTTTTGAGTATTTCAGCTCTTATCATCTTTTTAACAAATGTCACATATATTTAGGAGGGTATATCTTCTCACATAGCTCATATATATTCTAAATACTTCATCCATCTATAACAACATCTCCTGCTTATTTATCTGTACGGCATCTGCCAACAATTCTGCCATCATATCAGTAAGATCTTTCCCTTTTTCTTCTTCAATGTTCTGGAATATCAGGAAATACTCTGCCTTGTCCATTTCTAAAGTTATAATGGTTCCCTCTAGCCCCTTATTTGCCTATGTCAATTTTTGGTTCACCTCATCCACTTTTTTTCTCTGCTTGTTCAGATTTCTCTTCTATTGTCTTAACCCTTTGTGCATTTTAAACTATCATTTGCTGAAAGTTCCTTATTTTTTCATTCACGTTTTGTATTTTTTCCTTCATCTCTCCCATCTGTTTTCATCTCATTATGATTTTTTGCCATGGCCTCTTGTAGTGATTAAAACATCACCTGCATTTCTTTTTGAAATGTATTAATTGTTTTCTTGCTGTAATGTACTTTCTATTGATCCTTGGCTTGATGGTCTAGATTGGGGGTGTCAAACTGAAGGCCATGGGAGCATCCTGGTCTACCCAATGTGAAGAGGAATGATCGGTCCAGTCTACCCAGTGTGAAGAAAGATCCGGCCATCGTAGCTTCGGTGTAGCTACCTGATATGAAGAAGAAAGATCAGGCCAACAACAAGAGGAAACATGCTAGCAGTTTAGGGAGTTGGCATCAAGCTGGCCATGTCCATCCGGTTGGCTATGCCCACCCGGCTCCGTGAGGTCAACCACAGCAATGATGCAGCCCTTAATAAAATTGAATTAGACAGCCCTGGACTAGACGCTGCTGCTGATGGTGCAGATGAAGTTTTTAACTTGAAATACTTGTCATTTTAGGCTATATTGATGAATTTAAAAAGATAAACAACAATAATCCAAAATCCCAGCTAACTTCTCTCCCCACTTTTAGAATATTACCAGGAGAAATTAACCAAAAGTTCCCCCCTGTTTTTTTCCCAATTGCAAGCCAGCATCACAATACTTTACTTTGTAATCCACAAGGTCAGTCTATGGGTTAGTCCAAAAGGTTTCTCTGGAAACAGCTGTTATTTCTTCTTCTTTTAGCAAATAATATTTGCAATCCACAAGGGCCCACCAAATCCCCAATATTTTGTAAACTACAATGCCTGGCAGATCAAAAAATCATCCACTTGGTCTCAAAACAAATCCACACTGTCTCCCAATTTCGCACTGCCAAGCATATTTATAATCCACAAAGATTCAGAGAGCTTCAATGTTTAAAGAGATTCAATTGTCAGCCTTCCAAGTAACATGTCCCCTGAATAAAAAGCCAAGGCATCCATCTTTTTTAAACATCTGTTTATTAGGAACATATCAAATTGGGAAGGACTTGGTATAATTCTGACTCTGACTAGATTCCAGAATTACACCCAGTAAAAAGCAAAAGTTTGAAACTCCCCTACCCCCACCCAAAAGTCACACCCTCCAATCAATTCTCAGCCCATCAGTCTGCTGATTCCAAACTCCACCTTCCTCCAGCTACAGGCATTTTCTCTGTTTTTAGGGAAAGAATGCCACCTAGACATAACATTCCCCCTTTATCTCTATAACTTCTCTCACCAGCTAAAGAGTGGCAAACCTGAAATAACATCAAATTCCTTTGCAGAAAGCCTAAAGAAGCTAGGAAAAAAATAGATGTAAGCTCGAATAAAATATGGCTAAGCATATATCATCTTCAGGATCGACATCAATGTTTTCTCTGTCAATTGCCAAATGTCAAGTATAAACAATTTGCAGGTGTTACGTTGTTTCAAGCAATCTTATCTGTAACAGTTTCAAGGTTACATTCCTTTCACTTTCGTGATGTTATTCCCCACTAGTAGGTGTCTCTCTTGCTCTGTTTTTCCACTTTTGCTTCCAAATTTCCAAAATGTCTGGAATTCCCTCTTTAAAGGTTCCACAAGTCAAAATATCATTTTAAAATATATTCTAATATTTTTAAGTCAGTTGGGTAGCTGAAAGCAACCAGTTCAGTCTTTCCTCTAGCTTTAAATTTTATTTCTCTTTAAAAGTTCTTTTCTCTTTCTTTCAGAATCTGTGAGTAGTGTTGTGGCAGCTGGCAGACCTGGCAGCAGAGTTGAACAATAGTGAGGAGGCTGGGGAGGAACCCGGGCCATTCCTGGAGGCTGAGGAAGGCTTGGATGAGGGCTCTGCATCAGAGGCAGAGATAGGGCCAGGGCAGGCTGGCAATCATCAGCTGCCTTTGGGCTTGAACAGCAGTGAGGTGGGGGAGTTTCTGAAACCAGTTCCCAGTTTGTGCATGCACAGAGCTGCCAAAAGGAAGGCGCAATTAAGAACTCAGGATCCATGTGGGAGTAAGGCCACGGATGATGAATGGTCCTTCCAATCAGGATTAAAAGAGAAGCAAAAGGGGAGGGGGCTTTTGCAGGAAACAACTCATTCCTTTGTTCATTTGCTCCAGCCTCATGGAGATTTGTCTGTATAACCCAGCCCTTCCCTGCTAGAACTGAGTGTGGAACTATTTACCGGGCAGCATTCCAGGATTGGTAAAGGTCTGAGCTAATTAGTATACCTTTGCAAGACTGTTTGTCAAGCTGTTGGCTGACTGTGAATGAAATAAATTCACATTAATGTAATAAAAGAGGTTTTTGCTGGGACTCAGAATTGACAGTGCTTTTTGGGGGAGGCCTAGGACAGAACAAGTAGCTTAAAGTCTTAATCGCCATTATTCTTGAGGAGGGGGCAAAAACTCCACCTCCTCCTCTCTTGAGTCCCACTTTTAACAATAACAACAAAAACAGTATTCTGGGGAAAATTCCTCAACAGAAGTTGGAAAAGTCTCACTCAGATCATCCACACTGTTGTCATCTCATTTCTTCATTTTTTTTTTCAGTCTGTTGTCACAGTCTCGGTCTGGCCATAATGGCCATCTTTTTCTCCTCACTGGTTTGAGGGGCTTCTTTGGATCAAACAGGAAGGTTGCTGTCTTTTTGTGATCAATGGAGTGTCCTTTCTGTCTTTGTCACCCCTCTGGGATGACTTTGGCCCTGTAGGACCTCCTGCCAGGGAGAATTCAGCAGGATTTCACAGAGCCCTGTGAATCCATACCGTTTTGCCACGACGTCAGCCCCACACTTGGTCTTGCATTGCCATGGCACTTCCATTGCTTGATCTTCTTCCCACATCTGCAGTTACCTCAGGCATTCTCTCAGCAGCTCATCTTTGTTTGTCATCTTACTAATGTACTGCTGGATGCTATGAGTTTCGTCCATTACAGTGGCTTTGACACTCACCAGACTCTGACTGCCTTCTTTCCTTCTGATGTACTGTTTCTAGGTATTGGACTTGTGGTGGAAACCTCTATACATTTTCGGTCTTCACACTGCCAACTTCCCTGTGATTCTTTGGCCAACTTATTATAACTGCAAATTATCTGATGACTGGCAGGGCATACGTATTGATGGTATGGATCTTATCCTTCCCTTTGAGCTGGCTCTTCAGTAACTGTCTTATCCTTTGATGATATTTGTATGTTGGTATCTTCCTTGCCTCCTCCCTCTCATGGTTCCCATGTAACTGTGAGATACCAAAGTACTTGAAAGTGGTCTGTATGTCTACTATATGACCTGCTGGTATTTCCTCTCCATCAGTCCTAACTATCTTTTTTCTCTTACTAACCATCCAGCTACAGTCCCAACTACTCTGAATGCTATCCCAGTGTCTTCACTCTAGTCCATGTTGGGTGGATCAGCAAGTTGATGTCTTGTTCATTCTTTGCATATATTCTGATATTCTTGTAGAGAAGGTAGCTAATGGTAGTTCCATTCTTAAACTTGTATCTATATCCAGTCTTTGTGATTTTACACACACACACACACACACACACACACACACACACACACACACACACAAAGCATGCCCGTATGTGTCTTCTTTATTAGGAGTTCCCAACCTCTCTGGTCCATATCCTGGTATTAGTCCATGGTCCTTATAACTCTCACTTCCATATGGGTAAAATTATTCCCTTGTACACAGCTATTTTCTTTTGCAATTTCTTTTTTTCTGATCAAAGACAATTGTATACATTAGTTCTCTGTTCCTTCTTCCTTCAAAAAATCTGTACCAAACTTTTTACAAATCAGTCTGATTCTCAGCCAGCCTTATGGCAGATGTGTATATAAACATATACATTTATATTCCTAACTAACACACGCGTAATACCACTACAAACATTCTTTATGTATATACTGCTGTATTAAACAACACATATATGTGAGAATTAGTTATCCAATATTCAAAAATAAACAACTTGATACTAGATGTGTCAATGACCTATAAACTAGTCAGGTATAAACCAAGTTTTCCATCCAAAAGAAGGGGGCATTGGTCCATTGCGTGTAGCGAAAATAGAAATTGAATCTTGATTTCACTATAAATAGGGCTTACATTTCATATTCAGCAATTACTGAAATTCTTTTTTAATCACTTCCTACGGTAGATTTTTTTGAAATCCTGGAAGTATTTCTTTTAATTCTTATATAGGTAGTCCTTAACTTACAACAATTCATAATTATTTGATTACAACAGCATTGAGAAAAAAGTTACTTACAATTGGTCCTCGTAATTATGACTATCATAGCATTCCCATAGATGTGATCAAAATTTGGTTACTAGACATTTAACATGTATTTAAAATGGTAGCAGCATCCTGGGGTCATATGATTTGTGTCCTCAGCTAGCTTCCCACAAGCAAAGTCATTGGGGAAGTTGAATTTGCTTAATGATCATATGATTCACTTAACAGCGGCAATAATTTGCTTAACAATTGTGGCAAAAAGATCCTAAAGGATAATAATATATGCTTAGGCTTTGAAAATCAAGGGGTTTTTTAGCTGCTGTATTGTGGCTGCAACTCATCACTATTCAATATGCTCCTGGCTGAGGTTATTCTAGTAAAACTATTTTACAAGCAAATGCTCTATTAGTTGAAAAAGGTTTTGTAGGTTAACAGATGGGATGATGGTATTGTGTAAATGAAATGAATCTTTCTGTCTTTCTCCATTCATATATATACATTAAATTGTATAAGATTACATCTATATTTTTGTCTATATTTGCTGTTATACTTAGTAAACTATAAATTTGGACAATTGATGGTAACTATAATAAAGCAAAGTATCTTCTGTAGTTACTCACAAAATCAAACCTATGACACCTACATTGGCAAAGGTTATGTGATTGCTGGGATAGATGAAGGTTTGCTTGGAGCATGTGTTGGAGAGAAAAGGAGAATAATAATACCACCTCATGTTGGATATGGAGAAGAGGGAAAAGGTGAGTATAAGTTTTATTCAGGTGCTTTATTAAATACTAATGTCCTGCACCTCAGTTACTATTTTAATATATTGAATATATTAAATATATAGTATATATATATTAAATATATAATATATATTTAAGCATGTTGAGTAATACCAGATATGAAAGTATGATGCTTTAAAGTGAAAGCATTTTCCACAGTCAGAGGGATAAAGTCAGTGCACCTGATTCCTGAACTCCATATGAGAATTGTAACAAATTTATAGGGAATTTTGCTAATGCAAATGGTAGAATAGGAATCAATGGATGTTATCAGTGAATGTGGCTTATTTAATGATACTTGCTTGGAGAACATCTTTTATAACATCTCCAGAAATAGATATGTGATTGAAAGAATTAGTAACAGATACCATAATTACTGAGCTCCCTAGGTAAATATTTTTTTCTTAGGTTTTGCAGATGCTTACAGTAGTTCTATCTTTGGAGATAATGGATGCCTTCCAAGTGGATCTGGAAACAATCCTGTTATTATGTTTTGACGCTTAACATTAGCTAGAGACAAAAGGAGGTTTGGAATGAATGGATAAAATCATTATATTAATATAAAAGATCCTATATTAGACATGCAAAAGATGTGATGTTTTTCTCAATTGGAAAGAACAGAACAGGGAAGACATGTTGGGATCTTAATGCTAATCCAGGCATTGGTATTCAAAGTATTTGTATGTAAAGTGGCTTCATAATTAGAAAAAAGGATTAAAGGACTAAGGTGATTCACTTGGTGCTAAAGCATAGTGACTTGCTTTATGTAAGGAGTGAGAATCCATACTTTCTATTGGAAGTGCAGAAGCAATCCAAACTCACTCCAAGTGATTTTTCCTAAAGCCCTTCCAATGAAAGCTAATCACTTTCACCAATTTTAGCTGCAAATTCACTCAATAAAAATACAAGTTTCTAAGCTTGCTTATTTTTCTTCAGTGCATTCATGCTTCCAAAATGAGTAATAGTGGTAATCTCCCCAAATATCATGGTTCTAAAAGTATATAGATTTTATGCTGTTGGAAAAGGATAAAATGGCACAAACGTTAGCATAATTCAAAATAATCTTTGTAGATGCTCTTGACCACACCTTTATTTTCACAGTATCAATTTTCAATAGATGATTTTGTTGTTTACAAGGTGAAAAATCAGCAAGAGAAGAAAGGTGAATAGCCTATTACTTTGTGATTGCTTATTATTATAGGAAACATTCCAGGATCTGCTGTATTGGTATTTGAAGTTCATGTGATAGATTTTCACAACCCTTCAGATTCAGTTGCTGTTACAACCTATTACAAACCTACTAACTGTTCAGTGCTAAGCAAAAAGGTGATTACTTGAAGTATCATTACAATGCTTCTCTCCTGGATGGCACTTTATTAGATTCAACGTAAGTATATCATCTGGCCATAAATAATTTTGCAAACATGAAAAAAAATAGATGTGGCTCAAGACATAATTTCGTTTTTATTTAACTGTTTGCATTCTTTAATATAACTGAAATAAGTATGTGATATCTTACATGCAGACAGAAAGTCTATAAATTATGAAAATAAACAATGGAAATTGTTTTTCTATCTCCAAGTCCTCATTTATTTATTAATTAAACAAACATATATTCTGTTTTTATTGATTTTACAAATAACTCAACATGACAAATGTATTAAAAAACCCTTCCTTTTATTTTCCTCACAACAACAATCTTATGGGTGAATTAGGCTAAGAGAGTGACTAGCCCAAGCTTCCCCAGCTGGCTTTCATGACTAAGGCAGGAGTAGAATTTATGGTCTCCAACTTTCTAGCCTGGTGCCTTAATCACTAATGATGCCAGTGGTATTATGGTGCCTTCATATTCTTTGTTTCATATCAGCTAGTTCCCTACTTTACCTAACGTAGAACAGAACAGAATAGAACATTCTTTATTGACCAAGTGTGATTGGATACACAGGGAGCTTGTCTCCGGTGCATAAGTGTACATACAAACATCAAAGTGATAAATCATAAATCATAAGATACAAACAACAAAGTCATAAATCATAAGATACCAATAGGAGAAAGTAATAAGAAAGATGAGATGGATAATAGCAATATGGCCATAGTGCATGTTTAGATATCCTTAGACATAAGACAGTGCTATGGGAATTATGTGTTTGGCAGAGTAAGGGGGAAAACTATCTTTGTGTCTAGTTGTTTTAGCATGCAATGCCCTATAATGGTATCCTGAGGGGAGGAGTTGAAACAGTTTATGTCCAGGAGGGGTTTATAGATACTTTCTTGGCACTTCTTCTGACCTGTACAGTATGAATGGTAAGCTGGTTCAATATTTTTTTCTCCAGACCTAATTATCTGTTGAAATCTGTATTTGTCCTGTTTGATTTCTGTGCCAAATCAGACAGTTATGGAAGTACAAATGACAGGCTCAATAATTCCTCTGTAGAACTGAATCAGCAACTCCTTGGGTAGTCTGAGCTTTCTGAGTTGGTGTAGGAAATGATGCCTTTTTAATGATGGTTCTAAAATTAGGTGTCCATTTCAAATCCTGGGAGACTATAGAACCAAGATACTTGAAGTCTCTACTGTTGATTACTCTGTTGCCTAATGTTATAAGAGAATGATACCCAATATTTGCAGCTTGGTATACTGGTTGAGAGGGGAATCAGGCTGTGTGAGTGATGGTCTGGAGCGTGTGCATGTTTAGCTCCACTCATACAAGAGAGAAGATAAGCCTTTGGGACAAGGTCTTGGCTCCTTCGGGCTTCTCCATGCCAAAAGCTTTTACAAAGGGATGGAAGGCCTGAAGCAGCAGGAGATTACTCCCCCAAAACCTTTCATCTGTTTGCAAAAGCTTTTGGCATGAAGAAGCCTTTGGGTGCATGGTCTTCAGACTCACTGAGGCTACCCAACACTCCAAAAGTAGATTAGGAGTTCTGTTCGGGCAACCTTGGTGAGTCAGCGAAGCTGAGCAAGGCACATTCCTCCACTCAGCCTCTGCTCTCACTGCACTGCTTTTGCAGCACCAGGAGCAGGTGGCTTGGCAGCCCAGCTGGTGGGGGAGAGGGTGAGCTAGCACATGTGCACACACAGCTGCACTCATGCAAGAGAGAAGCCTTTGGGGTGCTGCTTGCATTAGTCCGGTTGAGAATAGGCCACGGCCCACAGGTTGGGGAGACCCCTGTTGTAAGAGATAGTAGAATAATATAATATGTTGCATGCTAATCAAAAATGAAAAGCTGAGGCTTCCGGTTTGAAGGGCTTCGGCGATAGACAGGAATCCGCGATCGTGTGCGGTTTCTGTCTAGGCTCGCCACTGGAGCGCCCCGAGCGAGGTGGTTCCAGAGCTAAGCCACCCCGTAGAGGTGGTGAAAAGGGGGGAGACCACCAGCAGGGTTGAGAAGAGCCGCATCTCTCCTCCTCAGCTGGCTATTACTCCCTTTCCCGAAGGCGGTAGGAGCGGTGGTCAGAAATAGCCACCTCAAAGAAGAACTCAACCAGAAAAGAATGTGCAGGAGGAAGATAAGAAGTGAAAGTTTTGGCTGACTGGGTTAAGTTGAAAAAGCAACAACTAAGGTATTCTGGAATTTAAATTTTATAAAAAATAACATCGCTCCCAAAGAAGAGTCGGAAGCAGCAAAAGAAAGGGAAAAGGGAAAAGTTTGGCTTTTTTCTTCTTCTCTCTTCTTCCTTATATAGACAACTAAGAGACCTAAATAAGAAATCGGAAAAATCTGCTTTGGCATCAATAGGCAATTAAGCTGAAAATATAACTAAATGCCAAAGGGACAATAAAAATTTCTGGACATTAAAAACTTTTTCTTCTATAAGCAGGAAGGGAGAGAAAAAGAATAAGGGCAGGATCTGGAAGAGGGAGGAGACTGCCTGGACTTTAAAAGAATCTAAAGTAAAATTTCAATAAGACTTCTAAAAGATACATTTTAACTGAAACTTTGCAACTAAATAGTAACCCCAGGAAGAGAAAGTGAAAAAAAAGACCAAAAAAGAAACAGCTTGTGTGTATTTGGATTATTTGGTGATCTTTGGATTTTTGGTTATTATATTTGAATGACTAAAATCAATCGGGGGGTTGTTTAAAAATTTATACAGTGGCACCACTTCTGGATGAATTGAAAATGGAACTTAAAAAGTACAAAGAAGATGCACAAGAAGGGAAGGGTTCTTTTGGCTTCATTTTTCAATTCTTAGAAATGGAGATTTGGAACTATGAGAAACAACAAGAAAAGACTGCAAACAGGAAGACTGGGACAAAGAAGAAGCCATCTTTAATGAACAAGCAATTTTATGTGGGGAAGAAAAAGGAAAGGGGGAAAGAGAATGGAGAATTTAAGACTTAAAAACAATGAAAGAAAAGAAAAATAATTCAAAAATAAGTATAATACTGGAAAGCAACAGAAAAGGGGAATACAGAAGAGGGAAATAGAGGTAGAGAGACAAAGGGGTAAAAAGGGGAGAGAGAAGAAGGAAATGAAAAGAAGTTACAAACGTCCGTAGCAAGATATAAAGAAACAGGACCTATTTAGAGATACTGGGTAAAAATCTAACTGAAAAAGGGATTCTGTAAAGGTACATAAGATTGTATTGTTATATTAGTAATAGAAATAACTTTAGAAAATTGGAAACAACATATGATTAGAATGAGGGATAAAATAGTGTAATTTAGTAAAATATTTGTGAATAAAATAAATGACAAAATAAATGAGAAAATTGAATTAGGAAGGAACGGGAACATTTTAATTAGTCAATGTTTTATAAAATATAAGTGAAGAGGAGTGGGGGAATTAACTATGGAAAGTTTATAATTGTTCCCATAGAAGTATGATATTTAATTGAAAAGTAACATGAAGAATGTTAAGATTTTAATGAATATTAATATTAATGATAGAGTTGAATTGGAATGGAATATTGTTTTAATTATATACATTTATAATTTTTTTCTTTTTTTTTTTTCAAGAATTTAAGAATGTAGTTTAAGAATGTACCAAGCAGAATCCGAATGGAAGTTATGTATTATATTGAGTGTTATAACTTTAGGGAAAAGATATAAAGGTGTCATACTCCAATCAGTAACTACAGGAGAAATTTTGTTTAATGAGAAAAGATAATAGACAATTGAAACAGGACAGACAAAAAATATGAGTACAATGATTTAGAATTGAGATGAAATAAATAAAATAAAATTGAGAAAATTAAAAGAGGGGAGAAGCTATGTAGAAAATGTAAAATAGTAATAAGATATGGAATAGAATATAAAAATGAGCATGAACCTGAATTTGTGTCTGTATGAAGAAATGTAACCCAGGATTAAGCTGCTTTCAAAAAAGATGTTTTATTTGTATTTCTTTTCTTTTTGAGAAAACTCAAATAAAATTTACAAAAAAAAAAAAAAAAAGGAAAAGCTGACATGCTACAAAGCAAAATATTTCCATTTTCTTCATTTTCAAAAAAGACTCTGTGCTTCAACTGTTCTTATGTTTTCTTAGAAGATAAAAATGATAGATAGTTGCAGTCCAGTGCTACGTATTGTTCTGTGCCAGTATGCTACGATAAAGTATGGTAAAATGTAGGAATAGAGGAAAACATGCTGAGGAGTGATGTTCCTGTAAAATAAAGTTTTACATTTTATAAGAACATAGAATGTTCTTGTAAAATGAAGTTCTGCAATAGTTTTGTGTTTCACATTGTACAAATGTGATAAGTTTTCCATTTCAATCTAAATCTTAGCCTCAAAATGTTAAGGACACCTGAAGAACTTGTGAACTCTTAGATTATTAGATTTCTATATAACTAATTTTACATTGAATTTCTTAGAAACAGGCTATCAGTAATGTTCATTGCATGTAAATAGAAAGAGTAGAAAAAAGCTAGAACGCTGGATGAGTTGCTAACTATTTTTGTGAATGTTTTTGTTTTTCAGGGTTAGCCTTGGAAAAACATATAATATAGTTCTAGGTTCTGGACAAGTTGTGCTGGGGATGGATATAGGTCTTAGAGAGATGTGTGTGGGAGAAAAAAGAACAGTTGTTATTCCCCCTCACTTTGGTTATGGAGAAGCTGGAGTTGGTGAGTATATAACTTTCAAAGTCCTTTAAATACTCAAGTGTACTGAAGGGAAGAAAGTAATGTGAGTTGACGCAAATTTCTTCTGAATTCACCTGCAGTGGTGTATAGTTGCTTCTATATGTACTTTGTGAAATTATACTTAAAGATCCACAGGCAGTTCCAACATGATTCATTTCCTATCTTCTGCTCTCAGTGGAATAAATTGAAATGAATTGATGATACAACAAAATTATTTGGACCTGTATAACAAATAATGTTGAAGCTTACTCATTAAATAAGATTTGAACTTCAATTTAACTTAAAAATTAGCATAGAAATTATATTGTCCACCAGTAGAATTGCCTTATGCATTTTATGTGATGAATCCTTTAGAACAGCCATTGCCAACTGGTTGGCCGTGGCCCACTGATGGGCCACAAGAAAATTTTGGCGGGCCGCAGAGAAATCTCACCCCCAGAGCATTCCCCCAAAGCAATTAATCCAGGCTGTGTGGAAACGAAAGGCTGTGCTGCCCACATGGCCAGCGGGAATCTTTCCCGCCCACTCACCCCTTACCTGGCAAACTTGCCTGTTAAGTTGCTATTTTTCCTTTTTCCGACCATCACCTGTTCTGATGTGCTGGGAGATTTAGATTAGCTAGGAAGCAGGAAATTGTTGGATTTCTTGCTTTCTAGCTAGTCTTTAGATCTTCAACTCTGCCTTTAAGCACAGCCGAACCTCCCTTAGGACTGAAGGTTCTATTATTCAGTGCAGACTCATGACAAGCAAATTTTATATGACAGGCTCAGGTAGCCGATGGCAGATAGATAGATCATTGAATGATTCTGTGAGCAACTCAATCTGCCTACCTGCTTTGCCTGATTTTGGGTAAAAGTTGTTTTTTTTATTAAAAAAATCAATATTTATATAAATATTTATAATATTTACATACAAGCCATGCCCAGCCAGTCACACAACCACCAACCCACACCCACAAATTAGGCCATGCCCACAGAACCAGTTAGTGGTCCCTGGGATTTAAAATTATGAGTTTGGTGGTCCCTGAGGTCCAAAAGGTTGGCGACCCCGCCTTAGAATGTTGAGCTATATAGTTCATGTCATAAAGCAACAAGATAAGCATTGTCTGTGAACAAATGATTTTGCATTAAGACTTAAGCCTAAAAATAATCACATAATTTTCTTTAGAAAGAAAATAATAATAACATCCATTATTCACTCAATAGATCTAATTTTTGCATTCTATCATTCTTTGCTGAAATAATATCTATAGCACAACTTGCTTATTTTGCTACGGGTGAATTTCTGTCCCCCACTCCCAACCTCTCTGCATTAGGGATAGCAACATCCATATCATCATCCTTGATCATTTCCCTTTCATGAAGCTTTTGGAAAACTTATTTTTCATGTTCATTATCTATGAAACCCTCAAAATCATTTTCAGATCTGCTTCCCAGTGACATCATTGAATTACTTGGCAGGAAATTTTTAAAAATTACTTGGTTGGAAAATTAACTACTTCCACTGAAAATATAGAGCAAAACAAAAACATTCCCAAAAAGCAAATATTCAGATTTAATTTTTGTCATTTAATGTTGCAGAAGGAGAAGTTCCAGGAAGTGCTGTATTACTGTTTGACATCGAGCTGCTTGATTTAGTATCTGGTTTACCAGAAGGCTATATGTTTGTGTGGAATGATGAAGTATCACCAAACCTCTTTGAAGAAATAGACAAGGATAACAATGGAGAAGTTCTTCTAGAAGAAGTAAGAAGTTATTTTGGTTTATAAGGATTTTCTTTGATGGGTATTGTTCTGACCTAGGTTTCACCAATAGCACAAAAACGAGTTCTTGTCCTGTTAAACCTTCTCTATTTGATTTACAATAAATTTCCTCTCCAACAAAGTCCCAGCCAACAGTCTTTCAAGATAGTTTCCAAATACAAACCTTTATCAAGCTTGGAGCGTGGCCAGGCCAATATCTTTCAGATGCCGCAATATTTCACAAGCATGCCGGAAGGAACTAATTGTCTTCTGCAAAGCCTCACTCCCCTTTTATTCTCTAGGGGAGGGGCCATTCACTGTCCACCTGTAGCTTTACTTCCAAGTCGGCCCTTGTTCCTCAGCTGTTCCCTTCATCTGGCAACTCTGCACATGTGTACACTGGGAACAGGCTTCTGCCTCACTGATGTCTGACTCTGAAGGCAGCTGATAATTGTCAGACAGCCCTGGCCCCCTCTCTGTCTCTGATGCAGAGCACTCGTCAGAGCCTTCCCCAGACTCCAGGACTGGCCCATGTTCCTCCCCAACCTCCTCACCGTCTGAATCTGCTGCCAGCTCTGCTGGCTGCTGTCAGGCCACAACAGGTAGCAACAAAATGTTAGGTATACCATGTTCTGTGCAGGTTTTTTAATCTTTTCAAACTACAATATAGATTTTGTTTTATAGTATTAGTATAGTATAATGTATAATTATAATACATCATGTTGTATGCCCCTAAATATGATAAATGAATTTACATGACTAAACCAGCATTATTACAGTGTCTTAGTACTAAATGCAGAAGTTATGGAAATGCATTGTGATATATGTAGCTTTTAAATTACAATACTGAAACTCATTTTATTTCCTATTCTTATTTATCTTTTAAACTCTAGTTCAATAAATATATCCATGATCAAGTCAATTCTGGTAAAGGAAAGCTAGCCCCTGGTTACAATTCTGAAACAATTGTGAAAAATATGTTCAACAATCAGGACCGAAATGGAGATGGCAAGATTACTTCTGAAGAATTCAGACTGAAAGACCAGGAGCCACAGGGACATGATGAACTGTAACTTAGCTGAATTTAAAAACTTTTATGAGCCGAACTGCTGTTAGTGTGCATATATCATAGAAATAATCTGAAATCCCCGTGCATACTTTAAAAAAATAATAATGTGGAAATGAATATGTCCTTGTGTTAATTAAGATACAACAGGGTATAAAATTAAGATTTTTTTTGTTATGACGTTTATATTAAAAATGCAAGGTGCCTTAAAATGCATTTTAATTATTTTTTAAAATATACATCCCACCATAGTGATATATTCAGCTTTTTTCAGAGATGTGAATGTTCTGGAAAAAAGATAGAACATTTTCAAAAGCAAATTAATATGATTCACATGTGTGTATTTTTTTCAATATTTATAATATTTGGACTGCATGATTTGAGGTGAAGAAAATGTCCTAAGCTTGAACATTATTTGAGAAACAAAGCTATGTGGTAAAACCTGACATCAGATTTTCTGAGTTAATGGAGCTTCATCACTTTCCTTTTCTTAATAGTTTTATGTAAATGGTTTTTATTTGTTCAGGACATTTTCTACATTGCAATTTCTTTGATTTCATGGCATTTTTGGCACATTTTTGCCTGCAATACTTGTGCTTGCCAATTTTCTTATTGTACTGTCTTACAACTTTAGATTAGCCATTGTGATTTATAGTTGAAGTAGAAAACACATAGATCATCAAGGTCTACTGAGAGACCACACAGGCAAATAAGTGTACACTACATGCAAAATTATTTACACAGGAAGCAGGACAATGGGATCCTGGCTGCTCTTTAAACATCTTTGCTTGCAGATATTTTAGTAGGTAGCATCATTTCCACTAGGTAACATCATTAATGTTGGAGGCGGGAGTTGTTCCCTGATTATATGCAGTAGCTTTCCCTGCCAGTAATGGAGATACAGGGAAATACAGGGCAAGTTACAGTATATAAATAGAGAGCAAAACCTTCCCTCCACAGACTAGTACTAATGTTATCTAGTTGGGCAATGAAATGTCTGCTAACAAGCTCAGAGAGCACCAAAAGACTCCATTGTTCAACCCACATTTTTGAAGTTTTGATACAAAGATACAAACTTGCATTAAAATCATGCCTTTTGCCCTGGATTGTTACATTCTGGTGGTATGCTATATTAACAGTTAATGGGAATAAATTCTGAAAAAAAGAAGATAAATTATTTGGAAATCTGGATTTTAAAAAAAATCCGTATTTGGTGCATTGGCATTAAAATCTTATGCTTACTTAAGAATTGAATTATACTGGTAATTAATTAACTTTTACTTCCCTTTTTCCTAAATGATAAAGTGTTATCATTTTAAAGTGCATTTAGGCAGCTCCTAGCTTTCTGGAAGTATTCCCATTCTGCTTGTGTTGCCACCTCCACAGCAAAATAAAATAGGGTTATTAACACTACTGCTTAGATAATGACTATACAGGTGAAACTCGAAAAATTAGAATATCGTGCAAAAATTCGTTTATTTCAGTAATGCAACTTAAAAGGTGAAACTAATATATGAGATAGACTCATTACATGCAAAGCAAGATAGTTCAAGCTGTGATTTGTCATAATTGAGATGAGTATGGTTTACAGCTCATGAAAACCCCAAATCCACAATCTCAGAAAATTAGAATATTGTGAAAAGGTTCAATATTCTAGGCTCAAAGTGTCCCACACTAATCAGCTAATTAAGCCATAACACCTGCAAAGGGTTCCTGAGCCTTTAAATGGTTTCTCAATCTGGTTCACTAGGAATCACAATCATGGGAAAGACCGCTGACCTGACAGTTGTGCAGAAAACCATCCTTGATACCCTCCATAAGGAGGGAAAGCCTCAAAAGGTAATTGCAAAAGAAGTTGGGTGTTCCCAAAATGCTGTATTAAAGCACATTAATAGAAAGTTATGTGAAAGGGAAAAGTGTGGAAGAGAAAGGTGCACAAGCAGCAGGGATGACCGCAGCCTGGAGAGGATTTTCAGGAAAAGGCCATTCAAAGGTGTTGGGGACTTTAACAAGGAGTGGAGTGAGGCTGGAGTCAGTGCATCAAGAGCCACCACACACAGACAGAACCTGGACATGGGCTTCAAATGTCATATTCCTCTTGGTCAAGCTGCTCCTGAACAACAAACGTCAGAAGCATCTTACCTGGGCTAAAGAAAAACAGAACTGGTCTGTTGCTCAGTGGTCCAAAGTCCTCTTTTCTGATGAGAGCAACTTTTGCATCTCATTTGGAAACCAAGGACCCAAAGTCTGGAGGAAGAATGGAGAGGCACACACTGCAAGATGCTTGAAGTCCAGTGTGAAGTTTCCACAGTCTGTGTTGATTTGGGGAGCCATGTCATCTGCTGGTGTTGGTCCACTGTGCTTCATTAAGTCCAGGGTCAACACAGCCATCTACCAGGAGATTTTGGAGCACTTCATGCTTCCTTCTGTAGACGAGCTTTATGCGGATGCTGACTTCATTTTCAAGCAGGACTTGGCACCTGCCCACACTGCCAAAAGCACCAGAACCTGGTTCAATGACCATGGGATTACTGTGCTTGATTGGCCAGTAAATTCGCCTGACCTGAACCCCATAGAGAATCTATGGGGCATTGCCAAGAGAAAGATGAGAGACATGAGACTGAACAATGCAGAAGAGCTGAAGGCCGCTATTGAAGCATCCTGGTCTTCCATAATACCTCAGCAGTGCCACAGGCTGATAGCTTCCATGCCACGTCGCATTGAAGCAGCAATTGCTGCAAAAGGGGCCCAAACCAAGTACTGAGTACATATGCATGCGTATACTTTTCAGAGGTCTGATATTGTTCTATGTACAATCCTTGCTTTATTGATTGCATGTAATATTCTAATTTTCTGAGATTGTGGATTTGGGGTTTTCATGAGCTGTAAGCCATAATCATCGCAATTATGACACATCACGGCTTGAACTATCTTGCTTTGCATGTAATGAGTCTATCTCATATATTAGTTTCACCTTTTAAGTTGCATTACTGAAATAAATGAACTTTTGCACGATATTCTAATTTTTTGAGTTTCACTTGTATTAGCAAATGCTTTGAGAGTCTTCTGTCTTTAATTGTAGAGAAGAATTAGAACTCTTAAAGATTAGAACTATGGTGTTGGGCTGCTCTATTTTAACAAAAGCAATAAATCACAAGATTTAAACACTGGAACAAAATGGCAGCAGGGAAATTAATTTTTTTTTTTGTCAGTAAATTCAACAAAATTACGTGAATATAGGATGGATGTCAATGAAGCTCTGTTTTTCCACTGCAAAGAAGAATGACCCATGCAATAAATGTTGCATCAGTCATGCTTCTACTGTATGAAGCTGTTGATCAATTGTTCAGCTTTGCATTGGATATTTAAAATATGTGTTTGTCTTTTAAATATTTTAGGAAAAAAGAAATAAAAATGAATTATATATATGTGCATGAAGCTGTTGATTGCACCTGGGTAACTTAACATGATCCGTCCACCTAACTCAAGTATTTTGAAGTGATTTTCAATTTACTCTCCAATATTGGCTTTGTCAATAAAATATATTAAGTTAAATAATAAACAAATTAGGATAAAAAGTTACTAAAGAAGGGAACATAAGACCTTTACCATGACATTAATAGAAAATGTATAAGCATATTCCACAAGATAGCGGGGCGTGTAATTATAGAAAGGGACCATTTTACAGCACTCCTTTTTAAATAGTTTTATAAGATGTACAATTATATGGGTTTTCTATGCTATTAACACCAATACCATGTTCTATCAAATGCAATACATTCTGGTATCATTAAATAAAATGTTGACAAGTACACCGGACAAGATGCTTTATTTATGTATGAGTGGGAAGAGGCAAATAATTGATGTTAATTTTTGCACTTTGGTTACCTGTACATCTATAAATGGATGTTAGTAAGACGCATTGTATGACAACAGATCATATCCACAGACTGAGGGAAACAAAATTGAAGAAAAATCTCTAAGTTATTGTATAAATAGTTTCTAATTATTTAGGACTGTCCCATTATGTCAAGTTCAAGCTGAAAAGTATATTATAGATGGCATAAGTGAATGAATTTAAGACTTGCATGCAATTATTTAAAACATTTTTTGATTCTTTTGTATCATTATGTGGTTATTGACAGCTATTTACAGATAGCTGGACTTACAGGAAAAAGTATCATTGCATCCTTAACATATGTGGACTTTAACTCCCAGATTCTGGCTGGGGAAATTGAAATCAACATATTTTAAAGTTGCTAGAGTAGAGAAACACTGATCTAAATTATTGAGAACTGGTATATCAAGCTCCTGAGCTCACCAAAGCACCATTTCTAGATGGAATTTGAAGCGCTGCACAACCTAATTGTATCTGTGTATAAATAGACCTATGGATTGTATGAAATTACAGCTATAACTTAGTAGTAATCAGAGTTTGTTTCTCCCTGAATTTGAATAATTGGAACAAAGTTGTACTATTGTGAGATGCATTCTCCCTTCATTACTCCCTTACTGTCAAGATGGCGCCACCAACAACTGCCTGGGTAAATGCTCTCTATTGTTTTATCTATTTTTTATTATTCTCTGTGATTCACTATGAATTTCATTCTCACAAGACCATCTGCTAAGAATTAGGCAATGTTTCTTTAAGGAGCAGCTTTCTGTGTCCCACCCTGTCTTTGCAAATGCTGAAGAGATTCTAACACAAGAGGAAACAAATTCCCCCTGGATTACAACAAACAAAGGAAAGAAGCGGCGGAAAAGAAGATGAGGTAAAAGAGCGGGAATTTTGAATAGACTAAGGAAAGGGGGGGAAACCCCTCTCCAAGCTTTCTGACTATGCTTACTTGCTAATAAGATGGATGAAATACTCCTTTTAAATAGATGCAATTCTGATTTCTACAAGCAGCTCTCTGCTTCACTGAATCCTGACTACATGAGGAAATTGATGACCGCAGCATAAATATCCCAGGATTTCAGATATTTAGAGCAGACAGGATTGCAAACACATCTGGTATAAAGAAAGGTGGAGGCTTATGTTTATATATCAACAACAGCTGGTCTCAGGCTATAACTATAATATATAAATTCTGTGATAAAAACCTAGAGCCTTTACATATCAACTGCAAACCATTTTATTCTTCATGAGCGTTCTCTTCATTTCTACTAATAGCTGTGTATGTTCCTCCACAAGCTTGTGTAAACAAGGCATTACAAACTCTAGCTGACCAGATTATGGAGGCTGAAGCCAAACACCCAGATTCCCTTTCCATCATTTTAGATTTCAATCAAGCAAATTTAAGGAAAGAGCTTCCAAAGTATTTCCAGCATGTCAAGAGGCAAAAGTACTTTAGCCCATCACTACACAACACTAAAAGATGCTTATAGGTCATTACCACGAGCAGCTGTGGGACACTCTGATCACTGCATGATTCGCCTTGTATCTCCTTACAAACAAAGACTTAAAACCATGAAACCAACAATTAAATCAGTGAGGACTTCGACTGAGGAGGCAAATCTAAAGCTACAGGCTTGCCTTGATTGCAATGATTGGAATGTTTTCGAAGATACCTCTGCAGATGTAGATGAGCTCACAGATACTGTAACATCATATGTCACCTTCTGTGAAGACATGTGTTTCGACCGGGAACCTGCAAATATACAGTAACAATAAACCTTGGTTCACAGCTAAACTTAAGCAGAAAAGGTGACAGAATGCTGTACAATCAGGCCAGAAACATATTAACAAGAGAGATCAGCGCAGCAAAAAGAAGCTACTCTGAAAAGTTAAGGAATCGGTTCTCAACAAATGAACCAGTAAACACGTGGAAAACTCTTTAAACCATCACAGGCTAAAGCAAACCTTCTTCCCAGGCAGAAGGAAATCAAAAACTAGCAGATGACCTGAATGTGTTTACTGCAGGTTTGAAAGGAAACTACAGTCACCTATCTCCAATACCCCATCTCAGACACACCAACAACAGCCAAGCCTCCTGTAACTGACCCCAACCCATTGGGTTCACAACCCCTGGTGATCACAGAAAAAGAAGAGCAAGATCTATTTCACAGACAAAAGCCAGGAAAAGCACTAGGGCCAGTCAAGATAACTCCTTGCTTAAAAGTCTGTGCTGCCAATTGCCCCAGTGGTGGAATTCTTTTTTTTTTACTACTGGTTCTGTGGGCAAGGCTTATTTGGTGGGCATGGCTTAGGGTCACATGACTGGGTGGGCGTGGCTTGGTGGCCATATGACGGGTGGTTATATGACTGGGTGTGGCTTGGTGGTTATGTGACTGGGTGGGTGTGGCAACTCAATGTCACTCATGTCAAGGGGTGCCTTCCCTGGCCCCTCCCCTCCCAGCCATTCCTTGTCACACCCAGCCTCAACATAGTTCTGTAAAAATGGTGGCCACCTTTTGTTGACTTTATTATTTACGTACTATAGGTGTACTTTAATGGACCACTAAAAGGAGGAAATGGCTCACGTGCTTTGCCCAAGAGTGTGATAGGCAAGAGGCTTTTAGAGAGCTACCAGAAAGAGGGGGGGTGTCAATGTATTTTCCAAAGCACCAGAAGGCAAACTGTATTTTCCAAAGCAGGATGGAAACTGAACAGAGAGAGAAGCAACCTAAAAGTAAGGAGAAACTTCCTGACAGTGAGAACAATTAACCAGTGGAACTGCTTGCCACCAGATGTTCTGAGTCCTCCAACACTGGAAGTTTTTAACAAAAGACTGGACAGCCATTTCTCTGAAATGGTATAGAGTTCCCCCCAAGGTCCCTTCTAAGTGCTATTCTGTTATTCTGACACCTTTCCCAGGATCTCTACTCAGAATTTGGCACCCTCAGTTTTCCTGCCTGAGCAGGAGGTTGGACTAGAAGACCTCCATAGTCCCTTATAAGTCTGTTAAATGCACCTGTATTTATGCTCTGGACTATTGACATGTAAACCCTGAAAAATACCTGGGCAAAAGAAAGGCAATAAAATCACTCTAGGTGTAGGGACAGTGTAAAATATATGATAAATAATGGAACAATTAAAAATAATAGCACTGAGTTTTTTCTCTCCCCCTCTTCCTTTTTTCTTTTCTCTCTTTCTCTCCCTTCCTCTTCCTTCCTTCCTTCCTTCCTTCCTTCCTTCCTTCCTTCCTATTTTTCTTCTCTTTCTTTTTTCCTCTGTTTCTTTCTCTCCCTTCCTCCCTCTTTCTTGCTCTTTCTTCCTTTCTTGCTCTTTCCTTCTTGCCCTTCCTCTCTTCCTCCCTTTCTTCCTCCCTTTCCTTCCTTGACTCACATACACACACCTTTTCTGGGAAGAACTTATTGGGCAAACTCCAGAGTAGTGAGCGGCGGGACAATGAAGAAAGCAGCAGCCCCGGAACATCCATCCACCCTCCCTTTTGAAGCACATGGCAGCGGTGGGAGCAGGGGTGGGTGGGGGTGCCCTGAAAGAGAGGGAGAGCTTTCTCTGCTGTGCTGGGAATGAGGGGGTAGTGGAGGCAGTGGCAGGGTACCCCGTAAAGCAGGGAGAAAGCGAATGGAAAGCCTTTCTGTTCGCTTTCTCTGCTTCACTGGGGCTGGGGCTGAGGGGGTGGTGGTGGCAGTAGGTGGGGGTGCCCTGAATGGCAGTGAGAGCTTTCTTTGCTGTGCTGGGGCTGGGCTGAGGGGGCAGTGGCAAGGGCAGTGGTGCCTCCCCGAAAGACAGGGAGAAAGCAAACAGAAAGGCTTTCCGTTCACTTTCTCTGATGCACTGGGGCTGAGGGGCCAGCGGAGGCAGTGGCAGGAGTGCCCCGAAAGGCAGCCAGAAAGCAAATGGAAAGCCTTTCCATTCACTTTCTCTGCTGTGCTGGGGCTGAGAGAGGCAGCGGAGGCGGGTGAGGGTGCCCTGAAAGGGAGGCCGGGAACACTTGGGGCTGCTTCCCATAGCCACGCTGCACCACTGCTGTCCCCACCACCCTCTGGACTGGCCCAAAAAAGACGCCCCACCTTGGCCTCCTCCCGCCCGGAAAGTCCCGGGCATTGGGGGAGAGACCTGGAAAGGCCCTGGGCAGTGGGGGGGAGGCCCAGAAAGGCCCCAGTGGGTGGGCAAGGGCCTAGTGCAATGCAGGCTTACCTGTGAACATGGCAGGCAGATCAGGGCTGCTCAGTTGGGGTGCAGGCACCACGTGGGGAAGTCAGGTTAGGCAAGCCATGACGGGCTCAGTGTACCACATAGGAAGGGAAGAGTGACTGGGTGGGGCAAGTGGCGGGCAGACGAGCTGCGTGAGTGAGCGAGCATCAGGTGGGTGGGGCAGTATATCATATCTATCTGCCCCACTTTTTCCTTTCTTCCTCTCTTCCAGATGGCATGAATCAAAATTATGGAATTTCACAATAAATTAGGTTGGGTTTTGTTCAACAAATTCTACTTATATGTATTTTAATGGCAAACTATACTTGTGAGCTTTGGATTGGTAAGCTTATCCTCTTAAGAGTCTAAACCAGCAACCATTGTAAATGTCAGCCTTCAAGATCTTTTCTACTGCTTTGCATCTTTTGGCTGCCATAAGTAACGGGGGGAGGGGATATGTCTGGGAAGAGAGCTGGAGGTGTTACATTCTTGTGTTGTGTAAATGAGGAGTGGGGGGGAGTATAAATTCCTGCTCTTAACTTTCTATTCCTTGCTTAGCTTTCTTTTCTCTGCGCAACTGCAAATTCTTTATCAAAATATGTCAAGGTCAACGGACAGAGGCCTCATCACCACCTGAAGATGCTCACATGATCATATTCACAACTTTTAATTGGAAGACTCATTTGAACTATGAGGAGTGGGAACGTTTCCAACACTTTGTATATGTGGTCTGCGCGCCTAATTTCTTAGATTCAGAATTCTATATGATGCTACCACTTCATCTTCAGTAAAAGATTTCTTTGCTCTAATCTAAAGAGTCTAAGTTTTTCTTTCTTGAATTTTGAATGGAGCACCACCTGACATTATTCTGAATCTCATCACCAGCCCACCCAGAGAAAATATCCAGTTTTCTTCCAAGGGGGTTTGATATCATGTCATCTCCAGCTAGTGATGAGGACGACCTGGGAGCTGTGGGGAGGCAGTCGTTGCTAGCCGACCTTACTCTGGAGGAAGTTCCTGCTGAGAGGCCCAGATGGTCGTTGGGTGTTGGCTGGAGGAATCCGGAATAGCCCCCCCTCCTGGAATCACCACGACCCGACGGCGTGGAAGAGAGGAGCCATGGCAAGAGAAGGAAAGAAGAGAATTTTTGCTGGATTAAGCCAGGCAGCTCCTTAATGAAGCTTTTGGACAGCCTCAGGTCGCTCCAAGGTATGAAGGGGAAGAGGGAGCAAGTTCATCCAGAGACAGCCAGGCTGCCCCCACTCCCATAGTTCAGCCTGTGCCAGCACATCAACCAGCTGCAGCCCCAGGGCCCCCAGCGGGAGGTGTGATCCCTAGAAGATGCAGAGCTCTCAAGCTGCCTCTGTTAGAAGTGAAATTTGGGGGAAATCCCAAAGACTTGGGTTTCTTCCTAGCACAAGTTTGGAGCTATATGGAGGAATATGGGCAAGAATTCACCTCCGAAGCAGCCAAAGTGAGATGTGTTACCAGGGCCCTGGAGGGAATAGCAGCAGAGTGTATGGTGACTTTGCATAATGATAACTCCCCCCAACTGCGGAATTACAACATATTCATGACTGCATTGCGGGCAAGATTTGAGGACCCACTGGCGGAGAGAAAGGCCAGGATCAGGAGGAAAACCATAAATCAAGGGAGGAGGTCAGTGGCCGACTACACCCAAGAGTTTAGACAGCTGGCGTGCCATATCCGAGGCTGGTCCCAGGGAGCCCTGATAGAAGCCTACAAAGATGGTCTAAATGAAGACATATACCAGCTGTGTATTTCCAGAAAGGACCCAAATGATTTGCAACTGTGGTGCTTGCTGGCAGAAGAAGTGGAGATAGATTTGACCCGAAGCAGATGCAGGGGGGGCTCTGGATGGAGCAAGCCGTCCCCCCCACGCTTTCAAAAGGCCCCTAAGCCTCCAAAAGGAGGAGTGATGGCAAGGCCCAGATCCACTGCCTGTTTTCGATGTGGGAAGGGGGGCCACCGGATTGCAGACTGCAGGGTCAAGTTGGATCCCAAGGGGGCACAGAGAGGAGGGAGGAAACCTGAAAAAAACCCAGCCAAGCCTCACGAAACCATGCTAAAGACGGGGGAGGTTGTAGAGGTCGCCCCTCTGGCAGGAGAGGGGTTGGGATCTCCGACCTTCTTTGAAGAAAGTGAATCTGACTCGGAAGACGACTTCCTGGTAAGTCCAAATAAGGGCCCCATGACCATTCCAGTAACATTAAGAGTACTCACTTCAGGGACCGAAGGGAAGATGCTAGCCTTGCTAGACTCTGGGTGCACGAGGTGTGTAATTAACATGAAAGTAGTTGAGGAAATGGGCATCAAATTGAGAACTTTAGAAACGCCCATAGCCTTTTGCCAATTGGATGGATCAGTGGCGGGAGGTTGCCCTGCATGCTTCATAACGGAACCCCTAGAGATGACCATGGGGGAGCATAAAGAGACTTTGTGTTTTATTGTGGCCCCTGGAATGGAGCAACCATTAATACTGGGATTACCCTGGCTTTGCAAGTGGAATCCCCATGTGAATTGGAGGAAAGGGTTGCTGCCCATACGCACCAATCAGAGACAGGAAGGGGAGGGGCGATCCCAGCAGAGCCTTCAGAATCTGGTTGAGCTAGCCTCCATGGGCACCAAGGACTTGGAGGGGGAGGAAAAAATCCCAAAAGAGTATTGGGACTTAAAGGAAGTGTTTAGTGAAAAGGCTTCAGATGAGCTTCCCCCTCATCGGTCAACAGATTGTAATATTGAAATTCTGCCTGGGGTAACGCTCCCGAAACCGAAATTATATTCGATGACACCACGGGAATTGGAAGAGTTGAGATCCTTTATCGACAGGAATTTGAAACGTGGTTTCATCCAACCCGCTAGACCTCGGGTAGCTGCCCCAGTGCTGTTCCGTGAAAAGAAAGATGGCTCCAAGCATCTGGTAGTTGACTATAGAAACCTGAAAGCCATTTCCGTGGAAAACGTATACCCCCTCCCCGTGATGAAGGACATGCTAGCCCACCTGGCGAAAGGGAAAATTTTCACAAAGTTAGACTTGAGAGAAGTGTACTACCGAATTCGAATTAAAGAAGGAGATGAGTGGAAAACTGCTTTTAACTGCCCGATGGGTTGCTTCCAGTTCAACATTCTCCCATTTGGACTACAAGGGGCTCCAGCCATATTCATGCAGATGATCAATCACGTGTTACATGTTACAAGGGGTTTTTGGTTTACCTTGATGACATCCTTATTTACACGGAAACTTGGGATGAACATGTGAAACTGGTGCGTTCAGTACTACAGAAACTGCGAGCCGCCAAACTGTATGCTACTGTCCAAATGTGAATTCCATCAAGAGAAAATCGACTATCTGGGATATCGCATTTCACACGAGGGTATCGAAATGGATCTAGGGAAGGTGCGGGCTGTGTTGGAGTGGGCCCCACCACGTACCCGAAAGCAACTTCAAAGCTTCTTGGGATTTGCCAACTTTTACCAGCAATTCATCCCGTCTTTTGCTAAAATAGCAATGCCTATCACCAACCTCTTGAAAACTAAAGGGGAGGCGAAACCAAAGCCTAGTAAGCCGCTGGAGTGGTCCATGGAGTGCCAAGCTGCCTTTGAAAGGCTGAAGCGACTGTTCGCTGCAGAACCAGTGCTAAAGCACCCGGACATGGATGCCCCTTTCGTAATCCAAGCTGATGCAAGTGATGTGGCCGTTGGAGCGGTATTACTTCAAATCAATGAGAAGGGAACTTTACAACCCTGTGCCTACACCTCCTGCAAACTAACTCAAACTGAAAGGAGATGGGCCGTCTGGGAGAAGGAAGCGTTTAGCTGGGCCCTATTGACATGGAGACATTTCTTGGAAGGAGCAAAACACCCGTTTGAGGTATGGACTGACCAAAAGAATTTGGAAGCCTTAAAAACGCCTTAATTGTCTCCTAAACAAGTTAGGTGGGCCCAGTATTTTAAGCGGTTCAACTTTTCATTGAAGTACATCCCGGGGGGGAGGAATTTTATGGCGGATGCTTTATCTAGACTGCCTCAATATAACAGTGTCCATCAGGAAGTGATACGACCAATTGTTTCAACCAAACAATTAACTGCCCCGGTGGTCACTTGAGCCCAGAAGAAGAAACAAGTTGTGGATTTATCGAATGATTTGATGGCGCAATTGAAGGAGGCCCTAAAATTGGATGAATGGTTCTTAGCTCATTCAAATGACTGTACAATTAGAGATGGCTTGGCCTGGATGGGGGCAAAGTTGTATGTACCAGAGACCTTGAGGAGCCAAATATTGCAACAAGCCCATGACTCTAAAATGGCTGGTCACTTTGGATTCGTGAAAACCTTACACCTCGTTAAGCGACAATTCTGGTGGCCTGCGTTGAAAAAAGACATTGAAACTTATGTGGCTAGCTGCTCAGTTTGCGCCTCAGCGAAAAGGCCACCTGGTAAGCCACTGGGGCTGTTACAAAGTGTGGCTAAGCCAACAGCTCCATGGAAGGAAATCTCTATAGACTTTATAGTAGAGTTACCCGAGAGCACCGGAAACACGGTTATTTGGGTAGTAACCGATTTGTTTTCCAAACAAGTGCATTTCATACCTTGTTCTAAGATTCCCTCTGCAAAATCGTTGGCTAAACTGTTTATACTACAGATTTATAGGCTGCATGGCATCCCTGAACGTATAATTTCTGACCGAGGGGTTCAATTCACCTTGAACTTTTGGAGGGAGTTCTTGAAGTTAATAGGCTCCGCCCAGGGCTTAAGCTCCGCCCACCATCCCCAAAACAATGGGGCCTGTGAGAGGACTAACGCTGTGCTAGAATAATACCTCAGATGTTACATAAATTATCAACAGGATAATTGGGTTGACTTATTGCCATTTGCTGAGGTGGCATACAACAATTCTGTTCATAGTAGTACCGGTTTCCCCCCCTTTAAAGTGGCATTGGGACAAGATTTTGTGCCTATACCTGAGTTTCCTCGTGAAAAACCTAACATCCAGTCGCTAGACGAATGGATATCTCAACTCCAACTGAACTGGCCAGTTGCTCGCAAAGCATTGGATGACACCCATCAGTCCCATAAGAAATTTGCAGATAAAGAGAGCCCCACAGAAGTCCTATCAAGTGGGTGACAAAGTTTTCCTGTCTACCAAATACTTACAAACCACTCAAAAGTCGAAGAAACTTGGTCTTAAGTATGTAGGTCCTTTCACAATTGAACGAATTGTAAATCCTGTGACAGTCCAATTGACACTACCAAATACTCTTCGACGAATTCACCCGGTTTTCCATGTTAGTTTGTTGAAACCTGAACACACTTCTGGTCTGAGACCAACCCAGACTGATCCTCCTATACCATTGCTGATTGAGGGTGAACAACACTTTGAAGTTAAAGACATTTTGGACTCTCGTAAATGGAGGGGTTGTCTCCAATACCTCGTTGCTTGGAAACATTTCCCATCTTCCCAAGCTGAGTGGGTTAATCAGAAGGATGTTAGAGCCCCTAAGCTGATCAAAGACTTTCGCACAAAGTATCCTGATAAGCCCTAGAAATGTATATAATTGTTAACCAGTATCTTTTATGTTGTTCTCTCTTAGAGGACTAATGTCTTTTTTCTAGGAGGGCCGAATGTCAGCCTTCAAGATCTTTTCTACTGCTTTGCATCTTTTGGCTGCCATAAGTAATGGGGGGAGGGGATATGTCTGGGAAGAGAGCTGGAGGTGTTACATTCTTGTGATGTGTAAATGAGGAGTGGGGGGGAGTATAAATTCCTGCTCTTAACTTTCTATTCCTCACTTAGCTTTCTTTTCTCTGCGCAACTGCAAATTCTTTATCAAAATATGTCAAGGTCAACGAACAGAGGCCTCATCACCACCTGAAGATGCTCACATGATCATATTCACAACTTTTAATTGGAAGACTCATTTGAACTATGAGGGGTGGGAACATTTCCAACACTTTGTATATGTGGTCTGCACACCTAATTTCTTAAGATTCAGAATTCTATTTGATGCTACCACTTCATCTTCAGTAAAAGATTTCTTTGCTCTAATCTAAAGAGTCTAAGTTTTTCTTTCTTGAATTTTGAATGGAGCACCACCTGACAGTAATGATCCTTTTCACATTCAAATTCACATCTGATATTTGTTTAGAACCTGAGGATTATCATGAATATATTCACCTGAGAAACACTTGAGAGTCTGATTAGTAAAGGAGAAAATTCTTTTTGTTGAGTAGTGGCTTGTAACTGGAAAATTAACATCCTCCTGAGGAAAAATTAAAGCAATATTTTTGGTCTAGTTTTAAAGGAGGGAGGGAAGGTTTTGCCAGATATTTAGAGATGAACTTTTTTTAACAGATAAAAGTACTTTTTAAACTTGTTTTTATGAAAGTCTGCGCATGGGAAAAAGTGATGAGAATTCTAGCACTTTATGTTTAACTTGTAGCATGATGCAATGAAATATCTTTCTGTAGAATTGTGTTTCAAATTTCAGTATTATTAAATATGACTTTTTAGTTAATACTGTAAAATATCTACTTCATTAATCTTATTTAAGCCAATATGACTTTAAAATTTTTAGATTCAACTGCAATTTCCAATTTACAAAGCAGTGAGCTTTATCAAAATGTAGTGATTTACACACATTTGTACTACTGAACCTCAAAAGATTTGATATTTATTGATTAATCATTATCACACCCATCATGTTTCTCTTATTTTCTATAACAATTCCACAAATGCTGAAAATATCATTTATTGTGCAGAAATAAAGATATTTTTTCCAGTAATCATTAACAATATTTCCACTGGAATTAATAAATAGGGAAATAATAAACAGTGAAATATATTTCAACAGCATGGAGCAATATAATGAGGAATACAGTATTTTTCAAATGAAATGGCAATAGTATGGAAAGTAGCATTGGATTATTGTTTTCATAGCTGGTCATGCAAATTTGTCCAATGGGTTCTTTTAAAAGAAAACAATGATAACACTACAAAATCTTTTGCAGGATTGAATTGGCCACATCCAGAGAATCATCTTTCACCAAAACAATATCATAGGACTCCATATATTTTTCCAGCAGTTCTTCAACCTAGATTTTAAAATGTGAAGAAAAAAAATTATGTGAAAAACCAAACTGACATTCTTTATATATTTCTTCAGTATATTTTTTTCTATTTCTATTTATCTCTTTTCCTTTTTTCTTTTCTGTACTTTCTACTCTCACTTTTTATTCTTTTCAGTTTGTATTTTTACTATTGTATCTTCAATAAAATTAAATAAAATGAAATGGGCAAGCACAGATGCAAGACGTTTGATGAAGAAAATTTCAGAACCATTCATATATAAATTAGATTGAGCTTGAGTTAAGCAATCACATCATTTTGTCGTTTGTCAACTGTAACAATATAAATATACTTCTATTAGTTTAGATGATTAAAATCTAAAGCCACAAATTAAAGAGCAATGAAATTATTTGTAGTTTATTTTTTCTTTCGTTTTAAATGAAACATTGTGTAGTTTCAGCCCAAATTTAGAAATAATTTTATTTTGTCTAATTTAAAGAAAGGGAGTTGAATTAAAAGATCTTTCCACATTTTCATTTGTGCATTACATTTGAACAAAATAGCTGTGTTTAGGGAGAAAATACAGATATTTTTAAACTATAGAGCTTTTTAAAAGGTTTTTTTTTCACATTTTAAAAGTTGTGGAAAGATCTTTTAATTTCATATATATAATTGAACTCCTTTTCTTTAAATTGGACAAAAAACAGAGCTTGATTTCTTTTCCTTCTCACAAGACTTTTTAATAAACTTTTGTCACTCTCTTGTTTTGTTTACATATGTCTTTTAACTCTTAAAATATCCGGTGGTTTCTTTTATACTGTTACATCTTTTTTCATATTGTTCCTGTAGCCTGTCATACTATAATTGTAATAATGTAACAGTTTATAATGGTAAATCAAGCTTTTGTCTTCTTTAACTGCAATCTTTAGTTCTGTCTAGTATCCAATTTTTAAAATCTTACTTTAAAAAAAAATCATAACTAGTATTATGATAATATTATAAAATCAGTATTAGTGTAATACTAATGCAGTATCAGAAGTTCCAGTTTAATTGTATAGAATGTGAAAGATGTATTTTTTTGTTTTATTTTTATAGTTTTCTTATGTATGATGTACACTGAAGATAGCATTTAATTTTGTTCGAGGTACAATGACAATAAACTAAACTAAACTAAATCAAAAGCTTTTTCCCACATTGAAGATTCTTTATAATCTTATTTCAATCTTATATCTTACTGTTTGTAATTTTTTAAAATCAAAGTTTTATTCATCCTTTTATTGTTTATTCCATTTTTAAAAGTTCTTTAAACGTGATTTTTTTTCATTAAGGATTGAAGGTAAATTCACCAAGTAGTGTCCAATTTTTTGATTCAAAGATTTCTAATTGCTAAAAAGAACTTAAGAAGTAATTTCCAAATGTAACTAGAACAATATGTGAATTTAGTGTCCTTCCAAAGATGCTGACTGCTATTTGGGCAAAATGGCTATTTCCCCAAGCTCTAGATATGCTGGAGGGCTATTTCCTTGCAGTCTCCTCAGGAAGAACAGCTGCTTGAAGCGTTTGTGACTGATCTTCCAGAAAGGATCAAAGAGCCAGCCTCGGGAAGAAGGCATGACATGGCCTGCAGCTGCCTGTAGGATCAAGTTGGATGTACCTCATCAGCATTAGAAGAAAGTGTTCAACTGAGTATGGCAGACTCTGTAGAGCATAGGAAGGTGGGGGCAACAGGGATTTATGCTATGGTACTGGGATGGTTAATCACAGGGTGGGGCTTGAGGCAATATATCCTAGCAGCAGTGATAGTGTTGTGACTGAAATAGAGGCCTGTGGTTGGTGGCAATTGGCTGAGATTGTTGAACACTCAGGCCTCTATTTCAGCCCTAGACCTGACATGTTGCTGAGGAGTGCCACAGTGCAGGGCAGCCAAAAAGACATAGGTGAGATGAGTTAAAGCACTCCTGTAATCATAAGTATGGGTGGATTTCCAAGCATTCAAATTTTGACCATGTGATTATGGGGACACTGCAACAACTAGGAACCAATCATAAGTCCATTTTTTTCAGCACCATTTACAACTTCAAGTGGTTGCTAAATGATCATATGTCAAGAATTACGTTTATTTAAAATTCAGCTAACTTGTTAAAGGCCTCCTACATAAATATTACCTGCTGCTAGCAAAATAAGGATTTGGAAGTTGTCTGAATACCCTGTGAAGATGGCATTATTTTACTTACTTACTCAATTTGAAAATAGACTCATCCAACTAAGCTGCAATTGGATTTAGTATATTTTAGCTATATTTTTTCAACAAAACATGCATGACAATCAACATGAGAATTTTTTACACACTTACTTTATCATTGAGATATCCAATCTTAAGAATATGTTCAACATTTGCCACTCCATCTGCCATTGTTAAGTCTCCTTGAGAATCTCCAAGTAATATGATATTGCTGTTATCTTTTAATTGTTTAAAGTACTCTGTATTTTTCAATGCCCCATCATGTTTGTTGTAAACATGAATTAATTCTCCTTTAAATCCTTTCAATATGCCCTATTGAAGATGACAGAAATTATTCCTAAGTAACCAGGCAAAAAAAGTAATAACATATATACTTTTAGAATATTTCCAAGACAATTTACTCTTTCCACAAACTCTAAACATATTTTCATTTTATATATATATGTTTTCTGAGGTTCTCGTGGGTATTTGTATGTGGATCTTTGGTTGTTCGGGTTTTCTCCCGCGTAAGATTCGAAGTATCTAGGCAACGTTTCGATGAAGTCTCATTCATCATCTTCAGGCTTCTGTCTTCAGCTCTGTGCTTCTCAGAGTGATGTGAGCTTGCAGCTGCTTCTTCCTTTTAACTGCTAGTGGGGGTGTGACTTGATTGGGTAGGGGCTTGGCTGTGTTTTGATTGGGTGTGTGTGTGTTCTCATTGGTAGGGGGTTTGGCTGTGTTGTGATTGGTTGGGGGTTGGCCGTGTTCTGATTGGCTGGAGGCATGTTCTGTTCAGGTGGGGGCTTTGTTGTACAAACAAATAGAAGGAGCACTCATGGGATCACCCCTCTCACCTGTCATCGCAAACCTCTACATGGAACACTTTGAAACACAAGCTCTAGAAAAATACGATCACAAACCCAAACTCTGGCTCAGATATGTAGATGACACCTTCATAATCTGGCCACACAGGAAAGAAAAACTGAACAACTTCCTCACACACCTCAACAGCCTACACCCCAAAATACAATTCACCATGGAAACAGAAGCCAACAATCAACTTCCCTTCCTAGATGTCTTGGTATACAAAAAATCCAATGGCTCCCTAGGACACACCATCTACCAGAAGAAAACACATACTAACCGCTATCTACATGCACTCTCACACCACCACCCAGCACAGATCAATTCCGTAGCCGAGACACTCATCTCCAGAACAAAATGCTTAGCCGACGAACAACACCTAAAAACCGAACTACACACTCTCACCAACGTACTAACAGCCAATGGATTCCAAAGAAAGAAGATTACCCACCTAATCCAAAAAGAAACCCCAACCAAAATCCAGGACAGAGAACAAGAGAACGGCAAAGCCCTCCTCCCATATATAAAAGGCACTACAGACAAAATCAGCAAGATCCTCCAAAAACACAACATTAAAACAGCATTCTGCACAAACAGAAAAATATCCACCATCCTAAGAAACCCCAAAGACAAAATTGAATTAGAAAACCAAGGAGTATACAAAATCCCTTGCATTGCCTGCCCCACCACCTACATTGGACAAACTAACAGAAGAATAAGTGCACGCATCGAAGAACATAAGAACTCAATTAAAAAAGAAGAACCGACCTCTTCCCTGGTCCAACACCTCAAAGCCACAGGACATGAGATTGACTTTAAAAATACCAGAACTATCGCCAAAACCGAACACTTCAACAGCAGAATAATCAGAGAAGCCATAGAGATAGAAAAACGCCCACGCAGCATGAATAAACGAGATGACACCTCCCACCTACCAGCCATTTGGAAACCCGCCCTCATGAACAGACGAGTACCTAACATGAAGAATGACACCAGACCCACACCCATGAGGGCCACACAAGATGCCACCATCACACTTCCACGCAGAAAGCAGACTCACACCCACACAGAAGATGAGACATGACCACGGACCAGAAGCCGCACTGCAGCCGCATCACTACCCACTTCAAACCCCTCCGAGCCATACATGAAGCGAACTGACACCCACTATGAAGATGCAGCACAACCATGAACTCGAAGCCAAACAGCAGGATCACAGCTCACCAGCTCAAATCCCCCAGCAATTAAGACTAACCTGAGCACAACCAAGCCCCCACCTGAACAGAACACGCCTCCAGCCAATCAGAACACGGCCAACCCCCAACCAATCACAACACAGCCAAAACCCCTACCAATGAGAACACCCACCCACCCAATCAGAACACAGCCAAGCCCCCACCCAATCAAGTCAACCCCCACTAGTAGTTAAAAGGAAGAAGCAGCTGCAAGCTCACATCACTCTGAGAAGCACAGAGCCGAAGACAGAAGCCTGAAGATGATGAATGAGACTTCATCAAAACGTTGCCTAGATACTTGAATCTTACGCAGGAGAAAACCAAAGATCAACAACCAAAGATCCACACACACACACACACACACACACAAATACTGAGAATAAAATACTTCTATTGAAGCCTAGATAATGGCTATCTTATTTATTTTTATATATATTTCAGATTCCCAAAAATTCTGTGTAACTAATAATCAGAAATATCACTGAGCAACTCTCCTCTCCTATGTCTAATATATTTAAACATAAAATAAATCAAAATTATATTTATTAAAAAAATAAAAATGTGACCCTTTAAAATTCATATCTTCAGTTACATGTCTTTTTCCTGCACTTGATGGAATAAATGGGTCTTAACTACTCTCCTAAAAGCCAAAAAGGAAGGAGCAGACTAAATTTCCATGAGGAAATAATTTCGGAGTATGAAGTCAGTGAGCAAAGATAAACATTTCGAAAACCCATCAGATAGATAGGATCTTCAATAAATTGATTACATAATTCAATCTGATTGGACAGGCAGATAATGTTAGAAGAAGGTCCTTGAAATAACGTGGAATCATGTATATCCTTAAAACTACAACATCATTTTATCTTATTGAGAAGCAAACTGGAAATAAATATAATTGCCAAAGCAATGAGGTCACCTGAGGATGTAAGGATATATATTCTAGGGAATCATGGAGATAACCTAGGAGAAGGGAATCCAAATGATATTAGGGGAACACCAGATAAAACACACACTAAACATGTTTGAAATTTAGTGCAACAAATAGCTTCCCCCTCCTCTACAACTCCCTGGGATATAAGAAGAAGGGTCTTCTTATAGTCCAAGGGTAAGGTCAAATGCATCACCAGTTTGGAGTCACAATGCTTCTACAAGAGAACTAAGTCCAGTCCCCTTGAATTCCATTGATTTTTATCTAGGATCACTTTTTCTTGACTGTTAATAGACCAGATTTTTGTGTATAGGTTGCATGTAATAAATCCAAAGTCCTTTCAACTAAACTCCTCTTCCTGGTTATTTGTGCCTGACAGAAAGGAAGGAAGTCCAAGCAGACTTGCAAAATTTTGTTATTTTATAGTTCTGGTGGTCATATGGAGTCTGTTCCTTGATCTGGAAGAGCTGACATATATCCATTAATGAGAAAGCCCCCGGATTTTGTATCAGCTGTAGCTTCAAAGGCAATCACATGTAGAACACTTTGCACTAATCCGGATGGGAGGAAAGAAAAAGGCATGGATACATCAGAGTTAGTTTGGTCTAGTGATTAAGGCACCAAACTAAAAAGTGGGAGACCATGAGTTTAATCATGAAAGCCAGCTAGGTATCCTTGCAACAGTAACTCTCTTTCAGCCCAACCCACCTCAACAGGGTTGTGGTTGTGGGGAAAATAGGAAGAGAAAGGTGGATTGGATATGTTTGCCTTGACAAGATGTTACAAATAACACCCTGAGTTGTTTGTAAAAATAATAAAGGTGGGATATAATAAATAAATAAATGTAAGCAGAGCCTCCCAAGACAAGAATGGCTGCAATTGGATAGAAAAATATATAACCATATAAAAACCCTCTAAACTGCAGTTTTTATATGCTAAACAAGTAGGAGCTGTGTATCCAGGTTACCTCCATATGGCAAACCACATTTGAATAGGAGAGTTCAATTTGGTTTTTAAGAAGACATTAAAACTGAGTGAGAGTAGAGAGTCCCAAGACATTCCACAAAGTAGAGATTTCTGAGAAGATAACTCTCCCTATCCAGACTGGAACTACCACCTCAGAAAGAACCACTACACTATCTTTCCCAATTGACAGAGTGGTTAAGAAGAAAAACAGTATTTACTGTGTCAAAAAGCTTCTAAGAGATTAAGGAGAGTTTTAGTTCCCCTCAACCTGATTTTAACAAATTTGCAAACAAATTAATATATTCTAAGAATACTGACCCTATCAACTGAAGCATATAACTCTAAATTGGAAATATGTAACATTTTTATATGTTTTGAAAGATTCTTATATACCTTAGTAAATGATAATGTAATCTACAATTGCACTTTGTATTTGACATTTTCATACTCACATTATCATCAAAATCCATAAAGTTGGAAACTACTTTGATATTGGAATGGTAGACACCTGCTTGGTGAATAATCTGTTCCAGGATGTCTCCAATCCCAGCAGAAAATATAAATACTGGGACACTGTGTTCATGAAGTTTGTCAAAAAAAAATTCATACCCCTCTCTGTAAAACAGGATAGTTATTTGTAAAAAATTGAATTAAAATCTGACAGTATTTTTTTTTCTGAAATAAGTATTGAATAACTCCTATTCTCAGTTTCAGAATAAACAAGATAGTAGTAACTGGCATCTTATTAGTTATGAAGCCAAGGATTCAATATTTTAAGAATATTTTATTTTTAAAAGAAATGACCTGTGGATTATTTTGGAAACCAGTTGAAAAATTTGCTTTGTTTGATCATTCTAGTCTGATTTCTGTTTGTACAGATACTCATTTTTATTTTGCTATATAAGTGACTCAAGGGGAAAAAACCATCTTTGAAAAGGGTGAAACAGAAATCCCAGAAATTCAGAATGGATCTTCTGCACCTTTCTTATAGAAATAAGATAAAATAGAGAAAGAAAAAAACAAAACCTTTCTTGTGCAATATCTGCTTTCCTATTCCTTGGATCTGAGTACATGCAATAATAGTGCAACACTTAGAAAGAACACAGACTAATGTCTAAACTTCTGGACCTTGGATTTTCTTATTCAATCTCCGTTGGAATTATGGATTTCCTGTCTGGCTGCTCACAGAGGGTCAGATTAGATAATCATACCTCTTCAGCCACTGGTACACCGCGTGTTGAGTCCCTTACTCTATACTCTTTATGTGCATGACTGCATTCCTGCTCATGCTAAGTAATACTATTACTAAATTTGCTGATGATACAATAGTGGTGGGACTCATCTCCGGGGGGGATGAGTCTGTCTACAGAGATGAGTTGGACCGGTTGCCTTTGTGGTGTGGAGACAATAACTTGATCCTCAACACCAATAAGACCAAGGAGCTTATAGTGGACTATAGAAGGAACAGATCAGACATCCAGCCCTTGCTTATCAATGGAGACCGAGTGGAGCAAGTGGCCAGTTGTAAGTTTCTGGGTGTTATCATAAAAGATGTCCTGACCTGGGGTGCTCACATTGCAGCACTGGTCAAAAGGGCCCAGCAGAGATTATACTACCTGGGACTTCTCAGAAAACAACAACTGAATGAAAAACTGCTGGTGACCTTCTACCACTGCACCATAGAGAGTATCTTAACTTACTACACCTGTATATGGTTTGCCAATTGCACAGTGGCAAGCACTCCAGAAGGTTAACATCATTGCCCAGAAGATCATTAGTTGCCCTCTCCCCTCTTTGGAAGACCTTTACAGCTCTCACTGCCTTAAGAAACTTCAAAACATTCTCAAAGATCCATCTCATCCTGGGCACCCTTCTTTTTTGAACTATTACCATCTGGCAGACAGTACAGGATAATAAAAACAAGGACAAACAGGCTGAAAAACAGCTTTATCCTAGGGCAGTAACTCTACTGAATTCTACTGTATAGTGCAATATTAATGCAATATCAGGGGTTTTCAATTCAATGTATAGAATGTGAAGGATGTGTGTTTGTGTTTATTTTTCATAGTCATAATATACACTGAAGATGGTATTTAATTTTGTTGTACGAGGTATAATGACAATAAAGTAAACTAAACTAAACTAAACATGGCTACAGTCTTGTTGAAGTAGGGTAAAAAGCAGATAATCAAATTCTTGAATGCCCCAATGAAGGGGGGAAAATTTCCAATTTTTAAAAGATGCAGTACTACTATTAGATCAGTAATGGTTCGTAAGGATTAGACTTTCAGATGATTGCGATACAAGTGAAAAATAAACTTTGAAGAAATAGAAACTTCTATATTACATAACTGTAAAAAGTGAATAACAAGTAAAAAGTGGTTAATTCTCATAAAGCATTATTTTCAAATATAGCCAAATCCTCATTTATCATTACATAACAAACCAACAATGCAACATTGTGATATGGAACATTTTTAGTGTGCTGACATGGTAAGAAGCTCAATATGTGCTATACAAGAATTACAATGGGAAAGGCAATTAAATTGAAGCACTTTTCTCATCACCATTAAGTACCAGTAAGTCCACAGTGAAGAATAAATGAACATATAACATTTCATACAATTTTTTATTTCTGATGTTTTATGATTACAGAAATAGATGCTTACTTCAGCATAACATCAGACTCTCTCACAATTTCAGCAAGTTTTTCCTTCTGTAATCCTTGTTCAATAAGCAATGCATGGGATTTGTTGTACCTACAATTAAAAATAAAACATTAAAAAGTTTCTTTTCTTATAGGCAGAATATTTCTTCTGGGTGTGTGCATGTGCACCTTTGAATCAGTCTTGACTCCCGGTGACCACCTGGATTAGTCATTTTCAGAAGCAGCCTGCCATTGCTTTTTTTCGAAGGCTGAAAGAGAGTGACTGGCCGAAGGTCATTTAACTGGTTTTATGTCTTAAAATAAAGCTATAACTCATGCCTTCCCAATTTCTAATCTAGTTCCTTAACTACTATATCAAACTGGGTCTTCCTTGGGGCTTTCTGTCCATAAGAAAAATAATATAAATAGACTTCTGAAAGCCACTCTTTGATATGTGTTTGACAATCTTTATATCTGGTGCAACAATGACAGTTTAAGATAAAGCAATCTAATGGAGAAGCAAAAAATAGAGACAAAAATGATTAGCATTAATCATTAATCCGAAAGGCAAGGACAATAATTGAAGAAAGCCTGATCTCTGGAAGATATTCTACCATTCTACTATTGGATATACTGTCTAGGGCTGATGAGATCTAAGGTTGAAATAAATGGAGGGAAATTTATTCTATCATTATATTTGGAAGGTGATTTTACTTCTCAAAAACTGTACCTTATATGTTTATTTTTCCTAAATACTGTACTGTATGTGTAAAATTATGTTGGATGGCATTATACATTTTCAATGGATATCAGAGGACACCAATGAAACTGTTACTTAAAGGATGCTAGAAAGAGTAAGAGGCAATAACTTAAAGCAATAATTTGTCAAGTTTCTTGACAAATTTATTTTAGGTGCACAAATGGTGGACTTAAAATAGGTCATGTATATTATCAAGACACAATAAGTGGGTGCTCTTATCAACAACTGTTTAATTATTCAGTTGCAAACTTTAACCTTTTAACAGTAAACAAATCACTTTTCACAAACTCACCACTCAACCATATATGGATACTTCTCTTCCACTGTAAGACTAGGATCAATTTCAATAGCATAATATATTTCTTTTAGCTGGAATAACTAGAAAGAAAAACAATTAGTTGCTATTTATCTCTGCAATATCGCTTTTTTATTCTAACTGTATAAACTAAACATAAAGAAGAGGGAGTCAAGTTATTTTCCAAAGCACCTAAGGGCAGGACAAGAAGCAATGAGTGGAAACTAATTCAAGAGAGAAACAATCTAGAACTAAGGAGAATAATTAATCAGTGGAGCAACTTGCCTCCAGAAGTTGTGAATGCTCCAACACTGAAAGTTTTTAAGAAGAGATTGGACAACCACAGCGAAATACTGTGGACATAATATACTTTAACTTCAGCAAAGCATTTGACAAAGAAGACCACTTCTTGTAAGGCTAGAAAAAAGTGGGATAGATAGCATCACCACCAGATGGATTTGCAACTGGCTGACAAACCGTACTCAACGAGTAGTTCTTAATGGGTCTACGTCTACAGGAAATAAGCAGTGGAGTGCTGCAAGGTTCCATCTTAGGCCCTGTACTCTTCAATACATTCATAAATTACTGGAGAGGGCGGAGCTGGCGTCACGACGATATGGCATGCGATCTTGGAGGTCTGAGATCGCTGCTGATATCTTTGCTCCTGGACAGTCCTATCGGATCTAAACCGTCCTGAAGAGACGGTGAAAGTGAAGAGCGCATCCTGTCGATCCCAGGGATACTGCAAAGTCCCTGGTAGATCCAGGAGAAGCTCTTCTTGCCAGCGGCAAAGAGGCAGCCATTAAAGCTGCTGAAGTTGGGACAGCTCCGAAACGGAAGAGAACAGAAAGAGTGTGCTGGTTTGGTGAGAACTTTTTTTTATTCTAAGATCTGAAAGGATGCCCTAAGGAAAAGAATGAATCTGTAAAAGTTTTGACAGAAGTGATTAAGCGGCAATTTTAAACAGAAATGTCAAAATAATGTTTGTTTGTTTTTTCTCATTGCTGGATCTTCTATATATGATCTTGTATTTTAAAACTGGACTGGTTTTTTCGTTTATATCTATTTTTTTCTTCTCCTTTTCGATTTTGTGATATTTTAGGCTAGAGGCTTCCTTTAGTTATTTCATTTTTCTTAAATATCTTTTTCTTTTTTTTATTAATTCTTATTATATCCTGCTCGGAAAAGAAGGGGGAAAGTGAGAGCAAAGAAACTTTGTAACACTGCCAACTAGAGACTTGAAAATATTCTATTTCCCTGTGACCAGACAAAGCTAAGAAAGAGAGAACTGAGACTCTTTTTCAAGGACATTGCTATTTGATAAGATAGAGGAAAGAGCATGGGAGAGTATTATTGCAGGTGCTCTTCTGGGTTTCTATCAACAGCTGGAGTCTGGTGTTGAAACTTAGGTGGAAAAAGGTGATAAGTTTTTGGAGAAGAGAGCTATAATAAGAGCCTTGGATAATTAAACGAAGTGCAGTGTGCTCTTTTTACTTTTTCTAAGTTGTGCTATCCCTCCTTACCAGCTTTATTGTATTTCTTTTTATTCATTCATTTATTTATTTTTTTGTAATAACTATATTGGTTTTTGGCTTTGTTGGAGCTTGTCTTTGTTTTTCTTTTTTTCTTTGGAAGTCCAATTTCTACATTTGCTTTTTATTTTAAAGGGAAAGCCTTAAAAGCCTTTTTTTCCCTCTTTCCTGGTATCTTTGTTTTTTTCATATACCTTTCTGGTTTATTCTTATGTACTTTTTTCTATCTGAGACCTTTCAATTGGATTAAGGTGTTGAAGAACCTGAAGAATTTTTCCTTTTCCTTTTTTCCCCCTTTTCTTCTTAAGCCTTTTGCTTCATCTAACTATTGGTTGGATTAAGGTTTACAAGAACCTGAAGAAATTTTGTCCTCCCTTCTTTTTTCTTTTCTTTTTTTTATTATTGGGCTTCTTTTTTCTACTATTTTTATCTTGAACTATAATTGGTTACTTCACAATTGGATTAAGATTTAGAAGAACCTGAAGATTTTGACTTGCTTAAAATGAGTAGGAAATTTACAGCTCCTGGTTCTTCAACTTCTACTTCTTCCTCTCCACCATCTGGTGGACAACGTTCAATACAGACAATGTTAAAGCAAGAAAAAAGAACAAGAAAAAGTGACTCTGCAGATGATTATGCAAGGAATTCAAAATATTCAAGCAAAATCAGAGAATATTGAAAAGAAATAGAGAACATTGAACAAAGAACAGAGAACATTGAACACAGAACAGAGAACACTGAACAAAGAACAGGGAACATTGAACAAAGAACAGGGAAAACCGATGAAAAAGTGGAGAACATCCAACAAATGATGTTGAAGTATGATGAGAGATTCCAAAAAATTGAAGAAGATAAACAAAGAGACAAGAAGATTGGAGATATTCATAATAGATTAACAGTGGTTGAACAAGATAAAAGTGGTATGTTGAGATGGGAGAAGGATCGATCAGAATTCTATCTTAGATTTCAAAACGTAGAGGAAGAAAAAGGACAAAACCTAGCTGAGATAATGATAGAAATACTGGCTGAAGCTTTGGAAATAACTCAAGAGAAGATGATGGATGGAATAGACGAGGTATATCGAGTTTTCACAAGATATGCGATGAGAAATAGCCTACCAAGAGAAGTTCACATTAGATTTACAAAGAAAACCATTAAAACACAAATATTGCAAGTGGCAAGAGAGAAAACATTGAAATACAAAGACAAGAAGATTGTGGTCTTGAAACAAATACCCAGAAGAGTGAGAGAGATGAGAAGAGAATACCGATTCCTGACTAAAATGCTATTTTAAAAAGAGGTGAATTATAGATTGCTGATTCCAGAAGGTTTAATGTTCACATGGCAAGAAGAGAGAATTGACTCAATTGAGAAAGCGGAATTATTTTATACAGAATTTTATGGAGGGAAAAAGGAAGAGGCAGAAAAAGAGATCTCACTAATTTAATTCCAAGAGGACTGCCAGATGGCGACTGAAAAAGAAGAAGGTGCAGTAGATGGAAAAGTGGAAGTCAAAGAACAACGTGAACTAAGATCTACGAGAGCTGCTAAACCTAACTATAAAATATAACCATAGAAGAGAAAAAATTGATTACAATTAATATAAATGGACGTAACTCAGCTGTTAAAAGAAGGAAAACCTTTCATAAATTAGAGAAATTAAAATTTGATATAATTTGTCTACAAGAAGTACATATTAAAAAACAATATGAATGATTGTTGGAACAGCCAAAATTAGGGAAAATATTTACTTCCTTGACACAATGTAAGAAAAGAGGAGTGGTTTTATATATTAAAGAGACCACCCTAGCAAAATTGATCTATACTGATGATGATGGAAGAATACTAATGGTGGAAATAATGTACAATAATATGACAACACTCCTGATTGCAATTTATGCTCTGAATGACAAGCAAGAAGAATTCTACAAAAAATTACATATGAAAATAATTGAACTGGACTATGCTAATATAGTTATTATGGGAGATTTTAATGGAATTGTAGACAATAAATTGGACTATACAGCACAGAAAACAATAAAGCAAAACAGAAAGACTCTCCTTAAATCTTTTTTTAAAATGGTAGATGAAATAAACTTAAAAGATACATGAAAATGCTAAAACTAAACAATACACCTTCTATTCAAATAGACACTTATCATGGTCCAGAATAGATATGATATGGATGTCAACAGAATTAATAACTAACATTCAAGAAATAAATATTGAAACAAGTACCTGGGCAAATCACAATCCAATGACAATTAAATGGAAAGGACAAAAAAGATCTAGATGGATGTTAAATAATACTATTTTAAAGGAAAAAGACTTCACACAGTGGATGGAGAAAGAATTGGCTTTTTTCTTTAGAGAAAACAAAAAAGAAGATACATCAATTCAGAATGTATGGGATACAATGAAGGCATATGTTAGAGGCTTGATAATAGACTATACAAGGAAAAGGAATACTATGAAAAGACTAGCCTCTAAGGCCCTAAAGGATGAGTATAAAAGACTTGAAAAAGAGCTACAGAAAATGCCACAGAAGAAGGACATCAAGCTAAAAATGGATATAATTAAATACAAAATGGGTCAAATAGAAAAAGAAGAATTAGCACAGAAAATTAGAGGTGCTAAACAGAACTACTTTGAAGACGCAAACAACAGGTAGATGGTTAGCATACAAATTGAGAAAGGAGAAAGAATCAAGGAAAATGTTGCAATTAATAGATGACCAAGGCCAAGTTTGCCATGGTAGCAAAGAGAAGAAGGAAATCATTCGAGACTTCTATGGGATGGGGAAAGAGTTAAACAGTACTTACAGAATGCTAATTTACCTCAGATATCTAAAGAGACTGAAAAAATGTTAGAAAGCAATATAACGATGATGGAGTTAACTGAAGCACTCAATAAGCAAAATAATGGAAAGGCACCAGGCCCGGATGGGCTTCTGGCAGAATTTTATAAAACGTTATAAGAATCGTTGAATCTTCCATTGCTAGAAGTTATGAATGAAGTTATGTTAAAGAAGAAGATACCTAAATCATGGTCAGAAGCGTATATTACACTTATTCCAAAAGAGGAGGCCAACCCATTGCAAATTAAGAACTATTGACCTATTTCTCTATTAAATGCAGATTATAAAATCTTTGCTTCAATATTGGCAGAAAGACTTAAAAAATATTTAAATAATTTTATCCATCCTGATCAAAATGGATTTCTGCCAAAGAGACAAATTAAAGACAATATGAGAGTAATCTTGGACACCTTGGAATACTATGAGGCACATCCTGAAAAAGAAATGGCCCTGATATTTCTAGATGCACAGAAGGCATTTGATAATGTGAATTGGCGATTCATGTTATTACTGTTGGAACAGATGGGTTTTGCTAGAAAATTTATTCAAGCAATAGAAGCTATACACTATAAGCAAACGGCAAAGGTAATGATAGAGGGAGAACTGACAGACTCTATCAATATAAGAAAAGGAACAAGACAAGGGTGCCCACTATCACCTTTGTTGTTTGTGTTAACTTTGGAATTGCTAAACAGAAATATTAGAGATGAAGGAGACTTCAGGTTTGAAGGGCTTCGGCAACAGACAGAAATCTGCGATCGTGCGCGGTTTCTGTCTGGGCTTGCCACTGGAGCGCCCCGAGCCGGCTGGTTTCGGGGCTAAGCCACCCTGTAGATGTGGTGAAGAGGGGGGAGACTGCCAGCAGGGTGGAGGAGAGCCGCATCTCTACTCCTCAGCTGGCCATTACTCCCTTTCCTAAAGGCGGTTGCAGTGGTGGTCAGAAATGGCCACCACAAAGAACTCGACCGGAAAAGAATGTGCAGGAGGAAGATAAGAAGTGGAAGTTTTGGCTGACTGGGTTAAATTGTAAAAGCAACAACTAAGGTACCCTGGAATTTAAACTTACAAAAAATAACATTGCCCCCAAAGAAGAGTTGGAAGCAGCGAAGGAAAGTGAAAAGGGAAAGGTTTGGCTTTTTTTCTTCTTCTCTCTCCGTCCCTATACTGACAACTAAGAGACTTAAATAAGAAATTGGAAAAATCCGCTTTGACATCACTAGGCAATTAAGCTGAAAATAAAACAAAATGCCAAAGGGATAATAAAGATTTCTGGACATTAAAATTTTTCTTTTTCATAAGCAGGAAGGGAGAGAAAAAGAATAAGGGCAGGATCTGGAAGAGGGAGGAGACTGGAGACTGCCTGGAATTAAAAAGAATCTACAGTAAAACTTCAACAAGACTTCTAAAAGATATATTTTAACTGAAACTTTGCAACTAAATAGTAACCCCAGGAAGAGAAAGTGAAAAAAAGAGCAAAAAAGAAACAGCTTGTATGTATTTGAATTATTTGGTGATCTTTGGATTCTTGGTTATTATATTTGAATAACTAAAATCAATCGGGTGGTTGTTTAAAAATTTATACAATGGCACCACTTCTGGATAAATTGAAAATGGAACTTAAAATGTACAAAGAACATGCACAACAAGGGAAGGTTTCTTTTGGCTTCGTTTTTCAATTCTTAGAAATGGAGATTTGGAACTATGAGAAACAACAAGAAAAGACTGCAAAACAAGAAGACTGGGACAAAGAAGAAGCCATCTTTAATGAACAAGTAATTTTATGTGGGGAAGAAAAAGGAAAGGGGGAAAGAGGATGGAGAATTTAAGACTTAAAAAAACAACCAAAGAAGAAAAATAATTCAAAAAATAAGTATAATACTGGAAAGCAACAGAAAAGGGGAATACAGAAGAGAGAAATAGAGGTAGAGAGACAAGGGGGTAAAAAGGGGAGAGAGAAGAAGAGAGGGAAGAAGGAAAGGAAAAGAAGTTACAAAGGACCGGAGCAAGATATAAAGAAACAGGACCTATTTAGAGATAACGGGTGAAAATCTAATTGAAAAAGAGATTCTGTAAAGGTACATAAGATTGTATTGTTATATTAGTAATAGAAATAACTTTAGAAAATTGGAAACAACGTATGATTAAAATGAGGGATAAAATAGTTAGTGTAACTTAGTGAAATGTTTGTGAATAAAATAAGTGAAATAAAATAAATGAGAAAATTGAATTAGGAAGGAACGGGAACATTTTAATTAGTTAATGTTTTATAAAATATAAGTGAAGAGGAGTGGGGGAATTAACTATGGAAAGCTTATAACTGTTCCCATAGAAGTATGATATTTAATTGAAAAGTAATGTTAAAGATGTTAAGACTTTAATGAATATTAATATTAATGATAGAATTGAATTGGAATGGAATGTTGTTTTAATTATATACATTTATAATTTTTTTCTTTTTTTTTTTCAAGAATTTAAGAATGTAGTTTAAGAATGTACCAAGCAGAATCCGAATGGAAGTTATGTATTATATTGAGTGTTATAACTTTAGGGAAAAGATATAAAGGTGTCATACTCTAATCAGTAACTACAGGAGAAATTTTGTTTAATGAGAAAAGATAATAGATAATTAAAACAGGACAGACAAAAAATATGAATACAATGATTTGAATTAAGATGAGATAAGTAAAATAAAATTGAGAAAATTAAAAGAGGGGAGAAGCTACGGAGAAAATGTAAAATAGTAATAAGATATGGAATAGAATATAAAAATGAGCATGAACCTGAATTTGTGTCTGTCAAGAAATGTAACCCGGGATTACGCTACTTTCAAAAAGATGTTTTATTTGTATTTTTTTTCTTTGTGAAAACTCAAATAAAATTTACCAAAAAAGAAAGAAATATTAGAGATGAAAAGAATATAAAAGGAATGAAAATCAAAAAGGAAGAAATTAAGTTGCAAGCATTTGCAGATGATCTGGTTTTCATCTTAGAAGACCTTTTAGAAACAGCATCAAAATTGATAGAAAAGAGACATATGGAAAGGTGGCTGGTTTGAAAATAAATAAAGATAAGACAAAGATCTTGACAAAGAATATGCTATTAAGACAAAAGGAAAAACTGGCAGACCTATTGAAAATTCAGGTCACGAATAAGATTAAGTACTTGGGGATATATTTGACAGCAAGATGTAGTACATTAAAAGAGAATAATTATATCAAACTTAAACAGCAGATAGCGCTAGATTTGGCGAAATGGGAAAATTTACAACTGTCACTATTAGGGAGAATTTCAACAATCAAGATGAATATACTACCCAGAATTTTACATTTGTTTCAAACAATTCCAATTAGGCTTGGAAAAGACTACTTTGAAGATTTAAATAAAATTGTGTTGAAATATATATGGCAAGGTAAGAAAGCGAGAATAAAGTTAAAACTTTTGCACAATGCTAGAATTAGAGGAGGATTTGGTTTGCCTAATTGGGAGTTGTATTACAAGCTACAAATTTGATGTGGGTTAAGGAATGGATAACACTAAGAAATACTAGATTGTTGACATTAGAAGGACATGATTTGTTGTTGGGGTGGCATGCTTTTTTATGGTATAAAGGAACTAAAACACAGGGGTATTTTAGAAGACATTATATATGGGAGTATCTGTGGTTAAACTGGGAGAAGATTAAAAGACAATGTTATTTGAAAATTCCAGTCTGGTTATCGACTATTGAAGCATTTTCTTATCCTATAGTACACAAAAAGGAACAAACAGTTAGATATGGTGAAATATTGAATGAAAAGGGTGAACGTAAATCTATGCAAAATCTAGAGGAACAAGGTATAAAGATGAATTGGTTTTCATATGCGCAAGTACATTCAAGGTATGATAAAGATTTTAAAACAGAAGGTTTCTATGATAAACTGACTGACTTAGATAAGATTTTGACAGGTACTGATGAAAAGGTGATTAAAAAATTGTACGGATATTTATTAGAAATTAAACTAGAAGAAGAACAAGTTAAAAAAACTATGATTGCTTGGGGGAAGAATTTTGGATATGGGATTGATTTAGAGAAATGGGAAAAATTGTGGTCTCAAAATTATAAAATGACAATGTCAACAGCATATAAAGAAAATTTGTATAAGATGTTTTACAGGTGGCATTTCCCCCCGACAAGAATAGCAAGAATGTTCAAGAATAAATCCGAAAAATGTTGGAAATATCATCAGACACCTGGCTCATATTACCATATGTGGTGGACTTATGCAGATGCTAAAAAATACTGGACTAAAATTCACATGTGGTTGGAAAAAATGACAAAAAATATATAGACTTGAAACCAGAGTTATTTTTATTGGGAATTTTACCTGAAATATATAGTAAAGACTTGAAATACCTGATTGTAAATGTATTAACAGCGGCTAGAATTGTATTTGCTAAAAACTGGAAAACTGAGAAAATACCATCACAGGAGGAAATCATTAAGAAAATATTGGAATGTGCTGAAATGAGTAGATTGACATTTGAAATTGGAGAACAAGAGGATAAACAATTTTATAAAATTTGGGATCTCTTCTATCAATGGTTAGACAATAAAATACAGTAATGAAATACGTAGACTTTTAGAAAATAATAAATATAAAGATGTACTTTTTTCTTATATCTACAAAATGATTTTAGGATAGATTTAGGATGATAATATGAACTGTTATAAAATAAAATAAGCAAATTATGATTGATTAATAATGATACTAAGGTATTTAATTTTTGATTGACAATATGAGATCATATGCAATGTAATTGTAATTGAAAACTACGAAACGGAAAAACAAAACAATTTGTAAACCAACCGGCACACTATATGTACACCTATGGAAGACAGCTTGATGTTTTTATGTTTTGTTTGTTTATGTTTGTTTTTAAAAACCAATAAAATAAAAAAAAATCATAAATTACTTAGATGAGGGAAGGGGTAACTTACCAAATTTGCAGATGATATTAAGCTGGCAGGAATAGCTAACACCCAAGAAGATAGGCTCAAGATCCAGATGGATCTTGACAGACCAGAACACTCAGCCCTATCTAACAAAATGAAATTCAATGTAGAGAAAAGTAAAGTCCTACACTTAGGCAAGAAAAACCAAAAGTACACATATAGACTGGGTGAAACCAGGCTCAATAGCAGTAACTGTGAGAGGGATCTTGGAGTCTTAGTGGACAACCAGCTAAATATGAGCCAGCAGTGTGCAGCAGCAACCAAAAAAACTAATGCAATCCTAAGTTGTATTAACAGAGGGATACAATCAAGATCAAGGGAGGTACTAATACCACTCTATAAAGCCTAAAACCACACCGAGAGTACTGTATCCAGTTTTGTTCATCACATTATAAAAAAGATGTTTAGACTCTAGAAAAAGTACAGAGAAGAGCAACCAGGATGATTAGGGGACTGGAGGCTAAAACATACAATGAAGGGTTGCAGGAACTGGACTTGGCTAGTCTAGTAAAGAGAAGGACCAGGGGAGACATGATAGCAGTCTTCCAATATTTGAGGGGCTGCCACAGGGAGGAAGGGGTCAAGCTATTTTCTAAAGTACCTGTAGGGCAGACAAGGAATAATGGATGGAAACTGAACAAGGGGAGATTTAACCTGGACAACCAGCTAAATATGAACCAGCAGTGTACAGTGGCAGCCAAAAAAGCCAATGCAATCCTAAATTGCATTAACAGGGGGATACAATCAAGATCTAGTGAGGTACTAATATCATTCTATAAAGCCTTAGTAAGACCACACCTAGAATACTACATCCAGTTTTGGTCACTACATTATAAAAAAGATGTTGAGACTCTAGAAAAAGTGCAGAGAAGAGCAACCAGGATGATTAGGGATGGAGACTAAAACATATGAAGAATAGTTACAGGAACTTGGCATGGCTAGAGAAGAGAAAGCTCAGGGGAGACATGATAGCAATGTTCCAATGTTTGAGGGGCTGCCATAGAGAGGAAGGGGTGAAGCTATTTTCAAAGGCACCTGAAGGCCAGACAAGAAATAATGGATGGAAACTGATCAAGGAGAGATTTAACCTAGAAATAAGGAGAAATTTTCTGACAGTGAGAATATTCAACCAATGAAACAGTTTGCCTTCAGAAGTTGTGGGAGCTTAATCACTGGAGACTTTCAAGAAGAGATTGGACTGCCATTTGTCAGAAATGGTATATGGTCTCCTGGGTGGGCGGGGGAGGGACTAGATTACTTACAAGGTCCCTTCCAACTCTCTCAATCTGTTAACCATTCGTCTGAAATGTTATAGGTTTCCTGCCTGAACAGGGGTTAGAATAGAAGATCTTCCAAGGTCCCTTCTAACTCCTGTTCTGTTCTGCTCTGCTATGCTCTATTCTATTCTGCTTCTGTGGTTTTGGTACATATCCCTAGTATTTTAAATAAGTACATTATATACAATATTTACTTAAGATGTGTATAAACATATAAAGGCATATATTCACAAAAATCAGTAAGTAGTCTTAACATAGGGAATCTCTGACTTACAATGGTTATTGGGATTGGAATTTCTATTACTAAGTGATGGTTACTTAACAAGTGGCCTAAATTGAGGATTTACCTATACTTCATGACAATTCTATGCAAAGTACAAAACAAATAATACAACCTTTCATAACAGTAGGAATTGATAATGAATACAGGAAACAAAGGGGCGTTGGTAGACTTACTAGTGAACGCCCTTTCTAAACACGCTGTAAGAGAGTCCAGCACTGGGATATGAGTCCACCCTCTGATGTCATCGAACTGAGTCTGCCTCTATAGAAAGCCAGCCTCTGCTGAGAGCCCCAGTTTTCTGACTCAGCTCTTTGACATTAGAGCTGGTGTGTCTAGATTTCTCTAGGCTCTCTAGAGCAGTCTGTAGATTACCATAAAAAGCAGGAATACAGTAAACACAACAGCGCAGCTCCTGGGGCTCCAGTAGAGCTGCGCCTACAAGCGCTGACATTAACAATTGTGAGTGCGGCCTGGGAGAGCGGCAAAGAGCCTCCCACGCCATTCCCTTACCAAGCGCAGCTCATTAGCATCTAATTGTCCATGAGACCTCTTTAGGTCTTGCGTGGTGAGCATCTCCTGGAGCGCAAATTACAAGCCACAGAAAGAAGCAGCAGCAATATTCGGCTGGCTTCTCTGAGGTCCCTCAGCTGCGCTAGGCTACGATTGTGATCATGCCCATCAGCTGTTGTTCGGGGCCTTGCACAGGACCTCCCTAGGCTCAGCAGCAGCATTACTTCTAAAATTCACTCTCAAAGCAGTGTGGTGGAGAACTTCTGTTTTAAATTACCTTTGTGCGACAGTCCTCTGTAATGAGATTACAGTTGTCAATGATATCTGGAAAATGTTCAAAAAGGTTTGAGAAATGAGTATGTGCAAATCAAACAATGCAAAATTTTAATTTACCCATCTACCAGTAAAATATTTGTAAACCACTCAAAATAAGGCAAAATCCCTAACTTTAACATTATTATTAGTTAAAATTGCTGTAAATATAATGGCATTCAAGTGTAAGTCTACATGAAATACCCAGATTCATGAAAGGAAGTCAGTTTTGACTACCATTTTTTTCACAAATCCAATGTCCTTATTAAAATGGGATTGTTTATGCTATAATCCACTACACAGAATCTAGAAGAATGTAATGGTGATAAATGTAAAACAATAGTTAAAAATGTAACATATCACAACCAGACCAAACAATGCACCAGAAGGAAAATCCAAGATTTTTTTCTTCTGCTATGTGTTTTCAGTCATAGGTGTTCTTGAGTTTCATGAGAGTTATGAATTTTTTTTACAACAAATCTATAATACTCACTATGACATGTTGGGCATCTTTTGCCATTATGGGTAAACCTACTTAGCGTCATATCAAAGTCTGTAATTATCTGTAAACAGTATATAAAGAAATATATCATGAATGCAAAATAAAACTAAATATTTGAAATGTAAAATCTAAAAGAAAAATCAGTGTTCTACTTATAGGTTTTGCTCTCATTTAATTTTAAGTGCACTGAAGCTTTTGTATTATACCCAAAGGTGCTTTTTCAAGAGGCAACTGCACTTTCTGGTTCACTTCTCATCCTAGAAGCTTCTTCAGTTTCTTCAGAGCTGAAGAAGTTTCTTGGATGAGAAGTGAAATGTCTTTAAAGAAAAATCAGAAAGTCCAGTTGCCTCTTGAAAAAGCACCTTTGGGACAACCATGACCTGAATGACTGAGAATCTTCACAGACGTTTAGTAATTAATTATGTATTATAGTAAATTTTAGCAAATATTGAAGTAACATTTTAGCAAAATAAAGATCTACACAAAATAACCAAATATTCTGAAAAGCTTTGGGAGTCCTTTGATATGATCTTGTATGACCTGAACATTGTCCATCTCATTCACTGCTTGGTATGAAGCTGTTTTCTTATGATTTATTTTGGAGGATTTATATAATGGAAAGCAATACTATATCTAAATATTTTACATATAACAGATAATCAGAGTTGGAAGGGTCCATCTAGTCCACCATTTCTGACAAATGGCAGTCCAATCTCTTCTTGAAAGTCTCAAGTGATGGAGCTCCCACAACTTCTGAGGGCAAGCTGTTCCATGGGTTGATTATTCTCACTGTCAGAAAGTTTCTCCTTATTTCCAGGTTAAATCTCTCCTTGTTCAGTTTCCATCCATTATTCCTTGTCTGCCCTACAGGCGCTTTAGAAAATAGCTTGACCCCTTCCTCCCTGTGGCAGCCCCTCAAATATTGGAAGACTGCTATCATGTCTCCCCTGGTCCTTCTCTTTACTAGACTAGCCAAGTCCAGTTCCTGCAACCCTTCATTGTATGTTTTAGCCTCCAGTGCCCTAGTCATCCTGGTTGCTCTTCTCTGTACTTTTTCTAGAGTCTCAACATCTTTTTTATAACGTGGTGAACAAAACTGTTTTATATTTATTTTCCTTGTATCATTATCAAACCTCTTGTATAAGCCTTCATCGCGTCCCAGAGGTTCTGTAATGATGTGTCCTCTTTTGTATTTTCTTTAAAGAAAAAAGTCAATTATCTCTCAATTTTCTGTTCAAAGTCTTTTTCCTTTAATATCGTATTATTTAAAGTCCATCTAGATCTCCTTTTTTGTCCTTTCCATACAAGTGTTATTGGATTGTGATCTGCCCAAGTGCTTGCTTCTATTTCAATGTCTTGTATGTTAGAAAGCAACGAGCAAAGCACTGCCACTATATGTTTGAGGCTCTTTACTAAATCAAAAAACAAAACTTCCAGTTCTCTTTTCAAGGTCTCTTCAATCTTCTTTCTTCAATTTCAAATCCAGACTCCAGCTATCAGTAGTTCCACAGAAGAGCACCTGCAAACAATCTACATGCTCTTCCCACTATCTTTTCAATGAAAAGCACAGAGTCCTTTAATGTGGTGAACAAAACTGGATACAGTACTCTCAGTGTGGTTTTAGGCTTTATAGAGTGGTATTAGTACCTCCCTTGATCTTGATTGTATCCCTCTGTTAATACAACTTAGGATTGCGTTAGTTTTTTTGGTTGCTGCTGCACACTGCTGGCTCATATTTAGCTGGTTGTCCACTAAGACTCCAAGATCCCTCTCACAGTTACTGCTATTGAGCCTGGTTTCACCCAGTCTATATGTGTACTTTTGGTTTTTCTTGCCTAAGTGTAGGACTTTACTTTTCTCTACATTGAATTTCATTTTGTTAGATATGGCCCAGTGTTCTGGTCTGTCAAAATCCATCTGGATCTTGAGCCTATCTTCTTGGTTGTTAGCTATTCCTGCCAGCTTAATATCATCTGCAGATTTGGTAAGTTACCCTTCTATTTCCTCATCTAAGTCGTTAATGAAGATATTGAAGAGTACTGAGCCTAAGACAGAACCTTGTGGCACCCCACTGCTTACTTCCCTCCATGTAGACTTAGACCCATTAGGGACTATTCGTTGAGTATGGTTTGTCAGCCAGTTGCGAATCTATCTAGTGGTGGTGCTATCTATTCCACGTTTTTCTAGCTTACTAAGAAATAGGTTGTGGTCTACTTTTCTCTACACTGAATTTCATTTTGTTAGATATGGCCCAGTGTTCTGGTCTGTCAAAATCCATCTGGATCTTGAGCCTATCTTCTTGGTTGTTAGCTATTCCTGCCACAGTATTTTGCTGGTCTACTAATTTAGTCACTGTGTTGAAGAATGAAGTAAGATTGGTTTGGCATGATCTGTTCTTAACAAACCCGTGCTTTTTCTTTTTAATAATTTTAGATTCTTTATACTTTTTATTATTCCTGATTTTAATATTAGAGGGGAAGTGAAATGTATCCAAGGGAAAGGGAAATAAGTAGCGCTGCCACCTGGAGGCTTGGATACATTGTTTTTCTTTCTTTCTTTCTTTCTTTCTTTCTTTCTTTCTTGTTGATACATTTGCTGTTACATTCAAGGACTCTGTGCTTTTCATTGAAAAGATAGTGGGAAGAGCATGTAGATTGTTTGCAGGTGCTCTTCTGTGGAACTACTGATAGCTGGAGTCTGGATTTGAAATTGAAGAAAGAAGATTGAAGAGACCTTGAAAAGAGAACTGGAAGTTTTGTTTTTTGATTTAGTAAAGAGCCTCAAACATATAGTGGCAGTGCTTTGCTCGTTGACAGAATTGCATTTTCTCTTTCCTTTTTTTCTCTATTCCCGCCCCCTTCCCCAGTTAGATTTTTATATTTGGACATACAAGAATAACACTACTCCCCCCCCCCCACGCTTTGTTTTACCTTTTTGGCAAGGGGAATATACAGATCTCTATCTTTTTAAATCTTTTCTTAATTTTTTTTATTTTTTCATCCTTTTTCCATTTTATATTTTTTTTCTTTTTTTCCTTTTTTCCTACATAATTGGAACCAATTGGATTAAGGTATTCAAGTGCTTGAAGATTTTTCCCTTCCCTCTTTTATTTTTATTATTATTATTATTATTTTTTTACTGGAGTGGCAATTGGCTGCTCTTGCTTTTTCTTTTCAATTTTTCTATTGTACTTTAAGATGAGCAGAAAAATACCAGCCTCAGCTTCTTCAATCCCGACTTCTTCTTCCTCACCATCTGGAGGACAACGATCCATACAGGTGATTGTTACAACAAGAAAAGGAGAAAGAAGTGACACTGCAGATGATTATGCAAGGAATTCAAAAGATACAAGTAAAAACAGATAATATTGAAAAGAGAACAGAGAATATTAAGCAAAGAACGGAAAAGACAGATGAAAAAATTGAAAATATTCAACAGATGATGATGCAATACGAGGACAGAATTAAGAAAATTGAAGAACAAGATGTACAAAGAGATTAGAAGATTGGAGATATGGATACCCAATTGAGTGAAGTGGAAAGAGATATGGGCAGATCTCTGCAATCATTGGGATGGGAAATTGATAGATCAGAATTCTATCTTAGATTTCAAAATATAGAAGAAGAAAAGGGTGAAAACCTTGCTGAAATGATGACAGAAATCATGGCGGAAGCATTAGAGGTAACTAAAGAGACAATGATGGATGGAATGGATGAGGTTTTTTGTGTCTATACAAGATATGCAATGAGAAATAAACTGCCAAGAGAAGTTATATCAGATTTACTAAGAAAATAATTAAATCACAAATACTGCAGGCGGCAAGAGAAAAAACACTAAAGTACAAAGATAAAGAAATGGTGCTACTGAAATAGGTACCGAGAAGAGTGAGAGAGATAAGAAGAGAATATTTATTCTTGACCAAAGAGTTACTTAAGAGAGGAACAAATTACAGTTGGTTGATACCCAAACGTCTCATGTTTACCTGGCAGGAACAAAGGCAAAGAATTGATACAGTTGAAAAAGCTGAGTTATTCTATCTGGAATATTTTAAAGGAAAGGAGGAAGATACAAGAAAAGAAGAGTCGTTAATTGAATTTCAAGAGGAATGTACAGCAGTAATTGAAAAAGAGGAAGGAGCCGTAGGTAGTGTACCCAGAGAACAATGAGAACCAAGATCTACTAGAGCAACAAATCCTTCTTACAAAGTCTAAAATGGATGAGAAAAAATTGATTACAATTAATATAAATGGGCTTAATTCAGCTATTAAAAAAAGAAAAATATTTCATAAATTAGAGAAATTAAAATTTGATATAATCTGCCGACAAGAAGTACATATTAAAAAACAACATGATTATATATTGAAACAACAAAATTTAGGGAAATTATTTACAGCATTAACACATTGTAAAAAAAGAGGAGTGGTGTTATACATTAGAGATACAATCCCTGCGGAACAAATATATACAGATGATGATGGAAGGATTTTGATGGTGGAGATAACAGAAAATAATCTAAAGACACTTTTAATAGCAATCTATGCTCCAAATGATAACCAAGAAGATTTTTACAGGAAATTACATAAGAAAATAGATGAACTGGACTATGCTAATATCTGTCTGATGGGAGATTTTAATGGAATAATAAATAACAAATTGGATTATAAAACACAAAAAACAGCAAAGAAAACTAGAAAGACATTGCCAAAATCCTTCTTTCGAATGGTAGATGAGATAAACTTAAAAGATGCATGGAGAGAGAGAAACGCGGAAAATAAACAATATACCTTTTATTCAAATAGACATGCATCATGGTCTAGAATAGATATGATATGGATGTTAACAGAATTGCTTTCTAACATACAAGACATTGAAATAGAAGCAAGCACTTGGGCAGATCACAATCCAATAACACTTGTATGGAAAGGACAAAAAAGGAGATCTAGATGGACTTTAAATAATACGATATTAAAGGAAAAAGACTTTGAACAGAAAATTGAGAGAGAATTGACTTTTTTCTTTAAAGAAAATACAAAAGAGGACACATCATTACAGAACCTCTGGGACGCGATGAAGGCTTATACAAGAGGTTTGATAATGATACAAGGAAAATAAATATAAAACAGAAAAAAATCTTTAAAATATTGGAAGATGACCACAGGAAGTTGGAAAAAGAACTACAGAAATTTCCACCAAAAAAGGACATTAAAATTAAAATGGACATAACTAAGCATAAAATGGGGCTAATGAAAAAAGAAGAAATAGCACAAAAAATTAAAAATGCTAAGCAGAACTATTTTGAAGATGCAAATAAACCAGGCAGATGGCTAGCATATAAATTGAGAAAGGAAAGAGACTCAAGAAGAATAAATCAATTGATAAACGAACAAGGACATATGCTATGGAAATGCAGAGAAGAAAAAAAATTATTCAAGATTACTATGGAAAACTGTACCATCGAGAGAATGTTCAGGAAGAAAGAATTCAACAATACTTACAGGAAGCAAATTTGCGCCAGATACCCAAAGATATTGAAACAATGTTAGAAAGTAATATAACAATGATGGAATTAACATAAGCTTTAAAAAAGCAAAACATTGGGAAAGCACCAGGTCCAGACGGTTTGCCGGTGGAATTTTTAAGACATTCCAGGAAACATTGAATCTTCACTTATTAGAAATTATGAATGAAGTTATGACAAAGAAGAGAATACCCGAAACATCGTCAGAAGCATATATATAACACTTGTACTGAAGGAGGACACAGACCCACAGCAAGTTAAAAATTACAGACCTTTATCACTGTTAAATTCAGATTATAAAATTTTTGCTTCAATTCTGGCAGAAAGAATGAAAAGATATTTAAACAATTTTATTCATCCTGATCAAAATGGATTTCTGCCGAAGAGACAGATTAAAGATAACATGAGAATAATTTTAGATACATTGGAATACTATGAGGCACATCCTGAAAAACAAACGGCTCTGATGTTTATAGATGCACAAAAAGCCTTTGACAATGTGAATTGGCGTTTTATGCTGTTACAATTAGACCAAATGGGCTTTGGTAAAAAATTTACTCAAGCCACTGAAACGATATATCATAAACAAACTGCAAAGGTTATGATAAATGGAGAGTTAACAGACTTTATAGATATAAGAAAAGGGACCAGACAAGGCTGTCCACTGTCGCCTCTGTTGTTTGTGTTAACACTGGAAGTGCTGAATAGGAACATCAGAGAAGAAAAAGAAATAAAAGGAATGAAAATTTTAAAAGAAGAGTATAAATTACAAGCTTTTGCAGATGACCTGGTATTTATATTAGAGGATCATTGGAGTCTGCACCTAAACTGATAGAAAAGATAGAAGAGTATGGGAAAGTATGGGAAAACAAAGATTTTAGCAAAGAATGTGTTAGTAAGACGAAAGAAAGAATTGGAGGAAGTTTTGGGGATCCAGGTCACAAACAAGGTTAAGTATTTAGGAATACATATAACACCAAGATGTAGCACACTTAAGGAGGACAATTATCTCAAACTTAAACAACAGATTGCAACAGATTTGATAAAATGGGAAAATTTACAATTATCACTGATTGGGAGAATATCTACAATTAAGATGAATGTATTGCCCAGAATCTTATACTTATTCTAGACAATTCCAATCTGATTAGGGAAAGAATTTTTTGAAGATTTAAGCAGAATGGTGCTAAAATACATTTGGCAGTGGAAGAAAGCAAGAATAAAACTTAAATTGTTACAAGATGCAAGAATAAGAGGAGGATTTGTTTTGCCCAGTTGGGAATTATACTACCAAGCGACAAATCTGATGTGGGTAAAGGAGTGGATAACATTAAGGAGTACTAGACTTTTGAATTTAGAAGGACATGACTTGCTGTTAGGGTGGCACGCCTTCCTTGGTATAAGGGAACTAAAACACGGGGGTATTTTAGAAGACATTCCATTCGAGAAGCATTGTTTCTAAACTGGGAGAAGATAAAAAAGCAATATTATTTAAAAATTCCACTATGGTTATCTACTATTGAAGCTTTTTCCTATCCAATAATATATAAAAAGGAACAAACAGTTAGATATGGTGAGATGTTGAATGAAAAGGGTGAACTTAAATCTATGCAAGCGTTGAAAGAACAAGGTGTAAAAATGAATTGGTTTTCATATTTGCAAATACAATCTAGATTTGATAAAGATGTTAAAACAGAAGGTATCTATGACAAGTTGACTGATTTAGATAAAATTTTGACAGGTACTGATGAAAAAGTAATCAAAAACCTTTATGGACATTTGCTAGAGTTTAAATTAGAGGAAGAACAAGTAAAAGAAACAATGATTGCGTGGGGGAAAAATTTCGGATATGGGATTGACTTAGATAAATCACAAAAATTGTGGTCTCAAAATTATAAAATGACAATGTCAGCTATGTATAAAGAAAATTTGTATAAGATGTTTTACAGGTGGCACTTACCCCCGACGAGAATTGCCAGGATGTTCAAGGATAAATCAGATAAATGTTGGAAATGTCATCAGATACCTGGTTCATATTACCACATGTGGTGGACATGCTCAGATGCAAAAAGATATTGGACTATAATCCACACATGGTTGGAAAAAGTGACAAAACAACACATAAACCTGAGATACTTTTACTGGGAATTATATCTGAAATATATTGTAAAGAATTGAAATATTTGATTGTAAATGTTTTAACAGCGGCTAGAATTGTATTTGCTAAGAACTGGAAAAATGAAAAAATACCTATGCAGGAGGAAATTATTAAGAAAATCATGGACTGTGCCGAAATGAGTAAACTGACATTTGAAATTAGAGAACAAGAGGATAAACAATTTTATATGATATGGGATTTATTTTATCAATGGTTAGATAAAAAGACATGGTAAAGAAATAGACTAGTAAGACTTACAATAAAAGTTAATAGATTGATATTAACCATTGGATGAATGTGTAAGATTAAATCAAAATGAAAATTAGCATATCTCGTATAAAATGATGGAAAAATAGTCAAATGAATGTTTAATAATTGATATTATATAAGCACAAGCTAGATCGATAAGGTGAGAATTTATATAACTTGTGAGTAATGGTAAAAAAAGCATAGCACAAAAGATTGTAACCAACTGACACACTGTATGTATATAATTGAAAGTTGGTTTTATATTTTTATGTTTTGTTCGTATGTTTGTTGTAAAAAATAAAAACTTTGTTTTAAAAAAAAATTGAGGCGAATTTTGTAGATAAATTAAGATGTAAGAGAACTTGAAATAAATCAAATATTATAAGCATATTTTAGTAGTCTGTATGTTGTTCTGAGAGCCAAGCTAGTGGTTAAGATGCCATTCTAGAAACTATTTTAAAAATATAGTCCCTTAAAATCTGACTTTTAACAATACCTGTATCTTTGCTAATTTCAAAGATAGCGTGATAAAATACAAAGCAATGACAACCTACTCTGATGCAGTCTTACTGGTGCTAAGCAATCAATATCATGGACTCTCCCTCAAAGAAAACATGCAGACACACAGAAAAGAAGCATCATCAAATGTCCTTAAAAAAGTAGCACCACCAAATACTTCTGTGATAGATAGAAAAATACCCAAAACCTCCCTAGGAAAAAAAGGCGAGTGCTGGTGATAGGAGATTTAATTCTACAGAAGCAGCTGTCTGTAAACCAGAGGTTTGTTGTTTCACTGGAGCAAAAATCAAAGATGTTGCTGAGAACCTAACCAAAATAATAAAACCCACAGATTACCATCTACTTTTCTACTACTACCTATAGGGATGAATGACACAAAAAGGGACTTAAAAGCAATATTGAGTGATTACGAGTAGCTAGGCAAGAAAGTGAAGGACTTAGGTTCACAATAATTTTTTTCAGCTGTACTGCCAATGACAGGATAACATCCAGTAAGAGAACAAAGAATTATAGAAGTGAACAACTGGCTAAAGGGTTGGTGCGGCCAAAAAAACCCTTTGGATTCCTGGACCATGGTCTATACTATCTCCATGATAGGCTTTTGCCAAAGGATGGGCTGCATCTCACAAAGACTGGGAAGAATGTTTTTGGGAAACAACTGGCTCAACTTATCAGGAGGGCTTTAAACTAAAATTGAGAAGGAAGGGTGACCAATCTTTAGGATCCCCCGGAACTAATTCCAAGCAAAAACCCCTAGAAAGCAAGTCAAATAATGACATAAGAAGGGATGGAAAGGAAGACAAACTCAAGCACCAAATAGGAGACATAGGAGGCATACCCAGAGTCAGATCTCAAGTGCCTATATACAAATGCCACAAAGTCTGGGGAACAAACAGGGTGAACCTGAACTATTAATACATGAAGGTAGATATGATATAGTTGGAATTACAGAAACTTGGTGGTACCAAACCCATGACTGGAACATACTGATAGGATAGAAATTGGTCAAAAAAACCCAGACCCCATAAAAGAGGAGGTGGAATTGCACTGTATGTAAAGGACCACTATATTGCTACAGAAATGCATGAAACCAAAGATAAAACCCACATATGGGGAAAAAAAAGAATGACATGGCCATAGGTGTATACTATAGGTCACCCAATCAAGCAGAAAAAAATATAGATGTCCTTTTTGCTAACTAACAAATACAGATAGGAAAAACACTAAAATAGTAAAGGGGTCTTCAATTACCGTGACATCCATTGAAAAACTAATTCTGCATCAAGTGAAAAATCAATAGGTTCCTAATCAACCTAGCTGACAACTTTGTTGTCCAAAAGGGAGAGGAAGGAACTAGAGGGACAGCCATACTGGACTTAATTCTTACAAACAGAGAAGTGATAGAGGGAGTTGAAACTGCAGGAACCTTGGGTGAGAGACAGGGGTGAGTTTCAAAATGTTTTCTACCATTTCGGAGAGCTCACTTTGGGCATCTCAAGCAGTGCTCAAACACTGTTTTCTGTATCAACGCTGGTGAGCTGTGTAGGCATGTCTATTGCACGCATGCACCAAATGCGCATATTGTGCATGGAGGATTCAGAGACTGCCCTCTTTATCAATTATGGTGAACTGTGCTGTTTTTTAGTTAGCTGAGGCATGGCAATCCGCTCTGCCGTGTAAATCAGCTGAGCTAATAAACAACAGAATACAGGAGAGGTAGGAGAGGTAAAAGCGGGGGTGGGAGGGCGGGACCAGTCAAAAATTTTCCCTACCAGGTTTCCAAACCAGTCAAGGGAAACAGTCAGCCCACTAAAAGGAGAAGACAGCAAGGAAGTAACAGGGAACAGAGAGAAAGCAGAGCTACTTAACTCATTCTTTGCATTAGTCTTCACGCAAAAAAACCTACCAAAACATAACTGTAAAAGAAATAAAAGTTAAAATAAGCAACAACAACAAAAAAAGGTAAGAGGACACTTGTCTAATCTTGATGAGTACAAATTACAGGGACCTGATGGATTACATCTCAAAGTTCTAAATGAGATGGCAGATGTCGTCTTAGAACCACTATACCACATCTTTCAAATATCCTGGAGCACCAAGGAACTAGCAGAGGACTGGAAAAGAGCTGATGTGGTTTCCATCTTCAAAAAAGGGGAAAAAAACCACCCAGGAAACTACAGACCAATGAGCCTAACATCAATATCCAGGAAGATACTGGAAAAGATAATTAAAAAATAAATCTGCCAATATCTAGAAATGAGTAAAATAATAACTACTGGTCAGCATGGGTTTGTTAAAACAGATAATGCCAAACCAATCTTTTTTTTATTCTTCAACATAGTGATTAAGTTAGTAGACCAGTGAAATATTGTGGACATAATATATTTCTATTTCAGCAAGACATTCAAAAAAAGTAGATCACAACCTACTTCTTGGTAAGCTAAAAAAAAAGTGGAATAGATAGCTCCACCACTAGATGGACTCGCAACCGTACTCAATGAGTAGTCCTTAATGAGTCTAAGTCTACATGGAGGGAAGTAAGCAGTGGGGTGCTAACAAGGTTATGTCTTAGGCCCAATACTCTTCAATACCTTCATTAACGACTTAGATGAGGGAATAGAAGGGGAACTTACCAAATTTGCAGATAATACTAAGCTGGCAGGAATAGCTAACACCCTAGAACAAGATCCAGATGGATCTTGACAAACTTGAACACTCAGCTTTATCTAACAAAATGAAATTCAATGTAGAGAAAAGTAAGGTCTTACACGGGCAAGAAAAACCAAAACTACACATATCAGGGATGTGGTGGATCAGTGGATAAGATGCTGAGCTTGTCAATCAGAAAGTTCAGCAGTTCGAATCTCTAGCGCCGCATAATGGAGTAAGCTCCCATTCCTTGCCCCAGAAACCTAGCAGTTTGAAAGCATGTAAAAATGCAAGTAGAAAAATAGGGACCATGTTTGGTGGGAAGGTAACAGCGTTCCGTGCACCTTTGGGTTTTAGTCATGCTGGCCACATGACCATGGAATCGTCATCAGACAGCGCTGGCTCTTCGGCTTAGGAACGGAGATGAGCACCGCCCTAGAGTCAGGAACTAGCATGTATGTGCGAGGGAAACCTTTACCTTTACTGTACACATACAGACTGGGTAAAACCAGGCGTAATAGCAGTAACTGTGAGAGGGATCTTGGAGTTTTAGTAGACAACCAGCTAAATATGAGCCAGCAGTGTGCAGCAGCAGCCAAAAAAGCTAATGCAATCCTAAATTGTATTAACAGAGGGATACAATCAAGATCAAGGGAAATACTAATACCACTCTATAAAGCCTTAGACCACACCTAGAGTACTGCATCACATTATAAAAAAAGATGTTGAGACTCTAGAAAAAGTACAGAGAAGAGCAACCAGGATGATTAGGGGACTGGAGACTAAAACGTATGAAGAATGGTTACAGGAACTGGAAATGGCTAGTCTAGTGAAAAGAAGGACCAGGGGAAACATGATAGCAGTGTTCCAATATTTGAGGGGCTGTGACAGAGAGAAAGGTGTCAAAAGTTATTTTCCAAGGAACCTGAAGGCCAGACAAAGAATAACAAATGTAAACTGAACAAGGAGAAATTCAACCTAGAAATAAGGATAAATTTTCTGACAGTGAGAACAATCAACCAATGGAACAGCTTGCCTTCGGAAGTTGTGGGAGCTTCATCACTGGAGACTTTCAAGGGGAAATTGGACTGCCATTTGTCAGGGATGGCGTAGGGTCTCCTGCTTGGGCGGGGGTTGAATTAGATGACCTACAAGGTTCCTTCTAACTCTGTTAATCTATCTACCTAAACTGTAGAAGAGCACTCAGTGCTGAGGTCAAGGGGGAACAAATGACAAAATGTCACAGTGACATTATGGTCCTTAACATTGGCATGAAATTTTGAAATGCATGTTTGAAAGGGTGGAGATTCATGGCTAGCTGAAGATGATTCTGCCATTCTGTGATCAACATCCTATGTTAGGACTTTTTATTGCAAATCTGAAATGTCTGTAAGAAATCATAACCTTTTAAAGTTACTTTTAATACTGTAGTATTCCTGTTTCTAGACAGGATCCAACTCTGTCAGTCATTCATAAAGTCAGTGGTGGGATTCAGCCAGTTCGCACCACTTCAGGAGAAATGGACTTTCTGAGCAGTTTGGCAAACTGGTTGTTGGAAGATCTCATTAGGGCAGAAAACCAATTGTTAAATTATTTGAATCCCACCACTGCATAAAGTTATTAAGTTGGATGCCTTCAGTGATTGTGTGTGTGTGTGTGTGTGTGTGTGTGTGTGTGTGTTATCATCTTAGTCTCTTGAATTGTGAATGAATTAGGGTTGCTCCTTATGTTTGGGATATTATTGATTATATTGTTCCACTGTCATGTTTATATTATTCTATTTAATATTTAATCATTTTAATATCAATGTTTTGAAGATTTAAGATCAGATGATAGATACAATATCTGTGTGAGCCTTTCTTATTGATTTCTTGCAATTACATGGACAAGTCCCTGCAGTTATATTAGCAAGGATTTTGGAAGTGGTTTCAATACTGCCTTCTTCCAAGGGCTGAGAGGGAATGACTGGCACAAGGTCACTCAGTTGGCTTTATGCCAAAGTGGGACTAAAACTTATAGTCTTTTAAATGTCTATGGAGATTCTGTCACCCAGGTCATGGTTACTAAAATTTATATGCTTATTATACAATCACCATCTCAGCTGAACTAGGAAGGTCTTTGAGTATATTAGTTCTTTAAGAGTTATTTTAAAAAGCAGCAGCATTATATTAAGCCATATCACATTTGACTGGATTTATTTAGTGTGTAGTGAAATAGCCAGTACCAGTATGATGTGTAAATCTTGGTGTAAAAATGAATTTAGGAATCCTTGATTAAAGGACTAAAGAACCATTTTCCAGAAGACAAGTTTGTGAAGTTGCTACCTATAATCCCTATTAGGCTCCTACTTTATCTTATTTTTTGGAAGTAGGCACACTTTCCACTTAAGCATTTGATGTAGCCACTTACTATTTTATTTTCCAGAAATGTTTTTTCACCTTATGTGGATCCCAGAGTCATCCTTGGAAACAGAAATAAGGACTGATATTTTGCTTTCCAAATTAATTTAAAGAGTAGAATAAATTAGACAGAAAGTCTTGCATACAGAGGCATACCCTTTGGATTATTAAAGTAAAGGAATTTCTAAGTACAGTGTCCTGTATAACAATGATGCTTACAAATAAACCAAAGAAGACTTTTAAAAATATGGTTAAAAGATAAAAATGTAAACATTTAATTTAATTTATGGAGGTACATAAGTTAGAAAGTTAATATCCAGCTTTTTAACTTAGAAGAATTCAAGCTGCAGCCTATGTTTTTCATTTCAGTTTCATTCACCATTCATGACCTACTTGTCCATTTGGAGATTTATCAAGCTACTAAAATGTGTACTGCAATTCTGTAATTATATCAAAGATATAAACTGATTCATGTGATATAAATTCAGATATAAATGGAACCATCTCTCTGAAAAGTCAATAGAGAGTTGTCATTAGATAAAATGCACCGACTGAAGCTTTTGGTTCATGCATGATAGTTTACTTAGTAAATATAATCCTGCTTCATACTGGGTTCCAAAGTGAAACTAGAAGCAGCTGATTTTGTCTATGATGATACCAATAAGCATTTCATATTCTTAATTTTTATAACAATGTTTGCTCTTTACTTGAAGTTTGGTAGCTCCTCCTTTGATGAGACCACAGATGATTTCTTCTACCCTTTCTGGGTCTTTGATATGGACAGTTTTCTTCTGAAATTCTGGCATCTGAAAAAAAGTAAAAATCTGAATATTAATTTTACATATAAATATTTATTAAGCTAAGTAAGTGACTCTATTATGGAAAAACGTTACCATAGTAAAGAATGTAAAAACTAATATACTTTTAAATAGGAAAAGCAGAGGACGTATTAATTCAACACAGGCATAAGATTATCATTTGAGGAAGGATGACATGATTCTTGTTTATCTAACAATTAATTAATCGGCTTATTAAATTTGTAGTTCTAGACACACACACAGACACACACACATATACACATATACATGTACACACATACATACAAACTAACAGAAGAATAAGTGCACGCATTGAAGAACATAAGAACTCAATCAAAAAAGAAGAAACGACCTCTTCCCTGGTCCAACACCTCAAAGCCACAGGACATGAAATTGATTTTAAAAATATCAGAACTATCGCCAAAACCGAACACTTCAACAGCAGAATAATCAGAGAAGCCATAGAGATAGAAAAACGCCCACACAGCATGAACAAACGAGATGACACCTCCCGCCTTCCAGCCATTTGGAAACCCGCCCTCATGAACAGACGAGTACCTAACATGAAGAAGGACACCGGACCCACACCCATGAGAGCCACACAAGATGCCACCACATTTCCATATAGAAAACAGACTCCCACCCATTCAGAAAATGAGACACGACCATGGACCAGAAGCTGCACTGCAGCTGCATCACTACCCACTTCAAACCCCTCTGAGCCATACATGAAGCAAACCGACACCCACTATGAAGATGCAGCAGGACCACGTACTAGAAGCCAAACAGCAAGATCACAACTCACCAGCTCAAATCCCCCAGCAACTAAGACTAACCTGAGCACAACCAAGCACCCACCTGAACAGAACACGCTCCAACCAATCAGAACACGGCTAACCCCCAACCAATCAGAACACAGCCAAACCCCTACCAATGAGAACACACCCCCACCCAATCAGAACACAGCCAAGCCCCACCCAATCAAGTCCCACCCCACTGGCAGTTAAAAGGAGGAAGCAGCTGCAATCTCACATTACTCTGAGAAGCACAGAGCCGGAGACAGAAGCCTGAAGATGATGAATGAGACTTCATCGAAACGTTGCCTAGATACTTCGAATCTTACGCAGGAGAAAACCCGAACAACCAAAGATCCACATACATACAAATATATATACTATAAATGCTTATTTAATTGTAACAAAATCGTAAATGCTTAATCATACCTGTGGGTCAAAGCTAAGAGAAAGGAGGGGCCTCTCTCATCTTTTTTTTTGGGGGGGGGGGAAGAAGGAGGATATAAGAAGCCACATGGTGCCTGGGGGCTGGGAAGATCTGGACGGGGAGGAACCGGCTTCCCCTCAAATGGAACAAAAGCAGAGCCATCTCATATCTCCCCCAAGTCAGAGGAAACCTCTCCCTCCTTTGCCAGGTGTGGCTGCCTGGCGTTGGGGGAGGGAAGCGGGGCAGGGCTGGAAGCTCCTACGAAGACTGGCTTCTAATAACCAAGCAACAACCCTCCCCCCATTGGCTTCCACATAAGAAAAGGACTCCCCAAGGCTAAGCTCCAGTTTTCTCCCACAACTTCCAAGCAGAAAAGGTCCCTCCCATGTGGAGGCCGAAGGGGGTGGGTGTTGACCCCAGAAAAGCTCGAGCTCTCACCTGCACAAACAGGCTGGTTATTAGGAGCCCATCTTCCTTGGCACTCTTTTGGTCTGTGCATTTGGTCTCCCCCATGACAAAAGAAAGCCAACTGGGCTTCTCCTTTCCTTCCCCCTGCTCCCTTCCACCCACTCAATCTTACTTCGGGACAGAGCAGAACGTGCTGGAAATGTGTATTGGCTTTTCCAACATGCCTTTCTCTGGCACTCATCTACAATTCTTCAAGTTCCTCCAGGCCTGGCTTGCTGAGGGGGGAGAGCAGCCCTGACATCCCTGCTGCCCGCCCCAAAAGAAAACAAGCTGAAACAGAGATCTCACTGGGGAGAAAAAGCAGAGATTGGAAGGCACAGGCAACAGAAAGCAGCACTTTTCAAAGGCGGCAGCTTCCGTCTTCTCTTGCCTGTGCTTTCCTCGATCTCCACTCTTTCGCCCCAGTGAGAACTATGTTTCTGCTCACTTTTCCTATGCTTTCCCCAGGCAGCAACGGCTGGGGCTGGGCGGGGGGGAGGCGGCAGCAGACCCAGAGGGACAAGGAAACTGACACTGATGCTCCATTCTGGACTTCTGAACTGGATGGTGAGCGCAGACTTGCCCACTCCGCCCCCTCCCATCACCACCAGCCAGTACTTTTCCTGGGCTGTCCCTACAGCCTGCAGCCATTGAGGTAGACCCCAGGCCAGGAGAGGCGAGCTGGAAGGTGTGGAAGTGCTGCACAAATGCAAGTAGCATGGTGCTCCTGCACCTTCCGGTCATCTCCATCACTGCTTTAGCCTGCCTGTGCCGCCAGCCCCCTCTTTCTGCAACAGCACATTACCTCATCCTGGCTGGTGAGGGCTGTGTTGCTTTTTGCAGATTTGCGCTCGGCTGAAAGGTGGGAGCCAGCAGGTGGGTGCAGTGTGGATTAATTGCTTTGGGGGGACATTTCTCTGCAGCCCACCAAAATTTTCTCATGGATCACCAATGGGCTGCAGCCCACTGGTTGACAACCACTGCTTTAGAAGATTTAAGAACTTTACCAAAATTATATAAAAGTGATAGAAATTTATCCAGCTAATGGATAAATTATAAAAGGTCTATATGAAATATATATGATGGTTTATATTTGCATCCATTACAATTTAACATTCCAAAAATATTCATAAAAATATAATATCAGTGTTGTTCCTGAATATTCATGCAGGCTTACTCTGGCATTTTCTTTTTATTACTGTTTCTCAAAAATAATGGATAAGAGAGCACACATTTGTTATTTAGGGCCACAATTATGGAGTAATCTAAGTAGCATTTAGGTAAAACAGTATAGTGTAAAAACAAATTAGAAGGAGATGGGAGAAAAGAACCATATGAGCATTGGCAGAATTCAATGAAAGCTTTAGCAGAGAAAATGCATAACTTTTCAGTGATATCTTTCTAAAAATAACATAGCATATACTTTGAAGAAAGATAATCAGGGCTTACGATATTATTTTTTAAAATTTTCAAAATAGATAAAGGTAGTGGTGGGCCATGTGACTGGGTAGGTGATGTCACTCATCACACCCAGCCCTGCCTCCCGGCCACTTGCCTCAAAGGAACAAGTAGGATTCAGCTAGTTGGGCCTAATTGTTCGGACCCAAACCTGGTTCCAAGAAAGCAAACACAAGACAAAGGCAGCAGTATAATCTAAGTTTCAGCTAAGAATCCTGTTTCTTCACAGATAAAAGGCCGCTTCCAACTAAACTTGGCGTTGCCAAGTTTTTTTCAAGTCTGACAAAAAACAACAGATAAGAAATAGTTTACAAGAGTCTTCAAATACCAGCTGTAATGTCCACGAGGCTGAGTTGAAAACTTTTTTGCCTTCTGCAAAGGTTAATTTCACAGCTGGCTTTTATCTTTTTGAAGGAGGGGCCATTACCTTGCAGCCTTACTCCTGAGTCGCCCATGCTGTTGTAACTGCTCTTTCCTCTGAGCAATCCTTCGTGCACGTGCACTTAGCACAGGCTCCCTCAGGAACCTCCTCATCACTGCTGCTAGCCCCCACAATCTCTGAAGGCAGCAATCCACTTCCTAATGGTCCTGGCCCCTCATCCGAGTCCTCGCTCTCCTCAGCTGTCTGTACCTGCTGCCGGCTAACCACAACACTAATCCCATCACTGGCTAGTCCAGCCCTGCCCATTTTCAGGCCATTTTGGGGGAGTTTGGGGGGCATGTTTTGGGTGATTTCCAAGCTGTGTTTCCGGCCAAAATCAGCCTGAAAACAGCCCCAAAACTGGCCTGAGAACAGCTCAAAAACAAGCCTTTTTTCAGGCCTGAAAAATGGCTTGAAAACAGCTTTGCCGGTTCTCTGAACCATGCAGAATCGGAACAAGGGGTTCAGGCAGACGAGTCCGAACCTGCAGCAGCCCACTCTGGATAAAGATCCAAATGCTTAAGTATTTTCAAAATTATCTGTCCTTAAATATTTTCCCTCTGGCATAAATACAGGAAAAAGAACTTATTTTAACTTATTCTTATAAAAGTAATCTATAAAACATTTTCTCCCTATATTAGTTTAATAGATTTACAGTTTTATCCAGTAGACTACATTTTCATAAAATGTCCCTGGAGGAAAGTACACTAAGCTGAAACCATACCAAAATCTTGTTTTCTGGTTTAGATTTCTTGTCTGAGTTTACATAACGGAAGAGCATGGGAAGAAAATTAATACGCATCCTTTAAATCAAAATTATACTATCTTTTTCTTTCTTTGTTTCTCACTTTAGGCATTCTTATCTCAGGTGTACAGGTATAATACAGCAGGATTTAGTGGTATAAATCAAGGATCCCAGGCTGAAATGTACTATGATTGTAAACACTGTCAAATATTTTGCTCACATTATTCCCCCAAATTCCTAGAGTCTTAATTCCTAAAGTTTGCTAACGAAAACAGAAAGAAAGAGTTAAGCGATGCCATATCCTTCCTCTCACAGTGCCTGGAGGCTGTTAGGGTCTGGATGGCAAACAACGGGTTGAAACTAAACCCTGGCAAGACTGAGCGACTCTGGATTTGGGGTTCATTGGCTGAGGGAGAATTGCCACCTTTGGTCTTGGATGGGGTGGCACTATGCTGAACAGATCCTGTGTGTAATCTGGGTATTCTCCTGGACTCACGACTTCTGCTTGAAGAGAAGTGGTGGTTGTGGCCATGATGACCTTTGTGCAACTGCGGGTTGTACACCAATTATGCCCTTTCCTGGACCAACAATCCTTACTCACAGTCACTCATGCCCTTGTCACTTTCTTGTCTTAACTACTGCAACATGCTCTACATGCGGCTGCTCTTGAAGAGCATCCAGAAGCTTCAGTTGGTGCAAAATGCAGTGGCCCGCATGTTTTGTGCAGACTCTGGTGTGCACATGTATCACCTCTCTTGCGGGAGTTGCATTGGCTGCCAATTTGCTTCTGGGTGCAATTCAAGGTGCTGTTTGTCACCTTTAAAACCCTCCATGGTTTGGGACGAGGTTATCTGAGGGATTGTCTCTTGCTGGTCACGTCTACCTGGCTCATCAGACCGGGGAGGCAGGAAATGCCGAGGGAGATACACCTGGTGGGATCCAGAAGAAGGACCTTCTCATGGTGTCTCCCTCTCTCTGGAACATCATTCCCTCAAGTGATTAAAACATTCAATACTCTTCCAGAAGGGGCTGAAGACCTGGTTCTGCCAGCAAGCCTGTGGAACCCAGAGTAGGATGGAGTCCATTAAATGGCTCGTGTGATCTACTGTTGCCAGGCCAGGGGATGATTTTTTCATATTATACTATATTAATTTATTTGATTCCTTTTATTAGTTTTATTGTTGTAAATGTGGTTTAATATTGTGTAAGCCGCCTCGAGTTGCCATGGGCAAATAGGGGGAAATATAAATTCAATCAATCAATCAATAAACAAACTTATTCTATCATTACAACTTTCTGAATTACTTTATTAATTGCTACAAGGGTGGTAGAATTAGATAGAAATGAAAAGGTAAAATTTTAAAATAATAGGTCTCCTAAAACACTTAGAAAATAATACCATGTATTTATATAAGAAAACTATGTTTTTTAGGTAGTAAAAATCACATATTTACATGAAAAAGTAGAATAGTGCATTATTTTTTTTGTTGAAATTTTTAATTTGCTTGAGAAACTCAGATGGGATTACTGACAAATTGTTGCAAGCATATATTTAATAAAAAAAAAAAATCACCCTGCAGCAATAGAATAATTACAAACTATTTAAACATATAAAAAGAATAAATAAAAGCTGAAAAATGGTCTTAGCCATTTTATAAGGAACCTGAAATTAATATTGGCTTAAATATACTATGAAAAATCAAGAGTATTTGACTAAACATTTATACATAAAAATAGCAATCAAAAGGTGCCATATGCAGAGTCTAATTAGAGGGAATCTCAAAATTGTACATCTATAATATTCTTTGATAGATTTTAGCTGCAAGTATACAATTAAGTATGATTAACAGCAGTGGTAGGGTTCAATTTTTTTTACTACAAGTTATGTGGGGGTGGCTTACTTGGTGGGCGTGGCTTGGTGGTCATGTGACTAGGTGGGTGTGCTGGGTGGTCATGTGTCTGGGTGGGCATGGCCAATTTGACATCACTGACGTCAAGGGGTGCTTTGCCTGGCCTCTCCTCGCCTCAGAGATACAATTTCCCTCTCTATTTATTTACTACTGAACATCCAAAGATCAGATTTACTTCCCTAGCCTGCATACGACTGTTAGACCCAGGAGATGTCATGGATTGAGTAAAATGTAGTGAAACTTACTTAACAACACTCTTGTTTAGCAACCAAAATTTTGGGCTCAATTGTGCTCATAAGTGAAGGACTATCTGCCTTCCCCTGCATGGCAGCCTTGTCCTAGTAAACTCCTCTGCCAATTTTCCTCTGTTAAAGGCACCAAAATAATCCAGATTCCAGATGATATAAGGTCTCCTGCTGGAGCAGAGGGTTGGACTAGATCAGGGGTTGCCAACCTTTTGGACCTCAGGGACCACCAAATTCATAATTTTAAATCCCAGGGACCACTAACCGGTTCTGTCGGCATGGCCTAATTTGTGGGTGTGGCTTGGTGGTCATGTGACTGGCTGGCCATGGCTTGTATGTGAACATTATAAATATTTATATACATATTGAATTTTTTATTAAAAAAAAACAACTTTTACCCCAAATCAGGCAAAGCAGGCAGGCAGATTGAGTTGCTCACAGAATCACAGGTTCATTCAGAGATGTATCTATCTCCAATCAGCTAGCTCAGTCTGTCACATAAAATTTGTTTGCAAACAAACTCAAAAAATTAACTCACAACACACCATGTACGTAAATATTGATTTTTTTTTTAATTAAAAAAGAGCAACTTTTAGCCAAAATCAGGCAAAGCAGGCAGGCAGATTGAGTTGTTCACAGAATCATTTAGTGATCTATCTATCTGCCATTGGCTAGCTCAGTCTGTCACATAAAATTTGCTTGCCATGAGTCTGCACTGAATAATAGAACCTTCAGTCCTAAGGGAGGTTCGGCTGTGCTTAAAAGCAGAGCCAAAGAACTAAAGATTAGCTAGAAAACAAGAAATGTAACGATTTCCTGCTTTCTAGCTAATCTAAATCTCCTGGCACAGCAGAAGAGCTGATGGTCGGAAAAAGGAAAAAAAGCAATTTAGCAGGCAAGTTTGCCAGGTAAGGAGTGAGTGGGCGGGGAGGGTTCCCATGGGCCATGTGGGTGGCGCAGCCTTATGTTTCTGTGCAGCCTGGATTAATTGCTTTGGGGAGGTGCTCTGGGAGTGAGATTTCTCTAAGGCCCACCAAATTTTTCTTGTGGCCCACCAGTGTGCCACAGCCCACCAGTTGGCAACCGCTGGACTAGATGGCCTCCAAGGTCCCTTCTAACTCTGTTATTCTATGATTCTGTAAGGATCTCATGCTGGAGCAGAGGGTTGGACTAGAACAGGGGTCTTCAAACTTGACAGCTTTAAGACTTGGACTTCAATTCCTAGAATTCTTCCTCCAGTCATGTTAGCTCAGAAATTCTGGGAGCTGAAGTCCACAAGTTTTAAACTTGCCAAGTTTGAAGACCCTTGGACTAGAAGATGATCTCCGAGATCCTTTCCCGCCCTAGATTCCTGTGCTATTTCAAAGAGTCTTCTGAAACCAGGGTTTGTGTCCTTCCTTTCCTTTTTTTTCTCTCTCCCTCCCTCCCTCTTTCCATGTATCTATCCATCCATTCATCCATATATCTCATTTACTTTCTCCTCCTTCCTTCCCTCCTCCTCTTTCCTTCCTTCCTTCCTTCCTTCCTTCCTTCCTTCCTTCCTTCCTTCCTTCCATCCATCCCATCTTTCTTTATCTATCCCTTTCTCTCTCTTTCTCCCTTTTTCTTCCCTTCCCTTCCCTTTTCTTTTCTTTCTTCCTTCTCTCTCTCTTTCTTTCTCTTTCCCCCTCTCTCTTTCCCCCCTCTCCCTCTCTCTTTCTCTTTCTCTCTCTTCCCTCCTCCTTCCTCTCTCCTTCTAAAGCTAGGAGAGGAGACCCACCTGAAACAAACACACACATACAAACTTTCAAGTGCCCAGCACCATCGCTCCTTATGAGGGTTTTTCCTGGCTGGTCTCCTGTCCCGCGTTGCCCGAAAAAAGCAGGAGGCAAGGCTTCTGGGTCCAACAAAGCGGCCGCTCCTTTGAGACTTCCAAAGACTTCTTCCCCTTCCGCTTTTGGGGAAAGGAAAGGGCTGAGAACTTCAAGTGAGGTGTCTGCTGCAGCCTTGCACCCCCCCACGCCGGCAGCTCTGGGCTAGGGAGCAGTTTGGCTTTCCCGACTGCCTGAAACGCTACCTTGATCCTGCAGCTGGTGGCAGAAGGAAAGACAAGCCAGCCAGGTCAGAGCTGTTGTTACTTGGCTCCTTGCCAGCCCACATCTCATCCCCTGCCCAGATTCTCAGGCAGCTTCTGGGGCTCACCTACCAGGATGCATGGGGACAGGGCGACCAGGAAGCACGAGGCTACTCTGCCTGCATCGCCCAGGGCAGCTGTCCCTCCCTCGCCGAACAATCATTTTGGCAATTGTTGCAGGGAGGGAGAGCTTCATTTGTTCAATTTCTACCTATCCCACCATTAGGCACTACAAAAAACAGAAGAGGTTAATACAGCCTGACAAGAAACAAGAGCGGCAGGGAAGATGCAAGAAGCGAAGCCAGAAAGTGAAGCCAAGCCTACACTCCCACACAAAGCCTCTCACCTGCCACGTGCTCGGCCCTGCCTCTTGCCCTGCTGCTTCACTCCCGCTAACTGTTTTCTTGGTTTTCCAACCGTCTTTCTACACAAACTTCCCCCACGACCCCACCAGCGAGCTCCCTTATTGGCCCACTGCTCAAGCAGTGGTAGTTGTCAATTTCTAGCGTTATCTCTGTTTGGGTGTTTAGTTACAGCCTCTTTGGGCAATGAGGAGTATCGAGGATACCCAGAAAGATGGAATAAGGTTGCCACACTCACCCTTTCTCCTAGCACTCACCCACACTTACGAGCTGCTGGAACTCACCTGCTGGGAGGCGTGGTGACCAGGAAGCATGAAGCTATGCTGCCTGTATTGCCCAGAGCAGCTGCCCTCCATCTCCAGGCCGAGCATTTTGGTAGAGTGCAGGCTGCCATTGTGACATTGGTGCGAGCTCCATGGGCTGGAAGGTATGGCTGATGGCAGGGAAGGAAGATCTGCTCTGGCGAGGCTTGACTGCCTTTCAGGCCCTGCTCTGGGTTGCCACCTGTTCAACCTCCACCCAGCCTTGGGTCCTGCATCAGCCCACGACAAGGGGACATACTGCTTCCAGGCCAGCCCGGCCAGTGGATGGGCGAAAAGACAACCCTCGGGGGAGGCATTTTCTCTCAGGCCTCCCACGTGGAAGGCCCCACAGAAGCCAAAGGTGGGCCTGAAAGGCAGCCTCACTTCACCCACCCCCCCAGGCAGCCCTTTGGCTGATCGTAGCAAACCCGGTATAGATCTTCCTTCCCCACCATCAGCATTAGGGCTCGCTCACAGCATTCTCAGCAGCTGCCCACACTCGACCAAAGTACGCAGGTTGGCGGGCAGGAGAGGAAAGAGGCGCCAGGCAAAGGGGCGAGGTGGGCAGCATAATGTCGTGCTCCCTGGTCACCACCTCCCCGCACCCATCCCTAGCAGGCAAGGCCCAGCAGCTGTGGAGAATCCAGGCAGGGGGTAAGATCCAGGCTGGTGGGGACCCAAGTGGTGACAGGTCAACGCTGGCTCGCCTTCCTCTCTGCCACCAGCAAGCCAGGCAAACTGGAGACCAGGGGAAGTGGGGAGAAAAGCTTGTTAGGCCGCAAGTGTTGCCTGGGATGGAGCCACACTGGTGGGAAGCCAGCCACCTGAGCCCGGGAACAGTGTGTGGGCCCGCCAAGATCCGGGAATGGGGGGGGGGGCTATCCCGACTTGCAGGCTTACCTGTGAGCAGCAGGCAACTCAGGGCTGTTCAATTGAGGTGCAGGCACCACAAGGGAAGGCTAGAATGGCAAGCCATGAGGACCCAGCATGCCTCATAGGAGGGGAGGTATGACTGGGTGGGGCGAGCCATGCCAGCATTGGGTGGGCAGGGTGAGCAAGTGACATCGGGCAGGCGGGGCAAGCGAGCAAGTGGCAACCAGGCGGATGGGTCGGGGACGTGGCCAGCCAGAAGTTACTACCAGTTTGGCAACCCATGCCAAATCCTTCTTACTGGTTCACCCGATCCAGTGGCAACCGGCTGAATACCACCACTGATTAACAGTAAAAATTTGACAAAACTTCAGCTCTTCAAGATACTGTTTTGGAGACACTCTGAATGTGGCTATTAGGGAAGGACAAACATAGTGGAATATTTATTAACTGATACCTGTCTTTATGCAAGCTTGTACTGCTGTAATCTGTTTATTAATGCTTATTCTAATGAAAAATTGCTTTAAAAGTCTGTGAAAGACAAGTTATACCCTATATGAAAATTGAATTGCATTTTATTTATTTCTAGTAAGTATAATAAAGAAATATACCTTTCCTCTTCTTTATGAAAAATGTATATGAAAACATCTTCATATACAACATAATAAAACAGAAGAAATGTCAGAAAAATGAGATCACATCTTATTAATATAAATATGAAGTAAAATTATTTATATTCACAACTGCATTTCAGAATTCTGGAATACCCCTATATAGCAGAGAATAAGACAGAATAAAATTGTGCTCCTGACTTTTGATAGCAGTTTTATTATCATTGATAGGAGCAGAATAGGAAATAAGAATAAGGAATAAATAAGACTTTTTCCCCCATTCTTCCAAGAACTGCTGGACCACCTAATGTATTTGCTTTATTTCTACCACACCTTTCCCACTATGAACTCTCAATACTCAAATAGACACCATTTCTAGTAGCTATCATATAGACATTTTGCACTGGCTTAAAAAGGAAATGTTACAAAGGTAACCGGCTTTTAGTCAATTGCTTGCCCTAGTATCCTGTTTAAATTTCAATTATTCCAGACCTATTGGAAATATTGGAAACCATGGTAATAAGCACAAACACATTTACTTTCAATAAAGGCTAATTAACTTTCAGATTATATTTCCATCTTTAAAGAAATATGATAACAACTGAAATCTCAGATCTCTTCAGCTTTCAAAATGATCAAAAACTCCATAATGTACAGGAAATACAGGTTTCATATTTATTTATAATAAAAACAAAAACAATTAAAAGGTTAAATTTCCTTCCGTGAAAACATTAATTTAAATATAAAACTATAATAAATATCTCATTTAAAAATCTCTTTCCAGTTACAAAACCACTATGAAATATCTATAATTTTAACATGATTCCATTTTTATACCAAAACATAGACTGGCAAAGTAATATAACCATCCAGTTAGTTTTCATAAGTCTTGATCATAAACTTGCAAAATTTATGTGCTAGTTTATATTCAGAATTGTCCTTTAAATTTTTTATGTTAACTAATTAAATTATCTTTGGGAGAAGAACACAGTTCCATGACCTTAAAATAGCATAAATATTAATTTTCCAATCACAAAATATATTTTATTTGTTAAACTGCTGTTATGATGCAAAAGATAGAAATATAGTTCAGATTCAGTTGTAAAGTCCATAGTAATCTAAACTGATCTAATCTAATCTGAAATAGTATTACTTCTGCTTGAGCAGGGGTCTGGACTAGAAGACCTCCAAGATCCCTTCCTATTTTGTTCTGTTCTGTTATTCCATTCCATTATACTGTAGACATTATTATTGAATGAAAGAGTGCATTTATATATATAAAAAAAGATGCTTGGTAAGTGTTTTAGATTTTTCTAAAGAAAACTCTCACGGTTAAATACCTCTTTAGTATATTATCTGATGTAACTAAATCATCTAGATTTGCAACTGTTATCTGCCATGCACACAAGAATATATGCTGAAGTCTAGTAATTTAGGGTAAGAGGCTTGTCCAAATTTTTCTTCATTTTTTTTAAAAAGAAGGTACATGTGCGCTGACCTTAAAGCACCTTTGCTTCTTCGGTTCTTGATCCTTTCCTACTGCAACTGCACAGGTGACAAGCAGACTCCAGAGATTCAGGGCTTGCATGCAGGCTGCCAACAAAAATCAAGGGAATTGCTTAGGGAATGGTCTACTATATTATCCAATCTTTAGAATTCATCTGCATAAACATGGTAAACATAGGTTTATCTAAATAGCTCCAATTATGAGTTTTATAAATATTTCAATAGTCCATGCTTAAAACACTACCAGAGCAGTTTTATGAATGCTTACTCAGAAACAAATATATACTTATTAGAGTTTATTTCTAGGAAATTTATATTAGAGCACAAAATTAACTTTCAATCCTACAATACTTATTTTTTTCTAGGATATAAATCCTGCTTAGCACAATAGAAATTGTTTCTCTATTAAGGAGCAGAGAACTCTCCTGCACAGTATTCAGAATTTAAGACAAGTTATTAGATAAAGGTAAAAAACAGCACAGAACTGATTCATACAGTATTAACTTGAAAACAATACCTCTGTTTATAATTCATCAAGAGAAGCTTGTGAAAAGCGCAGCTGCAGCAGTGAAAAGAATTTTTCACTCAGTAACTACTAATATAGCAGCACAAGGTGCAGTTGAGGGCGTTTCCAAAAGTAGTTAATCTCTGGCAAAACAACAACAACCCCAAGCCTTGTGACTTATATCAGGAAGGCATGGCTCAACTATCTAGCTCGTTAGATTGACAGATAATCTACTGGGATACCAACAACAGAAGCTCAGAACCAAAACAGTCTCATAGTCAGATAGAACAGGAAAGTGGGAGAGGGGGGAGATTATTATAAGACAAGTGATCTGAAATATAAAAGGCAAAAATCTGAATGGTAGTTACAAAACAAAAAAAGGTAATTTTTGAAGAAAAAGAACAGACAATAGATGGAAAGATTTTGGTTTATACACTTTCATTATATTCTACAGATCAAAAGCCTATAAAAGTGAACCAGATGGGGAGTTAAAATGGTGGAAGGCAGCAACAGCTGTAAAGAGCTCTTCCAAAATTAAAAAGTTTTTTTTAACCTTGTATTTTTAACCCATTTTAATCTATATCTGACTTTTTATAAATGCACATATACTGAACAGGTTACCAGTTTGTTTTAGCTACATTTTAACAATACTATGGATTTTTAAGAATGGGGAAAAGGAGAAAGAAATAGCGTGCACAAATCTGTACACAGAGTTCATCCAAGTCATTGAAGCAACAGAAAATGGAAGATTATAATTTTTAAATCTTACAGCAATAATTATAAATATTTTATAATCTGTATTTAGGAGAGATATTTTGAATTCTTGTCTGGTCTGTACCTTTTTTTTAACCAACACTATATTGGCCTCTCTCCAAGATTTTGGTATTTTCCCTTCATCAAGCACAGCATTGAAGACCTCTAATAGATATTGAGGGTATTCTGATGTTCTTTGTATAGCTCTACAGGGATACCCTCTGGGTCAGATGCTTTGTTGTTGTTTTGTTTGTTGATTGCTTTGGCTACTTCTGTCATGGTGCTTTCTTCATTAAACATTAATTTCATAGCTTCTGAAGTCTTTGGTAATTCAGCTTTCCTTAGGTAGGTTCTAATCTTTTCTTCTGAGTAGTTTTTGTTTCTTGTATATAATTTCACACAGAATCTCTGGGCAATAACTTTTTTAGAGTTCTCATCATAATATATATTCCCTTCTTCATCTTGTAATTTGTTTATTCATTGTTTTTCTCTGTAATTTCTTAATTTTTGTGCCAGCCAATGTCCAGGTTTATTAGCATTTTCAAAATATTTTTGTTTGGTTAGTTTGGTTTGTTGTGCTATTTTCTCTGTTGCCAAAATACATAGTTTATGTTTAAGAAGATCTAATTTACTTTTCAAATTTTTGTTATTAGATTCTTTCTGGTGCAATGCCTCCATTTGCTTAAGCTCTTATTCTAGTTTTTCTCAGTGTTGTTTTTTTGCCTTATTTCTTTTTGCCCTATAAGAAATTGTTACACCATGAATATATGGTTTAGCGGTGTCCCAGAGTGTCTGAATTGAAATATCATCTTGTTTATTTATTTAAAAAAAAAATTCAATTCTTTTTCTATTATATTGAATTCCTTTTCTTTGAGAATTGCCTTTTGGAAAATCCATCTAGGTGTGGCCTTATGTCGTTTCCACTGTAGACTTATGCAGTTGTGATCGGCCCAGGTGTTAGTCTCTATAGTCACTTTTCGTATTTCAGAATAAGTCTTTTGATATCCAAACCATGGCAAACCTAGACCAGGCTTTATGGTGATGTGAGTAAAATGTGTAATAATTCTCTTCATTATTCCTTTCTCTCCAAAGGTCTATCAAATTTAGATCTCTAATCATTTCAAAAAAAGTTTTGGGGAGTATCCTCCCCCCCCCCTTTTCTTGTATCATTATGTTTGTGGTCTCTTTTCCTATCTACAATTGCATCATGTTTGTGGTCTCTTTTCCTAACTACAATTGCATTGAAGTCCCCAACTACACATAACCTATCGTATTCTATATTACTTATTATGTTATGAAAGTTTTTATAGAAGAATTCTTGGGCTCCATTTGGAGCATATATCGAGGCAATTATTATGTTTTGTTATATAGCTTAATCTCAACTATTAGAATTGTTCCTTCTTTATCTTTGTACGAGGGCTATCCACAAAACAGATTATGTTTTCATCTGTAGCAAGAAGGGGCAGAGCTAGCATGGCCATCTTTGGTCTGTGCATCTGCTGCTCAGTCTGCATCTAGTCATGCTAGTGGGAGGTTTGTATCGTTGCCTGTTATTTCACAGCAAACCTTTGAAATGTGTGCTGCAATTGAAAATCCCGCGAGCTGTGAGGTGCGATCTGCAAGGAAGATTATGGCGACTGTTTTTTGGGATAGGCAAGGTGTGCTTCTTATCGATTTTCTGGAACATGGTGCAACAATAAACTCTGTGAGGTATTGTGAAATGTTGCAAAAACTAAGAAAAGCAATTCAGAACAAGCGTAGAGGAAAGTTAAGCTCAAAAATTTTGTTTTTGCATGACAATGCCTGACCACACACAGCAAATCGCACTCGAGAATGCTTTCAAGTGGGAGATTTTTCCTCATCCACCCTACAGCCCTGATCTTGCACCAAGCGACTACCACTTGTTTCCGAGGATAAAGACCTGGCTTGGAACACAGCCCTTTGATGACGACGCAGAACTGCGGGCGGGCGTGACTGACTGATATAAACAGGTTCCCTAACTTAGGTTGTTCTAGTTGATGTTTTTGATCATATCTTTTATGGACTTCTTGCAAAGCTATCATATCAGTTTTCAATTTTTGTAGTTTGACAAATATTTTCTGACATTTATTGGTGAGTTGAGTCTGTTAATATTTATTGACTAAATCCCGCATTCTTCATCTGTCATAGTGAATTCATACATAGTGATAAAAATGGCTTCCTCCTAAATAGATAAAATATAATGTGAGAATAGTCTTAGACACTCTTGAATTCTATGAAGAAAATAATGATCGACAGGCAGATTTATTATTTCTAGATGCCCAGAAAGCCTTCAACAATGTAAATTCGCCCTTTCTAATGCAACAGTTAAAACACATGGATATTGGTGAAAAGTTTTTAAAGATAATTATGACAATATATGCACAACAAGAAGAAAAAATAATAATAAATGGAGAATTGACAAGTAATGTCTATTTCCAAAAAGGTACAAGACAAGGTTGTCCTCTGTCCCCATTACTATTCATATATACATTAGAGGTCCTAATGAGAATAATTAGGCAAGAGACACAGATCAAAGGATTGGAAATTAAAAAAGAAAATTTTAAATTACAAGCATATGTCGATGACTTAGTATTTTTCTTGGAAGGCCCTGAACAAACAGATCCGAAACTATAAGAAAAACTTGAAGAATATGGAGAAGTAGCTGGTTTGAAAATAAATAAATAAAAAACAAAAATCATAACTACGAATATGACCAGCAAACAAAGAGAAAACCTTGTTAAGCTATTAGATATTCAAATAGTACAAAAAATAAAATACCTAGGAATTAATATTTTGGCACGCTGCTCAACAATTAAGGAGGATAATAATGAAAATTTATTGAGACAAATTAAAACAGATTTAGAAAATTGGAGTAACCTTCAACTATCATTAATAGGCAGAATTTCGGCAATTAAAATGAATATATTACCCAACATTTTATTTTTATTTCAAAACATACCAATCAAATTAGGGGAAAAATTCTTTAAAGATCTGAATAAAATAATGTTAAATTTTGTGTGGCATGGTAAGAGACCAAGAATCAAATTAAAACATTTACAAGGCGCAAAAGAAAGAGGAGGATTAGATTTTCTGAATTGGGAACTGTATTATTAAGCGGCCGCCTTAACATGGATTAAGGATTGGATAAACTTGGAAAATAAAAAACTTTTACTTTTAGAAAGGCATGATCTACAACAGGGCTGGCATGCATATCTGTGGCCCAGTAGACATATGACACACCAATATTTTTTGAGACATAAAATCTGACAAGCCCTAATCTCAATTTGGAATAAAATAAGATTGCAAAACTATTGGAAACTCCAAGCTGGCTCTTCTCCTTAGAAGCCATATCATATCCGAATCTCTACCGCCAGAAAAAGGCAATCACATACAAAGATATCCTAACAGATGAAGGAAGATTAAAAAAAGACTGGAATTTAACCAGCAGGGCTTAACATTGGAATGGTGGGCATATCTCCAAGTACAATCCAAATATGAAAGGGATAAAAAAGAATGAGGAATAAATTGTCAAGATACAATATTAGATAAAATATTATTAGGATCAGAGAAGAAACAAATAAAGAAATTGTATAACTACTAGATTATAAGATGTATGAGGAGCAGGTGAAAGAACCAATGTTAACTTGGGCTAGAAATTTCGGCCATAAATATAAATTTGAATCAATGGCAGCAAATTTGGAATCAGAATAAAAAGATTACATTAGCTACAAGGAAAACCTATTTAAGATGTTTTACAGATGGCATCACCCACCTGCCAGGTTAGCCAAAATGTATAGCTCTCAATCACTTACATGCTGGAAATGTTTGAAAGAACGAGGCACTTATTATCATATGTTGAGGGAGTGCAAAAAAATACAAGAATTCTGGCACAAATATGGTAATGGCTAGAAGAAATGTTGGACCTAAAAATAAATTATACACCAGAAATGTTTTTATTGGGAATAATAAATGAGAATTTCAAAAAGCATTATTTATGTAATGATTTATGTTATTACAGCTGCAAAATTATCAATAGCCCAAACATGGAAGTTAAAAGGAATACCGAATGATGAAGCAATAATAGGAAAAAAAAAAATCAGTGTGCTGAGTTAGATAGTATGATGTTAGAACTGAAGGAGGGAATTCTATGCAGTATGGGAAAAAATTTATAAATGGAGGGATATGAAAGGAGATCTAAAAATGTGAAATAGAATTTAAAAAGAGATTATATTGCAACATAATATTTAAGATAGAAATTGATTCAAAGATTACAATGTAAATGGGCATTGGTCTTACCTGACACGCCATTTCTAGTCGAGCTGCGAGGATCATCCAGAGAGTGGGAGGTGCTCCAGTCTGCGTCTGTGTAGGCTGGGCTTAATCATTAGGGAACGCTCCGCCCTCTGTCACATGGTCCCTTGTAGCCTCCCAGTTTATGCGAAGTCGAGAGAGGAAGAAAGTCGTCTAACTCTCATCTAACTAGACCTAAAGTATCATTGGCTGAAACAAGGTTCCCCCAGACGGAAAAAATTAAAAAGGGTGGGGCTGGATGATCCTCGCAGCTCGACTAGAAATGGCATGTCAGGTAAGACCAACGCCCATTCTCCCTCGAGCTGCTCGGATCATCCAGAGAGTGGGACATACCAAAGCTTGGCTGTCCTACGGGAGGGAATCCGTCTGGGGTGGAAGCTCCCCTGGGTCCTCGATGACCCGCTGGAGGACTCGTCTACCAGACAAGGCCTCAGCTGACGCAAAGATGTCAATCTTATAGTGCCTAATGAAAGGGGAGGGAAGCCCAAGTGGCGGCCCGACAGATGTCTGAGATTGGAGCCTGGGTGGCCCAGGCGCAGAGAGTGGCCGCACTCCTGGTGGAATGCGCCGTAACCCCACTGGGAACTGGCAAAGCCTGAGGCGAATAAGCCTTGGCGATGGTGGCTCTGATCCATCGCCCGATGGTGGAAGGGACACCTTGTGGCCTAAGGACTTGGGCTGGAAGGAGAGAAATAAAGACTCTGACCTTCTAAAGGGTTGTGTGCGGTTAATGTATATGCAGAGGGCCCGCCTGACATCTAGGGTGTGCCATCGTTTCTCCCTTTCCCGTGAAGGATTGGGACAAAAGTTCGGGAGTGTAAGCTCCTGAGCCCTGTGGAAGGCTGAATTGATCTTGGGCAAGAAGGTCGGGTCGGGCGTAGAACCACCCGATCAGAATGGAAGAAACAGAGGTCCTTTCTCACCGAAAGGGCAGCAATCTCCGAAAGTCGGCGAGCCGAGGTAATTGCCACCAGGAATACTACCTTAAAGGTCAAAATTTGGAGAGAGGATTCTCTAATGGGTTCGAAAGGAGGTCTGGTGAGGGCCACCAGGACCTTGTTAAGGTCCCAAGTGGGGTACCGGTGCACAACAGGGGGACGGAGGTTAGTAGTCCCCCTTAGGAAGGCCCTGATACGGGGATGGTGAGAGGGGACCCAGATTGTCGCCGGAGACGACAGTTGAGAGGGCCGCTACCTGGTGTCTCAGGGTATTAGGTGAGAGACCTTTTTGAGCCCATCCTGGAGAAAATTCAGAATCTGGGCCACCGAAGGCAGAGCGGGTTGACCATGGATGAATGGCACCACCTGCAGAAGCTGACCCAGGTGGCATCGTATATCCGATTGGTTGAAGGCCGTCTGGCGGCCAGGATCGTGTTAATGACCTGGTCAGATAAATTCTCCTTCCTCAACTTTTCCCGCTCAACCTCCACACGGTTAGTTGGAGCCATTGGGGCTCCGGATGTTGAATGGGCCCCTGAGACAGGGAGATCCTGTCCGGAGGGATTCTCCACGGGGAGACACCGAGAGGTTGCGGAGGTCTCCAAACCATGGTCGCCTGGGCCAATAGGGGGCCACCAAAATCAGATCTGCCTTCTCCTGGATCAGTTTCTGAATGACCCTGGGAAGCAAAGCTAACGGGGGAAGGCATACAGGAGTCCGGGGGCCACGGACAGCGAAGTGCGTCGTGATTCTCGGCCCGGGGAAGGGAATCTGGAGAAGAACCGAGGAGCTGGGTGTTGCAGGGGATGCAAAGAGGTCCACTAACGGGAGACCGAAGATCATGAGTCGCCTCCCTGAAAAGGGATGGATGAATGCGCCACTCGGACTGGTCCACGGTGGCCCTGCTTAACCAGTCCGCTCGGGTGTTTGAGGCCCCGAAATGTGTTCTGCTTTGATCGAGAGGAGGTGACGCTCTGCCCAGCGGCAGAGTCTCTCGGCCTCTCATCAACCGAATAGACTGGGTCCCGCCTTGCCTGTTGACATGGGCCTTGGCAGTAAGCGTTGTCCGTGAGAATAAGGGACGTGCCGCCCGCGTACCTGAGGCAGGAAGTGGCGCAGGGCCAGGTGGATGGCATGGAGCTCCAGCCAGTTTATGCTGCAGGCCCGCTCTGCATGGGACCATTGCCCTGTGTTGTAAGGGACTGGAAGTGAGCACCCCAGCCGCTCAGGCTGGCGTCTGTGGTGATGACGAGGCGCTGGGGATCTTTGAAGAGATGACCCCTGTTGATGGCAGGGTTGATCCACCAGAGGAGAGATGAGAGGACCTTTGGAGGTACCTTGATGGAGGATTTTTAGTTGCTTCTGCCGGACCTTTGAAAGCGGAAGCAGGAGCCACTGCAGGGACCTGGTATGAAGGCGGGCCCAAGGAATAATAGAGATGCATGAAACCATTTTTCCCAGTAATTTAGATAAATCTAACAGAAAGCCCTCTTTGATCGGCGAATAACCTGAATTGAATTTCAAATACTCTGGAACCTTTCCGGGAAAGGAACACTTTTTCCTGCACCGTGTCAATGATGGCCCCCAAGTGGGCAATTCGGGTAGAAGGGACCAGTTGGCTCTTTTTTGGTTGACCAGGAAACCATGGGCGTGGAGGGCGGAGAGAGTAGTCTTGGTGTCCAGCTCTGCTTGGGATTGTGAATGGGACAGGATGAGGATATCATCCAGATAGCAGTGGAGACGGACTGGGCAGTCCCTTAGCGAGCTGCCAGGGCGCGAGGATCTTAGTGAAAACTCTGGGAGCGGAGGCTAACCCAAAGGGAAGGGCCACATACTGAAAATGGTGGTGATTGTAACAGAATCTAAGGAATTTAGAGTGTGAAGGCCGAATTGGGATGTGGAGGTATGCCTCAGAGAGGTCTATAGAAGATAGCCAATCTCCTTGCCTGGTACCCTGCAAAATGGATTGGAGGTGTGCATTTTAATTCTGGGGGTTTAGGAAGCGGTTGAGCCGTTTGAGGTCCAGGATAGCCTCCATCCCCCGAGGACTTGGGAACCACGAAGAGGTGGGAATAGAAACCTTGCCCTCGCTGAGAGAGGGGAACTGGCTGGATGGCCTGGATGGAGAGTAAGTGATGGATGGCCGCATCCATTAATTTGCGTTTGGAGGGGTCCCTAGAGGGGAGATGACATGAAGAACTCGGGAGGTTGAGAGTTGAACTCCAGAGCGAGTCCAAACCTGATGGAGTCCCTGACCCATTTGTCGGAAGTGGTAGAATCCCACAGGTCGGCGAAATGCCTCAGCCGACCACCAATGGGGGAAAAAGACAGGATTCATTTGGAGCGCCGGAAGGGTCTCCCGGAACCCCTGAAGGGGCGCTTAAATCCTCCGCCCTCTCCTCCTATTTCGATCGCTCGGGTCGGAGCGATCCTGGGAATATGATGCTCTATATGAGGGAGGTCTCGGGTACCTGGGGGAAGGGGACTGGTAGAAGGACCGGGAGGATCCTCTTCGAAAGGGCTGAGGGGCTCGGGAGTCAGGCCTCCGAAAAAGAGGAGGAAGGAATTTCTTCTTTCCCTAGTTTCGGCCAAGAGAGGGTCCAGGGCCGGCCCAAAGAGCTTCTCCCCTTTAATGGGGGCGGAGGCCAGCTTGACCTTGTTCTTCACGTCCGCCTGCCATGGTTTGAGCCAGAGCAGGCGGCATGCAGTGACCTGGGACGCTAACGCCCGGGAGGCGAATTTAACCGAATGGTACGTGGCGTCAGCTGAGAACTCTGCCGCCGCTGTGATTTTGGCTATGTCCTGCAACGCCCGTGTATTGGATGGAGGGATGTGGGCCTTCAATTGACGGAGCCACTGGATAGAGGACCTGGTAAAGAAGGAGGCTGCGGTGGCCGATCTAATTGCCCAGGCGTCGGCTAGATGAGCCCGCCGCAAGGCCAATTTAGACCTCCTATCCTCGGGTTTGAGGGCCTCCAGGGGGTCACTCGGGGAGGAGGAAGAGGCGAGACCAACAATGGGGTATTGAGGAGGGAGCAGAAACCCGGTTCGAGGTTAAAGAACCTCTTATCCTGTGTGGATGGGGCCGGAGGAGCCCCGTAAAACCCAGTTGGTTGGAAACCAGATCGTGGAAAATGGGAGGAGCGGGAATCACATCCTCGGCCACCATGGGCTGTTTGAACATTGCGTCCTCCGGTTCCTCCCCAGAGGAGTGGGGGACAGGGGGAAGTTGAGTGGCCAGGCCCGAGGTGTTCTTGGCTTTAAGCAAGATGGACTTAAACATGTGGGGCTTGAATAACCCCACAAAGGAAGGCTGGTGGGGGTAAGGCCCTCGTCCTCCGACAACTCTGCTTCCATCGGGTCTAAATCTGAAAAGGGTTCCCCATGGAAGGTGGATCCCCATTCAAGGTGCTCCTCCTCCTCCCTGTATTGGTCTAAAATTTCCATTCCCTCCTCTGGTTCCCTTTCTGGAAGAGGGCTGGCCCCCGGGAGGGTACCTGACCAGGAGCAGGGTCCAGGGTGGGCATGGACCTAGTTGGCACCGGTTCTTGTGTGGGAACCGTCTGAGGAAGGCTTGATCCGGCCATCTGCTGCATGCCTTGAGCTATCCCCTGTTGAATAGCCTGCTCCATCCAAGTTCTCATGTACTCAGGCATCTCGATTGTGGGTGGGTCCTCCTGTCTCAGGCCAGCGGCCGTAGGAGTGAAAGGTTGCTTCAGGCATCCGGCTGGTAGCTGGTCCAGGGTCGTGAGACTCCTGGGATGAGCTGTGCCTGGAGAGAGGGGAACAAACTGGAGGGGGTGCCTGGAAGTAGAAGGGCGGCTGGGGGTGATGGTTGAGTCACCCTAGAGCGCCTATCGAACTCCCTCTCTAGTGCCTTATGACGCCTTAGGCGTCCCTTTGAGAGGCCTTAGAAGTCTCCTGGGAGGTTTCCTTAGCCTGTCTGCGCACATGATGGGACTTAGATTTCGCCTTCAAAGAATGGCGGGAGTTAGGGTTATCATCTGCCATGGTAAAACAACAGAAGTATCAAAATGAATATATAGAAATATATATATATGTGTGTGTGTGTACAGGTGGTTGGCATGCCTAGGATACGACCTGGGTAAGGCCGGGTATCCAGAAACTGGCCCGCACCCCTTTTGGAATTTGCAATGAATAATCTGAAAATATGACCAAAAAGGGGGAAAAATTTTTTTTTTTTTAAACTGCCACAGATATAGACTTTTAATGTACAATTATATCCCACCAGGATAAGGATCCAGGAAAACACACTGCAGCGACAGTGATGGAAGCTAGGTCTCTCTAAGCAAATCTGAGAGAGAAAAATGCCAATTGAATGAGATTGGATTACCAATGTAAGGAAATATGAAGATATTCTGTATTAGACTGAATAACAACCTGGCAGTTGGTAAAAGGAAGAGAAGCCAATCAGCCAAATCAACGCCAGCAATACAAGGCCTCAGGCAGCTTGCCCCCCTCAGGGAGGGAGTGGCTGCTTTTCTAATTCCCCACCCTGAGATCTGCTGCGGAAGCCAACACTTACACCAACAATTAACAGAGTAAGAGTAAAGAACAGCTTTCTTTTTCCCCTCTGGGAGAGGGAGATAGAGAGATCAGCCCTACTAGGCCTGGGAGCCTAAGCCTAGGGCCAGCAGAACGCCGCAGCAATAGGAGGCCTGCAAAATGTCACCCGTGCCACGAGGCGGCGCCCAAAATGGCGGCCGCCTGGAAATCAAAGTGAAAGGCAAAGCGGGCGGCTCAGGGTGGGTGCGTCCTGCAAGCCACGAGGGCGGGGCGCTGAAATTGGCGTTAGTGGGGGAAAACCAGAATAAAAAGGCTCCAGACCTTAGAAAGGCACCAGGACAGCAAGGCAGGAAAGAAGAAATAAATGGCAGAGAGCGGGGTGGGGGTGGGGGTGGGGTGGGGGGGTGTTAGCGCTAAGCGCTGCTAAGCTGCCCGCCCAGCCCCTGAGGGGCAAAAAATGCACACCCCTAAGTCTCAAGACACCCCCAGATGCGCAGAGGCTAAGGAAATAATAAGCTTAAATCAAACCTGAACTGAAATATTATCCTGCTTGAATCAGCCAAAGAGTGGGAAGCACAATCAAAACACACAGCCTAACTCTGCAAAGGCTGGGCATAAACTGGGAGGCTACAAGGGACCATGTGACAGAGGGCGGAGCGTTCCCTAATGATTAAGCCCAGCCTACACAGACGCAGACTGGAGCACCTCCCACTCTCTGGATGATCCGAGCAGCTCGAGGGAGAATAGCTGTATATATGGATATAAATGTTTATATTGTTTGATATTTTGCTCATATAGCAATGTAAAGACTGAGATATATGTCAAAAAGATCACCACATTCAATGTTTTTAAAACCTAATTTTCAGTAAAACTCTTTTTAAAAAAAGGAAGATTATACTGCAAACAGACAATCTGCTCCAATAAGTAACACATCTGCAGTCTCCTTATCAAATAGATCTAATTTATGTGACTCATTGGAATGGGACTTACAAACCAAACTTGATAGCAAACATCATATAGAACTTTCTTCCTCTCTCACAGAATATATCTCCCCCGCTTGGAACTCAACAGTCTGCTCAGCAGCCACTTTCCTTGCACAGGATGGGAATGTAACAAATTTTAAAAGGGAAAATGTAACAGATTTCCTTTCCAGACAATGTTTGCTTACAGCTCAAACTGTATATTCAATCTATGAACTTCTATCAACTGTCATAAATAAGGTTGACTGCTTGAAAGTCGTTTGCAAAATTTATTAAGAGTCACCCAAATATTGAGGAAGGACTCAGGAGAACACCTAGTGATAGACAAGAGGTTGCTAATTCAGAAAACTGAAACTAGAACAAGCCCTTCTCTCCCTTCCAAAAACGTGAGAGGAAAGAATACTTATAAAGAAAATAACATTCAGTCAGATAAAGGTCCAAGAGATGACCAATATAACTTCTATTTTCAGACCAACCAGGTTTACATTGCAAATTTACCACAACAGAACGAATAGAGGGCATTGGAGTGATAGAAAAGCTGTTAGGCTGTCTCTGAGCCAGTTCCTCCGTTGCAAACACACTCTGATAGATTTACTACATGCAGAATGGTTGCCAGTGAGACGGCAATGTACATGAATTTTGTTCTCTTTCAAGCAGTCCACAATTCCTTTTATATTGTGACTGCATAAGAGTCAGGTGGAGTTGAAATTCAGGTACAAAGTGTTAGGTTAATTCCTCTCAACCCCACTCTCCACCCCCAGGGCCCATGTCCATCTATAGTCAATAAGCTGCCGCAAAGGTTGCAGAGAGGGAGTCAGTGCAGATGGCCACATCTCCCCCTTAAATTCCCCAAGCAGCTATAGTAAAAGCATACAAAAACCATTCCACTCATAGTGCCTCCCATCTCCTTCAGAATGGCAACATTCTGATAAGGACCTGACAAATGGATAGGAGGACCAGAAAAATAAACACAATAATCATACCCTTAATCCTCACAGCGCTATTGACAGACTCTACCTACCAAGGTAAACAGGTAGGCGTGGAATATTGCTAGAACAACAGATGATTGAAGAAGAAAAAAGGGCTTTGGAAGGATAACGAAGATGCACTGAAGTTAGCATGCCAGGAAGCAGGCTGGATAAAAACCAATGGCTTTTTAATTTTTTTTTAATCAGATTTTTAAAATTTAAATTGGATTTTTTAAAACTAAAATTTATTTTAATAAAATGCTTTTGGAGTAAAAATCTATCTAAAGATACACTAATAATTTAGTTTATTCAGCATGAAATTGAACTTATTTATGTAGCATGAGGCTGTTTATTCTGCAACATTTAAATTTTTGGTAAACTCATTCAATAAATCCAAGCTCTGCAAGCTGAGATAACATGTACTACATTGATACATTTACACAATTTCACAATAATCATAGATAAATCATAAAACAAAGTTCAGAAATATTCCTTTAGGTGAAAGTAATCCTAACCCTAACCCTAACCATCAACATAAAAGATTCTGGAAACTATCTACTTTCTAAATAATCATCCTCTTATTCTACAGTTTCAGAGTTATCTCTTCAGGATAGTGCATCAGTCACATCATTTATACATATCTGCAATATATCACCTAAAAGAAAGAAACCACCTGGAACCACCACTATAGACAAGTTTGTGATAAAACCCAGCAGATTAGAAAAAGAGTTAATTGATGAAAAAAAAATGCTTGGTTTGTTTATAAAACAAACTCTTTTTCTGTCTGCTTGAAAACTCATACTTTGTTAATATGCTTCAGTCACTGAGACTAGGAAACAAACACTGTTGGATAAAATATATGATGAAGAAATTATGCAATGTACAAGTCTAGAAGGTAAAATTGTTAATCTAAGTCTTGATGGATGGAATAATGTCCACAATGATCCCATTGTGTGTGCTTATATAACAACAGAAAAATGGAATTTATTCCTTGCAGAAACAATTGATACTTCAAGAAATGCACACGCAGCAACACACTTAGAAGAAATAGCAGCAAAAGTTATCATAACCTGTGGAAAAAAATTCAAATGTCAAGTATGCAGTTTGGTTAGAGACAATGCTGCAAATATGTTCAAAATGAGAAGAAATTTAGAACAACATGAAGAAACTACCAAGCTAATAACATGGTTGTAGCACAATTGTATCACAAAACGTACAATCAGTTGATGCACCACCTAGCCCGGGTGTCAGCAACCCGTGGCTCCAGAGTTACTGGCTGGTCCCGCCCCTCGCCCTCCCTTGCCTGGCCTGAGAAGGTAAGAGCGATGGTGGGGGATGGAGAAGTGGCCGGGGCTGATTTCCAGTGCCTCACTCTTGCTGCTTGTTGGTGCTGGGCATGCCTTCTGGCCCTTGTTGGTGCTGGTATGCCTTGCAACTGACACCGGCCTCGCTAACATGAGGGCTGACGGGATAGGAATGGGATCAGGGAGGATGGGATGACGAAAAGGGCAATGGGCCCACAGTGCCCAGCTGTGGCTTTAAGAAGCTATGGGCAGCAGGAAAGGGGGTCTGGCCCTGCCAAACCTCATCCCAGGAGTCAGGCTCGGAGAAAGCTGGAGCGCCATCGCCAAAGATGCTTGCATGTCAGCCAGTTTCCCCCATGTCTCTCTCTCTCTGTATGTGTGTCTCTCTCATGCTCTCTGTCTCTGCACCTCTTCTCTCACTCTTGGAAAGCCATGGCTGGGACAAGCCAGCAAGCTCTCTTTGGGGCTCTTGGCTATTCCTTTTATTTTTTCTTTCTGGAAATCTGGGCTAGTTGAGGAATGATCGCCAACTGTGGCAGAGGCTTCTCTTCAGGCAACCCTCTTCCTCCTCCTTTTCTCATGACTGGGGGCTGTGGTGGGGCTGGGAGGGTGTGCACGTGAGGAAGTCCCTCCTTAAGTGAGCGCCAAAGTGCAGCAAAGGCACGCATGGGGAGAGCGACCGCTTGCTTAAGGAGAGTCTTAACAGGACACTCTCCTGCACTAAGGCTCCAGTCATTGTTTCACCATATCATCATTCCCCACTCTGACAACTCTTCGGCCGAGCATGGAGGGTGCAAGTTCCAGCCTGAAGGGGCAGGAAGCGAAGGCTGCCTTATGCGCAAATGCAATGTGAAGGTAGTACAGGGCCACTTTGCTCCTGCACTAAGGCTTCAATGATCTTCCTCCCCCTCCTTCTCCTCTCATGACCCCCTGGCCTGCTATAATGGGGCTGGGAGGGTGCATACGCATGGGGAGACCTCAAAATGCAGCAAAGGTGCGCGTGGGTGTCAGCTGCTCGCTTGAGGGTCTCCCTGCCTGTGCACCATCTCGGCCCCGCCCCAGTTGGCCAGAGTGTCATGAGAGGAGAAGTAGGGGGAAGAGGAGGAGGGTCGCCCAAAGAAGAAATAAAAGAAATAACCAAGAGTCCCAAGAGAGCTTGCTGGCTTGACGCAGCTGCGGCTTTCAGACAAACAGACACACACATACACACAGGGGGGAGAAGTGGGGAGAGAGACACATAGACACACCAGAGTGATACACAGAAAGGGGGGAAGAGAGGAGAAGATAGGGAGAGAGACAAAGAGAGAGACAGAGATAAAGAGGGAGAGAGATACAGAGAGGGGAAGATAGGGAGAGGGGGAGGGAGAGAGAGAGGGAGAGGGGAGAGAGATAAAGAGACATAGAGTGAGAGAAAAGGGTTTTGTGGCTGAGTAGGCGTGGCTAGGGGGTCATGTGACTGGATGGGAGTGAGTGACATCAAGCTGGCCATGCCCACCCACGTTTTGTAGCTCCCAGTGGTTTTTTTTCCAGATCCAAATGGGTCCAAATGGCTCTTTGAGTGTTTAAGGTTGCAGACCTTATTCTAGCCAAAGATTTATGTGTGCCAGAAATAGAGTAATATTATTGAAATTTCTAAATACTTTTGTAATAATCATTTTGCAGCAAATGAAAATAATGCAAATAATGGGAACAAAGCTAACACTCCCACAAGATGTTAGACAGAACTCTATAGTGGACTTTTTGAACAATACATTAAAAAACTGGCCTATTCTAATGACCATTTGTGAGCAAAATCAAGAAAAAATAGATGGAAATCCTCAAAATTGGGCTTAATCCTCTAAGTCCTCAAAATTGGGTTTAAGAGAAATGTTGAACATATGCTGTGCATCCTGAAATCCATTTCTGAAGCTTTAAACAGAATCCAGAAATGGGTCGTTGGTTCTTATCTGATACGACCTTTCTCGTTGGATGGAGATAGCATCTAGAATTTTTTAAAATTTGACCTTAAAATTGCTTAAAATTAAAGAAATTCAATCCTGAATGCTATCAATGTGACAGCCGGCTCCCAGTCTACCAAGTGAGCAGCTGTCAAAAAACTGATTGTTTGGGGCTTTGGCCTGGAGCGAAGTGGACAGATCAGCTGAGGGCCAATTCCCTTCAAGTAAGAAGTAAGCTCTTGCCATCTACACTGCTCTTCAGCTCCCCCTGTGGCTAGCTCCTGCAATTGCCTCCTGCCATTGTGATGAGACCAATGGTTGCTCCTCATTTTGGCGGGAATCAATACTGGTGCTGTTGGAATAGCTTCCAGGCTTTCCTGGGCTGCTTCTTTCTGCCCTTTTGCCCACAGCCTGTTCAGCACCCTGTCTCTGCAACGCTTGTCCCGCTCTGCTGCTTTGGAGCTCTTTCAAGCTCCTGCAGCCTTGGCTCTTGGCTTGGGGTCTTCTGCTAAAGCTCAGCCAATCCATCACTTCGGTCTGGGTTGAAACCCTGAACAATCGGTCTTTTGACAGCTGCTCACTTGATAGACTGGGAGCTGGCAGTCACATTGATAGCATTCAGAATTGGATTGCTCTAATTTAAAACAATTTAAGGTCAAATTAAAAAAAAATCTAGGCTGCTATATCCACCACAATGGAGAAATAGTTGTTTTATTGCTGATGCTGTTGAAATTTGGAAGGCTGAGCACTTAAAAACAAAACTACACATTGACAAGCAGAAATGACAAAGATTTTAAAAAGCAAATAGGACAAGTACTGTCTCCAGCTCATTTTCTTGCAAACATTGTCAATATCCGGTATCAGGGTCAAATCTTAAGTGTTGAAGAAGAGGAGTTAGCCATGACATGGGTATCCAGCAATCATCCATCTCTAATGCCAACTATAACTTCAGAAATAATGGGGAACCATTCAAGAATATATGTTTGCAGATGAGGTTTTAAAGAAAGTTTCACCAATGAACTGGTGGCAGTCACTTAAGCACTTGGATTCAGAAATGATGCAATGATTTCACTTTTAAGCGCAGTGGTCTCTTTTGCTGGCATTCCTTTTGACTTGTTCAGTCTAAATTGAGAAATTCTCTTCCTTTTGACTTGTTCACTCTAAATTGAGAAATTATCTGGGGCCTGATAAAGCAGGAAAGCTTGGTTCTCTTTTCCAGATCATGAACAAACAAGAGGACGAAAATGAAAATAGGTGAGCTGCAGAAGACGGTGTTTGAAGTTATTTTTTAATGTGGACCCAGTTGATATATTCAGTTTAAGTTCTTTTGTTTTTTCAAAGATATTTTGCACTTCAATTACTAAACATTGATGTTTAAGCAAATACAAGAATATGTAATATGTTACTGTTTTAATTAAATAAAAGAATTTGAGTAGTTCTCCAACTATGTTTGATTAACCTATTAACCTAAAATCAGTTCAGATGTAGCTGTTTTACCAACCTGACAGCTTATTATTCTAAATGGGAAGCCTTCATTTTATTTGCAAATAATATTAAAGATTCTAACTACCAGCAAGAATGAGTCCTTACATTTCAGATCAATCATGGCAGTTTTTATTAGCGGGCATCCACCCACCTGCTACCCGCCATGTCTTTCACCTTTTGTGTTACTGCTGCACCACCAGCTATCTCATTAAAGTGAACTGGACTGTTGGTGAGTCAACAGCGGGTCAGAGGAGGAGCCGCTGTGGGACAGAGATGACAGTTGCTCTTTAAAAATTATGATTTAAATCGAGTTGATGTCAACTCGTAAAGCATTTTTGGCTTGCTCTCAAGTTGCCATTAGAAGGGGGGAGATCTGATGGAGCAGTTCATTGCTATGATCAGAAGTACATTCCACACACATTTTTCTCCAGATTGTGTCTCAGGTTACCAAGCCCAGCTGGAGAGGCATGTTTTTCACAGTCCGTGAAAGTGCTTTGTTGGAGAATGTGATTTATGACACACTCTGGGAGGAGGGGGGGAAACAGGATTGTAAGTGGGCAGTAAATTACGTAGGGCAGCGCCGATTGCACTTGGGAAAAGTGCCAACATGTTGCTCCTAATCAATAATTGGATTTCTTGGCTCGAGGCTCATCCATTGGAACCCTGACAGCCAGTCGGCTCTCCTTTTTAAACTAATCAAAATTACTGGGATTCCTGGGTCCTGGCCTTTCCAAATGCTCCCTGACATCTGGGGTACTTGGAGAGAAACTCAGGCAACCATGGCAGAGGCCGGATTATCTGAAGAAAGCATGCTTCAAGCAACCCAAAGGGAGGCAGAACTTGCCCCCAACCAGGAAATTCTAGGACCCTACAGCCTAATTGCAATTGGATTGCAGCCCTACCTGGACACCAAAGCTGAGATGTCTGCCCGAGCTACTGAAGCAAGAAGGGATGAGTATTGGTGGAAAAGAATCCCTAAAGCATCTGAGCTTGAATTCCCTCACCTAATAACCAGCCGAAGGGCGGAGGGCCCCTGAGCAAGCTGGGAAGAATGGATTGGATGTGGGACTGGGCACAGGCCAGGCTCCCAAAGCTCTGGAGGGAGACCCTGGGAGTTCCATAGAACAGCTGAGGAATTTGATCAGGCCACTATCCATAATGAGGGGCCTCATGCTGCCCAAAGGAGAGGGGAGTTGCAGCCAATCCTTTTGAAGCGAGGAGATGCAGACGGGAATGCAGCCCCACTTCTCCAGCCATCAGGAGGAGCCCAAGACTGCAACCTCTCCCACATAGCAGGGAGGACGCCCAGAGCAGACAACTCCCTCCCTCTCTCTGAACTAAAGCCGAGGAAGGTGGTCAGCCACATCAAGCACAGACTTACAGGAGGAGGGAGGAGCATTGCTGGATGAACTGCTCTGCTTCAGGGGAAAATTTGGTGGGGACTTCAACCAGCTAACTCTGTTCCTTGATTTGGCTGAGATCCACCTACAATGCTATGGACACCCCTACCCATCCCCCAGAGCCATGGTAAGCACTGTCACCCAGGGGCTAGAGGGAGAGGCAAGGGAATGGCTAGCAGCCCTACACAAGAGGAGAGCCCTCCAACTGCAGGACATAGATGACTCTACGATTTCTAGAGACCAGATTTGAGGAGGCAGAGAACAACCCGTGTACAGAAGATGAGTTCAGAAACCTAAAGCAGAGGAGGCAACCTATCAAGGAACACATATGTGAATTCAGAAGAGTAATTGGGAAGCATGTTAGTGCATTTTTTCAGAACAAGCCTGGACAAGCAAATTGCCCAGGAATCTGCCTACCGGGACATCCTGAACTGACTCTGAGTGATTCCAATGGCAGATTGCACGCCAATGACATGAGAAAGCAACTGGACGCTAGAGAGGGAGATCAACCAAACCAGAGGCTACCCAACCAATGGGGTACCATACCACCACAGCCTCCCCCTAAACCAGCCCTCCCACAAAGTCCACTGAAATGCTACATATGCAGGGGAGTAAGCAACATGACATCAGCATGCCCAATCCCAGCCCCAAAATCAAAACCAGAGCCACCACCCAGGGCACGACTGGAATGAAACCCCAAGCGCACCACCTATATGTCCCAGAAGGCCCTCCAGATTGTAGAAGTCACTCCCCACCCAGCTGAAGGGGGGGAACCCCAGGCAACATTGACCAGTCACTGGAATCCTATGACAGCGAGGGCAAGGGCAAAAATGACCCAATGATGAGTGAAACAGTTCACCCTTTCATTTTCCTAATATAGCCCCAAAAACAGGAACCCAGGGGACTTTTCAAGCCCTAACAGACTCAGGCTGCACTAGATGCTTGATCAATCTAACTATGGTCCTGAAACTGGGGATCAGAGCAAAAAGACTTACCCGATCTGGTTTGAACGGGTCGACGGGTCCCTATTGGGGGGAGCCTATGCCACTCACCTGACCAAACCAGTGAGGCTAGAGTTAGTGAATCACTGGGAAGTAATTTGATTTGTAATAGCCTCCAAAATAACAGTTGTAGTCATACTGGGGCTTGCCTGGCTAGACAAGTGGGGACTGACCATATGGTGGCAAGGGGGTAGCCCCAGACTGAAGATAGCAAGGGGACTCCAACACCCTCCACACTAGCAAATAGAAGCACTGTTCATGTAGGGAACCCCCCCAAAGAGACCACCAGAACTGGCAGCCCGCTCCGACAAAACCCCAGAGGCCGAGCAGATCCCAAGGGAATATCATGACCTCCCAGAAGTATTCAGCGAGGCCGAGTGCAACATCCTGCCTCCCCACCATGAGACAGACTGCACCATCAAAATAACCCCTGGGGCAAAACTTCCCAAGCCGCAACTGTATGCCATGACGCCCTGGATAATGCAAGAAATGCACAAATACATAGACAAAAACCTAGCAAGGGAGTTCATCGAGCCAGCCAGGCCACAGGTCACAGCCCCAGTCCTGTTCAAAGAGAAAAAAGATGAAACTATGAGATTATACTTGGATTTTAGAGGCATAAACTGTGTATGTATACACAACCTATACACTTTCCCTCTCATGAAGGACATGTTATCTCACCTGGCCAAAGGAAAAGTCTTTACCAAATTAGACCTCAGAGAAGCATATTACCAAGTATGCATCAGGGAGGGAGATGAATGGAAAACAGCATTCAACTGCCCCCCAGGGAGCTTCCAATTCAAAGTCATGCCTTTTGGACTGCAGGGCCCCCCAGCAATGTTCATGCAGTTAATAAACGAGATGCTGCACGAGCATCTCTATAAGGGGGTTCCCATCTACCTGAACGATATCCTCTTCTACACTGACACCATGGATTACCACACACCCCTGGTCCCCCAAGTACTGGAAAAACTTCTGGCAGCCAACCTGTATGTCAAGCTATCAAAATGCGAATTCCACTGCACACGGCTAGACTACCTGGGCTACCGAGTGTCAAATGAGGGAATAGAGGTGGATTCTGCCAAAGTACTATGCTGGCAGCCCCCTTGCACCTGCAGACAGCTACAAAGCTTCTTAGGGTTCCCAAACGTCTATCAGCAATTCATCCCCTCTTTTGCAGAGTGGGAAACCCATGATGGACCTCCTAAGACAGGAAGCCCAGGAATGAAACCCCATCTGGGACAACCTCTACAGTGGGACCTAACCTGCCAAAAGGCATTTGGAACACTAAAAGAACTGTTTGCAAAAGAACCAGTGCCGACCTATTTCAAATTCCAAGAGGTTGGTGGGAAGAGCTGCTGCTGCTTGTGAAGAGGCAGAAGGTGAGTACAGAGGAAAAAGGCAGTTTGAATTGCTTCCATTGCATTTCAAATTCCAAGAGGTTGGTGGGAGGAGCTGCTGGCTGCTTCTGAAGAGGCAGAAGGTGAGTACAGAGGAAAAAGGCAGTTTGAATTGTTTCCATTGCATTTCAAATTCCAAGAGGTTGGTGGGAGGAGCTGCTGGCTGGTTGTGAAGAGGGAGAGGATGAGTACAAAGGAGAAAGATAATGGCCCGCGCACCTTACCGCGCGCCAATCATATAACTATAAACCAAAAATACCAAAAATACCAATAATACATTTAGGGTTAGTGCGCTTGAGATTGTGATTTTATTTTATTTCAGAATGACTGGCTTAGTTCAGTGTAATACTCACTTTACAGCTGTCTTTTGCAGTACTCTTTTCAAATTTGGATACTGTCCTCTTTGTAAAAAAATTACCAATCTACATGGACAGATTACCTACCTAGAATCTCTAATCTGTGCTCTCCAAACAGAAATTATGTGCCCAATCCAGCCATCTATTGAGCTGCCATGCTACCAACCCCCACTACCACAAAGATTCTACAGGAAAAGGGCAGTATGGACAACCATGGGATCTGGCAGGGTGAGAGCTGTGGACCATAAACACAAAGCTTTTGCTGTGTCTCAGCATAACAGATATAGTGCCCTTGCTGACCTTAATAGAGACACTAAATTGACAGGTCAAGGTAGTTGTGATAATGATAACTCAAATAAGCTGGGGATCATGGTTCTAGAAGAAGTTACTTTGGAAAGGAGAAAGTGTGTATCAGGTATTACGCACCAGTCACACAAGAAGAGCAAGGCATCCAAAAGAGAAGACACCTTCTGGTTGGGGACTCAATTGTAAGGGATGTAAATTTAGGAAAGGATACGGAGGTCTTGAAAGAGGTCAGGTGTCTGCCAGGTGCTACTGCCAGCAGAGACAAGAGGCATATTCTTAAAACAGTCAAGAATGCCAATAAGGATTATGATGTTGATGCTATTATACATCTTGGTACAAATGATCTGTCCCAGAAGGATGTACTTTCTATTCAGAAAGACTTCCAGAGCTTGGGGTATAAACTTAGTAATATGGGCTGTAGGCTTATCTTTTCAGAGGTTCTACCAGTATACAAGAAACAAAAAGGGAAAGGCCAGCGTGTAGCAGAGTTTAATGTGTGGCTAAAGGAGTGATGTAAAAAGGAAGGCTTTGGTTTCATTAGTCATGATGTCTGCAGCTGGTCCAATGAAAAACTGTACAAAAGAGATGGTTTGCATCCATCAAAGAAGGGAACTGAGTTACTTGGCATTAAATTCACAGATTTCCTGGATAAACATTTAAACTGAACAGCGGGGAGAGAGAATTAATGGATACAGAACATTTATGTCCCCAGCAACCTAAAATTAATAAGGATACCAGTGCATGCAAAATAGATGTTTGTGCAGGTAAGATTATCAACCTTACTGTCAACCAAAACCAAGCATTTAATAGTGAGTGCCATACCATGTGCATTAATCAAACAGGTGGCAAGAAAGTAGGGGCAGGCAGGCACAACGCAGGTTATGTAGACAGTAAACACAGCATAGACATAAAGACCTCAAGTGCCTATACACAAATGCACAAAGTCTGGGGAACAAACAGGGTGAACTCGAACACGAATACATGAAAGTAGATATGATATAGTTGGAATAACAGAAACTTGGTAGGATGAAACCCAGGATTGGAACATACTGGTAGAAGGATACACATTGTTCAAAAAACCCAGACTCCATAAAAAGGTGGTGGAGTTGCATTGTATGTAAAGGACCACTGTATTGCTACAGAAATGCATGAAACCAAAGATAAAAACCTTCTAGAATGCATATGGGTCAAAAAAGGAAAAAAGAATGACATGGCCATAGGTGTATATTATAGGCCACCCAATCAAGCAGAAAATATAGATGTCCCTTTTGCCAACCAACTAACAAACATATGCAGGAAACACACAACAATAGAAATGGGGGACTTCAATTATCTTGATATCAATTGGAAAGCTAATTCTACATCAAGTGAGAAATCAAATAAGTTCCTAACCAACCTAGCTGACAACTTTGTTGTCCAAAAGGTAGAGGGTGAAACTAGAGGGACAGCCATATTGGACTTAATTCTTACAAACAGAGAAGAAGTGATGGAGGGAGTTGAAACTGTAGAAACTTTGGGTGAGAGCGACCATGTCATACTAGAATTCAACATAAACTCAGAGAGAACTTGGGAAAGATTTCATGGATGAAAATCCAAAAGGGGAAAACAACCAAGAATCTTGGGAAAGTCTGCAAAGTATGATCATAGAAGCCCAGACCAGCACAATACCACTGAGAAAGAACAACAAGAAATCCAAGAAGAAGCCAGCATGGCTGCACAAAGATCTCTCTGGCAAATTGAAAGAAAAAAAGGACAAGTACAAAAAATGGAAAGAAGAAAATGGAAAGAAGGACATACAATTAAGACAGAATATCAGCATATAGTCAAGAATCTGCAAAGATGAAGTCAGGATAGCAAAGGCTCAGAATGAACAAGGTCTTGCAACAAAAGTCAAAGATAATTTAAAAGGTTTCTTCCAACATATAAATAACAAAAAAAAAATCAAGGAAACAGTTGGTCCACTAAAGAAAGAAGACAGCAAGGAAGTAACAGGCAACAGAGAGAAAGCAGAACTGCTTAACTCATTCTTTGCATCGGTCTTCAAGCAAAAAGAAACTATAACTCAACCCACCAAAAGCATAACTGTAAAAGACAGACCAGAAATAAAAGTTAAGATAAGCAAAAAAATAGTAAGAGAACACCTGTCTGATCTTGATGAACACAAATCATCAGGGCCTGATGGATTACATCCCAGAGTTTTAAAGAAGCTGGCAGAGGTCATCTCAGAACCACTGCACCATATCTTGCAAAAATCCTGGAGCACTGGAGAACTACTAGAGGACTAGAAAAGAGCTGATATGGTTCCCATTTTCAAAAATGGGAAAAAAACAGACCCAGGAAACTATAGTAGAGAAAAGTAAAGTCCTACACTTAGGCAAGAAAAACCAAAAGTACACATATAGACTGGGTGAAACCAGCCTCAATAGCAGTAACTGTGAGAGGGATCTTGGAGTCTTAGTGGACAACCAGCTAAATATGAGCCAGCAGTGTGCAGCAGCAGCCAAAAAAGCTAATGCAATCCTAAATTGTATTAACAGAGGAATACAATCAAGATCTAGGGAGGTACTAATAACACTCTATAAAGCCTTAGTAAGACCACACCTAAAGTACTGCATCCAGTTCTGTTCACCACATTACAAAAAAGATGTTGAGACTCTAGTAAGAGTACAGAGAAGAGCAACCAGGATGATTAGGGGACTGGAGACTAAAACATACTAAGAACGGTTACAGGTACTGGGCTTGGCTAGTCTAGTGAAGAGAAGGACCAGGGGAGACATGATAGTGGTCTTCCAATATTTGAGGGGCTGCCACAGAGAGGAAGGGGTCAAGCTATTTTCTAAAGTGCCTTTAGGCCAGACAAGGAATAATGGATGGAAACAGAACAAGGAGAGATTTAACCTGGAAATAAGGAGAAACTTTCTGACAGTGAGAACAATCAACCAATGGAACAGCTTGCCCTCGGAAGTTGTGGGAGCATCATCACTTGAAAATTTCAAGAGAGTGGACTGCCATTTGTCAGAAATGGTTTAGGGTCTCCTGCTTTGGCAGGGGGTTGGACTAGATGACCTACAAGGTCCCTTCCAACTCTGATTATCTGTTATTTGACCACGAACAACCCTTCGTCATCCAAGCAGATGCCAGTGACCTGGCAGTGGGAGCTGTACTACTCCAAAGAAATAGCCAAGGAAACCTATAGCTCTCTGCCTACACCTATTGCAAACTCACGGACACAGAGAGGCAATGGGCTGCATGGGAAAAAGAGGCTTTCACGGTGAGACAATTAACCTAGCACCACCTACTGGAATGGGGGCAGAGGCCGTTTGAAGTCTGGACTGTCCATAAAAATCTGGAGGCCCTTAATAAGTTTGCTGGACTCAATACTTCAACCAGTTCAATTTCGTGGTAAAGCATGCCCCAGGGGGGACAGAAATTTCTAGGTGATGCAGTCTCTCATATTCTCCAATACAAATGCAAACAGGAAATAGTAGATGCCAACATCCCTCCTGCCCAAATAACTGCCCAAGTAACCACCAGGTGCAACCAGCAAGACCAACCCTCAAGCAATCTAACAATGAAACTCAAAAGTGAACTGTTAGAAGACCCCTGGTTCCGAGACAATCAACAGATTGACAAAAAGGGATGACCTGATGTGGAAGGGGATAAAACTCTACGTCCCAGAATCCCTATGCACCCTAATTCACCAAACTGGCAGGTCACTTTGGGTTCTTAAAGACTTTACCTGGCATAAAGAAAGATGTTGACAGTTGTGTAAAAAGTTGCACCGTCTGCGCCGCAATGAAAAAATGACCAGGGAACCCCTCCCCCCCAGACTGCTGCAACTGGTAGCAAAGCCGACAAGTCCATGGGAGGAAATCACAATTGACTTCATAATGGAGTTACTGAAAAGTGGGGAGAACACAGTGATCTGGACTGTAATAGATCTGTTCTCCAAACAGGTGCACCTCATACCCTGCAGCAGACTAACCTCAGCTCACCAGTTAGCCAAGCTGTTCCTGAAGCATATCTACCACCTGCATGGAGTACCACGAAGAATTATCTCAGACAGAGGGACGGAGTTCCTGCTGTCCATTGGATCATCCCAAGGCCTTAGCACTATCTTTCATCCAAGCACCAATGGTGGGGGGCAAAGAGACTGAACACCATAGTAAAGCAATACCTGAGATGCTATGTGAACTGTCAGCTGTCCAATTGGGTGGACCTCCTGCCTTTTGCGTACAATAATTCACAGTAGCACAGGACCAACCCTGTTCAAAGTAGTGAGTGGCATGGACTTCATCCCAATGCTGAGTATCCAAGGGATCCCCCCCTCCTCTATCAGCTTGACAGATTGGATGTCAACGCTGAAAGCAATTTGGGAGAACATTAAAAAAGTGTTAGCTAACCTATAAGAAACTGGCAGACAAACACTGAGTTCTGCAATGGCCATTCCAGTTGGGGAGAAGGTCTACCCCTCCACAAAATATCTGAGGTTAAAACTCCCTAGCAAGAAACTGGGGCCAAATTTTATGGTACCATTCCCCATAGTAAAGATATTCAACTCAGTCATGGTGAAATTGAAATTGTCCCCACGGCTAGGGAAGATAGACCCGATATTCCATAGTAGCCTCTTCAAATCCATGGTTGGATGGACTCTGAGGCCGCTACCCTGTGAGCCCGGATCTCGTGATCATAGAGGGCCAGACCCATTATAAGGTGCAGCAAATCCTTGTTTCGAGGTAGCACAGGGGACAACTCCAATGCATAACCAAGTGGAAGGGCTACCCTTTATCAGAGGCATCTTGGGTAAAGAGTAGGAACATCCAGGCTGATCACCTTGTAGCAAAATTCCATACAGAAAATCCAAACAAGCCCAGGGGGACACACCCCTAAATTCTATACCTGTACTTAAATTGTTTTTGCTTTGCGCAGGTCGCCTTCAGGAAGTGAGGGGAGTTGAATGTCAACTCATAAAACATTTTTGGCTTGCTCTTGAGTTGCCATAAGAAGGAGAGGGAGGGGATCTGACGGAGCAGTTCATTGCTATGACCAGAAGCACATTCCATGCACACCTTTCTCCAGACTGTGTCTCAGGTTACCAAGCCCAGCTGTAGAGGCATGTTTTCCACAGCCTGCGAAAGTGCTTCATTGGAGAATGTGATTTATGACACACCCTGGGAGGAGGGGGGAAACAGGGTCACAGGTGGGGAATAAATTACATAGGGCAGAGCCGACTGCCCGTGGGAAAAGTGCCAAGATGTTGCTCCTAATAAATAATTGGATTTATTTTTAAACTTGGCTCGAGGCTCATGAATCTGTTGGAATCCTGACAGTTGGTTTAAATCAAATCCACCCTGGCAGGAAGGCTTACTGACTACTGAAATGATCAAACTGGCCTACAAGAAAGACCAGATCAAGAGCAGAAGGCATTGGAATACAAAGTATTACATGCCCAGTGCATTAAAAAATAGCAGACAAAGCAATTAATAACAAGACTTGGCAATGGCTAAGAGCAGGAAAATTGAATAAAGAGACGGAGGAACTAATTTTGGCTGCACAAGACCAAGCCTTAAGGATAAATACAAAGCGAGGATTGAGAAGACAGCAACAGACAGTAAATGCCACTTATGCAAAAAAGCTGAAGAAACAGTGGACAACCTGATAAACTGCTGCAAGAAGATCATACAGACTGACTACAAACAGCAGCATGACATTAATAAAATAGAATCATAGAAAATGAATAATTTAAATTGCTCTGGGATTTAGAATTCAAACAGAGGGGCACCTGCCACATAAAACCACATACTTAACAGTAAGATAAGAAAGACAAAAAAAGTCTGGATAGTGGATGGGGCGTTGGTTCTTACCTGATACGCTTCTTCTCGTAGAGCTGCGTAGAGCGTCCAGGATGGGAGGTGCTCCAGTCTCGGCTCTCACAGGCTGAGCTTGAATTGAGGAACGCTCCTCCCCATCACATGGTCCTCGTAGCGTTCCCCAGTTTTGCGAAGACGAGAAGGAAGACCCTATTCTCATCCTAACTAAAGACTAACCTATTGGCCGAAACGAGATTCCCCATCAGGCGGGTAAATGGGTGGGGCTGGACACTCTACGCAGCTCTACGAGAAGAAGCGTATCAGGTAAGAACCAACGCCCCTTCTCCATAGAGCTGCTACGAGCGTCCAGGATGGGACATACCAAAGCTTGGCGAGTCCTGCGGGCGGGATCCCATCTGGTGTGGAATCTCCCCTGGGACCTCAAGAACCCGCTGAAGGACCCGCCTGCCAAAGGAGGCCTCAGCAGAGGCGAATACATCGATTTTGTAATGCCTGATAAAAGGGGATGGGGATGCCCAGGTGGCAGCCCTACAAATGTCAGTTATTGAAGCTTGGGTGGCCCATGCGGCAGAAGTAGCCGCGCTTCTAGTAGAGTGCGCGGTCACGCCAGAGGGAACAGGTAGGGCCTGTGCCTGGTATGCCTTAGAGATGGCGGCCCTAATCCAACAGCCCACAGTGGTAGGGGTCACTTTGTGACTGAGGGACTTAGGCTGAAAGGACACAAACAAGGCTTCTGACTTCCGAAATGGTTGGGTGCGCTTGATGTATATTCTTAGGGTGCGCCTCACATCAAGGGTGTGCCACTGTTTCTCCCTCTCCCGAGAGGGTCTGGGGCAGAAGTTCGGGAGGATGAGCTCCTGAGCTCTGTGGAAAGCTGAGTTGATTTTTGGGAGGAAAGTGGGATTGGGTCGGAGAACGACCCTATCTGAATGGAACACACATAAGTCCTGTCTGATGGAGAGGGCTGCTATCTCCGAGATCCGGCGAGCGGATGTGATAGCCACAAGAAAAACAGTTTTGAGGGTCAGTAACTGGAGGGAGGCCTCCCTGATGGGCTCAAGGGGGCTTGGTAAGAGAGACCAGGACCTTATTGAGGTCCGAGGTGGGAAAACGGTGTATAGTCGGAGGATGCAGGTTGGAAGCTCCCCTGAGGAAGGCCCGGATAAGGGGGTGTTGAGAGAGGGAATCCCCACTATCGGAGGAAACGATGGTTGCCAGGGCCGCGACCTGCCGTCTTAGGGTGTTAGTGGATAGGCCCTTATTGAAACCCTCCTGAAGAAATTCCAGTACCTGAGCAATGGAGGGAGAGAGGGGATTGATCTGGAGTCTGTGAGCCCAACTGCGAAAAGCGACCCACGTGGCGTTGTAGATTCGTGTGGTCGAGGGCCGTCTGGCTGCCAGGATGGTGTCTATGACTTGGTTGGAGAAGTTTTCTCTCCTTAAGCAGTCCCGCTCAACCTCCAGACGGCTAATTGGAGCCATTGGGGTTCGGGTGTGTAAGAGGGCCCTGGGACAAGGAAATCTTGTCGGGTGGGATTCTCCAGGGGGGTGGTCACCGAGAGGTTGCGAAGGTCCGCAAACCAGGGACGTCTGGGCCAATAAGGGGCCACCAGGAGAATTTCTGCTTGTTCCAGGATCAGTTTGTGGATAACCCTGGGGATAAGGGTTAGGGGGGGGGGAAGGCATAAAGGAGCCCTGGGGGCCAAGGGCAACGGAGGGCGTTGTGGTTCTCCGCCCCGTGAGAGGGGTACCTGGAGAAAAACCTTGGTAGCTGGGCGTTGAGGGGAGATGCAAAGAGGTCCACCTTGGGAAGACCGAAGATTGAGACTGCCTCCCTGAATAGGGATGGATGGAGGCGCCATTCTGCTTGGTCTAGGGTGGCTCTGCTGAGCCAATCTGCCTGGATGTTTAAGGCCCCGAGATATGGTCTGCTTTGATGGAAGACAGGTTCACTTCCGCCCATCGGCATAGACGTTCGGCCTCTCTCATGAGCCGTATTGATTGGGTACCCCCTGCCTGTTGATATGGGCCTTTGCCGTGACATTGTCTGTAAGGACCAGGACGTGGCGCCGCGCACTTGAGGTAGGAAGCTGCGGCGCCAGGTAGACAGCGTGGAGCTCAAGCCAATTTATGCTGCAGAATCATTCTGTTGCCGACCATTTGCCCTGGGACGAGAGGGAGAGGACGTGCGCGCCCCATCCGAGGAGGCTCATGTCTGTGGTGATAGTCAGGCGGTCGGGCTCCTTGAAGTAGTGGCCCTTGTTGATGGCCGGTCTGGTCCACCAAAGGAGGGACGTGAGGACTCTTGGAGGGACTCTGACCGGGAGTCTTGAGTTGCTCCTTCCTGAACGCTGATGCGGAAGCAGGAACCATTGAAGGGACCTGGTGTGGAAATGGGCCCAAGGGATAACAGAGAAACATGAAACCAGCTTCCTCAAAAGTTTTGACAAATCTAACAGAGACACTTTCTTTGCCTGCCTGATATGCTTGATGGATTGTTGGATGCTGAGCCACCTGTCCGGGGACAGGAAAACTAGCTCCTGAGTAGTGTCGATCACCGCCCCCAAGTGAATAAGCCGGGTAGAAGGGGAAAGGTGACTTTTCCTCCAATTTATCAGGAACCCGTGGTCCTGAAGGGCAGCAAGGGTGAGCCTGGTGTCTCTTTGAGCCTGATCTTTTGAGGAGGACAGGATGAGAATGTCATCCAGGTAACAGTGGAGACGGACAGGGAAGGATCTCAGGTGGGCGGCCAGGGCCACCAAGACCTTAGTGAAAACCCTGGGAGCGGAGGACAGACCAAAGGGGAGAGCGACATACTGGAAATGTTGTTTATTGTAGGAAAACCGCAGAAATTTGTAGTGGGAGGGTCGAATTGCAATGTGTAAGTATGCCTCGGAGAGATCAATTGAGGTGAGCCAGTCCCCTCGCCGGGTTCCCAGGAGTATTGATTGCAAGGTGTGCATTTTAAATTTGCGAGGGGCTAGGAAGCGATTCAGTCTTTTTAAGTCTAAGATAGCCCTCCAACCCCCCGAGTGTTTGGGCACTACAAACAAATGGGAATAAAACCCTCGTCCCCGCTGGGCTGCGGGAACGGGTTGGATAGCCTTTATGTCAAGGAGATGACTAATGGTGGCATCCATGAAGGCCCTCTTAGCAGGGTTCCTGGAAAGGGGGGAGGACATGAAAAAATCAGGAGGGGGGGACTGGAATTCAAGGGCAAGGCCGAAGCGGACCATGTCCCTGACCCATGCATCGGTAGTGGTGGCCTCCCATTGGCTGGCAAAATACTTGAGGCGGCCGCTGATAGGGAGGAGGAGGGTTGAGTTACCTTGAGCGGTGGAAGGGCCTATTTTCCGGATCCCCGGAAGGGCCTTTATAGGGACCACCCCTTCTGGGCCTCTTGGTTGGGTCCGCCCGGTCTTGCGGTGGAGGGGGTCTGTAGGAGGGGGATCGGAAGTATCTAGGGGGGAAAGAGGCCTGGAGGGAGGGCCGAAAGGAACCTCGTCGAAAGGAGGCGGAGGCACTGGGGTCAGACCTCCGAAAAAGCTAGGGAAGGTATTTGCGCTTGTTGCAGCTCTCAACCAGCAAGGGGTCAAGAACCGGGCCAAACAATTTACCTCCCGAAATGGGAGCGGATGCCAGTTTCACCTTGTTTTTGACGTCCGCTTGCCAGTGGCGTAGCCAAAGCAAGCGGTGAGCAGTGACCTGAGAGGATATGGCTCTGGTGGAGAATTTCACGGCCTGATAAGTAGCGTTGGCCGAGAACTCGCCGCGCGCCGTGAGCTTTGCGATGTCCTGCTGCGCCCTGAGATTGGACGCGGGACGTGTTGCTTAAGCTGCCGGAGCCACCTAATTGAGGATCTGGTGAAGGACGCGGCCGTGGCCGCTCTAATAGCCCAGGCGTCGGACTGGTGGGCATGGCGCAGGGCTAGCTCGGATCGCTTGTCCTCTGGTTTCAGGGCCTCTAAGGCATCGCTAGGGGTCGAGGAGGAAGCCAGAGCCACGATAGGTTCGTCAACAGAGGGGGGATCGAGCAGGAGAGAAAATTCAGGGTCAAGGTTAAAGAAACGTCTGTCCTGACTGGAAGGGGCCGGAGGCGCCCCCGTGGAGGCCAGTTGTCTGGAGACCAGATCAGAGAAGATAGGTGGGACCGGAATGACATCGGTCTCTACCACGGGCTGAGTGAAGATGGAGTCGTGGGGGCCCCCCGAGGCTACAGGCTCAGGTGGGGGGTAAGGAGTCAGGCCAGAGATGTTTTTGGCCTTGAAAAGGATTGACCTGAACAGGTGCGGTTTAAACAACCCCACAAAGGTGGGCTGGTCCGGGGTGAGGCCTTCATCCTCTGACATCTCCCCTTCCATTGGGTCTGCCCCCGAGAGGGGCTCGCTGTAGATGATGGACCCCAAGTCAAGATCCTCCTCTTCCCCGAACTGGGTGGGGTCCCCGTGCTCCTGCTCCTCCTCCTCCACCCCCAGAGAGAGAGGCAATTCCCTCTGGGATACTACCTGGCCATGCGAAGCATCCGACCTGGAGAGCGATCTGACAGATGGAACCTGGATTTCAGGGGCCGCAGGCCGCGAGGCCGGACCGGCCATCTGCTGGAGCCCTTGAGCGATTCCCTGCCGGATGGCAAACTCCATCCATGATCTCATGCTCTCAGGGATTTCAGCCATGGGATGTTCAGGTGGCTCTTCCTGGCGCAGGCCAGCAGCAGTGGGGGTGAAAGTAGCTTCAGGAGCTTGCCCAGGCAGCGAGGCTGAGGATTGAGCAGGAGGGGGGGAGGAGGTTGGGAGGAGGTTGAGGGAGTGGCGGGAGGAGGAGCCAGAGGCACGGAGCTTGACTCTCTAGACCGCCTCATCTATTTCCCTCTCTAGTGCCTTGTGGCGTCTGAGGGCATCCTTCTGGGAGGCTTTGGAGGTCTCCTGTGCCTGGTTGCGCAGGTAATGAGATTTGGATTTGGCCTTCGGAGAAGGGCCACGTGAAGGATTGTCATCTGCCATCTAGAAGAAGCTGGTAAAAAAATTATTTAAGTTAATATAAGACGGTTGGCTCGTCTGGATGCGGCTTACACCAAGACCAGGTATCACAATGGTTGTTTCACGCCCCCCTTTTAGTAAATTTTTTTTTTATCAATCCTGGAATTGTTCTGGTTTGTTTTTGTTTTATTATTATTATTATTATTCCATTAGGTACATCATTGACTCATGATGAATCACTTTGTTTGCCTGAAACAGAGTTTCCTTTTTTTTTTTTTTTAAATAAAGAAGCAGGGACTAGCCCAAAGTCTCGTTGCTTGTTATTAGAGCGTGTCCGATTAGCCGAAAGAACGCCAGGCCTGAGTAATATAATGGCCTATTGCAGCTATCCCCCAGACGAAAACCGGGGGGGGGAAGAAAGGTGAATGCTGCTACATCGCCAGCTGAGGAGGCTGCGGAGCCAACGGACCTTATGAGTGCTCGGGAGCCCTCGAAAGCCTTGAGGGGACAAGCTGGAGCTATAGGCAGTCCTTGGGAAGCTACCTAGTGAGGGATTAATCACGCAGCCTGGAAAAAAACTGTTAGACAAGGCCCCAAAATGGCAGTCGGCCATGCGGCCGCATTCAAAATGGCGGACGCCACATGGCCACACCCAAAATGGCGGATGCCACGCGGTGCCCAAAATGGCAGCCGCGAGCTATGCGAGGGGCTATCAGCGGCGGTACTCTCCCATTAGATGAAGAGGCCTAAAAGGCCCTAAAAGAACGGGAGGAGCAGGGGATAATTATCTCCCCTAGCCTAGATTATGGCGTTCAGTGGGGGGGAAACAACAAAAGGAGGCAGGAACGAAGCGGCGCTCAGCGGCAGGCGAGGGGGTGGGTGGGGGGGGCGCCAGCAACTCGAAGCGCTGGAGACTTGTCCCCGGGAAAAACAGTTAAAGCTTTCCCCCCCTTTATGGAATGGGGAAGAAAACTCCCATAGGGAGCTGAAGGCCCCAGGGCAACTGCGCAGAATAAGAATAAAAGGTCCAACCTGATCGAAGTTCTGGAAAGAAAACCTGAATCGGCCAAGAGCTAGGTAGAAACACAGCCTGACTGTCATGAGGTTGAGCTAAAACTGGGGAACGCTACGAGGACCACATGATGGGGAGGAGCGTTCCTCAATTCAAGCTCAGCCTGTGAGAGCCGAGACTGGAGCACCTCCCATCCTGGACGCTCGTAGCAGCTCTATGGAGAAGTCGCAGTGCCTTGAGACAGCAAAATGGAAGAACTGGAGAAGATAACAACATACAAAGACCTACAAGAAGAAATTGAATGACTGTAGCAAAAGCAAGCAAAGGTGATACCAATAGTAATAGGCACCTTCCAAAACAATTGGAGCATCACTTGAACACCATTGGCACTGACAAATTTGCCATCAGTCAATTGCAAAAAGCAACTTTATTTGGAATAGCATCAACCGTGTGATGGTAGCTGTAACATCATCAAACATCCACCAGTGGTGGTATTCAACCAGTTCTCACTGGTTTGGGGAAGCCGGTAGTGACGATTTGGCATGGGTTGCCGAACTGGTAGTGACTTCTGGCTGGCCACAACCCCAACCTGGTCACCCAGCTGCCCGTCGCTCACTTGCCCCGCCCGCCCAATGCTCATTCGCCCTGCCCAATGCTCACCCCACCCAGTCACTCCTCACCTCCTATGAGTTTTCGCGGGTACTTACATGTATAGCATTCAGCTTTGTTCGGGTATTTTCCCACGTCATTGTAGTTGTACTTTTAAAGTTGTAGCAACGTTTTGGCAGAATCTCATCTGCCATCATCAGGCTTCTGTAGATGAACACTCTACAGAACACTCTACAGAAGCCTGTTGATGGCAGATGAGATTCTGCCGAAATGTTGCTACAACTTTAAAAGCACAACTACAATGACGTGGGAAAATACCATACAAAGCTGAATGCCATATATATATGTGTGTGTGTGTGTGTGTGTGTGTGTGTATGTGTATGTATATGTATATATATATATATATATATATATATATGTGTGTATATATATATATATGTGTGTATATATATATATGTGTATATATATATATGTGTGTTTTCTGAGGTTCTCGCGGGTATTTGTATGTGGATCTTTGGTTGTTCGGGTTTTCTCCCACGTAAGATTCGAAGTATCTAGCCAACGTTTCGATGAAGTCTCATTCATCATCTTCAGGCTTCTTTCTTCAGCTCTGTGCTTCTCAGAGTGATGTGAGATTGCAGCTGCTTCTTCCTTTTAACTGCTAGTGGGGGTGTAACTGCAGCTGCAATCTCACATCACTCTGAGAAGCACAGAGCTGAAGAAAGAAGCCTGAAGATGATGAATGAGACTTCATCGAAATGTTGCCTAGATACTTTGAATCTTACGCGGGAGAAAACCCGAACCACCAAAGATCCGTATATGTATATATATGTGTGTATACACACACACACACACACACACACACGAACCACCAAAGATCCGTATATGTATATATATGTGTGTATACACACACACACACACACACACACATATATATATGTGTGTGTGTGTGTGTGTGTGTGTGTGTATACACACATATATATACATATACACACACACACATATATATATATATACACACACACACACATATTTTCTGAGGTTTGTTTTCTGAGGTTTTCGCGGATATTTGTATGTGAATCTTTGATTATTCGGGTTTTCTCCTGCGTAAAATTGGAAGTATCATGTTCAGGCTTGTATCTTCCGCTTTGTGCTTCTCAGAGTAATGTGAGCTTGCAGCTGCTTCTTCCTTTTAACTGCTAGTGGGGATGTGACTTGATTGGGTGGGGGCTTGGCTGTGTTCTGATTGGGTGGGGGGTCTGTTCTCGTTGGTTGGGGGTTTGGCTGTGTTCTGATTGGTTAGGGGGTTGGCTGTGTTCTGATTGGCTGAGGGTGTGTTCTGTTCAGGTGGGGGCTTGGTTGTGCTCAGGTTAGTCTTAGTTGCTGGGGGATTTGATACATATATATATATTTATGCATCCTAATCAATCTTTCAATACACACTACTTCCATACCCTCATATTGTATACATTATTTACATTTTCTATTCTTATGTCAATCCAGATGTACCATGTTTCCCATATTGCATTGTATTCCATGTCAGCTTTTAGTTCCATAGTTAATTTGTCCATTTCCACACACTCAAAATTTTTTTAAATTATTAAACCTTCAGGAGATATGGCAGTTTTCTTCCAGTACTGGGCATAGGAAATTTTAGCTGCTGTTACATGTAATATAATATATTTTATCTTCCTATTATAGTTTCTTTTTATTATTCCTAAGAGGAATAATTCTGGGATGAATTTATTTTCAATTAACTCCTCTAACCACATATGAATCACTTTCCAATATTTCTTTGTTTTGGGGCATGACCACCAAAAATGAAAGAAGGTACCTTGTTGATGTCCACACTTCCAGCAATTTGGTTTTAGCTTTGGGTAGATTTTAGCCAATTGTGAAGGCTCCATATACCAATGATAGAACATTTTATGTTGGTTTTCTTGTAAGCCACTGATTTTGTTATTTTATAATTGGTATTCCAAATCTTTTCCCACTGCTCTAATTCAATAGTATATCCAAAATTTCTACCCCATGCAATCATTGATCCTTTTACAATCTCCTCTGCTCTTTCCCATTCTAATAAGTGTTTGTATATTTTAGATAATAATTGTTCATCTGGGCCAATCAAAATTTTATCTAATTTTTGCAATTCATTGTCTATTCCAAACTCCTGTCTTTTTTATATCTTGTTTGTATTTGCATATAAGTCCACCAGTTCAATTTTATTCCCTATCCTTCCAATTCCTACCTACTCTTTAGATTCCTTTGTTTGTCTAAAATTTCCCTCTACCTGGCCATTTTCTTAACCTCCATTATATTAGGGTAGACTACTGCTTCCAAGAGAGATATCCAGTTTGGAATTTTCAGATAATATTTATTTTTTATTTGTCTCCATGATTGTATTAGCATGTCTTTTATTTTATGTCTATAAAAGTATAGATATGGTCTGTTTTCTTTATCCCACAGGAAGGCATGTCACCCTCTTAGTAAGTCATGCCCCTCTATGATTAATATTCTTTTGTTTCTTAGATTGATCCAATCTTGTATCCATACAAATATTGCCGCCTTATAATTCCCAATCTAAGAGCCCAAGGTCACCTCTTCTCTTGCTATCCTGTAAATCCTTTAACTTTATTTGCATTTTCTTACCTGCCCAAACAAATTTAGTAATTGTTGTGTTTAATTCTCTAAAAAAATTATTGCGATATAGTATATAAATAGGATAAATTGGATAGGAATAGTGAGAAAGAGCTTGGCTGAGAGGTAGATAGGTATGTTTTGTGATTGGTAGGGATACAGTAAATTGGGAAGGTTTAAATATTTAAGATAAGGAAAACTCGATAAATTGGGGTAGGTTTTAAAGTAGAAACAAGTAGGAAAGGAAAAGAAAAAAAGAAGTCAACCAAAGTAAAACTTTGAAATCAAACATAAAGTGGATGCTAGGGTGGGCAGAAGTAAATAGAAGTTTCAAAAACATGACAAGTGCCATAACATCAACCTTGAGAACGACAAAGAAGACAACACCCTGCCCAGTATTGACAGTCTTATCCCTTTGCTGGCCAGAAGACGATCGAGGGAATGTTGGGGGCTGAAAAGCGAAGTACAACGTCCAACATGCAAACAATACAAACATCATTGCTGGCAATCCAAGAGACCATGATGAAGTTGCAGGAGCACCAGATGAAGATGCAGGAGAACATATCAAGGAACCATGTAGAAATGAAGGGGAACATCAACAAGTTAGAAGACAAAGTAGACACAACACAACAAACTATTGAGAAGAATGAACAAAAATTATGAGTGGTGGAAATGAGATCAGAGCAAAATGAGAAGAAACTAGAGTTAATAGATAGATAGATGACAACAATGAATAAGGAATTAGAGGAACAAATTATACATCTTGAAATGGACCATGCTGCTTTCTACTTGAGGTTCCAGAACATCATGGAGAACAGAGAGGAAGATGCACTATCATGGCAGATCTAATTGTACCAGTTCTACAGAGAGAAAGTTGTTAGATCCTGCTAGAAATTGACAAAGCCTATAGAATTCAAACCAGCTATGCGAGACATAATAGATTACCATGAGAAGTCCATGTTAGGTTTGCTAGGAAGAAAGTACGGGACATAATATATAAAATAACGAGGGATGAACAGTTAATATATACAAATAAAGAGATACAAACTTTAAAACAGATCCCGAAGAAAGTATGTGAGTACAGAAGAGATTATAAATTTCTGGCAACGCAATTGATTAAAAGAAATGTAGCATTTCGATGGCTTCTCCCAGAAGGGATGTTAGTAACATGGCAGGAGAAGAGGCTGAAAATAGACAATTTGGATAAAGCACAGGACCTCCATGACCGAATAGTAGGAACGAAAGAAGAAAGCAGTAGCAGGGAGCAAAGAAGACCAATGACAGGAACTAGGAGAAATGGAACAAGAAGGAGGAAGTGAAGAGTAAATTGAGCAATATGTCTGCAAGAAGTGCATATTAAAGAACAGTTTCGGAAATGCTTAGAATACCCAAAACTAGGAAGGTTATTTACAGCTCTGGCAGATCAGAAACAGAGAGGGATAGCTGTATACATCAAAGAAGGAATAAAGGCAGTAGAAAAATATGTAGACCCCAATGGAAGAGTGTTGATACTTGAATTAGAGATATGTCAGAAGCCAATGTTATTAGTTGTAATTTATGCCCCGAATGAAAATCAAAGTCAATTCTATAGTAATTTACATGATAAAATTTTAGAAATTGGACAAGGAAATATATGTATAGTGGGGGATTTTAATGCAGTGGCAGACATAAGAAAGGATTATATTAGTATAAAAAAATAAAAAGGAAAGGAAAAGCCTGCCAACATCCTTCTTTGAGATGATACAGGAATTGAACCTGGTGGATTAAATTTGAGAAAAAAGAATATACCTTCTACTCCAATATACCTTCTACTCCAATCCACATAAGTCGTGGTCGCGATTAGATATGGCATGGATGAATGTAGAACTAGGAAATGAATTAGAGTTGGTAGAGATTATGACAAATTTATGGGCAGGCCACAATCCATTAAAAATAATTTGGAAGGGAAGGAAAAAATTGAGGAGAAGATGGACATTAAGCCCGCAAATCATAAAAGAGAAAAAAATTGTGTCAAAAATTAAAATAGAAATGGAGTTATTTTTTAAGGAGAATACTGTCCAACAAACCTCAATACCGATATTATGGGACAGAGCAAAAACGTATTTGAGGGGAATAACAATAGCCTGCATGGCTAAAAGAAATAAAGAAAGGTAGGGAAAACAAAACAGGCTACAGGAGGAGATTAGAGTTAGAAAGCAGACTACAAAAAACACCACAAGATGAGAAAATGAGAAGGGAGATAGTTCTAGTTAAGCATAAGTTAAATATTATGGACTAGGAAGAGAGAATAAAGGAGGTCAAAAGAGGAAACAGAATTTTTTTGAGCATGCTAATAAGCCTGGGAGGTTAGCCTATAAGTTAAAAATAGAAAGAGAGAAAAGGCTGATTCAGGAGTTGGGAGATGCAAACGGAAAACTACAATATCGAATGGCAGCGAAGAAATAGTGCGAAAATATTTTGAACAATTATACAAGGAGGATAAGATGAACAAAGATAATATAGAACAATATTTGAAAGAGAAAGGTCTACTGAAAATAAATAAACAGAGGGACATATTAAATAGAGAAATTAACACCCATAGAATTAGATATAGCGGTTAAAAAACAGAAAAATAATAAGACTCTGGGGCAGGATGGTCTTCCAGCAGAAATTTATAAATGTTTGTATGAATGTTTTGCACCAGTGATGTTAGATCTCTATAATGATGTATTGGAGAACACCAAGCTACCCAAACCATGGACAGAAGCATATATTTTGTTAATCCCCAAAGAAGATACTGACCACAACCAAATTAAAAACTATAGGCCAATATCATTATTGAATGTAGATTATAAGATATTCACAACAATAATGTCTGAAAGGTTGAAAGTAGTACTAAATGATCTTATACATTCAGATCAGAATGGCTTTCTACCTTCCAGACAGATAAGAAATAACACGAGAATAGTGCTTAATGTATTAGAATACTATGAGACCCACCCGGAAAAGCAGGCAGCATTGATTTTCTTGGATGCTCAGAAAGCATTTGACAATCTCAATTGGCAGTTCCTAATTCAACAGGTAGAGAATATGGGGTTTGGAATCAAATTTGGAAAAATGATAAGCACTGTATACTCAAACCAAAAAGCCAAGGTGATTATAAATGGAGAGACTATGAAAAATTTTAAAGTACGGAAGGGTGTACGGCAGGGATGTCCAATGTCGCCTCTACTTTTCATTTTGACTCTGGAAGTGCTATTAACCCAGATCAGACAAAACATGGAAATAGGTGGATTGAGGATTAAAGGAGAAAAATATAAAGTACAGGCGTTTGCGGACGACCTGGTATTTTTTTTATTAAAGAACCAATGGAGACAGGGACAAATTTATTACAAGAATTGGAGGAATATGGGCAGTAGCAGGATTACAAATTAATAAGGAAAAAATCAAAATATTAAAAATTTAACAGAAAGACAGAAAAAAGATTTAGAAGAAAAAATGGGATTGCAGATGATAAAAAAACCTAAATATTTGGGAATTTGGCTATCAGGGAGATGTTCCTCTATAAAAGAGGACAATTATAAGAAATTACCTCAACAGATAAAGGACCTGACAAACTGGGGGAAATTACTATCTTTATTATGGTGGATAGCAGCGATAAAAATGAATATTCTACCAAAATTACTATACTATTTTCAGACAATTCCTATAAAATTAGATAGATTTTTTCAGGAGCTAAACAAGATAGTTATGAAATTTATATGGATGGGTAAAAAAGCACGAATAAGCCTAAAAACACTACAAGATAGTAGAAGTAGAGGTGGACTTGGACTCCCAAAATGGGAACTGTATTACCAAGCAGCAGTACTATTATGGGTGAAGGAATGGATAAATTTGAAAAATAAAAGAATTTTGGCAATTGAGGGCCACGACCTCCAAGCAAGGTGACATGCCTTCTTATGGAACAAAAAAAACAAGACACATTCATACTTCCATAGACATTTGATAAGAGAATCACTACTGAAAACTTGGGAAAAGTTAAAAGAGAACATTATATGAATATACCAAAATGGGTCTCACCAATGGAAGTGGTATTATACCCAATACAAGAGATACAAGGAAAATGGTCAGATATGAAGAACTATTAGATAATCAGGGGAAGTTAAAAATGATTGATAAATTAAAAGACCAAGATATAATTATAGATTGGTGGTCAGACTTACAAATTCAGACAAAATTTAGGAAAGACTTAGAAGAACAAGGGATAGAAAAGGACTTACAACAACTGGACCAAATTTTGACAGGCAAGGAGATAAAATTTATAACAAGAATGTAAAAAAAATTGTAGTTGGCATTGAAATTGGTCTATAATTTGTGATTTGATTTGATCGGTTCCTTCTTTCAATATCCAGGTAATATATGATTCCCTCCATGATTCAGGGATTTTTGCATTTAACAGGGCCTCATTGCATACCTCCAATAGTACTGGTTCCAATAATTCCCCTAATTTTTGATATAATTCTCCTGGTAAACCATCTGGCCCCAGAGTCTTACTTGCCTTTTGTTTTTGGATCGCTTCCTTCAATTCTATTAATGTGATTTCTCTATTTAATACATTTCTTCTTTCTTCTTCAATTAGTAACATGCTATCTTTTTTAAAATACTGTTCTATTTTCTCCGTTGCTGTTATTTTTTAACTATAGAGATCTTCAAAGTATTTTAGGGCAATCCTTTTTTCTTCTTCTTCATTATTTTGTAGTATTCCTAATTCATCTTGAAGCTGGTATATTTTTCTTTTTCTTTTTTCAATTTATAGACCAGCCATCTCCCTGGCTTATTTGCATTTTCAAAATAATTTTGCTTCATAAATTTAAAGTCCCTTGCAATGTCTTCTTGTTGTAATAGATTTGTGTTTGGCCAAATTTAATTATTCTTTAATTTGATCGCTCTCCAGATTTTTTTTCATGTTTTTCTAGATCCCCAGTTTCTACTTGTAATGTATTATGTTGCCCCCATTTCTCCTTGTTCCTTTTTGCCATATAGGATATTGTTACCTCTCTGGTATGCGCTCACCGTATTTGTGGCTTGCCTTTTTAACCTGACTTCCCACATGGTGCCTGAGCAGCTCTGATCTTCCTGCTCACAGCTAAGCCTGTGAATCATACTATCCCACCCACCATCCCTGGAGCTTCCCCCCCACTTCCCCACCATTCTGTAGCTTGCCTCCACCTCCCCCTGTCCCCAGAGCTTGCCAAGCTCCCCTCACCGTCCCTGGGCTTGCTTGGCTGGCTTTGTTGCTGGCATGGCCCCATCTCAGATGGTGGTGCTGGCTGTCACCTAGCTTGCTGCCCTCCCACCCCCGGGCTCACCTGGAGAGACCAAGAGGGCGGGCAGATGTCCCGAGGTTGCACATGCTGTGCACATTTTGCAGCAGCACTGGGACATGGCTCCCAGAGCAGCACCACCACAGCCACTTGCTTTCTTCCTTTTGTCCTCCAGGAGAAGGAAGAAAACACCACATGTGCAGCTCCAGGACATCCACCCACCCCCCTGGTCCCTGGAGCAGCAGCACCGCTCCCTTTCTTCCTTCTCCTGGGGGACGTGCTGCTTCCAGCCCAGCCCAGCCAGCGGGTGGCTGGGTGGCCCTTGAGGGGTATCTCTGCTGTGTTGGGGCTGAGAGGGGCAGCAGAGGTGCCCATGTGCAGCAGCCTCGGTACTTCCACCCACCCCACTCTCCCGGAATACTGCCATCACGGCTGTTTGCTTTCTTCCTTTCATCACCCAGGATCACTGCTGCTCACTTTCTTTCTTCTCCCAGGGGACAAAAGGAAGAAAGGAATGGCTGTGGCATGCTCCGGCCACCACCCCCGCTGCCGCTGCCACCTGCTTTCTTCCTTTTTCCACTGCTCTGGAGCTTGCAGGATCAGTTTGTCCCAGTCAGACCATGTGTGTATGTGAGAGAGAAAGAGAGAGTGTGTGATGTGTGTGTGTGTGAGAGAGAGAGAGAGATTGGTGTGAGTGTGAGAGAGTGTGGTGAGTGTGTGTGTGTGTGTGTGTGTGTGTGCGTGAGAGTGAGAGAGAGAGAGAGAGAGAGAGAGAGAGAGAGAGAGAGAGAGAGAAGAAAGAAAAAAGAACAAAAAGAGGAAGCAAGGATGGGAGAGGGAGGGAGAGAGGGAGGGAGAGAGAGCGAGCTCTGTGCTATTATTTTTAATTGTTCCATTATTTATCACGTGTTAATATTTTACACTGTTCCTATACCTAGAGTGATTTTGCTGCCTTTCTTTTGATCAGGGCTACCACATGTTTTTCAGGGATTTACATGCATTCAATGTCTATTGTCCAGAGCACAAATATGTGTGTGTTTGTTTTGAACATCAGATTGCAAAAATCCAGCTTAAAGTGCTATTCCTGGTATGTGATGTTTTGTATACATACAGAGAAAGAAACACTCTTGTGATCTTTGACTTTTAGGCTTGCTGTCAAACATCAACCATAATACTAATTACTGTTTTGAACAATATGCAGGTTATATTACACAAATGGCTATTTTATATGTGAAATTGACTGAAATATTTCTGCACCTTTATTGATTTAGCACAAGGGTCTGCAACCTTAAACACTCAAAGAGCCACTTGGACCCATTTCCCATTAAAAACAAGACACTGGGAGCCACAAAACTTGGGTGGACGTGGCCATCTCAACATCATTCACTCCCGCTCAGTCACATGACCAAGCCATGCCCACCCAGTCACATGACCACCAAGCTATGCCCACCAAGCAGGCCACATCCACAGAACCAGCAGTAATTTTTTTTGAATCCCACCACTGACATCCACATCTGTCTGTCTCAGGTCCTTAGTAAGGAATCGATAGACAAAAATGCCAAATCCAACATCTGGCTGGCTGTGCGATGAGTAACAACAATAAAAACAAATTTGGGCAGAGCTGGCGTCGCGGCGATATGATGTGTGATCTTGATCCTCCAAGATCGCCGTCAATATCTCCACTGCTGGACGGTCCTGATGGACCTAAACCATCCTGTAGAGATGGTGATCGATAAGGGCACGTCCTGTCGATCCCAGGGACATCGCAAAGTCCCTGGTTGATCCAGGAAAAGCCCTTTTGTCGGCGGCAGAGAGGCAGCCATTCAAGCTGCTGAAGCTGGGACAGCTCCGGAACAGAAGAGATTGAAAGGAAGTGTGTCAGTTTGGTGAGATGAACTTTTACTTATTATTTCTTGAAGAGAACACAGTGAAAGATTTAAAGTGAAATTAAAAGTGAAGAGAAAAGAGTTTAAGTGGAAATTAAGCCAGTTAAAAGTGAAAGTTTTTTTCCCCTTTTTATTGGAACTTTGAATTTGGTAAAGCTTCTTAATTTTAAACTGGACTGGTCTCTCTTAAATTTTCTATTTTTGTTTTTATTTTCTTAATAATTTTTTGAAAGTCTATTTTGATTAAGACTCTTCTTTTTGACTTGAGATTTATTTATTTATTTTCAAAAGGAAGGATTTCATTTTTTCTTTTTGTTCCTGGCACTGGATACATGAGAGGGGAGTGAAAGTGAAGTAAACAAAAGTAGCACTGCCATCTAGAGGCTTGGATATATTGTTTCTTTTTTCTTCTATTTGTTTATGCATTTGTGCTATACTCAAGGACTCTGAGCTTTGCACTGGAAAAGATAGTGGGATGAGCATGGAAGATTGTTTATGCAGGTGCCCATCTGTGAAACTATAAATAATTAGAGCTTCGAGTTGAAGTTGAAAGAAAGAAGATTGAAATGACCTTGAAAATACTGGAACTAGAAACTTGAGTTGATTTACTAAAGAGACTTGGATACTTAGTGGCAGTGGTTGGCTTCACATTAGAACTGTTTGTTTCTCGGAGAAGGCGGAGCCATGTCGCTGCGATACAGCTGCAGTCTCGGGGCTCGGAGATTGCAGCTGATATCTTCGCCCCTGGTCGGTCCTAATGGACCTAAACCGTCCCGTAGAGACGGTGATAGTAAGGGGTGCGTTCTGCTGATCCCAGGGACATCGCAAAGTCCCTGGTTGATCCAGAAGAAGCCCTTTTACCATCGGCAGAGAGGCAGCCTTTAAGCTGCTGAAGCTGTGACAGCTCCGGAAGGAAGAGGCAGAAAGAGAAAGTGCATCGGCTGGTGAGAATCTTTTTTTTTGGGGGGGACTTAAGGACACTCTAAAATGAGAAGAATCCTGTAAGACTTTGGACAAAAACTGATGAAACATTTAGCGGCGATTTTTTAAAGAGAATGTCAAACTGAGGCTTGGCTTTTTACTTTTACTATTGTTTTCATTGAACCTCTATTGTGATCTAGTAACTGTAACTAGACTGGTTTTTTCTCTTATATTCACCTAATTTTTCTTTCTTTTTTCCCCCCTTTTGACTGTTAATAGTTTTTTTTTTTAGAACAGAGGCTCCCTTTAGTAATTTTTTTTTCTTTCCTTAAATATATATATATACATGTATATTTCCTTTTTTATTAGGCTTTTTTGGGAAAGAAGGGGGAGTGGATTAAAGAAACTTTGTAACACTGCCAACTAGAGGCTTGAAAATACTTTATTGGAAGTTGAGAGGGCTGTGAAGAAATCCTTTCTCAAGGACACTGGAACTTGATTAGATAGAGGGAAGAACACTGGAGAATGTTTTAACAGGTGTTCTTTGGAACTTCTATTATTAATTGAGTACTTGAAGCTGGGCTTTGGAATTTGTGGAGAAGCCATAATAAGAGCCTTGGATAACTAAATAAGATGCAGTGTGCTCTTTTTTTTAACCTTCTTTTAGCTGTTCCATCCCTCCTCTTCAATCCCACAGTATTTTGTAATATTTGTATATCTATTTTTTTTTCTTTCTCTTGTTTGACTTTATTTTTAATTTTATTTTTCTTCTTAAAGGGAAAGCCTCAGAATATTTTCTTTTTTTCTTATTGGGATTTTTGCCTTTTCTATTTTCATTTCTTATTTATTTTTATGGTTATTTTTATTTTTTGAGACCTTATAATTGGATTAAGGTGTGAAGAACCTGAAGATTTCTTTTTTTTTTTCTTCCTTTTTTATCATTGCTTTTTAATATTATTGGGTCTTACTCTCTTTTTCTTTTTTTCCCCCTAATATTCTTAATTTTTATTTTTGAATTATAATTGACTATTCCACAATAGGATTAAGGTTTAGAAGAACCTGAAGAATCTCCTCCTTTTTCTTTTTAATCTTCTTTTTCTCCTTCTCTTTTTAATCCTGGACTCTTCATTTTTTATTGGTTTTTTAAAATGTTTTTCTTCTTCCCAATTGGATTATAACTGGCTACCTTATTAATTGGATTAAAGGAGCTTAAAGATCCTGAGTTATTCAAATGAGTAAGAAAACTTTACCTTCTGGCAGTTCAACTTCTGCTCCTGCTTCTCCATCAACTGGAGGACGACTATCAATAATGGCGAAGCAAGATAAAGTATAAATGGACCTAGCGACGATTATACAAGGAATACAAGAACTTAAAACGAGTATTGACCAAAGAACAGAGAGTATTGAACAAAGAATTGCGAAGACTGATGAAAAAATTGAAAATTTTCAACGAATGATGGCAAAACAGGAGGAGAGACTCCAAAAAATTGAGGAGAAAGACAAACAAAGAGATGAGACAATTGGAAATATTGTCAGCAAATTAACAACGGTGCAACAAGATATAACTGGGATGTTGAAGTGGGAGATGGATAGGTCAGAATTTTATCTCAGATTTCAAAATATAGAGGAAGAAAAAGGACAAGATTTGGCGGCTGTAATGATAGAAATTCTGGCTGGAGCTTTGGAGATAACAGAGGAAAAGATGATGGATGGAGTAGATGAGATATACCGTGTCTTCACAAGATATGCGATGAGGAATAAGCTACCAAGGGAGATTCATGTCAGATTTACTAAAAAGGCTATTAAAACACAAATATTACAAGTCGCAAGAGATAAGGTGTTGAAATACAAAGGTAAAGAGATTGTGGTTTTAAAACAAGTGCCCAGAAGAGTGAGAGAGATGAGAAGAGAATATCGATTTTTGACCAAAAAGTTATTGGAAAAAGAGGTGAATTATAGATGGTTGATCCCAGAAGGATTAATGTTTATATGGCAAGAACAGAGACACAGAATCGACTCAATTGAGAAAGCAGAAACATTCTACAATGAATTTTTTGGAAGAAGAGAAATAGAGACAGGAAAAGAGACCATCTCAACTGAACTTCAAGAAGACCAGATGGGAACGGGGAAAGAAGAAGGTGCGGTAGGTGGACAAATGGAGACCAAAGAACAATGTGAAGTAAGATCTACAAGAACTGTTAGACCTAAATACAAGACATAACCATGGAGGAAAAAAAATTGATTTCTATGAATATAAATGGATTGAACTCAGCTATTAAAAGAAGAAAAATCTTTCATAAATTAGAGAAGTTAAAATTTGAGATAATTTGCCTACAAGAAGTACATATTAAAAAACAACATCAATGATTATTGGTACGACCAAAACTGGGGGAAATTTTTACCTCCTTGACTAACTGTAAGAAAAGAGGAGTGGTCCTGTACATTAAAGAAACTATTGCAGCAAAATTGGTTTATACTGATGAAGATGGAAGAGTATTAATGGTTGAAATAGTGGATAACAATATAAAAATATTACTTGTTGCAATCTATGCTCCGAACGATAAACAAGAAGAATTTTATAAAAAGTTACATATGAAATTAATTGGACTGGACCATGTCAATATAATTATGATGGGAGATCTTAATGGAATTGTAGATAATAAATTGGACTATACAGCGACAGCATTAAAACAAAATAGAAAGACTCTCCCTAAATCCTTTTTAAAATGGTAGATGAATTAAATTTAAAAGATATATGGAGAGAAAGAAATGGTAAAACCCAGCAATATACTTTTTATTCAAATAGACATTTATCATGGTCCAGAATAGATATGATTTGGACTTCATCAGAATTAATATCTAACATTCAAGAAATAAATATAGAAACGGGTATATGGGCAGACCATAATCCAATGACAATCAAATGGAAAGGACAAAGAAGAAGATCTAGATGGACATTAAACAATGCTATTTTAAAGGAAAAAGACTTTACACAATGGATGGGCAAAGAATTGGCCTTCTTCTTCAGTGAAAATAAAAAAGAAGATACTTCAATGCAGAATGTTTGGGATACAATGAAGGCATATGCGAGAGGATTAATAATGGATTATACAAAGAAAAAGAATATTAGGAAGAGGCAAACTATTAAAGCTTTAGAAGATGATCATAAAAAACTGGAAAAAGAATTGCAGAATATGCCACAGAAAAAAGATATTAAATTCAAAATGGATATAATTAAACATAAGATGGGTCAGACAGAGAAAGAAGAATTGGCACAAAAAATTAGAAGTGCTAAACAGAACTATTTTGAAGATGCAGACAAACCTGGTAGATGGCTAGCATACAAATTGAGAAAAGAGAAAGAATCTAGGAAAATAGTACAGTTAATAGATGGGGGGACGAGCGGTCTGCCACCTCCAAGTGGTGTCCCCTGGATGCGCGAAGCCGTCAAACGCTGACCGTAACTGAGAGCAGACCCTCCGACGACAGGCCCACGCGACAGGCCGGCTGGAGTACTCAAATGCCGCATCAACATGATGGAAACGTCCACTACAAAACACACGTCCAATGCTACCGCGTTCGGGGAACCGACGGGCGCAGGAGACCATTGGCCTGCGCCAAAAATCAACGAAATGGTCCACGCGGAAAGCACGGCCGTGTGAAAAACGCAAGCGGGGAACAGAGGACTGCCAGGCGCTCAAGGTGGCCACCTGGAACGTGGATTCGCTGACTGGGCGCTCGACCGAGATCGTCAGGGCCATGCGGGACAGGAAGCTGGACATCTGCTGCCTCCAGGAAACTCGCTGGAAGGGCAACAAGGCTACGACTATAGACGGCTACAAGATCATATACACCAGCTGTAAGGAAAACCGCGGCGGTGTAGCTGTGGTTGTCAGTCCAAGCTGGCAAAGTTCCGTCGCAGAAGTTAAGCGCCTCACAGAACGACTGATGATAATCGTCGTGGCGACCGAGAGGCAGCGCCTACACATCTTGTCCGCCTACGCCCCTCAGACCGGATGTCACGAGGAGGAGAAGGATACCTTCTGGGAACTGCTCGACATCCAACTCAGGCAGATCCCACACGAAGACGACATCATCATCTCGGGCGACCTGAATGGTCATGTAGGGCGGGACAAAACGGACACCAGTGCCACGGTGGGCACGGCACAGGCGATACGAATGAGAATGGCCAGAGGATCCTGGACTTTGCCGACTCCCATGATATGACCATCACGAATACCTGCTTCATTAGGCGAGAATCTCAACTCCTCACCTACCATAGCAGAAACGGGAGCCACCACACACAGATCGACTACATCATCGCACGACGAAGAGCCGCTAAAAACGTGCTCAACGCCAAGGCTTACCCGTCGAATCGAGCAGTCAGCACAGGCCGCTGATGGCGAAGATCAGGATCAGCAAGCCCAAGACCAGGATTGACAAAAGAAATGCAGACCAGCCACGAATCAAGTGGTGGAACCAGAAGAAGATGGCGGGACCCTCATCAAACCGGAGCAGTTCCCGCAGATGGTCGACGGGCCACAGGAAGCGTGGTCCATGCTGAAGAGCACTGTTCACACTGCCGGCTGCCAACAGCTTGGTTGCACCAAGCCAGGACGGAGACGCATCGAACGAGATACATGGCTCTGGACACCGGAAGTACAAGATGCCGTACACCTGAAGAAACGGCTCTACAAGGCCTTTCTTCAGGACAAGACCAGCGAGAAGCTCTGCGAATACAAGGCGGCCAAAAAGGCAGCCAAGAAAGCAGTAGCGACAGCCAGAAGCTCCCACTACGATGACATCTACGAGAAGCTGAACACGCGAGAAGGCGAGAATGAGATCTACCGCCTAGCCAAAAGCAGACACAGGAAGACCCTGGACATTGACCAGTTTCATGGGATCAACGACGAAAGGGGAAATTTGATCGTCAACCCCAGAGACGCTGCGCGGAGAGGTGGCGGCAATACTTCGAGAAGATCTCCACCGAGGAGTTCCCACACCCACGAACCCCGCGAGGTGACCCAGTTGAAGGCCCAGTCTCAGGCATTTATGCCAGCGAGGTCGCCGACGCCATCAAGGCCATGAAAACGGTAAGGCAACAGGACCAGACGACATCCCTGCCGACTTCTGGAAAAAGGCACTACCGGGCTCGGCATTGTGGCTGTGCGAGCTGTTCAACAACATCGTCTCCACGGAAAAGTGCCACACGACTGGTACCGCAGCACCACTGTTCCGATCTAGAAGGGAAAGGGCAGCCCAGCGGACTGCTCCAACTACAGACCGGTCAGGTTACTGTCACACACTATGAAGATCTTTGAACGCGCCCTGATAAGCGCATTCGGGACACCGTCGACATCAGCGTCAACCAGGCTGGATTCATCAAGAACTGCGGCACCACCGACGCCATCTTCGGTGTGCGGATGCTGATGGAGGCTCACAGAGAGAAGAAAATCCCGCTCCACACCGCCTTCCTAGACTTGGAAAAGGCCTTCGACCGAGTCCCGCACGATCTCATCTGGTGCGCACTGCGGACCACGGCGTGCCTGAGCTGCTCGTGACAATGGGTCCAACTCCTATACAGATGTCACAAAAGCCGTGTAAAGCGGCAGCTGGGATATCAGAGGAGTTTAATATTACCGTCGGCGTACACCAGGGCTCTGCTCTCTCACCACTGCTGTTCATTCTGGTGATGGACACAATTACACACGACCTGCACGCCGCCCCATGGACGCTGCTCTCGCCGATGATGTGTTCCTGGCCAACCTGTGCAAGGCTGAACTAGAGCACCGAGTCCAACAGTGGCACGACCGCCTCGAGCAGTTCGGGCTCCGGCTGAACCTAAAGAAGTCCGAATACCTGACCACTGACAATGAAATGACAGGCTCCATCCACGTGAACGGGCAGGAGCTACGCGCGCCTCCACCTTCAAGTACCTGGGAACTACTCTTGGGGAAGAAGGCCTACTACAAACTGAGGTGGCAGCCAGGATCAATGCAGCGTGGGGCAAATGGAAGTCCGTCACGGGCGTCCTCTGTGACAAGAAGATGCCGATGCGCCTGAAGGCGAAAATCTATAACTCTGTGGTGCGCCCGTGGCCATATACGGCGCAGAGTGCTGGCCGACGACCAAAGAAGTCGAAAGCAGACTCCAGATAATGGAGATGCGAATGCTCCGATGGTCGGTAGGCCTCACCCTACTCGATCGCGTCAGGAACGAAGAAGTGCGTAGGCGGTTCAACGTCGTGCCCATCCCCACGGTCATGAGGCAGTCCGGCTACGATGGTTCGGCCATGTGAGCCGCGCAAGGAAGAATCCATCATCAAATCTGTAATGAAGGTGACTGTCGGAGGAGCGAGACCGCGTGGTAGACCTAAACAACGCTGGATGGACACGATCAAGGCCGATCTAGAGATCGCGAAGGCAGACCCGACACACGTGGCAGACAGAGAGGTGTGGAAGCAGTACTCAAGGACATTAGCGGACCTCGCCCGAGCGTGAGACAAACGCTGAAGAAAAAGAAGAAGAAGAAGTACAGTTAATAGATGATCAAGGCCAAATGTGTTATGGTAATAAGGAGAAAAAGACAATTATCCAAGACTTTTATGGACAATTATATAAGCAGGAGGATTTTGATGAGGAAAGAATTAAGCTTTATTTACAAAATGCTAACCTACCTAAGATATCTGAAGAGACTGAAAAAATGTTAGAAAGTACTATAACAATGATGGAACTAACGGAAGCATTTAATAGGCAGAATAATGGAAAAGCACCAGGCCCAGACGGGCTCCCGGCGGAATTTTATAAAACATTACAAGAATCGTTGAGCACTCCACTGTTAGAAGTTATGAATGAAACCATGTTAAATAAGAGAATACCCAAAACATGGTCAGAAGTTTATATCACACTTATTCCAAAAGAAGGGGCCGATCCATCACAAATTAAGAACTATAGACCTATTTCTTTACTGAATGCAGATTATAAAATTTTTGCTTCCATCTTGGCAGAAAGGCTCAAAAGATACCTAAATAACTTTATTCATCATGACCAGAATGGATTCCTGCCAAAGAGACAAATTAGGGATAATATGAGGGTAATTCTGGACACCTTGGAATATTACGAGGCGCATCCTGAAAAACAAATGGCTTTGATATTTTTAGATGCCCAAAAGGCATTTGATAATGTGAACTGGAGATTCATGTTTTTGTTATTGGAACAGATGGGCTTTGCTAGAAAAATTATTCAAGCAATAGAAGCCATATATGATAAACAAATGACAAGAGCAATGATAGAGGGAGATTTTACAGATTCTATTAATATAAGAAAAGGCACAAGACAAGGTTGCCCATTATCACCTTTGTTATTTGTATTGACTTTGGAAGTGCTGAATAGAAACATTAGAGAGGACCCAAATATAAAAGGAATGAAAATTAAGAAGGAGGAATTTAAATTGCAAGCCTTTGCGGATGATTTGGTTTTTATTTTGGAAGATCCTCTAGGAACAGCTTTAAAGCTACTGGAAAAGATAGAGATGTATGGTGAGATGGTGGGCTTGAAAATAAACAAAAGATAAAACAAAGATCTTGACAAAGAATATGTTATTAAAACAAAGAGATGAACTGGCAGATTTATTGAAAATTCAAGTTACGAATAAGGTTAAATATTTGGGGATACATTTGACGCGTCAAGATGTACTACATTGAAAGAGAATAACTATACTAAACTTAAACAACAGATAGCATCTGATTTGAAGAAATGGGAAAATCTACAATTGTCATTGATAGGTAGAATTTCAACAATCAAGATGAATATTTTACCCAGAATTTTATATTTGTTCCAAACCATACCAATCAGGCTTGGTAAAGATTACTTTGAAGAATTAAATAAAATTGTGTTGAAGTTTATATGGCAAGGTAAGAAAGCCAGAATAAAATTAAAACTTCTACAAGATGCTAGAATTAGAGGAGGATTTGGCCTTCCGAATTGGGAGTTGTACTACCAAGCTGCAAATTTAATGTGGGTTAAAGAATGGATAACATTAAGAAAGACTAGATTGTTGACATTAGAAGGACACGACTTATTACTGGGATGGCATGCTTTTCTGTGGTATAAGGGAACTAAATCGCAGGGCTATTTTAGAAGGCATTATATAAGGAGTCTTTATGGTTGAATTGGGAGAAAATTAAGAGAAAATGTTATTTGAAAATCCCAGTCTGGTTATCAACTATTGAAGCTTTTTCTTATCCTATAATTTATAAAAGGAACAAACAGTTAGATATGGGGAAATATTGGATGAAAAGAGTGAACTTAAAACAATGCAGAAACTAGAAGAACAAGGCATAAAGATGAATTGGTTTTCATATGCGCAAATACATTCAAGGTATCTTATAGATTCTAAAGCGGAGGGATTTTATGATAAATTGACTGATTTAGACAGGATCTTGACAGGTACTGATGAAAAAGTGATTAAAAAAGTATACAGAACTGTTTGTTTCTTTTCACTTCCTTTTTTACTCCCCATCCAATTAGATTTTTATATTTGGATCTCAACCTTTTATTCCAGGAACTAGAATGTATTTTTTTTTTTGCTCTCTTCCTTTTCTCCTTCTTAAAAAGAGAAATAATTGGATTAAGGTATACAAGTGCCTGAAGATTTTTTCTCCCTTTTTATTTTTTGGAGTGGCAATTGCCTGCCTGTGCTCTTTTTTTTCCCCCTTTTTCCTTTTTTCTTTTTTCTCTTTTTTTCTTCACAGATAAGTACTACAAGATGAGCAGAAAGACAACAGCTCCAGCTTCCTCAATACCAATAGCCTCTTCACCATCTGGAGGTCAATGATCAATACAGACACTCTTACAACAGGAGAAAGAGAAGGAGGTGACATTACAGGTGATTATGCAAGGAATTCAGAAGATTGAAAAGAGAACGAAGAATATTGAGCAAAGAACTGAAAAGACAGATGAGAAAGTAGAAAACTTAAAAAAAAGACTTAAAAAAATTGAAGTAGATACACAAAGGGACAAGAAAATTTGAGATATTGATACTCGATTGAGTGATGTCAAGAAGTGCAGATGTGAACCATTACGAAGGGAAATTGATAGATCAGAATTCTCCTTAAGATTTCAAAATGTAGAAGAAGGAAAAAGTGAAAATCTTGCTGAAATAATGACAGAAAGCAGAAGCGTTAGAGATAACCAAAGAGAAGATGATGGATGGGATGGATGAAGTGTTCCGTGTCTATACAAGATATGCAATGAGAAACAGGTTACCAAGAGAAGTTCACATCAGATTCACTAAAAAGATTATCAAGACAAATATACTGCAGGTGGCAAGAAAGAAAACATTAAAGTATAAAGACAAAGAAATTGTGGTGCTGAAACAGATACCAAGAAGAGTAAGAGAGATGAGAAGAGAATACTTATTTTTGACCAAAGAGTTACTTAAAAGAGGAGTAAATTACAGATAGTTGATGTCAGAAGGCCTCTTGTTCACCTGGCAGGAACAAAGACACAGAATTGACAAAGTTGAAAAGGTGAGTTATTCTACTTAGAATATCTTAGAGGAAAGGAGGAAGAAGCAAGAAAGGAAGAGTCATTAATTGAATTCCAAGAGGAGTGTATAGCAGTAATTGAAAAAGAAAAGGAAGAAGGTGCAGTAGGTAGTGTACCCAGAAAGCAATGAGAATTAAGACCTACTAGAGTAATAACTCCCCCACCCCGCACAAAGCCTAACATGGATGAAAGAAAATTGATTATGATTAACATAAATGGACTTAATTTGGCTACTAAAATAAGGAAAGTATTTCACAAATTAGAGAAATTAAAATTTGATATAATTTGCCTACAAGAAGTACATATCAAAAAACAACATGAATATATATTGAAACAAAAAAAAACAGGGAAATTATTTATGTCGCTGGCACAATTTAAAAAAAGGGTGTGGTATAATATATTAAAGATACAATTTTGGCAGAACTAATTTATACAGATGACGATGGAAAGATTTTGATGATGGAAATAATGGACAATGATGTTAAAACACTTTTAATTGCAATTTATGCTCCGAATGATAACCAAGAAGAATTTTACAAGAAACTACATATGAAAATAATTGAATTGGACTATGTTAATATTTGTATGATGGGAGATCTTAATGGAATAATAAATGACTGGTTGGACCATAAAATGCAGAAATCAACAAAGAAAGCTAGAAAGATACTACCAAAATCTTTCTTTTGAATAACAGAAGAATTTAACTTAAAAGATGCATGGAGAGAGAGAAATGTGGAAAGTAAGCAATACACTTTTTACTCAAACAGGCATGCATCATGGTCTAGAATAGACATGATATGGATGTCAGCAGAATTACTGGCTAACATACGAGTGATTGAAATAGAAACAAGCACCTGGGCAGACCATAATCCAGTGACAGTTATTTGGAAATGATATAAGAGGAGATCTAGATGGACTCTAAATAATACGATATTAAAAGAAAAAGACTTTAAACAGAAAATAGAGAAAGAACTTGTTTTCTTTTTAAAAGAAAATAGAAAAGAGGGTACATCTCCATAGAACCTCTGGGACACAATGAAGGCCTACATAAGAGGCTTGATAATAGACCATACAAGAAAAAGAAATATAAAACAGAAAAAGGCTTTCAAAACATTGGAGGATGACTATAAAAGATTGGAAAAAGACCCTCAGAAGTCTCTACAAAAAAAAGACACTAAAATAAAATGGATATAATTAAACATAAAATGAGACTAATGGAAAAAGAGAAAATAGCACAAAAAATTAAAAATGCTCAACAGAATTACTTTGAAGATGTAAATAAACCAGGCAGATGGCTAGCCTATAAACTGAGAAAGGAAAGAGAATCAAGAAGAATTAGTCAATTAATAAATGAAAAAGGACATGTTTGCTATGGAAATGAGAAGAAAAAAATTATACAAGATTACTATGGAAAATTGTATTTTCAAGAGAATATTCAAGAAGAAAAAGTTAAGCAATATTTACAGAAAGTAAATTTACCTCAGATACCTAAAGACACTGAAACAATGCTAGAAGGGAACATAATGATGATGGAATTAACAGAAGCCTTAAAAACACAGAACGTTGGAAAAGCACCAGGTCCAGATGGCTTGCCAGTGGAATTTTACAAAACTTTTCAGGAAATATTGAATCTTCACCTATTAGAAGTTATGAACTAAGTTATGCTAAAGAAAAGAACATCCAAAACATGGACAGAAGCATTTATACCAAAGGAAGATACAGACCTGCAGCATGTTAAAAATTATAGACCTATATCCTGATTAAATTCAGACTATAAAATTTTTGCTTCAATTTTGGCAGAAAGACTAAAAGGATCTTTAAATAATTTTATCCATATTGACCAAAATGGATTCCTGCCAAAGAGACAAATCAAAGATAATGTGAGAATTATTTTGGATATTCTGAAATACTATGAGGCGCATCCTGAAAAGCAAATGGCCTTGATGTTGTGAAGGCACAAAAAGCCTTTGACAATGTGAGTTGGCGATTCATTTTATTTCAATTGATACAAATGGGCTTTGGTAAAAAATGTATCCAAGCCATTGAAACTATATACCATGAACAAACTGCAAAAGTTATGGTAAATGGAAAACTAACAGAATCTATAGATATAAGAAAATTGACAAGACAAGATTGTCCGCTGTTGCCTCTGCTGTTTGTGTTAACATTGGAAGTGTTGAAGAGGAATATTAGAGAAGAAAAAGAAATAAAAAAAATGAAAATCAAAAAGGAAGAGTATAAATTGCAAGCCTTTGCAGATGACCTAGTATTCATATTAGAGGATCCATTGGAAACAGCACCTAAATTAATAGAAAAAATAGAAGAATATGGAAAAGTAGCAGGTTTGGAAATAAATAAAGATAAAACAAAGATATTAACAAAGAACATATCAGCAAAAGGAAAAAAAGAGTTGGAGGAAGTTCTGAAAATCCAGGTCACAAATAATAAGTATTTAGGGATATATATAATAGCAAGATGCAGTACACTAAAGGAGGATAATTATCTTAAATTCAAACAACAGATTGCGACAGATTTGATAAAACGGGAAAATTTACAATTATCGATTGGGAGAATATCTACAATTAAGATGAATGTATTGCCTAGAATTTTATATCTATTCCAGACAATTCCAATACTACTAGGGAAAGAGTTTTTTGAAGACTTAAACAGAATTGTGCTGAAATATATCTGGCAGGTTAAAAAAGCAAGAATAAAACTAAAACTGTTACAAGATGCAAGAGGAGGGTTTGCCTTGCCCAATTGGGAGTTGTATTACCAGGTGACAAGTTTGATGTGGGTAAAGGAATGGATAACATTAAGGAACAGTAGACTATTGACTTTAGAAGGGCATGACTTGCTGTTGGGATGGCACGCTTTCCTTTGGTACAAGGGAACTAAAATACAGGGGTATTTTAGAAGACATTACATTCGAGAGGCATTGTTTTTGAATTGGGAGAAGATAAAAAGACAATACTACTTAAAAATTCCATTATGGATATCTACCATTGAAGTTTTTTCTTATCCAATAATATATAAAAAGGAACAAACAGTTAGTTAGATATGGTGAGATATTGAATGAAAAGGGTGAACTTAAATCTGTGCAAGCATTGGAAGAACAAGGTGTAAAAATGAACTGATTTTCATATTTGAAAATACAATCTAGATCTGACAAAGATATTAAAACATAAGGTATTTATGATAAGTTGATTTAGACAAAAATTTTGATGGGTACTGATGAAAAGGTAATTTAAAAACTTTATGCACATTTATTAGAATTTAAATTGGAGGAGGAACAAGTTAAAGAAACGATGATTGCTTCGGGAAAAATTGTGGTCTCAAAATTATAAAATGACAACTGCATATAAAGAAAATTTGTATAAGATGTTTTACAGGTGGCATCTACCCCCGATGAGACTTGTGAGAATGTTTAAGAATAAATCGGATAAATGTTGGAAATGTCATCAGATACCTGGTTCATATTACCATATGTGGTGGACATGCTCGGATGCAAAAAAATATTGGACTAAAATCCACACATGGTTGGAAAAAATGATAAAATAACATATAGACTTTAAACCAGAGATTTTTTTTATTGGGAATTATACCGGAAATATACAACAAAGAGCTGAAATATTTGATTGTGAATGTTTTAACGGTGGCTATAATTGTATTTGCTAAGAATTGGAAAAACTAAAATACCTATGCAGGAGGAAGTTATTAAGAAAATTATGGACTGTGCTGAAATGAGTAAATTGACATTTGAAATTAGAAAACAAGAAGATAAACAATTTTATATGATATGGGATTTGTTTTATCAATGGTTGGACAAAAAGACATGGTAATGTAATAGACTAGATAATTTTGCAGTAGAAGTTTAATAGATTGATATAAAATATAATATAGACATATATAACCATTGGATGAAAGTATAATATAAATTTTAAAACAAAATTTGGAATATCTTGTACAAAATGATGGAATAAATAGTTTAGTCATGGATAATTAATAACTGATAAATATATAAGCATATGTTTGACAATGTTGGTATAAACTGTAATGACTACAAAAGGATAGCACAAAAGATTTGTAACCAACTGACACACTTATGTATATAAAATGGAAGAAGGTTTTATGTTTTTATGTTTTGTTTGTATATGTTTGTCTTAAAAAATAAAAACTTTTTTTTAAAAAAAATAATAAAACAAATTTCCAAAACTGTGAACTTTACTTATAGGAATAATAAAATATTAATAGAATATTTTAATAGAAATTTATATATTTTATAATATATAAATTATATTTTAATAGAAATTTAATATGACTAAAATTATTCTCTCTCTCTCTCTCTCTGCTGATTAATTACATCTACAATCTATTTATAATAAAGTGTAGTTATAAAGATAATCACAGATGAAATCTATGAAAAAGTGAATGAAAATTTAAATAGAAGCCCATTTCTGAGTATGAAGTATTTTATGAAGTTTGATTACAGCATATATTGATAATAGGATAAAATTTATAAAAAAACAAGTAATGTACTAGGAAAGTTTACCAACTACTGGAGAGACCAAACTGGCTTACAAAAAGATCAAATGAAGAATAAAAAAGAGAATGGCAAGTAAAAGCATTATATGGCCAGACTATGGTGTTCCTCAATAAAATATCCACCACATTGCATCCGAATGTTCATCAAGAGCTTATACTGACCCAATGTTGGATTTTTTCAACATAGACCACCCTGTCTTTGAATGGTGGGTGGACTGGACATTAACATTTGAACCACTGTAAGTCCATGTATTTGCTATACACTAAATAAAACAAATAAGCAGGCAAGTCTCATTGGCTAACGCAAACATCAAACTCAAGGCCTGCAGGCCACATCTAGCCCACAATGCAATAAGATAAAGCCCGCAGGTCTGCCCTTGAAACAATGAGGGGCTGGTCCCTGTGGCCCCAGCTCACCCTAGCCTGGGGCTTCTCCTGGGGCTTCATTTAGATCCCCCTCACCATTCATGCACACCACAATTCACAGGAGTGGGTGGGGTGGGTGGGATCTAAATGAAGCCTCTGAATTGTTTCTGGGTAAAAAATTAGGCTGAAGCCTACCATGCCTGCGGCTTTGCTCTCTCAGCAGCATAGGCGCCACACGGATCCCCAAATACAGCAGCAATGGCTTGCCCCATTTTAATGGTAGGACAGCTCTCCTAACACAGTTTTATCTCCAGAATACATGGGTAGTGCTGAATCTAAAGCTTCCAACCCGTAGTAATTGTTCAAAAGCTCTGCTGCTTGCCCTGTGCCACTTTTCAATGAGGCGATCGCTTCTGCATACCACCACCCCTGCTGCAAGTTACTTGGTGTGGTCCACCCTGTGATTGTTTCTGCAAGGCCAAGCGGGGCGAGGCGAGGCAGGATGAGGTGAAGCCAAAGAGCTGCAGCCACTGCCAGCTACTGCCAGCTCCCCCGGACTTGCTGCCTCATGTGCCATGCACCTAGGGAGGGGAAGCATCCAGCTACCCTGGACTGGGACTGAAGTCACTGGGGCCGGATCCTCGCCATCTACAGGGAAGCTCCATGGGACAGATCTAACTGCATCGCAGGCCAGGTCTGGCCCATGGGTCCTCGGTTTGACATGTCTTCCATAAGATAACTTTGGGCACCTTACAGTTATATCTAAGCCAAAACATAAAAAGTTAAAATCAAACATTAAAACCAAAGATGCATGGGGAGGGAAGGGGCAGATGGGAGGGGGATTTGGAATCTGTTATTACTCAATCCACCAGCTCCATTGTGCTGTTCCTCCACTGACTGGTAAAGTCCTTACGAAAATATAGCAGAGTTGGGGCCAACCTCATATTGGGGGATAAGATGTTCCAGACGGCAAGAATAAAAGTGAAGAAGGACCTCCACCTGGATGGACCTTATCAGCTGGAATAATCCAGCTGATGGGACCCGTAGCATGCCTTGTCTGCTGGCATGAGTGGTACAGGCCAATCCCAGTGGGGTGAGACATCCCTCAAGTAACCTGGACCCACTCCATGAAATGCTTTAAAAGTGATCACCAACATCTTGAAGTAGACAGGTAATCAATGCAGCTTGTGGAGCTGTGGTGTTACTGGGGTCATCCTTTGGACCACCCAAAACTAACCTCACTATGCACCAGTTCTAACTTCTGAATGCTCTTCAAGAGTAGCCCCATGTAGAGTACATTATAATAGTCCAGTCATGAGATGAGTAGGGACTGAACAACTGAATTCTGGTCCAAGAAAGGCCACAACTGGTGCACAACATGAAGTTATGAAAGGCACTCCTAGCTCTGATTGCCATCTGTTCCTCAAACAGGAGTCACACGCCCAGGGCAACTCCCAAGTTGCAGATCTTTCTTGGGCAGTATAACCCCACCTAGAATCAAAGATGACAAAGTCTCAAATCCTAGGGCCCCAGATCAAAGCCATTCAGTCATACCAGTATTCAGTTGGAGCCTGTTGTCCCCCATACAGGTCCCCACAACAGCATCATTTGGGTCACCGAGAGTGGAAATATAGAGTTGGGCATACAACCTAGCCTACAATATAAACCTCAACCCATGGTGATGGATGATCTCACTCAGCGGTTTCATATGCATGTTGAAAGCAGTGGAGAAAGTACCAAGTTCTGGGTATAGCAGCTGAGGGCTGGACCTCTCACTCCCTATCAATACCAATCGGGATCTGCCACAGAGAAAGGATCCAAACCAGCACAGAATTGTTCTACTAACCCCTGTTCCCTGCAGCCACCCCAAAAGGATACCATGGATGATAGTATCAAAAGCCACTGAGAGGTCAAGGAGAGTGAGAATGGTTGCACTACCCCATCTCGTTCTTGCTAGAAATCATTGACAAGCACAACTGATGCCATTTCTGTCCTATAACCAGACCTGAATCCTGGTTATAGGATTCAGGACTCTGCAGCTCTCTGCAGCTGCTAGGCTACCATCTTTTCTACAACCTTCCCTAAGAATGGGAGGCTGGAAACTGGACAAAAATTGCTCCAATGATGGTTTTATTTAAGGAGGGGGCAAACCAGGGCTTGCTTAATGTTGGGGAGCGATTGGAGAGGTTGGGACCCAAGTATCCCGGTAAAGTTAATTAAGAGAATCAACTTGCTGTCAGGATTCCAGTGATCACCCTAATTAGATCATGAGCCTTGAGCCAAACTTCAAAAAACTTCAAAGAATTCATGAGGAGTGACATACTGTGCCACTTGTTTCTCTGGATGTGCCTCATAGTATTCTAAAATATCCAACAATATCCTTGTATTGTTCCAAATTTGCCTTGATGGAAGAAATCTGTTTTAGTCCGGGTGAATATATTCATTTTATAATCTTTTCAATCTGTCTGCTATTATATTTGTAAATATTTTATAATTGGTGTTCATCAATGATATCGGTCTATAATTTTGAATTTGTCTACTGTCAGTACCCTCCTTTGGTATTAGTGAAATGTATGCTTCCCTCCACGAATCTGGCATTTTGGCTTCTGTCAGTACCTCATTGTACAATTCTAACATTAGTGGTTCTATCTGTTCACCCATCATCTTATACATTTCCCCTGGGAGCCCATATGGACTTGGAGTTTTATTATTTTTCTGATTTTTGACTGCTTGTTTTAATTCTATCCTTGTTATTTCTTTAGGTAAGCTTTCCCTCATTTCTTCTGTAATTGATAAGACTCCCTTTTCCCTTTCAAATTGTCTAATATATTCTCTTCCTCTATTTCTTCATTTTTATACAGTTCTTTTTTCCCCTTTCATTGTGTGTTGAAATTCTCCATTCTCGTCCTGAAGTTGGTGTATACTCTTTGACTCAAGTTCTTCTCTCTCTCTCTCTCTCTCTCTCTCTCTTTTTAATCTATAAGACAACCATCTTCCCGGTTTATTTGCTTGCTCAAATAAATTTTGTTTAGCTGCTTTTAAATTCTTTACCATTTCTTCTTGTTCTAATATATTAAGTTTGTGTTTCGTTAAAGTCAGTTCCCCTTTAATTTTAGTGTTCTGTGGTGTTTTCTGTAATTGGTTTTTTAACTTCTTAATTTCTTCATGTAATATATTCTGTTGTTTCCATCTCTCTTTATTTCTTCTTGCTGTATATCATATTATAATTCCACGTGAATAAGCTTTCATGGATTTTGTATTGATGTATATTGCCTGGTATTCTTTTTAAAAAATAGTTCTAACTCTCATGAATTTTTGGGTAAATTCTTTGTCTTTTATTATTTGCGGATTTAAAGTCCATCTTTTTTTCTGTTTTCTGTCGGCTCCAAATTATTCTAAGTGGATTATGGTCTGCCCAGGTGTTTGGTATTATTTCAATCTTCTCCACTTCTTTTCCTACTTCTCCATTCATCCAGGCCATATCAATCCGGGACCATGATTGGTGTGGATTAGAAGATATTTTTTTTAATCTGAGTTCAATTGTCTTCATATATCTAGTAAATTTAATTCTGCTATCATTTCAAAACATGTTTTTGGCAATCGTTTCTTTCCCCCCCATTTTTCTTATCACTACTATAGTCTTTTTTACAATCCACTATGCGTTGTAGTCTCCCACAATGCAGATGTTTCTTTGTCTTGTTTCTGCAGTTTTCTCATGCAATTTTTTATTCTTTTTGATTTACATTAGGAGCATATATTACCACTAATAATACTGGCTTTTGGGCTATCCATATTTCAGTCGTTAGTATTCTTCCTTTGGGGTCTGTATAGATTAACTTTGTTTTTATTTCTTCCCTAACATATATGGCTACTCCCCCCCACCCCCCCAATCTGCTTGTGTTGTACACAGTTTCCCTAGATTGGGGTATTCTAAATATATTTCATCTAATTTTTTGATATGTGTTTCTTGCAAGCATACTATATCCACTTTTTGTTTGGTTATTTTTGCTAATATTCTTTTTATCTTGGTCACTGAATTTAATCCGTTTATATTTATCAATAGTAATTTAATTTTCTCTCCCATCCTCCTAATTGTATCTTAGTCTTTGTCATCTATTAGCTCTTGTGTCTCTTTGGCTTCTTGTTGTCAATCTCAGATCTTCTTCTTGTTGGTCTTTCTCCTCCTTACTTCTTTCCTCCCAATCTCGTTTCTTCTTCTTCTTCTTCTTCTTCTTCTTCTTCTTCTTCTTCTTCTTCTTCTTCTTCTTCTTCTTCTTCTTCTTCTTCTTCTTCTTCTTCTTCTTCTCCACCTCCTCCTCCTCCTCCTCCTCCTCTCTTTGACTCAAGTTCTTCTTTACTGCTCTCTCTGTGTCGTTTATACCTTTAATTCTTGTACGTTTTTCCTGTACCTCTATATCTTGTTTCTGTCTTTTGTAGCTTCTTTTCCTTTCCCTCTTCCCTCTCTTCTTCTCCCTCTCCTTTTTATTCATTTTTCTATCTGATTCTCCCTTCTGTGATCCTCCCTTCTGCTTCTTCCTAATATTATGATTACTTTTCAAATTACTCTTTTTTTGGTTGTTGCTCCAGTGCTTAAGTATTTAACTCCCTTTCCCTCCTTTCCCTTTTTTACGCCACTTAAAATTGCTTGATCATTAAAGATGGCTTCTTTGTTGTCCCGCCCTTCTTGTTCTGCCAGCGTTTCTTGTTTTTCATAGTTCAAGATCTACATTTCTAAAAATTGAAATACGAAGCCAAAAGATCCTCTTCCATCTTGTGCTTCTTCTTTTTGTTCTTTAAGTCTCATTTTTAACTCTTCAAGGAGTGATGCCATTTTAAAAAATTTTAAACAACCCCCAATTGATTTTATTTTATTTTATTAGGATCCTCCATCCGAAGTTCCAGGAATCATCCAATAATCCAAAACTGTTTCTTGCTTCTTTTCTCACTTTCTCTTTCCAGGGGCTTTGTTATCTTACAACAAAGTTTCAGCTACAATGTATCTTTTGCAAGCCTTGTTAAAATTCCACTATCAATTTTTTTTTTAAATTCCAGGTGGTCTCCTCCACTTTCCAGATTCCACCCTCTTGTTTCCTTTTTCCCTCCGCTGCTTTCTTTCTTTTTTCTAAAGAAAGTTTTTAAATTATCCAAAATTCTTTATCCCTTTGACACTTTATTTTCAGTTAGAAATAGCCTATTATTGTCAAAATGGATTAGTATCAATTTCTTATTTGAATCTCTTCTTCTTAATGTTCCAAGTCAGTTAAAACTGTCAATGTTAGAGGAAAAAAAGCCAATTCCATTTCCTTTCCCTTTCTTTTTTGCAACTTAAAATCATTTTAGGAATAGTATTAGTCTTTAAAATTCAGGTTCCAGAGTTCCCCTTTTTCTAATAAAACATGAAATATATAAATGTAAATATAACTAAATATCCCCCAGTACTCTAATCCCCAATTACTGATTATACTAAGGTCTTAATTTTAAGAATAATATAATAAATATAAACTTATTTCATTAGACTTAAATCATCAATCATTTCGTCAAACACTTTCACCCATAAATGTTCTTTTCCTTAATTGGATTTAAATTATCGGTAAAATTTGCTGTACAATACCTGCTCATCTTTTCAATGGACTCTGATCGTCTCTATTGCATCAGCCACTTCCTCTTCTGTTCCTTTCTGTCCTTAAACTACCAACTGAAAGTGGTCTGAAAACAGTGATCAGTCCTGCAAAAACCCAGCTTCTTCTAAGTCCGGATATCTTTCTACTTCTAAATTCTTCCTCGTCTCTTTGTTTGTTCCAATTCAAAAAGAAAATTGTTCACTTGGACAAGCCTTTCGGTCCCAGGCACCACTCACACAACTGCCAACTTGCCGCTGTTTTCCGAGCTCCAAACTGCTTTCTTACTGAGACTACCTCTTTCACTCTTCACAGTTTACAAACCTTCTTTCCAAGCTGTAACTTTTCGTCACTCTCGATCTCTTTGCATTACAAAGGTGCGATCAATGCTATTCCCAGTTCTTGCTTTCTTTTTTCAACTGGATTATCGGAATTGCAGATCCACTATTGAAGGATGGCAGACGCTTACACCCTGGGCTAGAAGGGTGTCCCTTCATCGCAGGGGCAGTTGCCCTCCACCATACTGCTCAAGTTTCCCCACTCCACCACGAATCTCTTCAAGATCTGTGTACCCCTTCGGGGTCCTCCCAACATGAAGAATTAGGGTAAAGGAATGGAGCCCGTTCTTCTCTCCTCACCATCGTGACGTCACCACCGGAAGTCCTTTCCTCTTTCTTTCTTTCTTTCTTTCTTTCTTTCTTTCTTTCTTTCTTTCTTTCTTTCTTTCTTTCTTTCTTTCCTTTTCTTTTCTTTCTTTCTCCTTTCCCTCCCTCCCTCTTCCTTCCTTCCTTTCTCCCTTGAAGGCTCCCTGGAGCCTCCTGGAAGCCAAACAGGGCATGTTTTTGCTCCCAGGAGGCCTCCCTACACTTACCTGGAAGCCAGATGGGCCTTGTGAGGACTCCTGGGAGAGGCAAAGTGGGTGGGGTGGGGCCAGCTGGTAGTCAGAACTACCAGTTCACCAAACTGGATGTAAATCTAACATCTGGTTCACTCAAACTGGCCCAAACCGGCTGAATCCCACCCCTGCCCATATATATTACCATGTATAGTCTACAAAGAATCCAGACAGCAGCTAAATAGTTATGCAAAAGTTGCAACTCTGATGTAGTTTTTGTTAATTGAGTAAGTAGACAATCCTCGAAACCATTTAAGAGTTCCAGGCTTAGATTTAAGTTTATCATATAAATATGTAATTAACATGTAGCCAATTTTCTAACTTTTGTGATATCCCTTTGCCATACTAGTCCTTAACTAAAATACTAGGCTTATAAAATTATTTGGAATTTTCAGCATTCTCAAGGTGCCAGTCCTTAAGTCCTCTTTAATATATGCTTTACAAAATGTATCCATCTGTTCATTTTCAGAGATGGGACCTTTCACCTTTTCTTTTTCTCTTTCATCACCAGACCTCTTTTGCCTTATTTCTAGAATCTAGCTTCTCTTTTTTCTCACCTGTGATGTCCCCATTTTTGTTGTGACTGGTTTATCTGTTTCTTTAACAACTGCAGAATTGATGTCTTTTCAAACCCTGCCTGCAAGCTATATCCACTCCACCTCATCTCTCCATCTCTTATCCTCTGTTCTCCATCCCTATGTCGGACCAACAATGACTCTTCTGGGAGGGTCACCCACAAAGGGGGGAGGTGGTTTTGTTCACATATTTTTCAGCCTTGAACAATGACTACACAACCCGTGGAAGCAGAGCACACTGACCGAGATGCTGCCTCCAGAGAAGACTCTACATTCATTTGAGCCAGGGAGTTGGGATTGGATCCAGAATCAGAATGGAAGACCTTACCAAGCTTGATTGACCAACCTTAGCACCAAGCCAAACTCAACACCACCTATCAGACTTAAAAAGAGAGGTCCCTGAGATGGGCAAGTGGAGAGTAACAACTCTCTTTAAAGCCTATGGAATGACTATGGGGGTAGGTGGAAAGTCATTATAGGGTTTTCTTTCTTTGCCTCATTTACATTGTAATTAACCAGTTAAATGGTTAACTGGTCCATAGAGGGACTGGTTGGCACAGTTAGAAGGAAAATTATCAAGGAGTCTTTATACTACCTGTCTTGCAGGGGCAGCTGCACACCATTCAAAACCACATTGAGACTATCTCCTTCACCTACCTCCACATAAAGCTTCCCCTAGGCTGGTTCTTGCTCTGTGGCACTAAGGCCTAGTCATGCCAATTCCACAGGGGGGTCATGTCCCCCTCAAGTGATTAACAATTCATATGCCTTCATTGAAGAGGTAGCAGAAAAGAGATCTCCAAATCCTGTGCCCTGATTATGACTCACAAATGATGCTGCCCAGTAAGACAGAATATGTTGCACTGATGGTCTTATTAGTAGGAATCCCAGAGTTCATTGTGTGCAATTTCAAAAATATCAATAGTCTGGGCTTGCACGCTGGCTACATCAGAAGCCCAGGATGCCCTAAATTAATAGCTAAGGCAGGTGAGAAATAGAGAAAAATCTTAAAGGCAGAAAGCATCCTCAGTCTTCCTGCCATAACCTCAAGCAGAAGCCTTAAATCTTTAGAGATGGATATTTTGTACCAATTAAGAAAGACTGGGCCAATCTACTCATAAACAAAAGCCTTCAGCCACAGCTCCCACAGAAGGCTAGAACTGATGAGATTAAGAATTTACATTCCCCACACAAATTCTAAAGATAGGACATGACCTTTAGGACATAATAGGTTTTATCTACCACCATTAGAATAGTAAAAGACACCAGGTTAATTACATTGCGCAACCCCCTGGAGAATCTCAATCACCAAACCCCAGAACCCCATAAAAATCCATCACTCAGAGACTTCCAGTTGCACTTCCTTTGAGGATGGACTGAGGACTGCGATTGTGTGTGGCTTCGATCTGTGTTGCACTTATTATAGGACTCCAAACAGGGTTAGAACACCTTGGAGGGGTGGGGAAGAACGGAGAGACCACCTGTCAGGTCGAGGGGAGCTGTATCTCCCCTCCTTGGCCCCCTGAAGACGGTCTGCAACGGTGGTTAAATATGGCCACCCTGAAGAAGGAAAGCTATCTGGGACAAAGATTGTGCAGGAGCGGAGAAGAAGTGGACAATGTGGAGACCAGGCAAATGGGATGCAACATCTGAATATAAGGTAGCCTGGACTTACAAATTTAAAGAGACTTTTAAAAAAATTGGAACAGCGGCGACCAGAGGGAGTGGGGGGGAAAATTTGAGAAAAGTGAAAGTGCTTTGAACAGTAAAAGACAAATTGAAAAAGTCAAACATTTGTATAACTGGATTATATTAAATTATACAATTGGCACTAAATAGGCATATTTAAAAGGTGAACTTGAAGGTGACAAAAGGAAAAAATAACATTGGATTTATTGGATTTTTCTTTTTAATCAAAAAGCCTTAAAAGAGAAAAGAAAGTGGAAAGAAATAGCGGAACTTGGACATAACAGAGAGCGTCACCTAATGGTAAAGGAAAACTATCAGTAATTCTTTTTAAAAAGTATCTGGTTGCTATAAAGTAAGAAGATTTTTTGAAACAATATGATAAAAACCCTGAAAAGTGAATTTTATTATATTACAGAGGAAGAAGAAAGAAGTCTGAACCCTGGGAATATTAGGTGACTTTGAAGAAAATTTAAAACTCAACAGAAGGAATTAACAACAAAATATATGAACATTTGACTATTTTGACCCTGGAAACCTGAAATAGAATTTATTAGAAATTGATGGTTAGAAGCTGGATTAAATTAATTTTTGAATAACTGGACTGGATTTAATTACTGAAGAAAGAGTTAAAAGGAAAATTAAATTTGAAAGAGGTGCACAAAAATGGCAGAATATTTTGTGGAGTTAAAATCGGACTTAAGAAGCATAAGGGGGGACTTCCAGTTAAGCCTGCCTCGCTGACGGACTGGAGACATTGTCCATGGCTTTAGTCCATGCTCTCTTGTCGGAGAGCCCCAGTCTTTTAGAAGCTGCTTCGGAGAGGTGGTGGAGAAAGGGAAGCCGCCAGCCATGTTGAGGGGAGCCACATCTCCCCCTCTTGGCTTGGCAATATTTCATCCTGAAGACAGCTGTAGCGGTGGTCTAAAATGGCCACCCTGAAGAGGAAGACCCAGCTGGAGTAAGATTGTGCAGAAGTGAAGAAAGAGGCGGATAGGATGAGAACCGGGACAATTGGGCACAACAAGTAAATAAAAGTTACCCCGGGACTAATAAGAATTTTTAAGAAAGACAAGAAAGCAGCGGAAATACAAAGGGAAGGGGGTAAAAAGGACAAAATAACTTTGACAGCTGAGCAGGGGCTTTGAACCGTGAAAGGATGAAGCCAGAATAAGATATTTAATTAAATTGGACTAAGATATTTTGGCACTAAACAGGCATAATTAAAGCTGGACTTAAGAGGCTCAAAGAAAAAAAAAGGGGGGGGGGAATATACTAACTGTACTGGAATATTGAGGTTTGAAAAGCCCTGAATAATAAAACTGGGGAAGAAAGGTGAAGATACAACGGAGAGTGGCATCTTGCGGACAAAAATTTAACTAAAAAGGAAAAAAAAGACCTTGCTTCTCTACGAACTTGATTTGATACAAGTAAAGGAAAGATTGAAACAATAAAACAGGAACCCCGGAAAGTGAAAGTTATATTTGAACAAAGGAAAAATCAAGAAAAGACTGACTTGGGGATTAATTGGTGATTTTGGTATAGACCCATGGCGGGAATAATTGTGAATCTAGAACATTTGAAGAAGGAAGAAGAAAATTAGAAGTTGATCTTTGGATTTTACTGACTATAAAAGTGTGTAATGATGTTATCTCTTCTGGAAATAAAAATGGAACTTAAAAATATGAAAGAACTACTACATGAAAGAAGAGAATCATTGGGCTTTGTCTTAAAATCTTTGGAAATGGCTATTGAAGGACATGAAGAAAGAATCTCAGAGGAGGAGGAGTTGATTCAAGGAGAAGCCATCTTTAATAAATACTTAGCACAAAGAACACTTCAAAGAAGAGGGAAAAGAAGGGGGTTTAAAAATTATAGATTTAAGAAGGTAACTAAAAAGGGGAATACCCGTGAAACTAGGAAAGGCAAAAAGGAACAGCAGAAAAGCAAAACGGGGAAGGAAGAGGGAGGCGGATAAAAGCTGAAGGGGGAAAAGATGTGGGAAAATAAGGGGGAAGAGAGGCAATGAGAAAGAGGAGCAGGAAATAAAGAAATATGGGAACTGCAAAATAATGAAAAGACATAGAGATAATGGTTGATTAAGAATTAAGAAATGGGGATTCTGCATGGAGATGAGGGCTAATAGGAACGTATTTGTAATTATAAACTATTTAGAAAATAGGGAAATATAAATTTTTAAGAGGAAGGAAGGACACTGATATTTTCACTATGAATGCATGTTTTTATTTTTATCTTTAAAAGAAATGTTAATGTTTAATAAACATATAGCAATAACTGAAATGAACTGTGAGGATGTTTAAAATGAGACTATCAATATCAGTGACCAGGACTAGTAAAATGGATTATTTTTTTTCTTTTTTTGAAACTGTAAATAATCTTATGAAATCAAAGGGGAAAATATGCCGAATCTGATTGAAAATATATAAATGTTATGTTGCTTCTGGGGGATTGTTATTATTATAACTAATTAAAAATAAATGACTATTGGGAATTAAAGATGAGGGAATTAAAAATATTTGAACCACTGGGGTGGCAAACCCAAATTAGCAAACGGGGGGGAAACTTTGTCTTTTTTTCTTGTGTAAAAGCTTGTATTAACTTGGAATTTATGAAAAGAATATGCGATGAAATTGCAAATTTGACAGATAAAAGTACTAAAAGGTAATAAATATGAGGATACGGGAATTATATAAGGTTATGTGATTTAAATGAAAAAGAGTATTTCAGAAAAGGTAATAATAGAATCAAGTAAAAATCGAAGAAAAAAGAAACAGCAGAAAGGGGAAATACAGGAGTAGGTAAAAAGAGGGAGAGGGATAAAAAATGGAGTCAAAAATGGAGGGGAAAAATAAAAACAAAGAAGCAAAGGGAAAATGGAATAAGGGAAAGGACCAGAAAACATATAGCAAGAAGACCTAGAGATAATGGCTGAACTGGGGGGAAAGGGGGGGTATTCTACAAGGTAATAGTTAAAGAGATATAAGAATATATACTGTAAAAAACGGAATGACTGGAACTGATGGTTTTATTCTTTATTTCAGTCACTTTATTTGATTACTTTCCAAGAATTAGTGCTAATTTAATAAGAATGTTAATTGCATTAAATGAAAAGAACAATATAGTTAAAATGAATTGTTGTACTAAAAAGATAAATATCAGTTCCATGAATTAGATGGAAAGATTGACATACAGAAAAAGTAAATGTTTTAGAACAAAGAAAAGAATACCATGTGGAATCCCACTTAAAATGAATATGTGATATGTAGTATTTGATAATTAAAAATGATTGTATTATGGTACTTTTTAGTATGAGATAAAGAGGAGTATATTGAGGAGGAGTATAAGAGGAGTGCACTCAAATGGGTAATTAAGGGGGAAATATTTGGAATTATTAATATTAAGATGGAATTTACTGAACAATGAAATAAGAATATGTGATGGAATGGCAAATATGACAGATAAAAGCATAAGAATATAGTGAATATAGAACAAGAAATAAAGAATTTTAAGATATTATATAAAGAAGATAAGTGTATAATTAAAGAAAAATAGAATGTTATATCTATTAGAATCGGATAAAAGTTAAAATATACGAATATTTTTGAAAATTTATAGAAAATGGAAAATGTAATGATATGATAAGAAACTGAATACGTGAAATAGATATGTAATTATGGTCATATCTGTATGGAAATGTAAAAATCTGGAAATACACTGTTCACTAAAAGTGATGTAAAAGATTAAAAATAAAAAAAACTTTTTGGAAAAAAAAATCCATCACCAACTCAGCCATTTTGTCAGCCACCCCAAAAACATACTGCTGTCACTGAAGTTTCTGGAAATCAAATAAACAGAGACCTTCTTTCCTTGACAGCTTTCATTTTGTTTCCAGCATTTTTCTCCTGGCTTGGAACCATACTGGATTTTTCTTCCAACAATTTAATTATAACTCACAAGACCATTCCATGCACCACCACCACCCAAATTCCAGTTTAAAAGATATTTGAAGGAGGTCTCTGATTAGCTCATGGCAATTTCACTCTGGCTGTGTTTCATGAGTTACAATAAAACATGGAAATGTTGCAAAGAAGGAAAAATAATCAATAGATCCACAGTTAAAGTAGCATGGATTAATCCTGGGTGTATTTTGTACTGGAATCAGAAGAGCTGGTTGATGAAAAATCTAGAATCTAGAATCTGTTGATAGATCAAACGTACTTGTTTAGGGCACAAAATTAATTAGATTTTATTTTTGTCCTGCTAACATTAAAAACCATAACATATACAGTTGTGCTCATAAGTTTACATACCCCTTGGAACTTCATCAATATACGTGTCTACTGTTTTGAATTCAGCAAACAAATATGGTATTATATCAAATTAGAATCACAAAATGGACTAGATTATTATGTAATTATATGTTTAATATATTAACATTCAGGAAATCCATTAAGACATTGCTATTCTACACAGCCTTTGAAAGAGAAATGTAACATAAATGGAGATAATCATTGGGTGGGTATTAATTTATGTAGGTGGTTTTGTGTATTGATCATTCTTCTATTTTATGGTTTTAGTGTATGTTTTATGAAATGAAGGCCTCATAGTATCATTGGATGATACAACATGCAAATAAATAATAAATACCAAATCTAAACTCAGATATCTTCCTTAATGAATATAGAGTAGATTGCCAGAAATAGAATGAAAAACCATACTTTGGTACAGCATCTCAGGTTTGAGTAGAACAAATCAGGAAATTCAAGGTTTGAATTCAGGATACACCTTAGATAAAGGATGGAGTCTCTCAATCCATGCCCAAGCCAATTGGAGCATTGCTTGGTCTTGTGCATACAAAATATTCATTGGATTAGACCTAATGGTACATGAGAAGAGAAATTATCTACATACTACTAAAACCCTCATGTCTGTTTGATATTTTGTAATCCTCAATTGGGTGAAACAGCGCATCAAAGAGCAACAATTTTTGAGTAACATACTTCAAATAGGATAATTTAAAGAATGCATCCAAATTTTGGGACTCATGACTCCTGTGGGATTAAAATTTAGTAAAGTTGTAGCTGCTTCAGTGCCATCATTACTTCCAACTATTCTTTCCAGAACATTGCACAAGGAAAGATGGAAGATAAATAGATAGATAGATAGATAGATAGATAGATAGATAGATAGATAGATAGATAGATATAGATATAGATATAGATATAGATATAGATATATAGATAGATGTATGTATGTATGTATTTCTATCTCCCTTTTCTATCCCCAGCGTGACCCAATGGATGAGTGGCCATTGGCTATTTTGAAACTGAGGCAAAATTTTAAAATCTCTTAATGGCAGTGGTGAGGGAAAAATGAGGGAGCAACTTGGATGCCTATTGGCAAGGTAAAACTGACTGTGGAGTATCGGCAATTGATGGGTGAGCCTTCTTTCTCTTTGGGGACACATCAGAATGAAAAGCATGGGTGAAGTTTTCCTCACAGTTTGTGGCTCCCTCTGTTCACCTTCCCCACAGGCAGGCTTTTCCATGGGTCAGCGAAGGGGAAGGAGAAAGAGGCTTCACTGGGGTCTCCTGAGAGTCATGAGGGAAAAAGACACAAGCCTGTATTATAAGTGGAAAGAACAATGGGCCAATGGCTAATGGGTTGTCTACTGAAAACTAACAGCTTCGTTGCTTTCAGAAAAATGATACTTTTTTCTCCAATTACTGTTTGATATATTTAAGAATTGCCATTATCCTTAAATTGAATGGGATACATTTAAATATTAAAAGCATAAGAAGGTATATAAAATTTAAAACTGACAAGGGATATTAAGAATTAGTAGTCATAGTAGTTTTAACCATTTAATTGTGTCCGACTCTTGGTGACTTTACAGGGAAGTGTTCTCTATGCTATCCTATAAAGCACAGCTTCTTTCAATTGTTGGATATTCACCTTTATATCAGCTTTTATGGTATTGAGCTAGAGAGTTCTTTTGCTTGCTCCTTCTCCTTGATCCACTAATCATTCCTAACACCACTGACTTCTCTGATAAATTTGCATGCATAAAATAGTTAAAGTAAATCAGACATAGTCTTATGATTTGGCTTCTAACTAGTGGTGGGATTCAAATTTCTTAACAACTGGTTCTGTGGATGTGGCCTAATTTGTGGGGGGTGGCTTAGTGGTCATGTGACTGGGTAGGCATGGCCTGCTGACTGGGCATGGCTAGGTGGTCATGGGATGGGATGGGTATGGCCAGGTGGCCACGTGACTGGAAAACCAAATATAAGTGGTCCTCACTTAATGGCCAGTTGCTTAGCAAATGGTCTAATTTACCACTGACCTCCACAGAGCTACTTGACCTGTTTTTGATGTTTTGATAGCGATGTACGCACACACACTTATGACCACTTACAACATCCCACACCATCTTGTGACTGAGGTTTTCTGTTTTTTGCCAGTTCCCAAGGCCTGGAGAGCCCTGGAGAGGGCAAGGCAAGGCTTGGGCAGGTATGAGGAGGGCTGGGCAAAGCCCAGGCAGCTACGAGGAGCTACAGGGAGGGCAAGGCGAGGCCCGGGCAACTACGAGGGCTGGGCGAGCCCCAGGCAGCTACGGGGAGTTACAAGGAGGGCAAGGCGAGGCCTGGGCAGCTACGAGGAGGGCAAGGTGAGGCTCAGGCAGCTACAAGGAGCTACAGGGAGGACAAGGAGAGGCCCGGGCAGCTACGAGGAAGGCAGGGCAAGGCCTAAGCAGCTACAAGGAGGGCAAGGTGAGGCTCAGGCAGCTATGAGGAGCTACAGGGAGGGCAAGGCGAGGCCTGGGCAGTTACGAGTAGTGCTGGGCAAGCCCCAGAGGGCTACGGGGAAGTATGGGGAGGGCATGTTGAGGCTCAGGTAGCTACGAGGAGGCAAGGTGCAGCTCGGGCAGCTACGAGGAGAAACAGGGAGGACTGCAGAGGACTGGGCGAGGCCAACTCAACATCACTTCTTTGCCCTAATGACTAAGTATTAAAAAAAGATATACCAAAACAAAAGGTAGTTTATTATGTCATGTCTTTAATACTTAAATAATAAAAAGGTACACAAAACTATGTTACATTTTAAAATATTAATCAAAAACTATTACATAGCAAAACTTTACAAAAAGCAGTAAAACTTAAAGTGCTGCCAAATTGCTTTTCTATTATCGTCCTGAGTTACAGTTTTCTTGTGTTTAACACGAGCATCATCAGCTGTGTGATGTGCCCGTAACCGCTTCTTTACTATAGGAACAAGGTCCCATTCTTGCAGAGGTAAGCCAATTAGACTGACGGTCAGGAGGTTTGTAATATTGGAAACCGTAAGGCGACTTCTGCCCTCTGAACCTATTATGTTTATCTGCGAGAAGCTCCTTTCCGCCTCTGCTGAACTGACTGCAATAGTTTTAATAATATCTCTAGCCTTTTAATGCTTCAAGGTATTTTATATTTTTCTGGATCTTTTAATACATTTTCTATAAAATCACGATAATCATTAATACTGATTTCATAACTGAAAATTTCACCAAATGCAACCAATTATTCTTCAGCTACTCTCCATGGAACCACCACTTCTTCAATGTTCCAAAAATGTGGCTCCAAATAATTTAGAAATTTTAATTGATCAGTGTCTTTAAGTTCACAATCCATCAATCTTTTCTTCAAATTAATTACAATGCTTACTGTAAGTTTTTCATGAGGAAGTCCCACGAATTGATGATTTTGTATAAAATTTATATTTTTAAAGGTTTCTGAATTCATCAACCTTTTTTTTTCATATGCACCCTTTTCCTCTATAAGCATTTCAAATGATCTAATTGATCTTACCACAAGTTTTTCAGCCTTTAATAATGTCTATGTTTCTCGCTTGCAATGCATTAGAAAAAAAGAGATATTTCAGTTAGCACATCAATCATCAAGACCAAATCAGTGAGAAAATATGTGTTTTCAAAACGGGCAACCATACCAGAAAAACTGATGTAGCGCTGGATAAGCCTGCCACACAGCTAGGGTTGATCTTAAACTACAGGCAGCCCATCTTGGTCCAGAAACACTATCAATTTTCATAATTTCAATCTCAAGTTGTTCGGAAATTTTGTTAAGTTCAATTTGGTTCTTATTCAATTGATGGAAAATAGAATATATTTTATCAATAAAAATTTGAAAATGATTGATTTGCTTTATTTCCCTAATCGAATCATCTAAAATAAGTTGCAAACAATGGTTTAAAAAGTGCCATATTATAACATTTGGAAACTCTTTGGCTATCCTAGTACTTACTCCAGATTTTCTTCCAAGCATAACACTGGCTCCATCAGAGCAAAATCCAATTAAATGTTTCTCCAGATACTTCCTATTAAACCCAACTTTATTCAAACTTTCTATAACTGAACAACATATTTTATCTGCATCTTGTTTATCTAATTCTATTAGTTCAAGGAAAATTGTTGGTGAGAAAAATGGATCCTCAACTTTTAAGTACAGTATAAGAACTGGTTTGGAAGATATTGTTAAGGCTTCGTCAATTTTCAAACAGATTTTGTGAGTTTTCTCAATAATTTTGCTAAATAAATGTTTCCTGATGTCTTTTGCAATGAAATCTACTATTGCAACTGCAGTTTTATGTGAATGCAACCCTGTTCCCAAATCTAAACCATTTGTTATTTGTAATTCAATCAGATTTTCTATATATTAAAATGGTCTGCATGTTTGTGCTAGACTATACACTGTAGTAAACACTCTACATGTACTACCCAGATATTTCTCAGTCCTTTGCTTATGACATCCTAGTCACATTGCTTCAACTTCTTTGTACAGATGTTGTGAGCCTTAGATGAGAAAAGTTCCTTCAATTTCTTTCTGTGGGAAGCTTGTTGGATTTCTGTAGTCTTTCCTGATGGTTCAATTTGGTAATTTTTCCATTCCTTAGTTTCATGGACACTTCTTTCTTTGGTCGAAATTTCAAATCTTCTGCCATGCTTGCAACCTAATTTTTTTCTGGGAAACGTCCAGTCCATCATATTTTCCCTAAAATTATTGTACTGCTCCAGTGTCCAGCAGTCAGGAAGGTTCCCTTTAATGTCTGATTCAGTTCTTCCAGCACCTGATGATGTGCTGGCTCTTTCCTCTGGTCGCAGTGTGGATGATATGCTAGCTCTTTCCTCTGGTTGCAGGGTGGATGATGTGCTGGCACCACTCTCCTCAGACTCCAATGGTTGTGGTTGTGACTTTTTTGGATCTCCTTTTGTTTTCTTGCCGAAAAAAGCAGACAAACTCATTTGCCTTTTCATCTTGACAATATGCTGCAAAAAAAAAATCAACAATGTAGTGGTTTGGACTCGATTGTTGTTGTAAGTTGAGTGGTGAAGGCAGTGGTAAGTGAAGAAAGCAGGAGAGGAATGGAAATCAGTAATATTCAGTTATTTTTAAGAGTCCCTAACCCTATAGCTAGTTAGTGCTTAAAAGATGTTATGGAAGAGGAACAAGTTTCACCAGACAAGACTGAGACGGAACTGAAAGTGGATTTGAAAATGATAGGTCTATAAAAAAGATGTTGCGCTGTGTATATAAAAGATTGGCTGATTTTTCATAATTACAATTCATTAATTGAAAAAGAAACACTTAAAATGGAAATACTATTAACAAACCAAGGGAGTTTGTTACTTTGTGCCAGTAGTGGCACAAAAATCTTTCCTACCCAAGACTACTTACCTGGACCAACAGTGCCTAATGGAATGCTCTCTCTATAGCAGAGAGAGAGAAGCCGGGGAAGCCATGTTTAGTCACCTAACCTTTTTAGAATGCAGCTTAAAAATGTACTGAAGCCTTTTACAGCGTTATGCAGATATATATAGTACCAAAAAAAAAAGATAATAGTACAAAATCATATAAGAAGTTAGATTATGAAAGGAATTGATAGGCACATTCACAGAGCAATACTGAATTCTCTTTCTGAAATTTATTCCTCAGTTTAAAAAACTGGAATATATGAATTCAGTATTGGGCTCTGCCGGTGTAGCTATTCAAGAGGATATAGTGTCAAGGTTAGCAAAAATGGTAAAGCAACATAAAGATTTAAATTTTAAAACCAGAAACATTTTTGTTGGTACCCACATAAAGGGAGTACAACATATATTTAATGTTACACATGTTAACAACAGCTAGAATTATGTTTGCACAACAATGGAAAATCAAAAAGATCCCCATAGATGAAAATGAAATTTAAAAATTACAATGTGCAGAAATGGATAAAGAGGTAGAAATTAGGCGGAGAATAATAATTGCTATATATGAATTAAATACAGAAGGTTGACAGTTATAAACATGTTGATATAATTAACAAAATTAGAAATAAGCCAATACAAAGAAATTTAAATAATTTTTCTGTTACACTGCTGTACTTATTGATATTTACATATCAATATGTAACAGCAGTGTAACAAAACAATTTTCATTTATGAAATATTTTATAAAACTTTATAATTATAATAGAATTACATAGATAAAGTAAAGTAAGGATAATGTCAGATCCGTATATCTGTCATTTCTTCAATGGAAGAAGAAAAGAGTGGGGGAGACTGATAAAGATATCCTTCTTGATGTAATCTGAATATATTTAATCTTATATCGAATTTGTACACATGATACAATGGAGAGATGAAACCCAGATGGCTGGAACCTATCACCTCTGAGAGAGACAGCCAGGAGATGAAGAGACCATAAAAATTCCACAGTGAGATGTGTCCTGGGAAACTCTGAAAAAGATCGTTCTAAAAAGGGGGTGGGAGGAATTAACACATTGGCTCTTTGTTTTACTAAATACACATCAGGATAAGGGGAGGAGTTTTAAACTCACTTAACTATCTCTGCATGCCTGAGAGACCTTAGATACTGCTTTTGATCCCTACATGAATTGTCTCATCTCAATAAAGGATTCCTTTTGATATGTTTTCAGAAGTTCATTCTTGTTGATTGAATGGGAAAAGTTCTGTAGCCTGACAGATATATTGTTACAGAATAGATTGGTGATGATGAAATGAACATTATAAAGTAGATTAAGTAAAAATGGCGATTTGCTCACGAAAAATGATGTAATATTAGTAAAGTCTAGTAATTAATAATAGTAATAAAATATATATAGTATTTATGATATAAGGATTAATTCAAATTGGAAGGGAAAGACTGCAGAGATTGTGCACAAGTGATTTGTACCAACCAACACACTATATGTAACTGAAGATGATTTATGTTTGTTTTGTTTTTGTTTGTGTTCAAATTTTTTTAAAAAAATATTTTTTAAAAAAATCCATTTATGTATGCATGCAAGTTTTTGTTACATTGCTGTTGCTATATATTGATTTTAGCAAAAACAGATAATATATAACAACAGCAATGTAACAAAAAGTTGCCTGCCTCATTTTTGGTAAGTTGCTTTTTTTATTCATGTGGGGTGGGAGGGGGAGAATGAGGCAAGGATTGTTGTGCATGTGTGAAAAATGTCAAAAAAAGGTTTTTGGAGTGTAGGAGCAGTGGAGGGGTGGGGCTAGCCAAGTGTCCGTTTTACCGGTTCTAAGAACTACCGGAATGTTAACAACTGTTTCTATAGAACCGGTGCAAACCGGTAGAATGCCACTCCTGCTTCTAACTAGATGTTTCTGGTTTTCTGTGATTCAGCACCTCTCTATTCGTTGTTCTGGTTATCCATAGTATTTACAATATTTTACCGCCAGTAACGCAATTCATAGATATAAATTCTTCTTGAGTCATTCTTAGTATCCAATTCTCATACCCATACATCATTTTAGGATAGACTATTGCTCTGATTTTTATATTTATATCAATATCTCTGCTTTTTCAGATCTTATTCATGTTAAATTTTGTAGTGAGGCCTAAGGTTATCTTGCATCTGATTTCAGGTGTAGAATTACCATCTTGAACAATTTTTGATCCAAAGAAGATAAATTCTTGAACTACTTAAATTTCCTCGTTATTTTAAACACCTCATGTCCATTTACAACTGTTGTCATTATCTTTGTTCTTCTAAAGTTAAGACCCAATCCTACTTTTTCATTTTCATCCTTGATTTTCTAGATCATTTTTTCCAGGTCTTTCTTATTTTCAGCCAACACACAGTGTTGTATTATCTGAATATCTCAAATTATTTATGGTTCTACCTACAATCTTCACTTCCAATTCAGGCAGTTTCAGGTCTATTTTCCACAGGATCACTTCAGCATACAGATTGGATAAATATGGTGATAAAATACAGCCTGCATTGACCCTGAACCAATCTATGTTGCCATTAGAATGTTCTCATTTTTGCCTTCTGATAATTGTACAGTGATCTGATAAATCTGATCAGATGGGTTGGGACACCAAGATTACACAAAGTCACCATAGCTTATTGCATTTTACATGGTCAAAAACCTTTCTGCAATAGATAAAACACATATATAATTTTTTATATTTATGTGGCTTTTTCATAATCTATCTAATATTGACAGTGTGATCTTGAGTGCTGTGCCCCTTTCTAAAGCCAGCTTGTAAATCAGGTAACTCTTGATCAATGACATTCTGTTGAATGATCTTTAACAGAATCTTGCTTGCATGAGAAATCTATGCAATTGTGCAATAGTTGGACAGTTTGTCTTACTTTACTAATGGCATAAAAACAAATCTTTTTCAGTCCTGAAGCCACTGACATTTAGTCTATATCTTTAGACACATCTTTAGGCAGTGATGATGCCAACTGGCTTTAGTAATTCTGTAAGTATTCTATCAATACCTAGAGGTCTCCAGTTCAATAATTTCTCCATGGCCCATTTTACTTCTTCTTTCAAAATGTTTGGTTCTTTATTAATTAGGCTGTCATCATTGTCATCTTGATAGTAAATCAAACTGAGTCTTTCTGAATATTCTTTCCACCGGTTCTCGATCTTCTGCTGGTCACTTAGTACATTCCTGTTACAGTCTTTAACCATTCTTTGCCATGCTGAAAAGCTGGATTGAATCATTTTCACTACAAACATGGTCTCAGTATGTCCCTTCCTGTTAGCTTCTTCCAGATGATGCCAGTGCTTCTCCCAGTGCCTATTTTTGTCTTTCCTGTTTTCACATTGGAAAATTGCTTTTCATCCCCATCACCATTGGCTCTGCCTACCCTATGCTGATCAGCTATTTTGATGGTGTCATCAGATAGCTATTTGTCTGTTCTCTCTAGTTTTTGGCATGACACACACTTTCCAGCAATTTGCATGATGCTACTAGGTAGGTGAGATGCTGTCTACATTGAATTTTGGGGACATAGTACCATTTTTTTACTTTGTCCAGCTTGAGTTTTCAGCCACTAATAGCTGATGGTCTGAGCTACAATCAGTGCCAGGAAGTGCTTTAAGAAATGCAACGGAATCTTTCAAGCATTGTTGACATAAAATGAATATTTGATTTCAATATTGTCCATTTGATGCTGTCCATAGTGTATAAATGTTGCTTTTGTTGAATAAATGTGTTCATTATGCTGAGTTTCCTAGCAAAATTGCACTAGGCAATCACCAGCTTCATTCTATCTACATAGCCCAAACTTGCCTATTATTCTTGCAACTTCTCCTTCTCCTACTTTTGCATCGAAATCATATCCATTTCTGAGACATGTTGAGTATTGTCATAAAGTATTCTGGTGAGATTTTTTTACAGGGTAGTTTATCATTGCTTTCCCCAATCCTCCCCATTTATCTGGGCTTGGGGCTGGCATATGGTTGATGAATTAATATCCATATGCCTGGGTATTAAGAATTAATTAAAATCAATTCAATTCTGTTAAAGATGCATTGCTCATTGAACTATGAGTAGAATTATGTGCACAAAAAATTGTTCAAATTTTGACTGACCACTTTTGATACTGTTGATCTAAAATACAATTTAGCACTTTACAACATAACACACCATAATTATCTTAATCATATTAGACAATACAGTATCTTAGCTTTCATGACATAGTAGGCACATTGGCTACAGTTTCATAACACTAAATCCTAACAGACTATAATTTGATATGATGTACAATCCCAACCACCATTGAATTGTACATATAAACACCTTCATGCTTCCCAGCCTTCTATTAGTTTCATTCTTAACTTTCAAGGAATCACATAGTTAATTTTGGAATTTCAGTGTAATATGTATCTGATTACTTTTATATGACAAATGAATTTTTGCTTTACAGGATTATACTAAAGAATACAAAATAATTATTTTGCAAGTATGACTGCTTGTGAGTATCCCATAAATCAGTGGTCCCCAACCACCGGGCCCCGGACTGGTACTGGTCCGTGGATCGTTTTGTACCGGGCCGCAAAGAATGTTTGCTTGGGCGCCGCAATCTTGTTTCAGTGTCCTGAGTTGCCTTAGCATGCTCGGTTAGTTAAGAAATGCCCTACCCAGAGAAGGAAGTGGTGCTGGAGGAGGAGGACGAGGCAGTAGTGGAGAAGCAAGCAACTCAGGGCGCTACCACTGTGGCGGCTTTGCCTGCATTTCCGAGGCTTCGATGTTGGGAGAGGCAGCAAGGGCTGGAAAAGGGGAGAGCTGTGCAAGGCTCCGTCTCCCTTTCCTGCCTGCCCGTGGGTGGGTGGGAGGAAAGAGAGAGAGCCGGGAGCAATTCAAGGCTAGAAAACTAATGGGGAGAGCTGACAACGGGCACTGGGGGAGGGGACTGTTGTTGCCGCCACCGCCGCCGTGTGTGGGAGCCCTGCATCTCAGGGACCTGAGCCAGGAGGCGCGAGAATTGCAAGTAGGAGCTTTTGATGATTTTGAAGAACTCCTGGAACACGGTAGATTGCCGTTTTGTAGGTCTCAGTGAAAGAGTAAGCTTTGTTTCATCTCCTTTCCTTCCCTGGTAATGCGAGAGATGCTTTCTTTCTCCCCTCCACCCCCAAATAATCACTGGCTGTGGCTGGGTTTGGCAGCAAAGTGCTAAAGCAAGTGAAGTGCCCCCAAGGACACATTTCCTTGCCTGTCTCCAGGTGAAGCTGGAAGAGCCTCCCACCCCAGCTTTTCCTCGGCTGCAGATCTGAGCCTCTCAATCCTCCACCCAGGATCTGAAAGGAGCTCCCACTTTGTCCCCCTCCCCTCCCCCAATTAATCACCAAGAGCGGCAGTCCTTCTGCAGGCAGATGCCTGCTGAGAAGCCCCTGGAGTGACAGCCAAGGGGCGCTGCCCCCCAAGGAGAGCAAAGCCCCCTTTCTCCCTTTGCTTCTCCCAGCAGCAGTTGCCCCGAGACCCCTCAGCTCACACACACCGCCTGCTCTTCTGTCTCTTTGGAAGGTGCCAGGTGGGGGAGGCTTCCAGCCCAGAACATTTTATTTTGTTATCATTAAGCATTTACATTTTTGTTATAATTAAATAAGTGTGCGTGTGTGTGTGTTTGTGTATGATGTATGTGTGTGTGTGTATATGTGTGTGTGTGTGTGTGTATTTTCTTAAGTTTTTACGGTTCCTTCATGTATGGTATTCAGCTTTGTTCAGATGCCCACGCCACAGTTGTGCTTTAGTTGCAGCACGTGCTGGCAGAATTCATCTGCCATCATCAGGCTTCTGTATTGTGAATACAATATTGTGAATACAGAAGCCTGATGATGGCAGATGAGATTCTGCCAAACGCTAAAACTTTAAAAGCACAACTACAATGACGTGGGAAATACCCAACAAAGCTGAATACCATATATACATATATATATGCATATATATGCATATATATATATATATATATATATATATATATATATGCATATATATATATATGCATATATATATATATGCATATATATGTAACATTAACATAAAAATTATATTAAATATATTAGCTTTTTAAAAAAAATCATATTAGTGGTCCTCGGGATTTAAAAGTATGAATTTGGTGGTCCCTGAGATCCAAAAGATTGGTGACCCCTGCCATAAATAATGCCTAACAATATTTAGCGTAATTCAGCAGTTTTAATTTTCCTCCCTGCAATGTAAACATGTAAATTAAGGTGACATTGTATTATTCAGTAATAAAATCATGTGTCTTTTGGCAATTAGCTATAGACTAAAGCAATCTGATAATTTGTTACTCAAAATATACTCAGATAAAAATCTCAAGTGAACATATTCCTTCATTGATTAAAAGGGATAATGCTCATATTACCTAGCTAGTGCAGATCTCACATTTATGAATATAATAGTCAATTCCAGGCTGCCAACAAACTTGCTTATTGGATAACCTGGGAATAAATATTAAAAATGCAAACGAAGTGTATTAAATACCCCATGTCGTTAGACCAGGCTTAGATTGCAAAGTATATATTCTATGTACACACATAATTATATAAATTGAGTCAACTACATCTGTCTGGTTTACCAACTTCCTTCCGCACCATTTCCAATTGGTAAACAAAGAATTATTACCGCAACTTTATTCATTTTCAGAGGCCTATATTTCTACCCCTATTCTACTCGTTAACATGTCAATCAACAGTGCCAAAATAGGTAAGCACTAGTTACACGTTTGCTCGGGCTGCAAGTTTTGATGACATCCGGAGGAAAGGGACAAATCTGAGCATCTAGAATCCTAAAGCGTGCTTACCATCTCTATAATCTTCGTTTTCCTGCCCGTTTTCTTCTTTACAGTGAAAATGTATTGGGCCAGGACTACTCCTCCAACCAGGGCGCATACGCTGGCGCTGGCCACGGCTCCCATTTTGGCTACGGCGCTCTTGTCCATAATGGCACACTTAAACACCGGCTTTAGAGTGGAACTGAATAGAAATTTCGGTCTCAGAATCTGAACTCCCAGCAAACCACTAAGTAGCTTTCTGAGGCCCTGCACGCCGTCTGCCGCACTGGATTCTCGTAGTATCCTTGCCCTTGCGTCAAAACGTCGTTAAATGAGAAAAGTAAGTGAATCTCGTCTCCTGCTGCCTCAGAGGCTCTTACTCCTTTTCTTAACAGGAAGTGCGCCTAGACTACAAGAGAAACGTCATTTGACCCTAACAACGATCTTGACGCTCGAACTGAGCGAATGACTAATAAGGCTATTAGGAACGGCTTGGCTGGGCCTATGGAAGAAACCATGTTACTCCAAAACAGGGTGGAGTAGTTTCTTTTTTGTCTTTCTAGTTATCTTAATTCAGAACAACTCTCCCATTTCTCTCCTTACATTATAAAATTGATTCTAACAAGATGCTGGGGAAAAGAATACTTCCACATTTCATAGATATTTCTCTCTTTGTATGCCGAATAGTACAAGCCAATCTACCGCTAGTCCATCCATTACTTACCCTTTTTTGGGGGGTAAGACTACACTTCCCAACGTGCACTCTTCGGCCTAGACTCCTCCTCCTCCCACCGGCAGCAAACTTCAACGGTGGTTACAGTCTTCCCGGCCAAAGGGATTTCCCTGGGAATGGGAGGGGTCAGAGCAGACTTGGTTTGTCAAGGTACTATGACAACGGCAACGAAAATGGCGGTTAGTTTCTGTGGCTTTTCATTTTATCGTCGAGTAATCAAGTTCATCCGCGTTTCTGTTTAGTAGGTATGATTTTATGTTCTCTTGGCAGTTTCCGTTTATTTAATTTCTCATAGGTTTCTCGTGTAATGCTGTCATAAACCGGTTGCACTTAAAAGAATACCGTTCTGATACAGAGCAAAAAGCTTTGAAGCCTATCAGAAGCGACCCTCTCTAGCGCTCACTTCTCTGGTAACACGTATATACTACTTCAGTTCTTGGAATGCTTCTTCTCTGTAACTAAATTTGTGTAAGGTGAGGGGTTTAAAAGAAAATTCATCAGTTACAGAACAAGTCGGGTAAGTGAATAAAATAGGCATAATTTAGCTCAATGGAAAAAGTTATTGTTTGCAATTGCATAATACTCTGCAAATTTTTACCCTAACAATAACAAACGTGTAAGATTGTCATTATAGTCATGTTATTTTATCCATGGATATTTTGAAATATATCTCCGTTTGGATGTAGTGTGATGTAAGCATCCTTTTTTCATTGGTTCATTTATGCATTTGTACATGTTTTCTGGGTCGACATGATATGCTTGGAATAGTCTTTTGTTAGTGCTAATCTAGATCTTGAGTATTGAGTATTGTAAAAATTTGTTTTGTTTTTTTAAATTACAAGTGAACAATAGCAGTACTGGCATATTCTTAAAATAACTTTTGCGCTGTTTGTGGAACATTTGCACAACTTTTGTCATAAATTTTGTAATTGATAGAAAAATGTTGAAATAGCAGATTATACTATTTGATTATGTATACTTAAAAAACTTTGCATTAATATACTCACTTGATATTATCAAGCTAAGGATTACTCATTTTCTTCCTCACCATACACCAGATAACTTTAAGTAGGCATTAGCACAAGCTATTTATATTCTGCCAGATTGAGTTCCTCAGCTGTGGTCACAAGGACAAATGTAAGTCAATTATGGTAGAGAATTAAATGATCTTGTAATGTCTGGATTCCTGTTAAAATCCATTTTTGTTCTTCTGTTTTTTAATCTTTTGTTTGCCACTTAAAGTTTCAACTAGCAAGATGGGCATCTGCATAAATAATACAAAAATCAAAGGAAAACTTTTGTTGCCATTGAAGGGAATAGGATAGGAATAATTATTGCCTTGAATAATTATTTTCATATGGGATGGTCGATAAAATACTTTTGTTCTGGTCTATCAGCCATTCTCTGTTTTATTCTTCTTCCCACTCAGTTTTCCTTTTCTCATGGTCACAAAGCAGCTAGTATTCTGTGGTCATTAGGGTTCCCCCCTATATACTAAGGAAAGAGGGGGTTTGGGTTTACCAGACCTGGAAATACAATTTTGTATTTTGAGGCATGCTGTTTGGCCCAGTTAAAAGAGTGGGTTAAGCTTCAGAATAAGAGGCTACTTGAATTAGAGGGCCATGAATTAAGGTTTGGATGGTACAGTTATTTATGGTATTGTTGCAGGAAATGACAAGACTCAGCCCTTGGAAGCTAAAATAAGTTGCTTTTATTTGTGCAAAGGTTCAGAGCAATATAGCTAAAGCAACATCTGAACAACTTCCTATAGATCGACACTCACATATATATACACTTCAGAAGCAGCAAACCACGGAAACATAACTTGTCAATCATTCATTGGTTACTTTGAATTACAACCCCCCCTGTTGCTAGGCTAAAGTAATGAAATACCTTCCCCTCTCACTAATCTATGTCAAAGGTATCTTGCCACAGCATCTAGTTTCCGGCAGTACGTTCGTGGTTTTGTTGCAAGCGAGACATGTGGTTTTCTGTAACAAAGCTTCCTGCTTGAGAAATATTAGTGACCGACCGATGAACCTGTGATCTGACATTTTCCATTTTCTTAATACACACATTTCACTATCTAGAACAGGGGTGGGCAAACTTTTTGGCTCGGGGGCCTCATTGACTTTTAAAATTTGACAGACGGGCCGGGTCAGCACAAGATTTTTTGGGAATTGTGCCGCCCCCTTCTCCCCCTTCTTCTCCTTCTTCCCCTCCCCTTGGAGGTCCCCTGAGTCAGGAGTTGCTACCACCGGCGCAGCTCTGCGCGGCTCCAGTCCCTCGTTGCTTTGGGAAGGGAAAGGCAAAAAGGAAGAGCCGCGGCGGTGCTTTGAAATGGCAGCAGCGGCACCGGAGGCTCAGGCTCAGCGGCTCCTTGTTTTGCCTTTCCCTTCCCAAGACAACACGACTGGAGCCGCGCGGAGCTGCGCCGGCGGTAGCAACTCCTGACAGCCCCAGCCGGACACCTGAGCGGAGCCTGGGCGGAACTGCCTGTTGCTGCTGCGGGCCCTGCTGCGGGCATCTGGCTGCCCAAGTAAAGAACCACACCAGCTCAGGGCAACTGTGAGGGAGCAAGAGGGAAGCCAAGGTGCTCATTTCATAGCAGTTACCTCACTCTCTTTTGCTCCAGTTAGGTGCTCCCAACATGCACAAGGAACATGAAGGGAGGCAAACACGCACGGATGCGTTTTAAAAGTCAGAGAACTTTGCCCAAGACTTCTCATGTATTCAGGGGCTACACTTCTCCCAATGATGAGTTGGTGGCGATCTAACAAAACATCTTCCAGCTCTTAAAGATTGACTTTAAGAGTGTCCCAATGGAAGAAGCCAAGAACGAGAACAAAAGTAGAGGCGGCGGGGGCAACAAGGGCATGTGATGGGTCCCTCCACGGTCCCCTCCCAGGTGACAGCCAGGGCTTTGGCACCTACTTTTTTCCTGAGAGGTGCGGTGTCTGCCTCCCTTCATACTCCTTGTGGAGGGACACACATGCCCCATCACCCCTGCCGCCACTACGTTTGTTCAGCTTCTTCCATGGGGGCACTCTTAAAGTCTACCTTTAAGTGGTCCCGGAACATCTGCCCTCCTGGAGCACGCTTTCTTCCTTCTCCTGGAGAACGTGCCACTTCCAGCCCGGCCTGGCCCGGTCAGCCAACAGGTGACCACATGTCCTGGGGCTTGTCACAAGATGTCTGCAGCATGCTCTGTTCTATGTGTCAGGCCCAGCAAGTCCGAGCAGCCGGCTCATAGAACAGGGTGGTGCCGGACCATTGCAGAAGCGGAGCAAAGCCAGAGATTAGTAGCTCCTCTTTCGGCGCAGAAAGCTTCCCCCAACCAGCTGGCTGGTCGCCTCCTCCTCAGCCATACAGAACAAACAGGCAGAGAAGGAGGAGAGCAGCTGGCCAGTTGGGGGAGGCTTCTTGTGCTGTGAAAGAGGCGGCTAATGATCTCCGGCTCTGTCTGCTTCTCCAACATCCGGTGCCGCCCTGTTCTGTGTGTCAGGCCCAGCAAGTCTGAGCAGCCGGCGCACAGAACAGGGTGGTGCCGGACCATTGGAGAAGTGGAACAAAGCCAGAGATTAGTAGCTGCCTCTTTCGGCTCATAAAGCTTCCCCCACCAGCCGGCTGGTCTCCTCCTTCTCTGCCTGTTTGTTCTGTATGGCCGAGGAGGAGGAGACCAGCCGAGAAGCACGCTGCCAGGCGGGGGCCACACGGTGCAGGGCAACATGCCACCGCCCGGCCCTGATGAGGGAAAGCAGTGGGCGTTCCCCGGGCAGCGACCTCAGCCCCGCCACCAGGGAAGCACTGCCCAGCTCTGTGTTGTGTGTGCGATTTTTTGGCACGGTGCGGGGCCTCTTTTGGCTGGCCCCGATTATTTTTTCAGAAGGGAATTTTTTTTTTCAGAGGTGGGCCATATTAAAATGACCAACAGGCTGGATGTGGCCCGCGGGCTGTGGTTTGCCCACCCCTGATCTAGAAGAATCATGTCAATATCTCTCTAAAAGTAATACATTTCTTCTTTATGTCCTGCCTTAGTATGATGAAGTTAAAGTTGATTTTAATCACCTTTCTAGAGGTGCCATATTAAGAGTTTGGAATAAATATAAAATAAGGTTTTCTACGAAGCTGCCTTTTGGATATCCCCCAAAGAAGCTCTTTTAGAAAAAGATGGTGACAAAGCTAGACTGGCAAAACATTATTTTTCGACTCTGGTGAACCTACATTAAAGTCAAGGGAAGAATTTGAATTAAGTTATGTTTTTCATTGGTTTACATATTAACAACTGAAAGAAAGATTTAAATCAGATAAAAAGAGTTGTGGGTTTCATTTTGCTAAAAATGAATTGGAAATCTTATTGTGTGGTAGTGATGAGCATATTATTGCTAAGATTTATAAAATGTTATTGAAATTGAGTTTGGAAAGTGAACATGTAAAACATTGTATGGTGTAATTCAGTGGACAAGGAATGCTGGCTATAATGTGATACTTGAACAATGGAAAAATATGTGGCTGAAAGGTTTAAAATTTACACTAAACTATCATTTAAAACAAGTGTCTTCAAACTTGCCAAGTTTAAGACTTGTAGACTTCAACTTCCAGAATTCCTGAGCTAACATGACTGGAGGAGGAGTTCTGGGAGTTGAAGTCCACAAGTCTTAAAGCTGTCAAGTTTGAGGCCCCTGATTTAAAAAAAATTTTTTTTAAGATGATTTATTGGTGGTATTTAATACTGGAGAAGTTATCCAGAATAAGAATGTTGTAAGTGTAAAAGCAAAGAAGGAACTTTTTATCATCTATGGCGGACATGTGATAAAGCAAAGAAATTTTGAAATAAGATTCATATTATAATACAGAAAATTCTTAAAATCAAAATAAAAATTAAACCAGAAACTTTTCTTTTGGGGTTTAATGGAAAAAGACGTGGAGAAAAAATTTGGAACTTTGATCTTATATATGTTGACAGCAGCAAGACTATTGTATGCACAAAAATGGAAGGACACCTCAATCCCCACTATGGGTGAATTATTTACAGAAGCTGAGATGACAGAAATGACTAACTTGACCATTTCGATTAAAGGAAAGAAAATAAATATATTTGTTTCCACATGGAGACTACTTCTAACCTTTGTGCTTGAAGTGGAAAAAAATGAAACTTTGATTTGGATTTTACCAATTAGATTGATATGTTTTTCAGAAATGACTAGCTTATATTATATGAAAAAACAAAACAATGTGGTTTAATGCTAATACTTTTTTTACTGCAACAGGGGTAGTTGGAAGTCAATGTTTCATTTTTTTCTTTTTCCCAGTTTCCCTCACTTTTCTCTCCCGCTCCCCCACTATGTCTTCCTATTTACTTTTGTATTTTAGCTTATTACCTAATAAAAATGTTAAACAGTAAAATGATTTTTTTCATATTATTCATTCCTTTCAGCAAATCTTTGGACTTCTCCAAGGCTTTGAATACTTTTTCCGTGTACAAGTGCACCGGTCTTTCACTGTATAAGCAACCCTACTGTTAGTTTCAGAAAGAAATAAAAATTATAGTAGATGGAGTCAAAATATCCCAATTGAAATAGTTAGGAAATAACCAGTAACTTCTCATATCATATTAAATTGTTGCTCCAATCAACACCTTGCAAATAATTTTCTGGAGGAATGTAAAATAAGAAGGAACAAGATATTTCACTGGATAAGTAGATTTCCATTTGGGATTCTAATATTGCAATATAAGAAATAAATCAGCCTTTTTTGAAAATGTGCAGTAATTACATATGCTTGTTGTTTCAATCCTTTGTGAGTGAAAGGATGCATCATGCTTTAATTTATGAAACTTTGTTCTAAGCTGTCAGAATAATGAACATTAATCTCTAGTACCATATTATTGTGAGGGTATTTATTTAATAAAAGAGAATGCAAAATGAATTTCTAACTTATGCTTTTTATGGTCTACATTAAAGCTTGGTACATTTACAATACACACAACTCTTTCCTTTGAGCATTACATATTTTCTGTGGCTCTGATCCAGAAAAATCTCCAGGGTGCATGAGGATTTATTTGTATGCTAAAATAGAAACCTATATCCTCCAACTCATAAACTACTTTCAATTTTTTTTTCTGAGTTTGTTTAATAGTTGAGATAGGGTATAGAACTGAAAACTCTGCTGGACTGCAATCTTTATTCCTAACTCTGCACTCCTGTCTGTATAGCTTATATTTTTATTTTTATTTGTGGGATGCCAACTAAAATGTCAGCACATACTTGGATTACATAAGCTCTGTGAATGATGAACTTGATTCTCATCAGAAGTAATTAGAATGTTTTGAAGGAAAAAATACCTTCGTGTTTTCTCTGTTAAATTGAGATGTTAGATGAGATATAAATTATTTTTAAAGGGTTCATAATAAGGCTTTTATGCTAGTCTTTTTCCCCCACTAGGGCTGACAGAGAATGTCTCTATTTAAAGCCAGGGAGTGGTGGTCTACAATAGTGGGCAATAAAGAAGAATTTGACCAAGGATGTTTATGTGTTGCAAATGTTGACAATAGCAGTAGTGTACAAGGTAAGTGGATACTTTTACATTTAATGTGTAATTAAAATTCTGAAATTATACTCTTCCAATCAAGTTGTAATTTATTTATTTATTGTAAGATGCATCTTATTAAACTTAGAAGAATTAAATTCTAAGAAAATAGCTAGTGTTCTATGGTAATGTGCAGGGAGTGGATAAAATCTCTGAATCATCAAGCTCATTTGGAAGATTTAGGCAAGTTATAAGTTATAGAGATTCTCAGTCATCTAGGGCATGGTTGTCCCAAAGGTGTTTTTTCAGAAGGCAACTGGACTTCCCTGTTTTTTTCTTTTGAAGACGTTTTGCTTCTCATCCAAGAAGCTTCTTCAGTTTTGATAGGATAGTGGGGAATTGAAGGGTTTCTTTTCTTGCAGACAACTGGTTATCTTTTGTGAGGCACAGACGACGTCCACGATTATGCTAAGTCAACCTTTATTAACTAGTAACTATTAACTGTAACTGTTAACTGTAAGAGTAACTGTAACCATGGTAACCGCAATAGCCGTTACTGTTGCGAGTAGGCTGACAGGCATGAGCAATAACCGACACGGTCTGACAGCTCATTTTTATATGGCTCGCTGTGAGACTGCTCAGCCAATGAGAATGGACTTCAGTTCCCGCTCAGCTCAGTCGAACGTAACACCTCTTCCCACCAGTCAAGCACATTCATAGTCATTCAGATAGGCGGGGCGTTGCCTAGTCTGGCTGGACCTATGCAGTTCGGCTTGCCCGGTCATTGGAGAATGATCGCTTTCAGGGTTAACAGACGACGATGGAGACAACGCTGGACCCTTCTCGTTGGCTGACTCGAACTCAGATGGAGAAACTTCTAAAGGTAGGCCTTCACTCCTTGGCGTGTCGGCCACTCCGAGTTCGCGTTGCTGTGCGCTGGCCAGCTCACTATCAGACGGGTCCTCTGAGAACTCAGCCCAATGCCCCCTTACATAGTCTACATGTAGGCGCCAAACTTGGCCATCCGACAGACTTATTTTATAAGATTTTGGACTGGTAATTGCCTCTATTTTCCCTGGCAGCCACAATGGATTACCTACAAAATTCTGTGCATAAACTAAATCCCCAACTTGGAAAACTCTAATGCCACTAAAAGAATTTAAAGGAACATTTGGGGCATAACTGGGGTGGAGTCTGTCCATATGGTTCCTTAACTTTTGGCCCATTAATAACTCTGCTGGGGAACAATTGGTCACTGTGCTGGGGGTAACGTGTTGCATTAGCAGGTACTTTGCCAACTTAGAATGCCAGTCCTTATCCTCTAATCACCCCAGCACTTCCTTGGTGGCCCTCACAGCCCTCTCTGCTTGACCATTAGACGCCAGGTGGAAAGGGGTGACAAGGGCATGCCTTATGCCCCGGTGTGCCAAGAATAACTCAAAGTTCGCCGGAGTAAACTGTGGACCATTATCCGACACTAGGATGTCGGGAAAACCATGGGTTGCAAAAAGGCGATCTAACGCCTTGATGATCATCTCTGATGTGGTAGGCTTCATGAGGACCGACTCTATCCACTTTGAATATGAGTCCACAATGATAAGGAAGGTGCGACCCTGAAACGGCTCAGCCAGTCAATATGGACCCTGACCCATGGCGACTTAGCAGACTCCCATTCCCCAGAAGTAGAGGCTGGAGGTGCCACTCTAGAATTTGGCATGTATGACATGCCCTAACTCTTGTGGTAATATCATAGTCTATGCCAAACATAGCTCTGAGCTAAAGCCTTCATATGGGCTATTCCTAGGTGGCCCTCATGCAAGCTGTTTAAAACTTAGGTCTGAGGATATTGGGAACTACTACTCTACCTCCCCACAGTAGGCAGCCCTGTTGGGTGGATAATTAATGCTGCTTTGCTCTGAATGGCATAAATGGGGCATCTACAGCCCGCTCTGGCCACCCCCTTATCACCCAGTCTAATACTCGTAAGAGAATAATATCATTAGAGCAGGCTTTTGTGGCCGTCAATTAGTAGAATAGATGAGGAAGGAGCAGGGTCTATAATTTGGCAAGAGGCAATGGCTCAATGCATCCGCATGTCCAAGGTGCTTTCCAGCCCTGTATTGCAAGGTATAGGAGTATGCGGCCAAGAATAATGCCCAGCGGGTCATCCTAGGGACAAAATAGGGGAACTTCATCGGTCATCAGCCAGGATACCTAGGAGAGGTTTGTGGTCCGTTATTAAATGGAAGTGACAACCATAGAGGAATCGTTTAACAGAGGCAATGGCTGCCAAAGCCTTCTTATAAATTTGCAAGTAATTTCTTTCTGTTGCTGACATAGTCCTTGAAAAATAAGCTATAAGGGCTTCCACTCCGCTAGGCAATATGTGAGCTAAGACAGAACCTATACCATAAGGAGATGCATCGCAACATATGATCAAAGGCAATTGGTTATTAAATTGCATCAATATGCTGTCAGAAGAAAGCATTGCTTTGATAGCGTCAAAAGAATCCTGTTGTAATTTGCCCCACGACCATTGAGCTTGAGAGTCTAATAATCTGTGAAGTGGTTCTGCAATAGAAGCCTTGTGCGGAAGGAATGAGGCATAAAAATTTAGAAGACCTAAAAAGGCCTGCCAGTCCTTTTTGTTGGTAGGAACAGGTGCTTTTTTAATGGCTGTAACCTTGGAGTCTGTAGGGTGAATCCCTTGAGCATCAATGCAGTAGCCCAGGATGTCCACTTGGGAAACACCAAATTTGCATTTATCACTTTTTAATTTGAGTCCTGAGGTCTGGAAGCAAGTGAGGACTTGTCTAAGGCGTTGCAGGAGGTCTTGCATGTTTTGTGCCGAAATGATGATGTCATTAAAGTATGGTATAACGCCAGGGATACTTTGCAGCAATCGTTCCATAAGGCATTGGAATATACCAGGAGCCACAGATACCCCAAACTGCAAGTGTTTATGCTTAAACGCTCCCCGATGTGTTACAATGGTTTTGGCCAGAGCAGTTGTTTCAGTGACAGGCAGCTGTTGATATGCTTGGGCCATGTCAAGCTTAGCAAATATGGTGCCCTTTTCCATTGAATGGAGGAGATGTTGAATTACAGGCACAGGATAAGGTTAGTGCACAAAGCCTTATTTAATTGTGCTCTTATAGTCCACGCATAATCTGATAGAGCCATCATGTTTAAGAGGGGTCACTACAGGGATTTCCCATAGTGCATAAGCTACAGGCTCCAGGACCCCTTGGAAGATCAACTTATCAATTTCTGCATCCACTTTTGATTTTAATGCAAAAGTGACACGTCGGGGTTTCAATCTGATAGGAGTTACTGCTGGGTCTAATGCAAAAGAAATTGGGGTGCCTACCTAATGGCCTAACTGGTTGTTGAAAACGTCCTTAAATTCAGCTAACAGTGCCTCAATATCTTGGTTTTGAGTGCAATGTACACCTGTCACTTTAAGCCCTAAAGCGTCAAACCAGTCTTACCCCATTAAACTAAGTAAGGTGCCTTCTACAATAGTAAGGGGTAATTGTCCCTTGAAGTCCTGAAATTTAATTGCAAACTTGCCTGTTCCTATAACTGGTATGTTACGCCCCTGGTAATCTTTGAGAAACAGATTGCAAGGTTGAAGCCATTTCTTTGAGATGGTCAGAATCAGTCTCTTTAGGGTGCCCCAAGACAGTATGGACAGAGATGAACCGGTGTCAATCTCCATTGGACAGTCTTTACCTTCTAACGAGATGGTTACATGAAGTTTATTAATGTTCAGCTGTTGTGGAAAAATGTTGAGAGAGTCAGTGGAAGATCGTCTAATCACAGTAAAACATTCATCCCTTTGTTTTTTGAACCTATTTGGCAGCTGAGGCTGTGATTGTGGTGTTCTCTTTCCAGATTTGCAGACCCTGGCTATATGGCCCTTTCGCTGGCAATTTAAACAAATAGCATTTCTAAACCTGCAGACAGGTTTAGAAATCTTAAATGATTTATTTCTGTTGCTGACATAGTCCTTGAAGAATAAGCTATAAGGGCTTCCACTCCGCTAGGCAATATATGAGCTAAGACAGAACCTATACCATAAGGATGCATCACAATATAGGATCAAAGGCAATTGGTTATTAAATTGCATCAATACGCTGTCAGAAGAAAGCATTGCTTTGATAGCGTCAAAAGAATCCTGTTGTGATTTGCCCCACGACCATTGAACTTGAGAATCTAATAATCTGTGAAGTGGTTCTGCAATAGAAGCCTTGTGCGGAAGGAATGAGGCATAGAAATGATTACCCCCGCAACTTAAACAAATGACCTGCGCTGTAGGAAGCTGTTGTGATTTGTTCCCTGGGTTCCAGCCTTTTTGTTGCTGCAGTTATTGGCAATTGGAAAGGCGATTAATGTCTTTGCCATAATCTAAAAATTCATCGGGGTAAACTCTTCAAAATGAACAGTAGCATTTGGTTTAGCCCCTGGATTGCTAATTGTGTCTTGGATCTAAGCCGCAGAGAGATTGGACATCTCAGCGGCTTGAGCCTCTTCAATTGCCATTTTTAAAGTGAGGTCACCTTTTGCTAACAGACGTCTTTGGAGTCTGAGGTCTCACTCCACATACTAGTTGATCAAGCATGTCATCAAGCTCTTTAAACCCGCATTGTAATGCAGCCGTTCAGAGAGCAGCCATATACATACTGATGGTCTCCCCCTCAGCTTGTGCCCATCGCCAAAAAGTGTGCCACCTAGCGATTGGCGATGGTTTGGGGGCATAATGGTTATTCAGGATTTCCTGGAGTGCTTCTCAGGAAACCTCTTTAACTGATTGTGGCGCCAATAAAGCAGTGGCAGTGTCGAAGACAGCTGCTCCACAGAAGCTTAGAAAATAAGCTTTTTTTCTGTGATTTGATATGTCCGCCAAATTCGCAGCATCTAAAAAGCACTCAAAATGGTTAATGTAGGAATACCACGTCTCCGTTGTAGGGTGGAAACACAGAAATGCCGGAGAGGAGGACACCTCATCAGCTGGCTGAGGTAACTTCACTGCACGCTCCGACTCTTTGAAATTTCTGTGTGCCTTCACTGCATCGATCCCATCCTCGTCGCCAGTTTTGTGAGGCACAAATGACGTCCATGATTATGCTAAGTCAACCTTTATTAACTAGTAACTATTAACTGTAACTGTTAACTGTAAGAGTAACTGTAACTGCGGTAACCGCAATAGCTGTTACTGTTGCGAGTCGGCTGACAGGCATGAGCAATAACTGACGCGGTCTGACAGCTTGCTGTCAGACTGCTCAGCCAATGTGAATGGCCTTCAGTTCCCACTCAGCTCAGCCGAACGTAACATTATCTGCATCCTTTCAGAGGGTCGTTGAAGCATTTTGAGGTTTATCTGTGTTCTCAGGGTCACCTGAGTAGTGCTCCTGGTTCCTGTAGTCTGTAGTCCAGAGGAAAAATTGCAGACTACAGGAACCAGGAGCACTATTCAGACGATCTTGAGGACACAGATAAACCTCCAAGTGCTTCAACAACCCTCTAAAAGGATGCAGATTACCAGCTGTCTTCAAGGAATATAAATCCTTCCGTTCCCTACTATCCTATCAGAGCTGAAGAAGCTTCTTAGATGAGAAGCGAAATGTCTTCAAAAGAAAAAAGAAAAAAACAAGGAAGTCCAATTGCCTCCTGAAAAAGCACCTGTGGGATAGGCCAATTATAATTTCTTAATCCAATTTATTTCATAGGTTGGATTCAGTAAGGATTAGGAGACTTAGATATGTACATACCTTAGATTATAGAGTAAAATGTAAATGATACTTATTTTAAATAAAACAAGCATAGTTTGGTCCTCTGACTTGTTTACTTAGAACATTGAAGTATGAGTTGGATATGAATGTTTGTCTCAATGTTCTTTCATAAATATGTTTTTATTTCAGATAAAATTATTGTAGGCAGTTATATGGGATTTCTTAGAATCTATAATCCACATCCTATAAAACCTGGACATGCTATGCAAGCTGAAGATATGCTCTTGGAAGTACAATTATGTGAGCCAATATTACAAGTGGAAGTAGGAAAATTTGTTTCGTAAGTAAACAGTATTGTTGCTTCTGATGAAGCTAATTGGATAGATATAAACTAATTTATCTTACTGCTATGACCAATTTGTTCCCTAAAGTAGGGGTGTCATACTCAATTTCATTGAGGGCCACATCAGCCAAAACTGGGCGCAGGGGTTGATTACAAAATGTGGGCTTTGCTTTGTGACAGCAGGCAAGGGGTGTGTACTGCACAGAAAATACATGTTTGTTCGGTTATGAAGAAATATGCTCCAAGTCAGGTGTAGATTAAATGTAGATTGACTTTTAGCTACACACCTTACCAGCAAACAGCAAATTTTGAAGCTCCAGGTAAAGTGGATTCATTTTAGGCTGAGTACCCACAGTTTGTATGTTGAAGGTTCCTAAAGGAATGCTGGTAAACTCTATTTTAAAGAACATTTGAGGGAGGGGTGCAGAGAATAGCCCTTCTCTGCCCGAGGCTTTAGAGACCTGGCACTAATCAAAACACTGTTTGTGAAGCAACTGATCAACACTGACAGAGAATCCAGTAGTATACGAAAATAAGAGCAAACTCCACTCCCTTCTAGTACTGATGATGTTACCTGGTTGGTAAATGAAACATCTGCAAGAAAACCATCAAGCTCAGAGAGGACCAAGGACCCCACAATTCAACCCTGAGCTACAAATATTCTCTTCTATTGATAAATATTTTTTTGTTAGAGCACTGGTTCCCAAACTTGGTGACTTTAAGACTCTGGTGGACTTCAACTCCCAGAATTCTCCACCAGTCTTAAAGTTGCCAAGTTTGGAGACCTCTGGGTTAGAGGGACTCAGTGCATGCCTCATATGAGATGGCTCTTAGTGGATTTCATTCTAAATTTTGATATGATTTCTGTAAATAAGAAATGTAGAATTATAATGGTTGAGTCTTTGATCCTTCATACATCAAAAAAGTACAAAGCTAAGGAATAAACAAATAAAAAACAGATTTGAAAAAAGAAAAGGTTCAGGTGTCAGGAATCCAGCAGTTACTCCAATTAAATCATGAGTCTCGACCCAAACTTCCAAAACTTCAAAAGGATTTATTGGGAGTTAACATGTCCGGCACTGCCTGGGTGTAGCCGACTCTGAGACACATAATTCATTGTCACCCTTGACCCTAGTTTTCCCCCACCCTGTGGGTGTATCATAATTCATATTCTCCAATGACACATATCCATAGCCAAGAAAAAGAGTGAAAGTATAAGAAAGAAAGAGGAAAAGAAGGAAAACTGAAAAAGAATGACTTCCAACTTTCTTTGGTACATATGTAAGTAAAAATATATCAAACTCTTACTCTAAGATTACCATTTGTCTACATTATTTCCATAATGCCATATCTAATCATCAAAGTCCCAGATCAACTTTTAAATTCAGTTTCTCACAAAAAGTCCAGTAATGGTTTATATTGCTTTAATCACTGTTAGTTAAAGAAATCACATTTGATTTATTTAATTGCACCAAACTCTAAATAAAACAGAAATGGAAAATCTAAAATTCTAGTCTAAGCCCATGCTTCTCAACTTTGGCAACTGTAAAGTGCATGGACTTCAACTCCCCGAATTCCCGAGGCAGCATGAAATTCACCCATCTTAAACTTGCGAAGACTGAGAAACGCTGATCCACAGATAGGGATTTTTCCATTCCTCTTTTACTGTTTTTTACTTAAAGTTTCTGATTTTCTTCCTTCTGCATAGCAAAACGGGAAGCCCTCCCCATCCCAGAGCAATCATAATGCAAAATCCTCACTCTCACTCCATTCCAGAGCAAACATCATCCTCACTCCCACCCCATCCCAGAGCAATCATAATGCAAAATCCTCACCCCATCCCATCCCAGAGCAATCATAATGCAAAATTCTCACTCCCTTCCCATCCCAGACTAACCACAACTGCCCTCACTAACCTACTTTTCCGCTCTGTTCTCCTGAGTGCAGGAAAACAAAAGACCATGGGGACTACCAGTTTTTTTTTTAAAAAAATGCAATAGACCTTCCAACTTCTCGGGGAAAAAAGATCTTCCAAAGTTAGAAGGTCTAATTGAACTTCTTTTTTTTTTTTACTGGTAGTCACGTGGTCTTTTGTTGCCCTGAATGCTGGATAACGGAAGTGGAAAAATGGTTAGTGAGGGAATTGTGGTTGATGCAGGAATTTGCAGGATGCCATCCAGGTCAAAAGTGGCCCACAGGTGCGCCCCCCTGCTCCCTATTTTCACTAGCAGAGGCACCGCAGGCAGTTCCTTTGCTATTTCCAGGCTGGCCCGCAGGCTGGATCTAAGCACCCCACAGGCCAGATTTGGCCTGCAGCCCTTGAGTTTGACACCCCTGCCCTTGCGCACATTTTATGAAATATCTTGGGATCATAGAGTAGTAATCAAGATACAAGCTTTGGATGCTTACATTTCTTGGAACAATCTAATACATATAAAGCTCATGCATTAGATTTCTGAATATAGCTTTAGGATAGAATGTGTCAAACATGGCCTGTGGGCTGGATCTGGCCTGTGATAAGCCCCAGGGCTGTTCCTGAGATGATGAGGGGAAAGTGGGCCTGGCCACACCCACCCAATCAACCCCAATAATCAAACCACATCTCCTGGGGCCTCCGAAGGCAAACAAACTCCTGATGTGATCCGCAACTTGATCGAGTTTGACACCCCTGCTCTAGTTTAATAGAAAAAGGTAAAATAAATTTTACATTTATTTAGTTATTTATCACAAAAATCAGGAATATGTTATTAGCTAGTTATTAACTTTCTAGTAATGTATTCCACTGTTGCTTAGTTTTGTTGAATTGTAATTTACCACAATGTCCAAAAAGATGTACTGATTTTTTAAGAGTGACAACTTGAAAAATGAGTATTTTTAAAGAAATAATTTATTTATTTATTATTTTAATAATTTATTAAACTTGTATGTCACTAACTCTCATATTATCAAACAGATCATGTAGCTCACATGATCAAACAAATTATAATTAAATAAAATGATAAAGCTAAAAAAATGCAAGTACAACAGATGAGATGGAAGGAAGCAAGAGGTCTCACTTTCCTTCAAGAAAGGCTGAGGAACATCTGACTCCCAAGAGGACTTGAGAGGACTTCACTGCTGCAGACAAGGCATGCTTCCAGGGTTCCAACAGATGTCTTTATTTAATTGAAGGAACTCAGAGTGTACCAACTCTGCCGGATTTAATTGGCTGTATAGTTGTTATGAGAGACAGGTAGTTCCTCAAATAATCACATTCTGTACATATAGGGCTTTGTAGAGAAAAATCAGCATTTGAATTGCACCTTGAAGCAATGCAACTTGTGAAGCGGAGGTTTTACATGGGCATATGAAGGTGTGTCCATTATTGCTAATTCCCCTGCATCAGGGGTCTTCAAATTTGACAGCTTTAAGACTTGTGGACTTCAACTCCCAGAATTCCTCCTCCAGTCATGTTAGCTAAGGAATTCTGGGAATTGAAGTCCACATGTCTTAAACTTGTCAAGTTTGAAGACCCTTGCTCTACATTCTGGAACAAATAAAGCTGCTAGGTTTTTCTTTAATATTATTTATGCATTTTTTCTTTAACCAAGTGCTGTGTGAGTCAATTTGCTTATACAAAATAATAATAATGATCTTAATAGTAATCATAGTAATAATGTATTATTTACTTATACATAATAATAACCTTTCATCATTTACTTATACCTAGTAATCTTTTATCTTCTAATTTCTACCTTTATTATCTAACCACTGTTAAAATAAATCTATGTTAAAAATATTCTGCTTCTTCCTTTTCCTTTATTTTTAATGTCAATCTATCCATTTTGGCACGACCTAATATCTTTTCGATTACATTCTCATCTGTAGGAGTATCCTCGTTCTTCCAGTATTGTGCAAATACAATTCTGGCAGCTGTCAACACATGTAATATTTAAATATATATTCCCTTTGTTATAATTCTCTGTATTATACTTAACAAGAATATTTCTGGCTTTAAATCTATATGTTGCTTTATCATTCTCCGTAGCCATATATGTATTTTCATCCAGAAATTCTTTGCCTTTGGACATGTCCACCACATATGATAGAGCCTAGTATCTGATTACATTTTCAGCATTTAGCGGACATGTTTTTAAACATCTTTGCTAATCTTGCCGATGGCAAGTGCTATCTAAAATATTTTGTACAGATTTTCCTTATAAGTAGTTGCCATTGTCAATTTATGGTTTCTATTACAAAGAAACTATAAATTTTGTTTCTTTGCCAATTATCTAACTCTATAGTATATCCAAAGTTTTTTGCCCATGTTATCATTGTTTCTTTCATGTTCATCTTCCATTTTGATATTTACTAGATAGCTGTATATTTTCTTTATTAATTCTTCACCTGTCCCTAGAATTATCTGATCTAGTATTGTTGGTTCTTTATAAAAAACGTATGTCTTTATATATTTCTCACATCTTGACTGTATTTGCAGGTGTGGCCACCATGCTAGATCCACCCCTTTTTTCTGTAGTGCCTGCTTAGATCTGAGTTCCCCTACTTCATTTAAAATGTCTTTATATGTTACAATTTTTTCCAAGTTAATAACATTTGGGTGTCTCAGTGCTTTCATCATAAAAAGCCAGAGTGATATTTTCATATAATTTTTTGTTTTGACTTTTTCCCATATTAAAATTTTCTTACATAGTGTCGTTGAAAATATCTGTGTATTTTGTTCTTTTCATACTACAGAAAAACATGCCATCCAATTGAAGATCATGTACCTCCAACAATAATAACCTTCTATGCCTCAAATTTATCTACTCTTTCACCCAAATAAGTGCAGAAACCTTATAGTAAAGCTCCCAATCTGGCAATCTAAAACCCCCATTTTCTTTAGATTCTTGTAGCATTTTTAGTCTTATTCTTGCTCTTTTCCTTTGCCATATATATTTCAAGATCATTTTATTTAGCTCCTCAAAGTTTTTTTCTCTCTAATTTTATAGGAATTGTTTGAAACAGAAAGAGCAATCTTGGCAAAAGATTCATTTTTATAGTAGCTATTCTTCCCACTTTATAATTTCTCCAAATCCAGCTTTATTTGTTGCTGTAGTTTTGTATAGTTATCTTCTTTAATTGTTACACATCTTGCTCTTAAATAGATTCCTAAGTATTTAATTTTCTTTACTACCTGAAGATCTATCTTCTTCATTAATTCCTTTTTCTGTTTATCTGTAAGATTTTTAACTAATATTTTAGTTTTTCCTTTATTTATTTTCAATCCTGCAACTTCTTCATATTTTTCTATTTTTCCTATCAGCACAGGGCCAGTTTCTAGGGGTTCTTCTAAAATAAATATCTCGTCTACAAATGCTTGTAATTTGTATTTTTCTTTTTTTTTTAAATTTCCATACCTTCCACCTCTAAGTCTTGCCCAATACTTCTGCTCAACACTTCCAATGTAAGTCTAAACTGTAGAGGGGACAGCAAGCATCCTTGTCTTGTGCCTTATATTAAAATTCTCCCTCGAGTCCCCATTCATAATCACTTTTATCATTTGCTTGGAAATATATTGTCTCCATCATGTAATAATTTTTTTGCCAAAATCCATGCATTTTAATTGTTGTAGCATAAATTGCCAATTTACATTATCAAATACTTTCTGTTCATCCAAAAAAATCAATGCCATCTGCTCTTCAGAATATACTTCACAATATTCCAACATATCTAAACAATTCTCACACTATCCTTAATTTGCTACTTAGGAATTCATTTTGATCTGGGTGTACAAATTTACTCAAAAATCTTTTAAGTCTTTCTGCTATTATTGAAGCAAATATTTTATAATCTGCATTTAATAATGATTTTGGCCTATAGTTCTTTATCGGTGTTAAATCTGAATCTTTGGGAATTAAAATAATATTTGCTTCCATCCAAGTATTTGGTATCTTAGCTTCTAACAATATTTCATTGTAAACCTCTAGCATTGGTAGGCTTAATGTATCTTGTAAATATTTATAGACTTCTGCCAGTAGTCTGTCTGTTCCTGATGACTTATTATACTTTTCTTTTTTTATCACATCTGTTATCTTCATTTCACTTTTGGTAGTTCTGATTTTTCCAGGTATTGCTTTATTTTTTCTTCTGATATTTGGTCATATAGCTTTCTATAGAACTCCTAAATTATTTTCTTTCTACTCTCTTTTTCTGGCAGTAATTTTTTTCTTGTTTCAACAAACATATTATTGTGTGAACAATGTGACACCGAAGTGTCTTACATTTTAAAACAAATATGACAATATTCTTCATGTTTAATACAATTGACAATATTTTAAAATTTAATATTGATATGCTTATTTTGTTAAATTATCATTCTTAATTATTTGATATTTCAATATATTATTTTTGTGTGAATCTCTATATTCTTAACATCAGTCCTTTTACTACAAATAATATATTGATAATCATATTTGCAATGTTTAACAGACTATATAATTCTAATAACAATTCATACATTTATATTGAGTTGTAATTTTCCGTTTATCCCCTTTTTAATTTTTAATTATGTCACTGTTATCTTTAAAAAATATCCCCTTTCTAATCACATTTTAATACAAATAAAATAGTATTCATAGTATTACTTGTAACAAGTTACATAATTCTAATAATAGTACAGTTATTTTTATTAAGTGGTAATCTTTCATTATTATCTTATGCAGTATTTCAATATATTATTTTTATGTCAATGAAATTCCACATATCATTCCTTTTCCTCCAATGAAATGTTAATATACCTATTTATTAATGATTATATATCTTAACTAATAATACACACATTTATGTTAAATTGTAATTTTTTTAACCATCATCTCTCATTCACAAGGCTTTAATTATTCGTTTCTTATTTCCCATATTCCTCTCTTAACTCTTTGTCTCTATCTGCCACTTCTTGGCCAATTCTCTTAAACATTTCTCCCTTCCCTACTATGTTTCCTTGTCTCATTTTCAAGTTGTCCACTCTTACCCCTATCTGTCTCCCCACAAAATCTCCCTGCAATTCCAATTCCCTTTTAACTTCCCTTAAAGTACTTTTCCCTCGGTTTATTTCATTAATCGTCATTTTTATTTTTATCTCCTTTTTATAATTTTTGTTTTGTTTGTTATTTTGTTTGTTCTATTTTTATGGCTACTCTTTCAGTTGACTCTTCCTCTTCCTTGGACCTCCTGTTTTCTTTTTGTCATTTGTGTCTCAATTTCCAACTCTATGTCTATGCTCTGTATTTTATTCAAGATCTCCTCACATCTTCTTGTCAAGGTGTTTTTTATATCCTGAATTTACAACTTTACAAATTTACACTTTCTTTCCAGATTCCACTCATCTTTGTTTTTGTTTATTTTATCTGTTTTTGTTAACTAGTCCAACTATATTTTTTTTCACACCAGCTTCTTTATTGATACGAAAAGAAAAGTACAAATAGTCTTTAAAACTTCTGGAACTGTTTTTTGGTGCCAGCAGCCTTGGTCACCTTAAGGACGTTGAATCGGACAGTCTTGCTGAGGGGCGACACTCTCCCACCGTCACGATATCCCCATTTGGCCCAAGTACTTATAGTCCAACAATCTTATTAAAGTCACTTTTCAAACAAGAAATTCAATGTCCATTGTCTAAGAGTCTTTATATCTCCAAATTAATCGATCTGTTTTTTTTAAGTAATCCAAGGGTTTACCTTCATAAATCCCTCTACCAGTTGAGTCTTGTATTGAAGCGTTCAGGAGTCATTTGATAATAAAGTTCTCTTATTTCTCCCTTTTAATTCTCCATAAGCCAGGTCTTTCCAGGACTTTGGGAGTATGTTATGTCTTCCTTTGACAGCAGGTGGTGCTCTTTAAGGATTATTATGAGTCTCTCTTTTCTGAATACTCTTATTGGGGTTGCACTTTAACTAAAAAGAATTGTCTGTTTGGATTTAAGATATGTTTGATAAGTATACATCAGTATAAAGTTATTGAAAAAATAGTTAAAGTATTAGGTAAAAAAAAGTTTGTATATTACATGCTGTTAGTATTTAGTATAATTTATTGGTTTTCAAGAAGTGTTTTTTAAACACATTTTCAATCTTGTCCTTTCTGCTAGTGGCACAGAATTGCTTCATCTGGCTGTGTTGCATTGCAAAAAATTATGTATCTACGCTGTCTCAGGTAAAAGACAAATCAGATCAACTTACTTTCCCTATTTCCCACTTATAAAATATAGCATTTTCTTCCTAAAGATTTAATGATATTAAATCTATTTCATATTATATAAAAAAGATACCCTTTTGGAAAATTTTCTCTCTCTCTCTGTATGTATGCATGTATATATGTATGTATATATGTGTATATATGTATATGTATGTGTATATATATATATGTATGTATGTATGTATGTATGCATATGTATGTATGTATGTATGTATGTATGTATAGTATTCAGCTTTGTTCGGATATTTTCCCACGTCATTATAGCTGTGCTTTTAAAGTTGTAGCAACGTTTTGGCAGAATCTCATCTGCCATCATCAGGCTTCTGTATTGTGTTCATCTGTGAGTCAGACTTTTATGGTGGTTTCAGTTTTAAATTTGGGGCTAGACTACTGCTGTGCCAGAATGGTTTTTTCTTCATCCTGATTGGTTGGGAGTCTTGGTCTGTGTTTATTGGTTTTGGAGTTTGCTGTGTTCTGCTTGATTGGTGTTTCTAATATCTTCTGTCTGTTTTGTGGCTCTTTTTGTGTCTTGATTGGCTGGCAACATTGTGTACCTGTATTGGAGGCCTTTAGTGCAGCTTGGCTCCGGGTAAATGGACAGCTATCATTTATTAGGAAGCTAGGTTTCATCTGGGTGCCTGGTTGGGGTGTGTTTGAGCTGGAGGTATCAGGGGGGATCTGTTTGTGCCCAGGTGTTTGCCTGGCTAGTGGTGTGGAGATTTTTTTGTTTGTGAGTTCAGGCTTCCAAATGATTGACAGTCTGGTGGAATCATCTCTTCTATTCATTCCACCAGACTGTCAATCATTTGACATTGGAATCATGTATGATTCCACCAGACTGTTAGCCGTCCATTTACCCGGAGCCAAGCTGCACTAAAGGCCTCCAATACACAATGTTTCCAGCCAATCAAGACACAAAAAGAGCCACAAAACAAAACAGAAGATATTAGAAACACCAATCAAGCAGAACACAGCAAACTCCAAGACCAATAAACACAGACCAAGACTCCCAACCAATCAGGATGAAGAAAAAACCATTCCGGCACAGCAGTAGGCCAGCCCCAAATTTAAAACTGAAACCACCATAAAAGTCTGACTCACAGATGAACACAATACAGAAGCCTGATGATGGCACATGAGATTCTGCCGAAACATTGTTACAACTTTAAAAGCACAACTACAGTGACGTGGGAAAATACCTGAACAAAGCTGAATACCATATATATAGCATATACTAGTATTTCTAGAAAAGTTGTCCCCTTAATTTGTGGCAATGAAAAGGAAGTTTCTGACACAGTGCAGGTAGTTGTCGACTTATGGCCATAATGGAGCCTACTATTATAGTTGCCTGTTATAACTATCATTTAACAAGGTGACCATGTGGTCGCCTTGTTTAGCAGGCATCTTGCTTTCTCTGATGCAACCATTAAGTGGAGCTTTTGAAAATGGCAAACACAACATCAGAAGATATAAGTTCTTATTGAAAGTGTATTTATAGAAGCATACTGTAATATTAAACTTGCATCTCAACATCTTTTCTTAGCTGATTGAAGATGTTCATGAGCAATTATATCAGGGCCAAGGTTAGCTTAGTGTGCTGCAATTTTTTCAGTCATCAGCAGTAAAAGGGCTAGGTCATACATACAGAAAGAAGATAAACCTTAGAAGTACTGCAGGCTAATAATGTTTTGGTTTAATTGTGCCCTCAAGTTGGGGCCAACCTTTAATGACTACATAAATAGATTTTTCTATGTGATGGTCTGTAGAGGAATAACACATTTTGAACCTTCATATTTTAAAAACTTCCCAGTACAAAAGCCTTTCTCTTTGTCCTCTAAAGAATTAGGTAGCTTGCAGCTCTTTACTTGTTATATATCAAACTCTATTGAGCCTAGATAGAAGTTATGGATGATGATGAGTTAACGGTTCATCAAAATTTAGGGAGATTATGATGTCATTCCTTCAATAGTATGATGGAGATATCTGTATTCTCTATTTGATATCAGAATCAAACAGAGAATGAACTGAAAACTTTCAGTTTGTGAGAAAAATGTACTGCAATTACTTTTAATAAGTGGTTAATTTTCCCCTCAGTTTTGTGGTATAGTCAAAAGAATTTTGGAGGGCACATGGTATAATAATCAATGAAACTTGAATTCTGAAAACTGTATTCAAGTGTAATATAAGTATACTACTGCATCTTTCATAATAACATTTTCCAGAGAAAATATTGCAAGCTTAAGGCAGCTTTTTCTTTTATTTAATAGGAAGCTTAGGAAATACAGAACATGGCAACCAATACCAGCTAAAACGTATGTATGAACACAATCTTTATCGAACAGCATATAACATGACACATGGACCATTTGGAGGTATAAAAGGTAAGTTATTGGTCCCAGACTATTTTCACTAATACAGAATAAACAAAGGAACATTACTTTAAGACATTGGTGCTACACCTGTGGCTCAGGGGACTTGTGCAGTTGGCTATGGCTTTGAATACTACATCAAGAATCCCCTACTGATTTTGTTGTCCAGCAACAACATAATTTCTATTTTTCCCTGCCTCATTCTGTTGCTGCTTCTATATATGATTCAATTTTGTGTGAAAAAGAATATCTATGAGTAAATGGTGGAATTGTTTATTTTTGTTCACATGTTTTTACTGTATTTTAAATTTACGGGAAGATGTGCTTTAAATGTGTTAAATTTGAAGAGTCAAAGTATTTTATTAATATTAGGATTCAATATATGTAATTTTTCTATCTCTGAAACTTTTTCCATGTTTTCCCCTCCTTTTTCCCCTCATCTTTGGTGACTGGGTGGGATGGAAGCTGAGAACAAAAAAAACTGTATACAGCCCTTTGCATGCCAGTACCTTCTGGTTTTAGGTTCCTTTGGATCAGGGGTCACCAACCTTTTGGACCTCAGGGACCACCAAACTCATAACTTTAAATCCCAGGGACCACTAACTGGTTCTGTAGGTGTGGCCTAATTTGTGGGTGTGGCTTGGTGGTCATGTGGCTGGCTGGGCATGGCTTGTATGTAAATATTATAAATGTTTATATAAATATTGAATTTTTTTTAAATCAAGCAACTTTTACCCAAAATCAAGGCAAAGCAGGCAGGCAGATTGAGTTGCTCATAGAATCACAGATTCATTCAGAGATCTATCTGCCATAGCTCCGTCTGTCACATAAAATTTGCTGGCAAGCAAACTCACAAAATTAACTCACAACGCACCATTTATTGTTTTTTTTATTAAAAATGAGCAACTTTTACCAAAATCAGGCAAAGCAAGCAGGTAGATGGAGTTGCTCACAGAATCACAGATTCATTCAGAGATCTATATTTATTAAAACCAATTGAATAAAATTGGCTAGCTCAGTCTGTCACATAATATTTGCTTGCCGTGAGTCTACTGAATAATAGAACCTTCAGTCCTAAGGGAGTTTCGGCTGTGCTTAAAAGCAGAGTCGAAGATCTAAAGACTAGCTAGAAAGCAAGAAATCCAACCATTTCCTGCTTCCTAGCTAATCTAAATCTCCCGGCACAGCAGAACAGCTGATGGTCGGAAAAATAGCAATTCAGCAGGCAAGTTTGCAGGATAAGGAGTGAGTGGGCGGAGAGGGTTCCCGCGGGCGATGTGGGTGGCGCAGCCTTGTGTTTCTGCACAGCCTGGATTAATTGCTTTGGGGGGTTGCTCTGAGGCTGAGATTTCTCTGCGGCCCACCAAAATTTTTTCGCAGCCCACCGGTTGGCAGCCGCTGCTTTGGATGACTGAGTGGCAGGTTGGGAGCAGGCCAAGATCTGTGGAGAGAAGAATGGGGTGCCTTAGGGGATAGGGAAGCTTTGGGAGGCCTGGGGCAGGTGGGCCTGGCCCTGCACTAATCCTCACAAGGCCTTCCTCAACCCTGAGGTATTCTGTGCTTTGCTTAAGGACCCATGTGTTTGTTTAAGGGCTGCATCAGGGAGAGCAGGAGATGGGGGCCTTTAAGCAAGGCCATCTAGCTTAATGACATAACCACTTATGATTTTAATGGGCAAGTTATAAGGTGAGGACTACCTGTAATATACTTGGCAACTACTGTTTTGAAATACTTGTAAAAACATGTAAAAGTAAAAGCTTTTAAAAATTACAGGAAGAGACCTAAGATGTACAGAATCTTATTTGGCATATTTTGGAAATTGAGAAGCCATTATTAATGCAATGGTTTTAACAATGTTTCAGTAAAATGCCTTTTACCGAAACGTTGTCAATAGTTTGCTTTCTGCTTTCTTCTTATGACATATTTAACCATAATAACATTAATATATATATGTTTAATTGAAATAAAATCCAGATGAAATTTTAATATTTTATAGTATGCATGCTCTAATAAGAGCATGTTTTATGTAGAGGTTAAAAGCACTAGATTAGAAACTGAGAGAACATGTGTTCTATTCCTATCTTGGACATGAAGCAACTGGGAGATTCTTGGATCAGCACTGCACTCTTAATCATAGGAAACAAGTAGTGTCAAACAACTTCCAAAAATTCTTGATGAAAAATTCTAATAATTACTCCAAGCAATTTTCAAAAGTCAAGAATCACTTTGATGGCAGCAATCAAACAAAAATAAGCTTTAGGTTTTTTGTTCATAGACTTTTTAATTCTTTTGATATATCCATTCATACTGATCTTTTTTAGATGATATGTAAGCATGCATTTATCATAATAACATGATAAATGATAGGCAAACATTAGTTTGTGTTCAGGGACAAAACTAATACTAACAAAATTGTATGCTTTGCTATGTGCTATTTTTTGTAAAGTTTATAAGCCAAAAGAAATGAAACTTCGGATATATATGATAGAACAAAATAATTGCTTGGTGTTATCTTGATGGGTTGCTCATATTTGTTATCTTTACTTTCTCCTACCGAGCATCCAGGCATGGGAGGTGCTTCTGTCTGTTGTTCGATAGGCTGAGCTGATTTCTGAAGACACTCCTCCTTGTGTCCCCAGTATTAGCTCAGCCTGTGTTCAGATAACAGATAACAGATAATCAGAATTGGAAGGGACCTTGTAGGTCATCTAGTCCAACCCCCCGCCGCCCAAGCAGGAGACCCTACACCATTTTTGACAAATGGCAGCCCAATCTCTTCTTGAAAGTCTTAAGTGGTGGTGCTTCCACAACTTCTGAGGGCAAGCTGTTCCATTGGTTGATTGTTCTCACTGTCAGAAAGTTTCTCCTTATTTCCAGGTTAAATCTCTCCTTGTTCAGTTTCCATCCATTATTCCTTGTCTGCCCTACAGGTGCTTTAGAAAATAGCTTGACCCCTTCCTTCCTGTGGCAGCCCCTCAAATATTGGAAGACTGCTATCATGTCTCCCCTGGTCCTTCTCTTCACTAGACTAGCCAAGCCCAATTCCTGCAACTGTTCATTGTATGTTTTAGCCTCCAGTCCCCTAATCATCCTGGTTGCTCTTCTCTGTATTTTTTCTAGAGTCTCAACGTCTTTTTTATAATGTGGTGAACAAAACTGGATGCAGTACTCTTACTAAGGCTTTATAAAGTGGTATTAGTACTTCCCTTGATCTTGATTGTATCTCTCTGTTAATACGATTTAGGATTGCATTGGCTTTTTTGGTTGCTGCTGCAAATTGCTGGCTCATATTTAGTAGGTTGTCCACTAAGACTCCAAGATCCCTCTCACAGTTACTGCTATTGAGCCTGGTTTCACCCAGGCTATATGTGTACTTTTGGTTTTTCTTGCCTAAGTGTAGGACTTTACTTTTCTCTACATTGAATTTCATTTTGTTAGATATGGCCCAGTGTTCTAGTCTGTCAAGATCCATCTGGATCTTGAGCCTATCTTCTTGGGTGTTAGCTATTCCTGCCAGCTTAGTATCATCTGCAAATTTGGTAAGTTCCCCTTCTATTCCCTCATCTAAGTCGTTAATGAAGATATTGAAGAGTACTGGGCCTAAGACGGAACCTTGTGCCACCCCACTGCTTTCTTCCCTCCATGTAGACTTAGACCCATTAAGGACTACTGATTGAGTATGGTTTGCCAGCCAGTAGCGAGTCCATCTAGTGGTGGTGCTATTTATTCCAATTTTTTCTAGCTTACTAAGAAGTAGGCTGTGGTCTACTTAGTCAAATGCCTTGCTGAAATTTAAATATATTATGACCACAATATTTTGCTGGTCTACTAATTTAGTCACTGTGTTGAAGAATGAAATAAGATTGGTTTGGCATGATCTGTTCTTAACAAACCCGTTCTGACCGCTAGTTATTACTTTACTTGTTTCTAGATGTTAGCAGATCAGCTAGGAGTTTTTTCTCTCAGCCAGGAAGACTCACAGCTGAAATAAAGAACATCTACTTTCTTCAATCTTAAAAAAAAAGGACAAAACTCGGTGAGATCACAGCCTCTGGCTGCTCAGAATAATAACAGAAAAAAAGAGGAGCTCTGATGCTGCTTTGTAATTAAAATCAGCTGGCAGTTGGAGATAGTGAGTGGTGCGCTAAGCGGAGCCTCGCGCCTGCCGCAAAAGTCTCCTCTTTCACATTTTGGAAGTAAAGCTCCCTCACAGACCTGACCTAGAGTGGAGCACATTAAAGTGTCCTCTCTCCTCAGCTATTACAAGAGAAACAGATTAATGTAGGTTTTTTCCTCAGCCGAAGCCGTGATTAAATTTACGCCAGAAATAACGGCTGGCATCATTTTAAAGTGGAGTTTTTGACGCCAAGGAAACACAGCAGCTGTTACCTCAGAGACCATTCCTGAAATTACAACTGTTGGGGCATTGTCCCATTGAAGGCCTGTCTCTGACAGCCTGACTGTGGAGTTTGGAACGAAACTTTTGCGTACATGATGGAGCAAGTAAGGCATAAGGTTGGCATAGCCCCACATTAGGCGTCCAAAGCAGTATAGCAGTTAGTGCTTAGGCCTTGAGCCTGCTCAATTAAAGCTGCCAAAGTCCAGGCATCTACCTGGATAGGTCAGTGTCAACCCCTTAGGCCTAAAGAAATATTTTTATTGGCTCAAGGGGGCTTCACACACACACACAAACACACACACACACGAAAAACATATAAATTGATATAGTGATTCACTGATCTGGCGCTCTTTTTTATAAAGGAGTCACTGCTCGTAGCTCGGTGCAAACTCTCCAGGTGTGCTAATCACCTCATTGAATAATCTTTATATTATGCCATTTTACCCTCCTTAAATGCGCCTGTTATCCAGGAGTGTAATAGTTGGTGGCAGCTGTGCTAGTTCCAGCACTCCAGGATTTAGAGCGGTGGCCAGAAGGGCTATGACTAGGAACCAGAAGAACCAGGGTTCCAAAAAGCCCTCCAAGGTGGCGGAGAAGGACAGGAGGAGGTGCCAGAAGACAATGGAGAAGCAGTTATAGAACTGTCTCAGGGAGGCCGAGAAGAACAGGCAACCACTCTCTCCAGTGGTCACGGTACCCCTCCTTCCCCTCCCAACTTTTCCTCTGGACCTGTCCATCTTGTCCAGGAGTAGTACTGTTCTACCCTCACAAACTAAAGTTCCATAAGGAACTCCTGAGGTCTTCAAACTTCAGGTTCCGGGGCCGAGCTCCATGATACCAGTTCATGGGTTCAGCAAGGGTTCATGCTCCTTGGTCATCTTCAGACCAGGCAGCCCAACTGAGCAAACGACCGAGGGTAGCACCTGAAGCTTCTTTCACACCAAGTGCTGCAGGACTCCACACAGATGAATTCCTGCCTCAGGACATCCCTCCACAATTGAAGGTCTGGATGATGGAGGCAATTAAGCAAGGCATTGCTGCAGGAGTACAGCAGATCTACCAATCCAGAGGTCAACCACCAGCCTCCCACAATACCAGGACCCTCCTCCAGTGCTGCACAGAGTTGAATTTCCTCAAATTCAGGTAACCTGTCTATAGAGCCCCCACTCAGGATCTTCAAGTATCTTCAAATACCACAGATGAGGATTGAGCAGAGGGAGGATCTAGATGCCCACGTCTCTATGTCTTCACAGGAATTTGAGGCCTCTTTATCTGAGGTAGAAGATTACCCAGGACAGAATATGTCTGAAGAGCTAGCCACGGAACAACCAATATTCATGGGGCTGTTCCTCCCTCAATTGTTCAAGTTCTTGTTATTTAAGGCCAAAACCATGGCCCGCCTGGACAATCCACTGGCCACTTCAGAGACTAACTCTTGCTCTGCAGATTCTGATGATCTCTGTTTCTGGACCATATCAATAAACATTTTGGCTACTGGGATGACCTCTGCCTTGCTGATGGGCTGATTTTCACTCAGCCCATCACCAAGGCAGAGGTCATCCTAGTACCCAAAATGTTTACTGATATGGTCCAGAAACCGTGATCATCTATGGGCACCCATCCTATCACCACTGGGTATGACAAAAAAATTTATAACCTAGCCCCCACTTGGTTGGGTTTCATAGTAGATTCATAGTAGATGAGCAAATTGTAGCCTTAGCATCTTCCTCCATGGTTCCCAGCGAGCCAGAAGATGCCTTAAAACCAGAGGAGAAGAGAGCAAAGCTTGCACTACGTAGGGCTCATCAGGCAGAACGCCTGGTCCATTAAGGCAGCTAAAGCTGCCTCTTTCTTCTCCAGAACATCCCTAAGATGGCTTTGCCACCTCCAGGAAACTATCCTGATCACCAACGTCAGGGCACATCAGGATATAGCTAAGCTGATGGCAGCACCAAATTTTCTGCAGATGCCACCTTAAACACAGTCAAATTCTCTTCCAAGGCCATAGTGTCACAGATAACTGCTTGCCGTTTACTTTGGCTTTGCCATTGGCAAGCAGATACCAACCACAAATGGAAGCTGGGTTCAGCTCCCTTTGAGGGTAACAAGCTGCTTGGATCTTCCCTAAATCCGATCCTGGTGGAGTCTTGAGAAAAGAAAAAAGTCCTTCCCTCTCTTTTTCGTAGATTTGAGGCCAGATCTCAGTCCTTTCGGAGGAATTCCTTTCGCCCCTCCTACCAGGGAATCTATTACCCAAGGTCCCAGAGACCCTTTGGATACAGACAGGGCCAGCCAGACAGAGCAGATTTCGGGGACCAAAACAAATGGGGAAGGCAAGCAAAGAGACCATTTCATGGCGCAGGAAATAGATCCTTTCAAAGTCTGAAATAATTTCCTACCTGACACCACCACCCCTGCATAGGTTGAATGGGCCTCTTTGCTGATCAGTGGGAATCCATTACTTCAGATGCCTGGGTCCGAGAGACCATAAGATCAGGTCTCTCTCTTGAATTCCACTTCACACCTCTGAACTTTTCCATGCAATGTCCTGTCTTATACAAAAAAGACCCTTAAGGAGACTGCAATCCAGCACTTGCTGGAGATCCACGCTATTTGATCTGTACTGCGGGATCACCAAAGACAGGGATTTTATTCTCATCTATTTGTGGTCCCAAAACATTCGGGGGGTGGAGGGCAATTCCGGATTTGAAACACTTGAACTGATTTTTAATCTACGGAAAGTTCAAGATGAGTTCCCTGCAATCCATCCTCCTGAGTATCAGACAGGGTGACATCTTAACCTCTATAGATTTGACAGGCATACCTCCACATTCCTATAAGGGACAACCATAGAAAGTCTTTGCGGTTCTGTTCCTGTGGCCGCCATTATGAATATAGGGCTCTGCCTTTTGGTCTAGCCTCAGCCCCTCGAATCTTTACAAAGATTCTAGAAGCGTTGGCAGCACACTTTAGGAATAAGCCGGTCCACATACAATGTTATCTTGACAACATTTTAATTTCTGGTTCCCTACAGAACAAACCTGCAGTATCAATTGGCTAGAACTGAGGGCTGCCCATCTGGCCCTCCACAAATTTCAACCAAAAATCCAGGGACAGCATGTCCTCCTCTTGACCGAAAACGTAGCTACGAAGGCCCGCGTAAACAGACAGCGGGCCCTGCACTCAAAGTCCCTCATGAGGGAAGCAGAGAGACTGTGCTGCTGGGCAGAGAGGCATCAGAGCGGAACGCATCTCAGGATAGTCCAGTGTCCAGGCTGACTGCTTGAGCGGGGCCACTGTCAACCATTCTGAGTGGCACTTGCACCCCAGACTGTTCCAAGAGATGTCGGATCGGTTTGGCCAACCAATCCTGGACCTTTTTGGCTTGTCAATCAATGCTGAGCTCCTGAGGTTCTTTTCAAGGTTTCCAACCAAGGGAAGGGTGGAGGGAGTCAATGCCCTTTGCTGCCACTAGCCTTGAGGCCTAGTCTATGACTTCCCTCCCCTCCCACTGGTCCCCAAGCTGGTCCAGAAACTCCTGGAGGAGAAAGCAGAACTGTTACTGGTCACACCATACTGGCCCAGACGTCCATGGTTCACGGATCTTGGATCTATCGATCACCGACTCATGTAGAATTCTGCTGGACAGAGTCTCATTCACACAGGGTCCAATTCAACATCCGGACCCACAATGGCTACATCTAGCCATATGGCACTTGAGCAGACTCCTGAAGCTCTCCAACAAAGTCATCTCAACAATCCAAGTGGCCAGATGTCTGTCCATGAATCATATATATAACCCTACCTGGACTACTTTCTGCAGGTTCTGTGACAAGATGAAGATTGATCTAATCTCTCCATTGGTGGCGCAAATACTAGACTTTTTCCCGGAAAGTTTGGACAAAGGACTTTCCCCAAATGCTTTACATAGACAGGTAGCAGCCTTAGCCTCTCTCATTTCCTATGGTGATCTAAGATCCCTCACTCATCACCCGAGGATACTTAGTTTCCTCCGTGGGACCACTAATTTAAGGTCTCCAGTGGTCCATGAATACCCCACCTGGGATCTAAACAAGGTTCTCACAGCACTCACTAAGAAACCTTTTGTACCTCTGAGAACCATGAGTCTCTACCTTCTCACTTGGTGTTCTTAGTAGCCATAACATCTGCAAGATGAATTTCTGAGCTAGCTGCCCTGTCAGTGAGACAAGATCTCTGCATATTCCATTCTGACAGAGTCATTCTTCGCTTAGATCCAACCTTCATTCCCAACATTAATTTGGCCTTCCATCGAGCACAGGAGTTCATTCTCCCCAACTTCTATCCTAGACCAGCCCATGCTCTAGAGAGACAATGGCATATACTAGATGGTAGACGTGTCCTCTGAATTTACATAAACAGGACTGTCTCATTCAAGAAGACGGAGGCCTTATTTGTCTTGTTTCAGCCTTCTACTCAGGCCAGAAAAGTCACATCATCGACAATTGGAAGGTGGCTGCAAGGCACAATTGCAAAAATCTATGAAACACAGACATTGCCCATGCCTACAGGTATTATGGGACACCAACTAGGAGTGCTGCTAGATCGGCAGCGTGGGCTACTCAAGCGTCAATCAATGAGATCTGCAAGGCAGTGACGTGGGCATCACCATTGCCTTTCATAAGGCACTATAAACCAGACATTTTTGCTTCCGCTGAAGCAGCCTTTGGCAGACAGGTCTTACAACAGGTTCACATGTAAAAAAGGGGACTCCAAACCAGACAGAGATCCTCCCATAGGACACGCTAGCTTTGGTATGTCCCATGCCTAGATTCTCGGAACAGCTCATCAGGAGAAGGGGCATTGGTGCTTACCTGATACGCCCTTTCTCTGTGAGCTGTGAAGAGCATCCAGCCCCACTCAGAGACCATCTGGTTGTGGGGCCAATCCTGGCCAAGTCTAGAGAGCAAAGGTGAAGGAGAACAACAATGAACTTATCACTTTGACTTCGCCAAAACTGGGGACACTAAGGAGGAACTGCAAGGAGGAGTGTCCTCAGAAATCAGCTCAGTCTATTGAATGACAGAAGCACCTCCCATGCCTGGATACTCTTCACAGAGAAGGGGTGTATCAGGTAAGCACCAACGCCCCTTTCAGTTTCTAGGGAATGGGAACAAATGTTATTTTAGATTATGTCTTGTTTGTTATCAGGGTAATATGCTTCTATGTTTTAATTATTATTCATTTTATGAGATCATGAGATATAAACAAGTTCTTTATGAATTCAGAAATATATAGCCACCAGAGGGCACTCATGTTTTCTGAATCATAATTGAGATTCAACTAAAATGTTCAGTCACAAATGATGAACACATGTTCTGAATAGTGTCAATATATATGTAATAAAAATGCTGGAATTTCTTTGTTTCTCCTTCTTACCAATGACTCCTAATATTGAATTGAAGATTTTCTAAGATTACAATAAATTTTTATTAATTGCTCTCTTTGGGCTATACAAAATCTGATATAAATTACTAGATTATAATGATTAATATAGCCATTCCTTGATTTGCTGATGTTACTAGTTTGGGGTGCTAGGAGTTGATTTGGAATGTTGGATTTTACTTTATTTTTAATATTCTTATTGTTTTCATGAACAGCCCAGAATTATGGCATGAAAGGTGGGCAGCTATATATCTCAATAAAATGAAATAATAAAATAAAATAATACTGTTTGAAAAATACAAAGATGTGTGGGTGTCAGTTCTTATGGCTAGCTGTTTTCCTATTTGAAACCAGACATTAATTCAATAAACTTAATTAACTTTATTGCCCAAAGTGTAGGGAATAACATAATTAAAACATTTGGAACAGTGATTCTAGCTTGAATTGTTTGTAGTGATAATTTGCAGGTCATGAATTCATAAACTTTATAAGTTGAATTCATAATACCAGCTGAACTAATTGTAAAACTATGTGCATGTGAGAATACATTTACAATTATGTTATAATAACAAAATGGAATAAAAATCACTGAAGTGAAATTGGCAGCATTTTATTATCAGTTATTATACAGATTAATCATACCATATCAAACATAGTGGAGGTTGAAGGAGAGGGCCCATTCATATTATTTCTTAATTTTACAAAGAGATACTTTTTCTTCGTTTTACAAAACAGGATCCATCTGCTTTGCAAACCCAGTATCAATGAAAGAAACAAGTTGACTTTTTCTTAGTTTACTAAGTAAATGAGCTTTTTTGACTCTTCTAAAAGTCTGCTATAAATAGCATTGTTAGAATAAAAAAGGCCTTCACAGAATATTTGAAATGTATATAATGCCTTCCAAAATTGACCATGTGTTCCAATATTAATCCATTGATTTAATAATGTTAAAGACAAGTCTTTTAAAAAGTGCCATGTTTCCCTGAAAATAAGACCTATCCTGAAAATAAGCTCTAGCTTAATTTTATGTGTGTGCCTAATATAAGCCCTATCCTAAAAATAAGCCATAGTTAAGACCCCACAAACTGTCCCACTGTCTGGTTATATGAGGTGGGTGGGAGTCCTATATAGATATAATAATTACAGTAAATAATCCATCTGTCAGAATAATTTGGCTACTGTATTTTAGGATTTTAAATAAAAAGTAGATTTTATAGAATGTAGTTTTCTTACTTTAATCTTTTCAAAGCTTCTAAATATTTTTGATGGCTTAATTTATATTATGAATCAGATCTCTAGAGGTTAATGAATTCTGGAGTTTTGGTTGAAGTTAAGCCATGAAATTTTATTCCATGAAAATAATGTTTTATGGTTAATAATGGGTACAGATCAATTCAGTTTATCGGTTTATTATAATCATAGACCAGAGACCAGAATAAATAAAAACACTCAGTAAATATTCAATTAAAAATTCTAGTACAAAATAATAACAAAATTTATGATAAAATCTAATCAGTCAATTACACATGGTCTAACTATACTAAAATTACAATCCATAAACTGTGTGGCCCATTGTCAGTTTAATATCAAAAGGGAAAGGAATAAGCAGTGCAAAGGGTTTGCTACATTTATTATATAACATTAGTATAGTGGATTAGACACATGTTTCCAATGAATCCCCAGTGCTGCTGTGCAGAATCTAGCCACCTGTGCTGTAATTATGAACCTTTCATCCTTAAACAGCCACTGGAGGTAAGCAGTGTTGGAACAACCAGGATATCTAGCAATTATTGGCAGAATATATTTTTTCTGACTCTCTGTATAAAAGGAACATTGACAGAGTACATGATCCACAGTCTCCACCTCTCCTGAGCCACAGAAACAGAGTCTTTCAGTCAATGGTATCTTTTTATACTTGGTGTACAAAACGGCCAATGGAAGCGCATGGCACCATGCGAGTGAAAATGCTTTCTAGTGATTCGCTGACTACAACTGGCTTAGATAGCTAACAGCAGTCTAATGGCTTCTGGAGCCAGAAACACTGTAGATTTCCCTAAGTCCGTTCGCCTTTTGATGTCCTCTACCCTTTATTGTAAAGTTTGTTTTGCTTGGTTATAGTCCATCTTGAGTATCGAATCGGAGAAGCCTAGTTTGGCAAGGTTGGACTCGAAAGCCTTGATCCATGATGAAGAGAATTTGTCTTAGAGGATTAATGGAGCAAGACCTTATGGAAAGAAATTAAGCTTTAGCCAGGGATTTAGGGATGCTATACAGATATTTGGTTTGACTTTTTGTCAATCCTGTCTCTAGGTGCAGAAGTGTATTTGTGGCACACATGGCATCTGGAGAATTGATCTAATGAATTTGGATTGAACTTTTTTCAGTGGTGTAAAACACGGGTCACCAACCTTTTGGACCTCAGGGACCACCAAATGCATAATTTTAAATCCCATGGACCACTAATATGAATTTTGACTGACAGTGGCTTGCTGACATTGGTGGGAAAGTTGGTCCCATATTCCAGAGCTGCAGTAGTCACAGGACTGACCCTTTGGTCGTCCCAGAGCAGCTGTTTCTTCACCCGAGTGCACCAGCCTGCCATGGACTGGAGAAGCAGCTACGGGATGACCAAAGGGCCAGCCTTGTGACTACTGCAGCTCTGGAATATGGGACTGACTTTCCCACCAACATCAGCAAGCCACCCCAGGATGGATTTTCCTTCCCCGCTGTTGGTCTTATCTTCCAGTTCCAGCTCGCATGGCTCTACTCAAGGTAAGGTTTGCACTTGGCCAAAGAGTGGTGGCCAGCAGGTGGGCAGGCCATGTGGGCAGCACAGCCTTGAGTTCCCACGTAGCCTGGATTAATTGCGTTGGGGGGAGTGCTTTGGGGGGGGGACATTTCTCTGCGGACCACCAAAATTTTATCGTGGATCAGTAGTGGTCCCCAGCCCACTTGGTTGGCAACCACTGGTATAAAACACAAAGCTGAGGGGCCAAGCAAGGTCCCATAAAGAAGCTGTGCTAGCGATTTGGCCAGAAAAAGCTTAATTGCAGATGGACATAATATCCTCACTTTGTGCAGAAAAATTTAGGGATGGTGCTTGCTGATCTTTGGCCCAAGGTAGCTGCATATTCGCCATGAAGCAGTGGCCTGGATGACTACCCCCAGGTATTTGAAGGTGGTTACCTGCTCTTTTTTATGGCCATTTACCATGGAGTTTTGGTCTTTTGCAAAGGCCATAATCTTTGTTTTGTCATAATTTATATCCAGTTTATTGTAATTACAATATTGGATGAGGGCTTGCAAGGCTCTTTTAAGACCTACTGGTGTCCTGAGAGGATCACAGCATCATCTGCATAGAGCAGCAGGGCGATGCTTCAATCACCTATTTTTGTGGAGTGGTAATTTGGTTTATTTAACCATTTTACTATGTTGTTTATGTAGAAGTTGAAAAGTAGCCCTGTTTAACCCCCTTTTGAGCTTTGACTGACTTTGAGATCCTTGCATATTACACCTCACCTTGAGGGATGTTTTAGTACGTAGGGCACATAATAGATGAAAACTCCTGTGGTCAATTGAGGCAGCTTCCAGCTTCTCCCATAGCTTAGTCCTGGTAACCATATCAAAGGCTGCCTTGAGATCTATAAAACTGGCATATAATGATACAGGTCTATTTGACATATATTTTTCAATAAGCTGATGAAAACTAAGCACTGATCTATGATGATGCTCCCCGCTCTGAACCTGGCTTACTCTTCAGTGATCAAGTTCTCTTTTTTTTTTTTAAATAATTTTTTTTTATTTTTTAATAACAAAATAAACATAAACATACATAACAAAATAAACATAAACATACCACAAAAAACATAAAAAGATCCTTCTTCATAAATTTACATACAGTGCATCGATTGGTTTACCACTTTTTTTTGTGCATCCATTTCCTAGTCACCAGTATAATTATATTACATAATAGCTCATATTATCAATCAATAATTGTGTAACCTAATATCATCACTAAAAAAAAAAAATCATTTATAATTTTGTTAATTCATATTTTAACGAGATAACTATAGTTTGCTTAATTTATTTTGCAATAAATCATAAGATCATACCAAATCTACCTTAATAATGTTTTATAAAGATAATACTAAGAAAAAAATTTTTTTTTATGCTAAATCTGAATATTCTATCATTATGTTTTATTATCTAACCATTGATAAAAAGATCCCAAACTTCATAAAATTGTTTATCTTCTTGTTCTCTGATTTCAAATGTCAATTTGCTCATTTCAGCACAATCCAATATTTTCTTAATAATTTCTTCTTCTGATGGAATTTTCTCACTCTTCCAGTTCTTAGCAAATACAATCCTAGCCGCTGTTAATATATTTACAATCAAATACTTCAAATTTTTATTATATATATCCAGTAAGATTCCCAATAAAAAAATCTCTGGTTTCAAGTCTATATGTGTCTTTGTCATTTTTTCCAACCATATGCGAATTTTAGTCCAATATTTTCTAGCGTCCTCACAAGTCCACCACATATGGTAGTATGAGCCAGGTATCTGATGACATTTCCAACATTTTTCAGATTTGTTCTTAAACATTCTTGCAATTCTTGTCGGGGAAAATGCCACCTGTAAAACATCTTATACAAGTTTTCTTTATAAGCTGTTGACATTGTCATTTTATAATTTTGGGACCACAATTTTTCCCAATTCTCCAAATCAATCCCATATCCAAAATTCTTCCCCAAACAATCATTGTTTCTTTAACTTGTTCCTCCTCTAATAAAATTTCCAACAAATAAGTGTATAATTTTTAATCATTTTTCATCAGTACCTGTCAAGATCCTGTCTAGATCAGTCAATTTATCATAAAATCCCTCCGCTTTAGAATCTATAAGATACCTTGAATGTATTTGCGCATATGAAAACCAATTCATCTTTATGCCTTGTTCTTCTAGTTTTTGCATTGTTTTAAGTTCACTCTTTTCATCCAATATTTCCCCATATCTAACTGTTTGTTCCTTCTCATATATTATAGGATAAGAAAAAGCTTCAATTGTTGATAACCAGACTGGGATTTTCAAATAACATTTTTTCTTAATTTTCTCCCAATTCAACCATAAAGACTCCCTTATATAATGCCTTCTAAAATAGCCCTGCGATTTGGTTCCTTATACCACAGAAAAGCATGCCATCCCAGTAATAAATCATGCCCTCTAGAGTCAACAATCTAGTCTTTCTTAATGTTATCCAATCCTTAACCCACATTAAATTTGCAGCTTGGTAATACAACTCCCAATTCGGGAGGCCAAAACCTCCTCTAATTCTAGCATCTTGCAGGAGTTTTAATTTTATTCTGGCTTTCTTACCTTGCCATATGAACTTCAACACAATTTTATTTAATTCTTCAAAGTAATCTTTACCAAGCCTGATTGGTATGGTTTGGAATAAATATAAAATTCTGGGTAAAATATTCATCTTGATTGTTGATATTCTACCTATCAATGACAATTGTAGATTTTCCCATTTTTTCAAATCAGATGCTATCTGTTGTTTAAGTTTGATATAGTTATTCTCTTTCAATGTAGTACATCTTGACGTCAAATATATCCCCAGATATTTGACCTTATTCGTAACTTGAATTTTCAATAAATCTGCCAGTTCATCTCTTTGTTTTAATAACATATTCTTTGTCAAGATCTTTGTTTTATCTTTGTTTATTTTCAAACCGCCATCTCACCATAAATCTCTATCTTTTCCAGTAGCTTTAAAGCTGTTCCTAGAGGATCTTCCAAAATAAAAACCAAATCATCCGCAAAGGCTTGCAATTTAAATTCCTCCTTCTTAATTTTCATTCCTTTTATATTTGGATCCTCTCTAATGTTTCTATTCAGCACTTCCAAAGTCAATACAAATAACAAAGGTGATAATGGGCAACCTTGTCTTGTGCCTTTTCTTATATTAATAGAATCTGTAAAATCTCCTCTATCATCACTCTCGCCGTTTGTTTGTCATATATGGCTTCTATTGCTTGAATAAATTTTCTAGCAAAGCCCATCTGTTCCAATAACAAAAACATGAATCTCCAATTCACATTATCAAATGCTTTTGGGCATCTAAAAATACCAAAGCCATTTGTTTTTCAGGGTGTGCCTTGTAATATTCCAAAGTGTCCAGAATTACCCTCATATTATCCCTAATTTGTCTCCTTGGCAGGAATCCATTCTGGTCAGGATGAATAAAGTTATTTAGATATCTTTTGAGCCTTTCTGCCAAGATGGAAGCAAAGATTTTGTAATCTGCATTCAGTAAAGAAATAGGTCTATAGTTCTTAATATGTGATGGATCAGCCCCTTCTTTTGGAATAAGTGTGATATAAGCTTCTGACCATGTTTTAGGTATTTTCTTATTTAACATGGCTTCATTCATAACTTCTAACAATGGAATACTCAACGATTCTTGTAATGTTTTATAAAAATTCTGCCGGAGCCCATCTGGGCCTGGTGCTTTTCCATTATTCTGCCTATTAAGTGCTTCCGTTAGTTCCATCATTGTTATGGTACTTTCTAACATTTTTTTCAGTCTCTTCAGGTATCTTGGGTAGGTTAGCATTTTGTAGATAAAGCTTTAATTCTTTCCTCATCAAAATCCTCCTGTTTATATAATTGTCCATAAAAGTCTTGGATAATTATCTTTTTCTCCTTGTTACCATAACAAATTTGACCTTTATCATCTATTAACTGTACTATTCTCCTAGATTCTTTCTCCTTTCTCAATTTGTATGCTAGCCACCTACCTGGTTTATTTGCATCTTCAAAATAGTTCTGTTTAGCACTTCTAATTTTTGTGCCAACTCCTCTTTCTCCGCCTGACCCATCTTATGTTTAATTATATCCATTTTGAATTTAATATCTTTTTTCTGTGGCATATTCTGCAATTCTTTTTCCAGTTTTTATAATCATCTTCTAAAGCTTTAATAGTTTGCCTCTTCCTAATATTTTTTTTTCTTTGTATAGTCCATTATTAATCCTCTCGCATATGCCTTCATTGTATCCCAAACATTCTGCATTGAAGTATCTTCTTTTTATTTTTAATGAAAAAGAAGGCCAATTCTTTGTCCATCCATTGTGTAAAGTCTTTTCCTTTAAGATAGCGTTATTTAATGTCCATCTAGATCTTCTTCTTTGTCCTTTCCATTTAATTGTCATAGGGTTATGGTCTGCCCATATACCCGCTTTCTATATTTATTTCTTGAATGTTAGATATTAGTTCTGATGAGGTCCAAATCATATCTATTCTGGACCATGATAAATGTCCATTTGAATAAAAAGTATATTGCTGCGTTTTACCATTTCTTTCTCTCCATATATCTTTTAAATTTAATTCATCTACCATTTTAAAAAGGATTTAGGGAGAGTCTTTCTATTTTGTTTTAATGCTGTCGCTGTATAGTCCAATTTATTATCTACAATTCCATTAAGATCTCCCATCATAATTATATTGACATGGTCCAGTCCAATTAATTTCATATGTAACTTTTATAAAATTCTTCTTGTTTATCGCTCGGAGCATAGATTGCAACAAGTAATATTTTTATATTGTTATCCACTATTTCAACCATTAATACTCTTCCATCTTCATCAGTATAAACCAATTTTGCTACAATAGTTTCTTTTAATATACAGGACCACTCCTCTTTTCTTACAGTTAGTCAAGGAAGTAAAAATTTTCCCCAGTTTTGGTCTTACCAATAATCGTTGATGTTGTTTTTTAATATGTACTTCTTGTAGGCAAATTATCTCAAATTTTAACTTCTCTAATTTATGAAAGATTTTTCTTCTTTTAATAGCTGAGTTCAATCCATTTATATTCATAGAAATCAATTTTTTTTCCTCCATGGTTATGTTTTATATTTAGGTCTAACAATTCTTGTGGATCTTACTTCACGTTGTTCTTTGGTCTCCATTTGTCCACCTACCGCACCTTCTTCCTTCCCGATCTCATCTGGTCTTCTTGAGGCTCAATTGCAAAGGTTTCTTTTTCTGTCTCTATTTCTCTTCTTCCAAAAATTTGTTGTGGAATATTTCTGCTTTCTCAATTGAGTTGATTCTGTGTCTCTGTTCTTGCCATATAAACATTAATCCTTCTGGGATCAACCATCTATAATTCACGTCTTTTTCCAATAATTTTTGGTCAAAAATCGATATTCTCTTCTCATCTCTCTCACTCTTCTGGGGACTTGTTTTAAAACCATAATCTCTTTACCTTTATATTTCAGCCCCTTATCTCTTGCGACTTGTAATATTTGTGTTTTAATAGTCTTCTTAGTAAATCTGACATGGATCTCCCTTGGTAGCTTATTCCTCATTGCATATCTTGTAAAACACGATATATCTCATCTACTCCATCCATCATCTTTTCCTCTGTTATCTCCAAGGCTCCAGCCAGAATTTCTATCATTACAGCCACCAAATCCTGTCCTTTTTCTTCCTCAATATTTTGAAATCTGAGATAAAATTCTGACCTATCCATCTCCCACTTCAACATCCCATTTATATCTTGTTGCACCGTTGTTAATTTGCTAACAATATTTCCAATTGTCTCATCTCTTTGTTTATCTTTCTCCTCAATTTTTTGGAGTCTCTCCTCCTGTTTTGCCATCATCTGTTGAAAGTTTTCAATTTTTTCATCACTTTGCAATTCTTTGTTCAATACTCTCTGTTCTTTGGTCAATGCTTATTTTGAGTTCTTGTATTCCTTGTATAATCGTTGCTAGATCTATTTGTACTTTATCTTGCTTCGCCATTATTGATAGTCGTCCTCCAGTTGATGGAGAAGCAGGAGCAGAAGTTGAACTGCCAGAAGGTAAAGTTTTCTTACTCATTTGAATAACTCAAGATCTTTAAGCTCCTTTAATCCAATCAGTAGGGTAGCCAATTATAATCCAATTGGGAAGAAGAAAAACATTTTAAAAAAAAGCCAATAAAAAATAAAGAGTCCAGGATTAAAAAAAGAGGGAGAAAAAGAAGATTAAAAAGAAAAAAAAGAAGGAGATTCTTCAGATTCTTCTAGACCTTAATCCTATTGTAAGATGGCCAATTATGATTCAAAAATAAAAATTAAGAATAGTAAAAAAGAAAAAGAGAGTAAGACCCAATAATATTAAAAACAATGATCAAAAAAAAAAGGAAAAAGAAAGAATTCTTCAGGTTCTTCACACCCTAGTCCAATTGTAGGATCTCAAAAATAAAAAAAATAACCATAAAAATAAATAAAAATGAAAATGAAAAATAGAAAAGGCAAATATCCCAATAAACAAAAGGAAAAAGAAAAGCTATTCTGAGGCTTTCCTTTAAAAAAAAAAAAGTAAGTTTAAAAATTAAAAATAAAGTCAAAAAAAAAAAGAAAAATAAAATAAAATATACAAATATTACAAAATACTATGGGGTTGAGGAGGAGGGATGAAACAGCTAAAGAAAGATAAGAAAAAGAGCACACTGCATCTTATTTAGTTATCCAAGGCTCTTATTATGGCTTCTCCACAAATTCCAAAGCCAAACTTCAAGTAGTCAATAATAGAAGTTCCAAAGAACACCTGTTAAAACATTCTCCGGTGTTCTTCCCTCTATCTAATCAAGTTCCAGTGTCCTTGAGAAAGAATTCCTTCACAGCTTTTTCAACTTTCAATAAAGTATTTTCAAGCCTCTAGTTGGCAGTGTTACAAAGTTTCTTTAGTCCACTCCCCCTTCTTTCCCTGTGATCAAGTTCTCAAGATCCAGCCATTGGTTACAGATCAAATACATAATGCGATAGTCTTTTTAAAAAATCTAATATTTTTGTTCATCATCCGTATTTTAGTTGATATAGCATAATGTGAGAATTTAATTATTGATAAATAGAATTCGGACATTGTGTTAATACCGAAATCTGGTATTAGAAAGTACAACTATTTAAAATTCTTTTATAGTGATTATTAATGAGTGAAAAAATATTTTGAAATAGTTTGAATATAAAAATTGATATTAAAAATTGATAAATTCTAAATTTGTGCCTTCATTCTTTTAATGAAACATTTGAGTTTGGATATTATCTAAATTACTGTATTCATTTTAATTTAGAGAGCAATATTTTGTTGCAGTTCTTCAGAGAGTAGTTTTATGCTAATCAGTTTTTCTGTTCAAAAAGGTATGCATGCTTATTAATTATCACACCAAAGCAACCACATAATTGAATATTACAAACTGTATTCTGTTATGCTGTTTCAGTGTGGGTTGATACATAGATGTTTTCTGATTTCCCAATCAAGAGGTGCGGGAGAGTGAATGGTTTAAAATAGATGTGTTGGCTTCCGTGCCTAATGAAGGAAAAAGATTGGGTCTCCCCACTTCCAGGCTGTACTTTAACTGCTACATTACATTGGGTGTCATGTATATCCATCCATCTATCCAAACTCTCTTTCCTTCTCTGTATTTTTCCCTCATGGGTTTTAATTTTGAATATTGATACATCATCAGATTTTTTTTGTATTACCTTGGCTCTTGTTTTAGAGTATCTGTAACTTTAAGCAATTTACAACATGCGTACTTTAATAATTAATCCAATTATATTTACTAAGACATATAATATTAGGAAATAATTATGAATCAAGTTACTTATCATTTAATATTTTGGACTTACTAAGTATTTGCTTAGCTGTAAAGATTTTGAAATGTTTGCAGCTGGCTTTAGCTATTTAAAGGGAACATTTCAGTGTATGTATGTATAATTGTTTATAATATTATGAACAATAATATCTAAGCTGAATAGAAGTCATATAACCTGCTCTATCATTTGAAAAATATGTTTCATTGTTAGAATTGAAGGAAGTCATTACTCTAAAACAGAGGTGATATTCAGCAGGTTCTGGCCAGTTCTAGAGAACCGGTAGCAGAAATTTCCAGAGAACCAAAATTTCTAGAGAACCATTTCTGATTGGCCCCACCCCCGACTATTCTCTGCCTCCCGAGTCCCAGCTGATTGGCTGGGTCTTCTTTTGTTGTCCTGCACAGGAGAACAGAGCTAGAAAGCAGGTTAGTAGGTGGTGAAGGAATGGGATTTTGCAGTAACCTTCCCCCAGGAGTGGAGAGGGAATGGAGATTTTGTAGTATCCTTCCCATGTCATGTCCACCAAGCCACGCCATGCCACGCCCACCAAGCCATGCTCATAGAACCAGTAGTAAAAATTTTTGAATCACATCACTGCTCTAAAACAATTGGCCTGTTCAAAAAAAAAGATTTCTATATATTAAACGTATAATTCTGTTAAAATTATTGAATTTGGTAATGGGACAAATTTGTTCACTGATTTAAACTGTGACACATATTTCTAAGAATGATAGAAGGCTTTTACTATAGAAGAAACAGGAAGGCCTTAACATGATCACTATGTGAAATATTCAAAACATTGGTGAAATAACGTGTTCTGATGGAATAAAAAATTTCATTTAAGTTTTTAGTGAAATAATGTCCCAAAGATTTAAAGGGATAAAATCTTACAATATGGTATATTAGGTATCAGTTTAGCGTTATAGAAAAATATGAATTTTTGGTAGTTTGTTTTATAAATCATGATTCTATAATATGACAGTGCTGAAATAGCTTTTATAACTTTTTGTGAAATATAAATTCAAATATTTATTTCAAGCTTACAGCTCATTTTGAAAATGGAAAAATAGCTGATTTACAGTATATTAAACATCCAGATGAAAAATTCAATTGTTAACAAAACCAAGTCTTGGCTGATAAGTAACTCTTTTTAAGGATAAGATAATCTATTAGATGATTTAAGCTATCTGGCAGAAAAATATTCCTCTTGGTATCAAATTCCTTTTGTACTGCATTTATAAATTTGAAAGTAGCTTTTGATTTGATGTTTATGGAAATATTGTGGAAGAAACTGATATTGGTAGTCTTCAATCTGGGAACCTGCCCATTACAGTCATGTCTTTAAAAAAGGTTTGTGATTGCCTTGCTTAATGACTCTCCATACCTGCTTTCCCTGATGTAGTCATTAAGCAGAGCATAGGATAAGGGAGATGCTTGGAGGTCTAACACAGACCCTGACTTGGCTGACCTGAGTCTAATAAACTTTCCCTCCATACTTTGATGACCTTATCCTCCACTTTTCCTAGCAGGCCTTGAGTTTCCCATCCAGCTACTTATCTACACTGCAAAACTCTGGCTAGCTATATTGTGTGGGAAGTCACTGTAGCTTGTTGGCCTCAGGCTTCCTTCACACCTAGCAATTCAGTACCCAGGGACTTGCAAGACACAGCCTGTTCTTCAGCCATCTCTTGGGCACTCCAGCACTCGAAATAACACCCCCCCCGCCGCTTCTGAGAGAGGCACTCAGGTGATGCGATGCAAGGCTCAGCTTTCCTACAGATACAGCTTCATGGCAAGATTGAGCTATTCTGCAAGCAGGTGTTGCTTTTGTGATCTTGTAGGAGGTTCTTTTTTAAAAATAACAAACAAACAAATAAACAAAATAAAAATCCCCTTAAAAAGAGAATCTTCTGTAAAAATTGTGCTTAAAGAATAGCATGACACTGCCACAAGGTTGCCACTGCAGGAAAGCTGAGGTGCCAGGCATTTGCTGGCAAAAGGATTATTACAAGCTGTAGCCATTTTGCACATCTTGCAGCCAGCCTGAATTGCCCTGTATGGATGGGAACAAAGCATGCATGTGAACTGTATTTGTGTTCTGACCAAGGCTTCCCAAGAGAATAACAGTCACATGTTGTTCCCAAAAACCTTTTATTTTAACAGCTGTGAATTATATGCATTCACAGTCCATATTGAGTCCCAAACAGCTTATGAATAGTCCAACAGAAGTCTGCCACAGTCTTTCGGGATAAGGCTGATAAGCACCCACCTTTATCTCCCTTGAAATGCTGCCAATGACTAAATTGCCAATTAGCTGTACCAGGCCAAATGGAGCACAAAGTCAACACGGAGCTTCAGAGTTTAAACTGACCAGAAGGAACAAAGTTGCTTCCTGCAAAGGCTCATGTCCTTTTGTTCCTCCTTTATGTCTTATGGGAGGGGCCAATCATCTCCAAGCCTTACTCCCAAGTCACCCCTTTTGTCTTAACTGTTCTTGCCTTCTGGCAGCTCTGCGCAAGTGCACACCGGGAACAGGCTCCCCCTGTTCCTCTGCCTCTCTGATGTCAGATTCTGGAGGTTTCAGAGTCAGCACATAACTCTCAGATGGCCCTGGCCCCATCTCTGTGTCGGACGCAGATCCTTTGTCCGAGCCCTCCCAAGACTACAGAACTGGCTCATGTTCCTCCCCATTGCTTGACTCTGCTGCAGCCCTGCAGGCCGCCAACAGACCACAACAATCTGCTTTTCACACACTACAGTTGGCCTGAACTCCCTTGGATGAATGAAGAAGAAGGTTCAGGGCCTGCAAGCTGCAGTTTATTTGCATGGACTGGCCTAGGTGAATGTTGAGGTGGTCTGAACTCCCCTGGATGAATTGAATGGATGGTGAGACAGGAGCTAAAGGTCTGCAAGGTGCAACTGTTCCACCATACTGTGGTCAGTCTAATTTCTCCAGGTGAATGAGTGGCTGGATGGGAAGGAAGTCATGGCCTGGCAGGACAGGATGAATGTGGGGAAAGATGGGGGGATACTGCAGTGTTCACCATGGTCAACTATAAGGGTGAATGACTGTGGGGGCTGCAGCAGCCCATTATGAAATCTGTAGACAAAGCAAAAAGCTACACTGCATATGTACAGATAGTTGTTGTGTAGTGACCAAAATTGTGATGGGACCGCCAAAAAATATTTATGACCCAGTTCAGACGTTCAGATGGCTGGGTCTCCTGCAAGATCATGGGATCATATTTCATGTACTTGGCAGCTGCTCTTTATTTATGACTGTTTTCAGTATCCTGCAATTGTGACCATAGTTTATGCCATTTTTGTCAAAAAGTGGCATTTATTTCTGGTTTTCAGAAAAAGTGTCCCACTAGAACAATGGGTTTGTTTAGTGACTTAATGTCCATTGCATTTGCTTAACGATCATTCAACGACCATGATATTTGCCTAACAACTGCTGCAAAAAAGTTGTAAAATTGATTTGGTTACATGATAACCTGCTTTACAAGTGTGTGTTTACTTGTGACCAGAAGCTCAATTGCAGTTTTAAGTTGAGGACTACCTATAGTTGGTATAAAGTGGTGTATCTTTGTGGGACAAAATTTAGTCATTTGTTTACTACAAGTGTTTAAAAACATTCTTTGAAATTTTGGTAGATTGTTTAAAAAAAACTTCTGGAGGATACTGTTAGGAATATGAGTCACCTAACAGCTATTTGGGTTAGAAATATATAAACCAGGATAAACATTTTAAAACTGTATCTTTAAGAGCATGCTAAAAACTGCAATTGGGTGTGGTTTCTCAAATGGCCATAAGATGGAGCCAAAAACCTGGTTTATCTTAGGCCTTAGTCTCAGAAGAGAGTGTGAGTGTATCCCTGTTTCCTTCTGTTGGAAAGTATTGCCGTTCCTCCATTTTTTCCTAATTGACTGATATTCCTGGATTTGATGTAAGTTTGTTACTGAACTGTTTTTTGACACTGGACTTTGATATTTGGATTATTCCTGGATTGAAAAACTGACTGATTTACCTGTGAATGACTTTGGACTGCTTATCTGGAACTTTGCTTAAACTTTCTGGAAGTAAAAACATACATTTACTGTACAGTGTATCTGTGTACTGTGTGTGTATTATTCAAACGCTTCTCTCAAATATGTCTCCCTGTATGCTCTCATTCTCCTAATGGGGAATTACCTCAACAGATACCATAATTAAGGTGAAGAATTATAACCATAACTATTACCATTTACATTTTTTTACCCTTTATCTTATTTTCCAGTCTGAAGAACTTGACAAATAATTTTATTTTTTTGTTATATCAATCTTCATTGAGAGACATATAAGTGATTCTTCAGCATGCTTTCACAGAAGCAGGTGCTCATAGGATCATACAGAGTTTCAGCAACTTTTTAGAGAGAAAGGTATTAAAATATAACTGCTTTGTTTTGCTTCTTTTTATGTAGGTCAAGATTTGATTTGTGTACAGTCTGTGGATGGAATGCTTATGTTGTTTGAGCAAGAAAGCTATTCATTTGGCCGTTTCCTTCCTGGCTTTCTTCTTCCTGGTCCACTGACATATAGTTCTAGAACAGATTCATTCATTACTGTCTCTTCCTGTCGACAAGTTGAGAGCTACAGGTATGTTTAAAAATTATACCCACTGGTCTTTAAAACGTATTTATATAAATATTTCAGAATGATTTACATACATGAAAATCCAAACCTTGATTTAATTAATGCTCCATGTAGTTATTATATAATTTGTGCCAGAGGTCATATCCAGATATTCTAACAGTACTGATTTATATGAAATATCCTGCTAGTCTCTATATTTATTAATGCCTGAAAGCCACATTAAATTTTATGGGTTCTTTGTGGTTTCTTTGCATCACAGGTATCATTTTGCATTTTTACAGAATGTTTTTTAGAAACCTTCTGAAGACAAATGAATTTTTAATGGAAAGAATATGTCTACAGAATATGTAGAAGGCACAGCTCCTATATTTTTCTTTCTCCACTGTGGAGGTTTCCAGAGATCCAGAGGTCATCTTATTCTAGTGAATAAAGAGAGCTAAAAGCAAAATTCTGTTGAAATAATATTTCAACATAGTTCTGTCCTTTTCTATTGCCAGCTATACCTAGCTTGCTGCCAATCCTTCCTTTAGAGAAGAAAGTTTTTCCAAATTGCAAAGTCTAGGGATTGAAATTGAGATAGATAGAGCAAAAAGTATGTATTTATTTTCAATTTAATTCTGTAGAACCAGATTAATTGCATCTTTGGGTATTGAAGGAATTTGCCGATGGCTTCACCAAATATTTAGTTTATATATTTTTGAGAAATCATTAAGAAATTGGTGAAGTACAAGATGTCTGGAGAAGGGCAAAGATCCCTATAGACAGGAAAAGAAAAAATAGAACTGTAGAGAATTCAGTCTGACACCAATATCAGAACAGATTAAAAAGATGTAGAAAGCAATGTGTTAGTTATCAAAAATCACTATGGTTTTACTTTCTTATCAGATTTACTCTATCACATTTTTTGATCAGGTAATTTATGTAGTAGTTTGTAGGGATTATATAGGTGTAATATTTATTAGACTAAGAGTCAACTGATTCTGAATGGTGTATAACTCACATTCATAATTATTGGAATAAATGCATAATAATAAATTAAAAACAAGATCATGCATCATAATGCCACCCTATATACATCAGGAATCAAACATTCCAAAGTAAAAATAATTACTAATGTAGAGTAGTAGTCATAGAGCCATCCCTCTAGACATAGTGAAGTAGCTAAGATCAGGAGGGAGGGGTCATCTGTGATATTATTTCTAAGATGTGATTTTATAACAAAAAAACATAGTTCCTTGGCTCTGTAGATAGCAGTCTCAGATTGAGAGGCATATAAAGAGCCCTCCCTACAAAACCTTACCAAGATTCAATATGTATATTACGCATGTTATTGAAAGAAAGTCATCCTGAAGATATCCAAATGCTAAACCATGAAGAGAGTTACAGGTAATAACCAGCACTTTGAAATGCTTCCTGAAACCTATGAGCAACCAATACAGTTCTCAAAATAGAAGTTTTTTTTATGTGGGATCCTTAGTGTTGTCTGAGTTACATTAAAAGGCATTATATTAATGCCTTTTGGTAACACATAACTATTCAGGTTATTGCATTCTGGACTAACTTTGGAGATAACTTTGTTATCTTAGTGCTTTTCAAGCATAGCTTTATGTAATGGACATTGCAATACTCTTATAAAAAGTAATTAAAGAGTAAATGACACTGATTAAACATTATCTTTATATTAGCCAAGCATTTGATAAGGCGCCTTATGATAGTCTAATAGTAAGTTACTTAAAGGTGATCTAAAGGGCACTAACAAATACATAGAGGGTGTGAAAATTGTACTTCAAAAAGTTCATGCTATGAAATGAGAAGCCACTAATGTTTGTTCATCAAACTGGCCCAGGCATTGAGTGGAATTTTACAAAGTTTAATCCTGAGTCCAGAATTTTTCACTATTTTTACTAAAGACTGAAAAGATGAAGGAAAGTTTATCCAAATGCACAAATTAGACAAAATCTCTCTATGGAGATTCTCTCATCGAGGTCATGGTTGTCCCAAAGGTGCTTTTTTAAGAGGCAACTGAAAGGGATTTTTTAATTTTTTTCTTTGAAGACGTTTTTCCTCTCATCCAAAAAGCTTCTTCAGAAAGTCCAGTTGTTTCTTGAAAAAGCACCTTTGGGAATCCTAGAAGATAAAAATATAATTCAAAATGATCAATAAGCTAAAAATAACAGTCCAAAATATAAATTTCTTCACTAGAAAACCTAAAATAAAGAAGCATGAATGAGAAATACTTGCTTCTTTGCTTTAAAGAGAGGTGTGTCTGTGGGATCCTTGTTGTTCCCTGAGCTTGGTTGTTTTTTTTACATATATTTCATTATTCAAATAGGTAACATCAGTGCTAGGAGGGAGTGGGATTTGCTCTCTGTGCCAACTAAAAAGGTACTCCTTTGGTCTTTTTAGCTGTCAGCAGAAAGAGAGTGGGGGAAAACAGTGCATTCTTCAAATGCCTGAGATAATTGCCTTAGCAGCCCAAAGTTGTGGGCGGGCAAAAATATTACTGGAGAGCATGATTGATGACTCTTGGCTATGGTTGTATCCCATTGGAGAATATACATCCAGGGGTGGGGGAAAGACCAGGGTCAAGGGAGAAATGAACGGTGAATTTTAGTGTTGGCTGCATCTCCAACATGGTCATTCCTTAATAAAACTTTTGTTTTTACTCTGAGAGATGCAGCTAGAGACTTATGATTTGAATGAGGGTGAATTTGTTGGAGCCCTGATACTCTGTTTATGTACAAGTGGGTTGCTCTGTCAGTATTATTGAGCATGTTCTTGGTAGCTCTTTGACTAGGCTGTTTACTCATTTCATTTCATTTCATACTGGTGCTTACTTTGTATTCCTAGTACTTTTTAGTGATACTAAATTTAAAGTTTAGTTACTAAATTTAGTGATTTTAAACTTAGAGTTATTGAAGCTCTGCTAAGTCTTAAAAGATGAAGGAATTGGGAATATTTATACTTGTGAAAGTGGAAAATATCTGCCTTCTTTAAATAACATAAATGGTGTGATACAAACTATAGATAGATTAAGCAATGTACTATATCATTGCTGATTATTGGACATAGAAGAATGGATTTAAGTTTTAGAAGAATTATTCAGTTGAATATTAGAAAATGTTTCTTAACAGTAAGAGTAGTATGATAATGTAACCAGTTATTCAGAAAGGATGTGTTGTTCAAGAGTTTAGTAAAACATCTGTTAAGAATAGATTAATTAGCAATGCTTTCTTCAGACTCAGTTATTTTAGAGGATTATAGAATTACAGCTGATAGTTGTAGTTTTACTGGCTGCAATTGTAGTTTTACTGTAATTCCAAGTATGAATGCTGTATAAGCATATCTGTTCTGCATCATTCTACTAATACTATTTTTTGAGTTATATTATTAGTAGAAATAAATATGTTATCTTATTCTGTTATTTTAGTGAATTCAGATTCAAGCCCTGTGTTCCAGATTTTCACTATGTAATCAGATTGTTAGGTAAATTGGTATCTTTTGCATTTTTTCAGGAAGGTTTTCCACATTAAGTATAATAAATGATTACATGATCAGAGTTTAAAAATTGAAGAATGCTGCTAAGAATAAGTGCATGAGCTCCATTCAGTTGTCACTTATTCTCATGCCAGCAATGATCCTGAGTTTCCGGTAATATTAAAGTCAAAACAGAAGCTCATTATTTTTAAACCTGAATCTTGGAAATCTATAATTTTGTATACATACAACAAATAGGTTTGTTTTTTTTGGTCTTTCCCACTGACTATTATTATTTTAGTTTGTTCCATGAGTTTGTAGATCAGCATATTTCAGAAGAGTATCTGACTTTGTGCCAAATCTTCTTGCTCCTAGGCTTTACAAAGTAGTGAAATGGTTGCAAACACCCACATCTCCAAGGAATTATTATCTGGATGCCTCTGAACAACTAGCATGTTTTAGTTGAGCTTTGCTGACTTGCAGTTTCTTCTAGAAAACTTTTTAATTATTTGTGAAAAGTTCTACTAATTAGTCATTTGTACATAATACACAAATTCCATAGAGCTACTTCATTATAATTATTTCAGTGTTCATCAGTGCATTCACAGAACTCCTACAGGAACTTGTCTTTAGACAGATGATCCTTGGCTATGATTAAAGTTGGAATTTGCAAATATAAACAAGTGAAAAAATATTATATAGTTTATAATATATGTTGTACATATTCTCATATAACATTTTTTGTGAAAATATTATATATTTTGTTTAAACTACAGGTATCAAGTACTTGCATTAGCAAAAGATGCTGAAATACAAGAAACTGAGCAACAAAAAATTGGATCTGGAAAAAAACTTGTGGTAAATTTAGCTATATAGATCAACATGCTACTTAATTAAAACACCTGAGAACAGGATGGGCATGAGTGTTATATGAAGAGATTTTGATTTTGAACTGATTTTCCTTTTATAGGAATTAATGCAAAACAACTATCTTAAGATAATAAAGATTCAGTGTACAGTATATACAGGTAGTCTTCAGTTTACAATCCAGTTCCAAAATTCTGATGGCTTCCCCCACTCTAGCTCTGCAACTGGCTTCTATTTACAGCCTTTTGCAGCATTCCAAGGTCACATTATCACAATTTATGATGGTCTTGCTAAAAACAGGAGCCTATTTCTAGTTTATAGCAAACCAGGCCCATAGCAAACAGTAGGCTCACTTAATGACTACTGCATTCACTGAACGAGTGCCACAAAAAATATCATAGAATAGAATCGGTCACATGATGACTGCTTATGGATGCAATTTGTGTGTGTGTTTATATAAAATTAAAATTTTTATATATGTTTATATAATTCAAAATATCTACTATTACCAGCAAACACTTCAATGTTCTACTGCTGGCATTTCAGTTTAATCTACCTGTATTCTCTGGAATGGCCAAATGACCAAATCCCTTCCTTCTACTATCTGCTTCCACATAACTCTTTTCTTTATTTGTATACAATATATATATAATTTCTCCCCATTTGCATGGCTATCACTTACATGTCCTTACAAATATATTATCTTCAGATAATGTATTAATGCTAGTTCCCAAGTAAGTTTAATCATGTATTCTCTCTATTATATTCTTCATAATAAATATATTTACTCTTAGTATTCCATTCATTTCCTGAATCTCCTTATTCTTCAATAGGGGTTATCTAACTATCCCCTTAATCCTTTCCGGATTTATCTTCTTATTTCCATGACTAATCAAATGTCCTAGGTACTTGACCTCAGATTCCACATATTGCAATTTCTTTTTTGAAAAAAAACTCTCAGGTCCTGTTGTCCTAAGAAATTCAACAACTCATTTATGCCTTTTTTCAACATAATAACCGCTTCTATTAAATCTACTTATTATCAGATCATTCAGATGGAAGTTTTCCTGCTGCCAAAACTTCATCAATGTCTCCATTAACCAATGCATACCTATTCTTCCTTTTTCTGTCCTCCACTGAGGACAATACATCAATAAACAAATTAACTCCTTTCTCTATAGGGCTATCTTCCAAACCCTTCCACACTTTAGTATTTAACTCCACACAACCTGTGCTCTGACAGATACTCCACTGGATCTAAATTCCTATTAAGAGAACCCAGTTCTCTTGGAATAACTCCATCATAACAACATTAGTGAGCCACCGCTTAAATGCACAAAGGCCAAACACACACATCACCAGATCCATCAAAAATTTTTACAAACATGCTACTGGTTTCTTCTTCCCAGTCTATGTTTTAGCTAGCAATCCTCTGACCATGCCATCCTCCACTCCTTTCACAGAAGAACTTCAGCTTCAACTTTCTCTGTATCATCAACAAATACTGTAATGTCCTCACTTAAGGAAAATACACATACACAGTACATGTTACTGCTGGCATCCTGGCTTCTAAATCAGCTAAACTAACGCTTCAAGCTTCAGAGAAATACAAAGCTTCTAATTTAAGCCATACAAAGTCCAACTCAAAATACTTTCTAGCTAGCCAGACCAAAAGTCCAACTCTTCCTTGAGAAGCAATCCCTTCCCCAAGGAAATATCCATTAAGCCACCAACTATCCTTTGCCTTCCCACTTCTGGACTAAAATCCTCAAAAGCCTACCCTTATCCAGGTAATACTAGTCTCAAAATAACATAAATATTTATCCCTCTGGCTACATATGTAGTTCCTAATTCCTCTCTCTTTTCTTTTTTTACAAACAAACAATATTCCATAGGATGTATTCAAAATGAACACACATGCAAACCATGAAAGTTGTAAAAAAAACCTTCAGAAATAAAGCAACCATATTTTGGGTCACTATTCTGAAATATCAAACTAAAAAATCAAACTAAATCAAACTAAAAAAAGAAAATCACACTTCAGAGCAGGAAAGAAAACCTATCATTCAGATTTAGATCTAGCAATACTCCTCCCTCTCAGCAGAGAAAAGAAAAAAAAATGTTTAAAATGAGCAGCAGACAAGCCTTACCCCCCTCCCTTTTCCTACTTCTCTCTTTCAAAGCAAAAAGTCCTTGTGTAACAAGCTGACAGAAGGGGGCTAGAGGGAGGGGAAAATGTTTCACCTACACAAGTTCCATTCCTCTTAACAAAATACTTTTCCAATTCTCTCTAACTTTATTAAATCATACCTATTTTCCATAAATACCTTTCACACCATGGGGTATTTATATCTCCATTTGCCTTAACAACAACAACATCGAAACCACACTGTTTTTCAGCACAAAGCTCTCAAGGACACCTTGCTTTATGAGCCTCAGGGCTTATCACACACTCACATTTGTACAGCAGTCAGACTTTTCTGTTGAACCCATATCTCATACATAAAGTTCCATTTTTCTACTTAAAACTATCATCATAATTATTTCAGGGAACTTTTCACAAACCAATAAGCTCAATTTCTTAAACAACAATTTGTGTACGATTACCACATCCTCCCAGAAGATTTTGGGAAATAATTACACATAGACACTTTCATGTAAACATACCATTATGAGCATCCATAGCCCACTCTTCAGACAGTGGAAAAGGGAGTGGCTTTAATCACAGTGTGATTACTACCTGTCTCTAAATATGGTCACTCCCTTCTAAAGACATAATAATTTATTTTTCAGGATTCTTAACAAACATTTTCCACCCAAGACTGTTACTCCTTCCTTTAACTGTTTCCTTTAATAGAAATCACGCTGCACTTCAAAAAGGAAGACTCAGTCATCGTCAATTGTTCAAGGAGGGACAGATCACCCAGTGAGACTTAACTAAGTACCCCTTACGTACTAGTACTCACCCAGGTACCGGTGCTCTCCACTTGGGCTACTTCCTCATTCAGCGCCTTGTTTAGGGTCTCCAGCAGTTCATTTGAAGAGCAAATCCATAATTCACCTCCGGAGAAGGAGAGATCTCCCAAATTAGCCAATGAAAACAGCATGGGCGTCCCCCGGTCTACAGACAGCTTACCTCCACTAGCGGCAAATTGGATGTCTTTGAGTCCCTGTTCGCAAGCCAATTGTGAGAAAATGATAAAACACAACTGGAGACAGTAAACAAGAGCTTTATTATTAAGCTTTTACAAAAGGGAATTCTGCACATAGCAGAAAGCATCTTTCCCAGGAAGGCTGGGGAATATATATATATATAGGTTCAAATATACAGTCTCTGCCCCTTTCCTGGGTTCATAATCTATTCAACTACATAATTCCCTATGCCACACCTGTAGCGTACCAACTGTTTCCCTTTCTTTGGAAACCACCCTTGTTCTCATGGCATCTTCCCATTATGTTCTTCTGAACAATGGATCATTAACCAGTTCCATTCAGGTCAGAATGACCCTAGCATCTCTTACATTAATTTTCAAGCCAAATACAAACCTCCATGTTCCTGATATTTACTTTAGAACATAACACATTACAAAACAGTACATATTTGTTAGATACAGTTATACATACATACATACATTATTTCTACATATAACAATACATGTGTATATAATTTATTTATAAATATATAAAATACACTTTAAAATATAAAATATAACACAGACACACACACACACATCTCATCTTTTAACTTAAACAAAAATGCAAATATAGCATCAACGATAATTGTTTTACTGCCAATTTTTTGTAATGCAGTATTGGAGTGCAGGATGGATTTATAGTGTTGTATAATGTAACAAGCTAGAGAGTTGCAAGTAGCTTATTGCCTTTTCAGGTATAAATAATCAGTGCTATTGCTTACAACTACACATAAGTATATATCCTAACTATAACCTTAACCCTTTCCTGGGAATAAATCCCCTTGATCTTAATAGTTTTAGTTTTTGTACAAAGGTGTGTATAGGATTGTATTATAAATTAATTTATATAGTCACAATCTTCAATTCTGCCATGGGGTTTATGCTGGTTTTCCTAAAAAAAGATCTTCCATATCAATAGGGGAAAACAAGTGGTTACATTTTTATATTTGACATAATTTTAAAAGGATCCATTGAAATGTTGAATACTATGGAAAAAGTAAGCAAAAGTTTTGTTTCATGTTATATATACAAAGTGGGTGTTTTTTGTATAATTTAATCTCATCCTGGCTTACTTTACCGCATACATTTTTTTGCTTTGGGAGCAGGGCTTATCTAATTGAAACTAGAGAGTAATTAAAAGAATTAGAAATCAAATAAAACTAAAATGCAACATTTTAAAACATTTCTTATAATTTATAGACTAGGAACAGATTAGTCTCTCATTTACCTTATGATGTGAAACCAATCTTCTGGTTTATGAAGCTTACTCCTTTTCTTAAACAATGAAGTATGCTGAAATTAGTGTATGCCATTTATGGCTTTGCTATGTGGCATTTTATCTCAGGTTGAAAAATAATTTTAATTGAAGTGAAATTGAAAGCTGCTGTTAACATAAGCTCCATACTGCTGTATTTTGTCTCTTCATCTGTTTAAGGTGGACTGGATTTCAAACATTGGGGAGCAAGCCCTGGACGTATGTGTTGTTTCATTTAATCAGCTTGTTTCCAGCATATTTGTTCTTGGGGAGAGAAATTTGTTTTGCTTTAAGGATAATGGACAAATTCGGTTCATTAAAAAGCTTGACCACAGCCCAAGTTGCTTTCTTCCATATTCAGGTTTGTGAATAAAAGCAGTTAATAGCATTGTTATAAAGAAGGTTTACAAGTTCTAATTCTAGCATGTTGTTATGATATGTACAGAATAACCCTTGAGTAACAAGGATATGCACCTGAAAATGTTTATGAGAGTAGTTCTAAATAATTATTCAGCCACACACAGATACACTAAATTGAGTTAAAGTTTACTTTAAGAAATAGCACAGTCCAATAAATGGTTCAGGTCATATACGCTTAATAGAAGAATATCCAATTACAAAGTCTTCTTACCGGTTGCCTTTGTCATTTACAGTAAACAAAAATATCAAAGTATAAGCACAGTGTAAATACAATAGAGAACCTTAGATAGCAACAGAATGTCAGAGAGAGCAAGCTATGATCTCTAGCTCCCTCTTATGGTAATTTGCAATATAATCAACCAATCAGAATATAGTATAAATCAATACAGTGATTTTGTCTTAAAGCTACAAACATACATTGTTAGTTTTTATATTGCCAACCCAATTAATTGGTGGACAGATTCCTAACATTCTCCCCTTTGGGTAGGTCAATATATAATACATTACTACTTTAAACCATAATTCTCACAACACTCTTTATGCTTAATTGCACCTTGAGAATTTCGTGAAAAGATCTGCAATATTATGTTCAGTCATGCAGTATTCTAACTGAATTAATTTATTTTGAACACATAGTCTAATGTTCAAATATCTCAAATCAGTATGTTTAGACCTTGTTTTAACAGCTAAATTTGTAGCCATGCTATTTGCAGATTGTCTTCATAAACAAACGGATCACGTACAGTAATTCCAATATCCTTCAACAATTGTTTATAACGTATCAATTCTGTACACAATAATAATAAACATGAGAATTCCACTTCCATAGTGGATAAACTAATATGTTGTTGCCTAATAGACTTCCATCCTATTAAAGCATTACCCAACATTACCACTATACCTGATGTTGACTTATCAGTAGCAAAACTTGCATCAGCATATGCAGTTAACACTAATTCATTACTTGGTTCTATAATAATAATAATACTTTATTTGCGGTCACAGACCAAAATACAAGTACAACAAAAGAAGAACATGGGAAAATTAATCATGAACAATTGGTCACCAAAAACTTGACTAAGGGGAATTACAGCATTCTCTTCTGATGGTTACAGCTCTTAAAAAAAAATTGGAAAACAAAGAAGTGATATATGAGGAACCATGCCCTAGACAATATAAGAACAAATTACTAACCTTGGGTCTAGAAGGGTCTGTTTCAAGGAGAGACAGTAACTTAGATCTGCCTGTGTTATACATAGGGTAATATAAAAAGACATGCTCCACAGTTTCAACCTCAGCTCTGTCACAGGGGCATAGCCGCTCATTAATCGGGAGCTTCTTAAATTGCCCATCCAGTAGTGCTGAGGGCAAAACATTAAAGCGAGCTAGGGAGAAAGCTCTTTTATATTTGGGAATGGTTAGAGTGTAAAAATAGGAAGCCATCCTTAGTCTGTAATTATTAAATTAGCTGAAGATCAGAGGGAAGCAAGGTTTTTTAGCTCTGGCTCATAGATATTGCAAGTCAATGTCCGCAAGCCATTGGACTATCCTAAATTGGGCGTCCTTAAGGCCATAATCTCCCAGGGCACCCCCCGTAAAGCTTAGCAGGTGTAATTTCTTCATCAGCTCCCTCTCCCAATGAGAAATATGAGAATCAGCCAATGCCAGGGAGAGGTAGCCACCAGGAACTTCCAGAAAGAGCACCCAAAACCACCATTTAAAGGTGTTAATCCACATCATACATTCGACTGATCGAGTGCCCAGTTCCACGTACACCGGAGCAAAACCAACACAAGGAGAAAGACCCAGAAGTTTTCTAAAAAAGACAGCCTGGGTTCTTTCAATACAATCCTTGAAGCCCCGTATCCATATGGGAATTCCGTAAAGAGTTTGAGCCAAAGTTTTGGCTTTGTAAATACGCAGAGCAGAAGGAATAAACTGGCCTCCTTGGGTATAAAAAAATCTTAAAATCTGCTGGTAACTACAGGAGGCCGAATTCAGCACCTGGGTTCGATGTCTAGTCCATGCACCAGTGTTCTGAAATTGAATACCTAAATACTTAAAATGGAAAACCTGCTTAACAGCATTATTACTTGGTTCTAAATATAATGAATAATGGATTATGTGTTTTAAAAACCTAATTATTTGCTTAGCTGCTTGCCAATGCCTTTCATTTGGTTCAGCGTTATACCTCGCCAATTGGTTTACACTGTAAGATATATCTGGTCTAGACCAATTACCCAGATACCAATTAAGGATTGATATATTTCCTTATCAAACATAGGACTTTTAATATCACTATGTGTAAATTCCTTACTCATTGGTGTCTTAGCAGATTTACAATGCTTCATGTTATAGCGTTTTAATAATTGGCTAATCTTCTTGGCTTACGAAATTTTAAAACCTTTATTCGTTTTCACTATATCAAGACCCAAATAATACTTAATTTCTCCTAAATTTCTAATCCTGAACTTTTTCTGTAATCTATAAACAATATCATTTGCTTCTTGTTCAGTTTTAGTTATAATTGCTATGTCATCCGTAAATAATAGTAATAGAGAAATTAAACCATCTTTTTCTCTTCGGAACAAACAAGGATCAGCTATACCAGCTTGAAAACCTATTGAAACTAATTCATTTACAATAAATTTATTCCATTCATAACTGGATTGCTTTAAACCATAAAGACTTTTCTTTAATTTCCAATAATCAGTTTTTCCATCATCCTTTACACCTAATGGCTTTTTCATATAGATGATATGTTGTAAAAGTGCATGTAGATATACAGTTTCAACATCTAAACATGGTTTATTTTACATTTATTCTTCGCTGCCCAAACTAATGCTACTCTCAATGTATTTGCTCTCAGACTAGGTGCAAACACTTCATCATAGTCCTTATCTGACTGAGCAAATCCTTGAGCAACTAATCTTGCTTTATGGGTAATAATCCCATCCATACCAGTCTTTATCTTATACACCCATTTGCAACCTATTGCACGCTCACCTGGTGGTAACTTTACATCCTCCTACACCTCTAAATCCTTTAATGATTTTAACTCCCTATTCGTAGTTTCCTGCCAAGCTACCCGAGCCTTTGTAGGATACAGTTTTATTTCATTGACGTTAGAAGGTTCTGTATTAACCTGACATACAATGCTTGCTTGAAATCTGTCAAGTGGACATCTCTCCCTAGTTGACCTCCTAGGCAACTCAGTACATGTTGTTGGCATGTCCTCTTCCTTTACCTCCCCTATCAAATCCTCGTCTTCTACAGTCATAGAGGGTTCTTCTATTGATGATTCCTCCATTGAGGATTCCTCCACTATCTTATCATCAATATTATTATCATCAGGATTATCGGTAAACAGTGTAGTCTCAACAACACTATCCTGTACCTTATTATATTCCTGTTCAAGCTTTCTCCGGCCAACATGCTCCAGAAATTTAGCACTTGCATTGCAATATACATTAGTAGTATCTGGCTCCCAAAATCTAAATGATCTGTGATTAGCTTTATAACCTACAAAATATAATTGTCTCACTCTATGTTGTCCCTTTTGCCTTACTTGTGTGGAATATGAACCCATGCTGGGGTTCCAAATGTATGTAAATAACTGAGATCTGGCTTTTTTTCCATTCCAACGAGTAAATGGTAATTCACCAGTCATTGAATTCACTACGTTATTCAAAACATGGTTAGCATACATTATTGCTTCACCCCAAAGTTTCTCTAATAAACCAGAATCCGAAATCATAGTCCTAGCCATAGCCTGTAATGTTTGTCCTCTACATTCAGTATATGAGTTATGTTGTGGTCTATAAGGAGCAGAACGCTTATGTTCAATGCCAGCTTTCTGTAACATGGCTTCAAACTTTTAATTGGTAAATTCAGTACCATTATCTGTTACTAAGCTAATAACTTTCTTTTCCCTTTCAGCAAATTTTAGCTAGTTTACAAAATGCTGGTATGTTTCTATCTTCGTTTTCATTAAATAACTGGAAAAATGATCAGTTATACTTAATATGTAACAGGCTCCACCTAAACTAGGTTTCTTAGGTCCAATAATATCAGCAAAAACAACCTCTAATGGTTCACTGGTTTTGAATCCATTTACCCTATTTGCAGGAGTAACCTTGCTTTTTTCATGATTGCAAGCATAGCAATTTAAATACTTTGTATAAGGTTTTAATTTTATACCATTAGATAACTCAACAGTTTTCTTTAGCATTTTGAATTTTATATGTCCCATACGTCTATGGAGCAGATGAATACATTCATCATGAGGCTTTTTATTCTCATAAACTGAATTAGCATTAATTAATGGATTATCATGTATAATAAACAAACCATTATCCAATCTTGCAGTAACGCTTTTACCCTGTTTTTCAATTAAATATTTATCTCCCTGAAAGGTTACAACAAATCCTGCTTTTACCATTGCTCTTACAGATAGCAAGTTAAATATCAGTCTAGGTACATATAACATTGGTAAACCTTCATTAATACATGAACAATATGCAGTACCTTCTCCAGATGCCCTCAATTTCCATCCATTAGGTAATGATACATGCTGGTTACTCTTTGTCATGTTAACAAACCTCTCTTTACTTTTAGTTATACACTGCGATGCTCCACTGTCAACTACCCATATATCATGGGTTAAAGTTGTAGTTGTACTTGATATGGCTAAACTAACATCTTTATAAGCTCTCTGTATATTAATAGCATTCTATTTCTTACCCTTTTTACAGTATCTGGCTATATGACCTTTAGCCCCACAAGAAAAACATTTCCTAACAATATAGCCAGTTGAAGACAGTTTTTCTTTTTGTGGTTGTCTTTCTCTCAGTTGATTTCTGTCTTGCCTTCTTCTTGACTTCTAACGGTCTTCCAGTTATGCCAGTCAATGTAAGTTCATCTCTGTTTAAAACTTCCAGTGAAGACATATAATCATCATAAGCTTCATCCAAAGAAGAAAGAATGATGTAAACTTGATGCAACTCCAAGAAAATCAGCTCCTTTTCTTTTAGCTCTTGTAAAGTCCTTTTCATAAACCTCAAATGAGCTAACATATCGCCACCTTTTATAAGATGGGCTCTAAATAGTTTACATGTAAGGTGTATGTGTGCACCCACACTATCTCGGACATTAATCCTCTTCAAAATGTCCCAACACCTAGCAGCAGATTCTTCACCATGAATATGGACTAACTGCTGATCACTCAGTGTCAGTCCAATTATACTAAGAGCCTTTTCGTTATCCCGGTTAAAGTCAGCTATTTTCTTTTTATCTTCATCATTCAGTGGGCCCCAAGCTGTTACATCCGGTGGACTATTAACTACAGTCCATAATCCGTTTTGCGCAGAAGTAGGCTGCACTTCATAGACCAGGAAACATAGTTTGTTCCATCCAACCGGGTTATTTGGGATATACTGGTTGACTGTTCTTGTGCCATTGGTAGTTTAACAATAAACCTCAATCGGCTATCTGAATATGAAACTGTATTTTCACACTGATTCTCAATATCTCTCTGGGCCCATAAACAATGTTATGATATGTACAGAATAACCCTTGAGTAACAAGGATATGCACATGGAAACGTTTATGAGAGTAGTTATGAATAATTATTCAGCCACACACAGATACACTAAATTGAATTAAAGTTTACTTTAAGAAATAGCACAGTCCAATAAATGGTTCAGGTCATATACGCTTAACAGTCCAAAGAATATCCAATTACAAAGTCTTACTGGTTGCCTTTGTCATTTATAGTAAACAAAAATATCAAAATATAAGCACAGCATAAATACAACAGAGAACCTTAGATAGCAACAGAATGTCAGAGAGAGCAAGCTTTGATCTCTAGCTCCCTCTTATGGTAATTTGCAATATAATCAACTAATCAGAATATAGTATAAATCAATACAGTGATTTTATCTTAAAGCTACAAACATACATTGTTAGTTTATATATTGCCAACCCAATTAGTTGGACAGATTCCTAACACATGTCAACCACAATTATACAATTGTAAATATGATTTGTCTGTAACAATACTTTTAACCTTCAGTGCTTTTTGAGTACATAAAAATATTCTGTAAATTCATTACATTATAATCTATAAATACCATGTTTTCTTTGAAAATAAGACCAGCCCTTACTTTCCTTTGGGCTCAAAAATAAGGACTAGGCCTTATTTTTGAGGATGTCTTATTTTTTTCACCTACAGGAGGCAGCGAGCCTGAGGGCTTACGAGAGGGAGTGCTTCTACTGCTGGCCCCGTCCTCTATCCCAACATCTACTTCCCTGCGGCCACAACAAACCAGCCTGCCCTGCCCTCTGCCCTCCATGCCTGCTGGCCCTGCTGCTGCTAGGATATTGGAGCTGGTTTTTCTCAGACTGCTGTTACAATTAGGCAGAAGGCCATAGGGTGCATAGGGATTGTTTCCCCCGCACATGCCTCTGCCCATCTGCTGGGCCTGCTGCACCTTCTGCTGCTGGCCTCGTGGGGCTCTTCCCCTCCTGGCCATGCTGCTCTCAGCATCCCTGCTGGACTGCTTCTGCCTGGTGTGGGCAACTTGTGGGGTGCCAAGGAGGGAGGAGCAGTCTCCCCTTCCTCTCCATCTGTCCTGCTGCAGCGCTGCCATGGAGCTCCTGCCTGCCAAAGCAACAGCTCACCCAACCCACTTTTCACTGGTGTATAGATATTCAGTTAGATCAAATGGGTTTATTTTTCCTGCAGGCAGGCAGAAGCTCCATGGTGGCCCTGCAGTGGCATTGAGGAGGGAGGAGGAGATAATCCCTTCCTCCTCTATCAGTCTGCTCCTGCCTGGTGCAGGACAATTTTTGGGCTGCAAAGAAGGAAGGAGCGGTCTCCCCTCCCTCCTCCTGTTTGTCCTGCTCAGGGTTGCCTTGGAGCTCCTTCCTGCTGAAGCAGTAGCTCACCCAACCCACTTTCTGCCAGTGTGTAGATATGCAGTTAGATTGGGTTTGCTTTGTTATCACGTAAATTATCCCCAAGGAAAGGAGGATCAGAGGAAAATCCCTCCTCCCACTTGCAGATCACTTGTGAAAAAGTTTTCCTCACCATTGTGCAGGCGCTGCCAATTCTCCTTTCCTTGGGGATGATTTATGCTGCAGCCATGGAGGGAGAATTTTTTGGATGTGCATGTGTACAGGGTTGGTGGGGCTGATGAACAGAGGGGGTGGATCTGGTTTAGATGAGGGTAGAGCAGAGAACAGAACTGCGGACACCCCTCAGATCTTGTTGGCTGCCTCGTTCATCATGGTTTGAGTTTGCTTGAGATGCGGAAAAGGGAGAAAGATCAGAAGTGCCTGCACAATGGGTGAGCAGGGTGAGGAAAACACTTTCAGAAAGTGATCTGCAAGTGAGGGGGGGATTTTCCTGCCAATCCTCTTTAATTGGGGATGATTTTTGTGAGGACAAAGCAAACCCATTCAGTCTAATTTCATATCTACACTTTGGCAGAAAGTGGTTGGGTGAGCTACTGCTTCGGCTAGTAGGAACTCTGTGCCAGCCCTGCAGCGGGACAGACAAATGGAGGAGGGAGGGGAGATCACCCCTTGCTCCTTTGCATCACAAAAATTGCCCCGCACCAGGCAGGAATAGATGGATGGAAAAGGAAGGGACAGTCTCCCCTTCCATCCCACTGCAGGACCACCAAGGAACTTTTGCCCGCCAAAGTTGCAGGGCAGCTGAGAACAGTGCAGCCAGGAGAGTGAAGAGCCCTTGCAAGGCCAGCAGCAGTAAGTGCAGCCTGGCAGAGGAAGGGGGGGAGCAGGTGATCCCTATATGCCAGTTTTCTGCTTCATAGCAGCAGCCTAAACAAGAGCTGAGCTCTTGGCCTGACGGTGTGCAAACCATGGTCACTGCCTGATCCAGAGCCACAAGATGAGCTGTGGAAGACAGGCCCTCAGCTGCGAGGTTGCCTGATGCTGCGGGAAGAGCAGAGACTGGCAAGAGTGCTCTGGAAACACCCAGGTGCCCAGAGAGACAGATCTAGAGGCAGCTCCTGGCCTTCGCTGGCTCAGCTGATCTGCAGGCTGTGATTAAGGGACCAAACCTCCATGAGGTGACTGGGGAAAGGAAGGAGCAACCATGCCTCAGGAATCGCTGTCTGTATTTCTGAGGGGACACGCAATTGGGCTGCCTCCTGTGCTGCCCATGCCTATCTCCTTTTTTAGGGCGTATTTTGGGGGTAGGGCTTATATTAGGCCCACCCCCAAAAAACAGGCTAGGGCTTATTTTTGGGTTAGGTCATATTTTCGGGGAAACACAGTATGTGTTAACTTTGAACTATAGTAGTAGGCCTTGCAGTTATTTTATTAAAATGGATTTCTATATGTGAACATCAGATTTGTAAAATGGATTCAGTGATGTCATTCTAAAGTTAACATTTATGAACCAAATTAACATCTCTTTCCAGAGAAATGGAATATAAACTGTAGAAATTATTTTTTGGGGAGAATGGTTAAGCTTCTCTGGTAAAATATTAGTTTGCATTTCCATGATAAGCACAAATTAAGTAGTATATGATTGTATGTCAGCCCTTGTTCCATTCCTTTGTGTCTCCAATGAAGGAATTATCTTCTCTTTGAGTAGCATAAATAACAGCCAGAAGGAAAAAGGATGGCTGAATTTGTTCCCCTTCTTATATATCATTTTATCTCGATCTCTGATCTCTTATTCCTATCTCATCCCTATCCCATCCCACTCTTTCCATCCCATCCTTTTCTATCTTATTGCTATCCTACCCTATCTATCCCGCCTTTATTATTTGCTTGCATGTACAAAATTCCTGGTCACCTATAGCAATTAAATAAATCGTTAAATGGAATACTAAAGCTGACCATTTAAAAGGGTTATAATATATAAGATGGGTTGTATTTGTTTATTATGTTCTCCATTTTTTTAGTAATATAATCCATTCTGATCAGGATAGGGGTTAAATTATTAAATTGAAACTGAGCAATTATACTTTTTTATTAGAAAAAATTGTACTGTAACTCTTTGCTCCAAACTTTTTTGTTACAGACATATTTTACTATTCCTTTCTAGTTTATTATCTGAGACTACAATAGACTCAAAAAAATTGATCATACTAGCAAAAATATAGTCATAACATTTCTAGGAGTTATCTTTATTTGTACATTTATTTCACATATATTGGTGTAATATATAAGAATTTCTCTTAAACAAAGAAAAATAGTTAAGAGGAATATGAATATAACATCTTTCCCAAACTCCTTACATATGTTGTAGTGTCTGGGACTGCCATAAACACATTGATTGGAAATCACAACAGCATCCTACATGTTTATCAAGACATGACTCTGAAATGGGCAACTCAGCTTCCTCATATTCCTGTGGCAGCACGACTGGGAAAATTACTGTATGTAGTCTTAGCATAATTTTAGCTTAGAATTGTGTGTGTGTGTGTGTGTGTATTTCCTAGAATAAAATTTGAGTTTACTTTAATTGTCCTTGATTAGCTTGTGGTTGTTAAGCTGTGCTGTTTGATGAAATAAATTGTAATCAGAGAAAACGCATGCCATAATAAATTTGTTACTATTTGAATTATACATGCCATGTTGTCTTTCTTTCAATTCAGTTAAGTTATTGAAACAATTTTATTACAATGTATGTTTTAGTGTTGTGAATAATATTGATAACCATAACATATTTTTGTTATATTCTCTTTTGTTATATTCTCTTTTATTCTATACTGTTTTTCAAGGAGTTCAGAATAGTACACATTACATTCCTTTTTCTGATATTTTTCTTATAGCAATAATTCTGGAGGCTGGTTGGATTGAGAATAATGAGCTCATGTGAGCTTCCATAACTGAAGATGGAGTTGAACATGTATCTCTCCAGTCACTCCACACCTTACTGTTAACCAATATTGTTGACCTAATATTGTTGCTATGCTTTGGAAAAAAAAATGTATTAGTTATCTAGCTGAGCACATCAGGGCCCACACTCATATAACACACCTTTTGAATGGATTCATTTTATTGTCATCATGGAAAAGTAATTGTTATCTAATTTTTGATGTATTAAATATTGTCTACATTTGCTTTTATATATTTAAGTTGTATTTAAAGTATAGCATGGATCGTAGCACCTTTGAAAAATATTAACTTAGAATATCTAGCTAAGGGACAATGTGTAGGTATATCGATCACTTGACTTTTTTTCCCCTACTGTTAATTCATAGGCAGTTGTCAGTTTTTATAATGCTCCTCTTTTGGTTACATCTTTTCATTGCTGTCTGTCTCATTACTGAATAGGCACTACAAGTATATTTATTTCATACAAACTAATACAACTCCAAGTTAATTTTCATTTAAAAAAAACCTCGAGGGAACACATACCTTCCCACTAGCTTTTACACGTTTTTTTAAAGTCAGAAGATCCATTTAAATATTTTATGTGATATAAAATTTATCCTTCTCTATTATTTTCAGTAACTTAAGCAAGAATTTTAATTGAGTAGAGTGATAGTTAGATGGTCTTGAAACAAGATAGTACCTGGCAGAAGTGTTTAGAAATGTTTAGTTGTTGATAATATTTGATGCCAAAATATTTTTAATTCAATACTTCAAACTGGAAATAGGAAATTAAAAATGTGAATGTTAATTATTTAAAATCATAAGTAGTAGATCAAGTGAAATGAGTTTGACTCCTTTTTGCAAGTGAATTTTCTTGGAGAAAACTATGATAGCTATTAGCCCTCTAGAAAAATATTTAGAATTAATTATACAGTAGATGCAAACCAAAGATGGAGGTCTCCAGTTATTCTTATTAAGAGTTGTAACATTATTAAATTTTATATTTTGTAGTTATTACAACAACATATTTTTAGTTTGAGAAAGGAGTATTTATTAATATATCAAAATAAGTTGCCAAAAGCAGAAAAATATTCAAACATGATACAGATTTCTTTCCTAAAGCATCCAAATAACTGGATAATAATTGTGGGGAAACATTTTAATTTTATTTCAATATGCCTTCTTCGTATGTTTATACTGTTTTAAGAAAATAAGTATTTCTTAACTGAATAGTATAAGAGTTGTCTTTATATTGTTACAATATAATAATTTATTTTTTTCTTTTGCAGAAATTTGAAAGGTGTGATTGTTACACTGAGTGATAGTGGCTATCTACAATGTTCTTACCTTGGTACTGATCCTTCTTTATTTCAAGCTCCTAAAGTTGAAGCTAGGAATATTAATTATGCAGAATATGATGCAGAAATGAACAAACTCCAGAAAATCATTAAAGAAGTCAGGAAAATTAAAGGTAATTTTCATTTTTCTTAATATTTTAAATAGTGAAGGTAGTCTAAATGGATGTGTTTTGTAGTCTTAGTCATATTCTTCACATGTGCCTACTTTTCAGATAAAGAGAGCTGAAATGGAAAAGATGGGAGTAGGTTTGCTACTTCACAGGTTTTTTAGGCCAGGGGTCCCAATCCAAATGGAACTGCAGGTGCTTGCACCTGCCCACTTACCACTCACAAGGAAGTATCCCCTCTACCTGCCATCCCTGCTGGACCATCAAGCCAGAAAGGTTGGGACCGTTGTTTTAGGCAATTAGGATATTGTATATGTGTCATGAATATATGGGATTTAACCTTAAATTGAAGTTCCACATCTTGTAAATGTATACAACTTATTTAGATTATTTTTATTGGGATAATTAACTAAATTTGCTAATTCCTTAAATCTTTCAGATATCCTGCCTAAGTCTGAAAAAAGTGAAGATTTTGCACTTGGTGTGACAGTTTTGCCTGATCTGGATTCAGTTTCTGTATGTAAATTTGATTGCTGAATTTAGATATAACAATTACAACAGTGCTTCTCAAATTTGGGTAAATTATCCCAAATTGGGTAAAAGTTATTTTGCTTTGGATACTTACACAGAAACCCATTACTCAATCACAACAGGGACATTTCAATTTACTCAAAGTGCTTTACATAAGTTGGGCAAAAAAAACTTTCTGATAAGCCGTTTTGTTTTGGATAATGAAAGAAAGTTTCAGAAGCACTGAATTACAGATTTCAAAAACAAGTTAATTATTTAGATATAGCTGGGTATATAAGTATTTAATTTGTCTATATAAACTCATTTGTGTATAGGATTATGTGTACCTTTAGATTTGTATATAATGACACATATTCTAAAAACAGAACAGTTTCTAGATGTTTAATATCAAAATACATTTCATGCAGCTGCAGTCCCAAAGTGGGTAGTCCTGATTGTGTTCATGATGCCTTTATTACTGAATGAATCTGTTTCCTCCATCCACTGAAGTTTGGAGAAAAATACTGTAAAACAGCAGCTAGTTGTAGGTCGAATTATACTTTCTTGAGGCAACAGACTAGTGGTGGTGGAAGAAGCTTGTCCCATCTTCTGCTGCATAGGACAGGATAGATTTTCATTTATTCATTTAACAGTGATGAAAATTACTATAGAATTTTCATTATTACTATTACTAATTTTCATTATACTATAGAATTTTATTATTACTATTACTATAGAAATCAGCCATAGCAAAACTAAAAATTTGATTTTTGCGAAGAGATCTAAGCAGCATGCCTGGAGAGTAAATGGCCAGAATATTAAACAAGTAAAAATATTTAAATCTTTAGGCATGATTTTTCACAATTCCACTAAACTCAATGCACTTCAAAACTATGACATACAAAATGCTAAAAAACCAAAAGCCAGTGGTCACAATCCAATAACTTCCATTTCACCAGAGTATCAGCACTACTGAAAATATTTTCAGCTGAGGTTTCTGGTGCCCAGAATTATTCCTCTTTTATCCTTTTCGAAAGGGTTCATCCAAATTTCTATCTGCATTCCAAATGTAGTACTAAGGAGGGAGGGAGGGATTTCTAAGGTCAAACAGATGCATTGACTTGCATCATAGCACACTGGCTGAAATTACTGTTGTTTCCCACAATTGTAAGTTCTTGCTTTATAGAAGATAATTACAAATCAACATGGATTAGGATTATTTCAGAAACATCTAGACCTTTCCAAGGAAGAGTTTCTACTGATGATCTATGAATGTGCACTCTGCACATTTAAACAAAGATTGGAAGTCTGACAGAACCTGTCTGCTCTACCTAAGATTGTTCTCTTGAGTAGTTATATCCCCTTTCATAAATCAATGAGATAACTGTTTCTGAATTAAAGAGGGTACTATCTTTAACCTTTATAATGCCCTTCCTGTAGTTCTAGAGGACCAACCAAATAGTCCCCAAAATCCCAGACATGAGCTGAGATTGGGCCTCTATGGATAAGTTGCCACTGAAACCCCAGCTAACGTATTGTACTCTCTATAAGGATTCATGGACTCATTTTATAACTACCCTGATAAAATATCTAGGAAATCCTTATCTCTTTTATGAACAGTTGTTTCTGTCCATTACGTATGAAACAGGCCTTGAACATAGCTACATTCTGGTATATTATCTGTAAAATTAGCAGAATTTGGCCAACCATCAATGATCTCACCATAACTGCAATGTGGTACTGTATCTTGTTCTACTCTGTTTCATTTTATTTTAATGTTCTAATTTTTAATTCTGGCTTGTGATCATAGAAAAAAAATGATCGATTGATATATTCAGTTCAAATATTCTGTTCAAATGGCAGGTTGATAATAGTAATAATAATAGCACTTGAACTTATATACAGCTTTATAATGCTTTACAGTCCTCTCAAAGCGGTTTACAGAGTCAGCATAATTGCCCCCAACAATCTGGGTCCTCATTTTACCCACCTTGGAAGGATGGAAGGCTTAGTCAACTTTGAGCCTGGTGGGATTTGAACTGCCAAATTGTAGGCAGCTGGCTGCAGAAGTAGCTTGCAGTACTACACTCTCACCACTGCGCCACAAAGGCTCGATAAGGAGATACAGTGGTAAAAATTTGTGAACCCTTTTGAATTTTCAACATTTTTGCATAAATATAATATAAAATGTGATCTGTTCTTTCTATAAATTCTAAACCTAGATACAGAGAACTCAATTAAACAAATGAAACAAAATGATGATTATAATCAGGTGTGAGTATTGGAGGTCTTGCCTTATTTAAATAACAGAATTCTGAATATTCACTATCAAAAGTATCTTCTCAATACAGCTATATGGAAATGTGTCATAGGTTGAAGAAAGATTTCTGAGGATGACTGAAAAGAAGTTATTTTACACACAGGCTGGAAATCTTATAAAGCTATTTCCAAATAATTTGGACTCCACCAGTCCACCATTAGGCAGATTTTGTATAAATTGAGGCAATTCAATACCTTATTTACTCAAAAATACCACACCAAGAGAAAGACTTGTTATATTCTGGGGAGCCTCAAAGAAGCCTAAGATAATGTCTAAAGAAGCTAAAGGCGTCTCTTGAATTCATGAATTTCAAAGTCCATGAGCACACTTAAGAGAATCCTGAACAATAATATGTATGGCAGGATTGCAAGGAGAAGGTCACTACTCTTGAAAAAGAACATCACTACTCATCTACAGTTTGCAAAAGACTATGTGGATAAGCCAGAAGGCTATTCAGGCCCTGACACTTTTCCAGTTTCTCATACTTCTTTCTGATGTTGTTATTATTTGGCATCATTACATCTATCACTACCATTGTTAGGAAGTTTCTCCTTAATTCCAGGTTGCATCTCCGTTAGACTGCTGAGAGAGTCTACTATGGGTGTTCCTCATGTCTCCTCATCACATGACTGAGCCTGCCAATCATTGACCTTACCACCATTGCTATGGATAACTCAGCTTTATCCTCAGTCTGCTCAGGAAGACAGTTGTGTTCTGAATAGGCTTTCCAGAGAGAAAGCTTAAAAATTCGGCAAAAATTAAAGCAAAAGAAGCACAATCGGCTGATTGGCACGAAGATTACAGTGGCTCCCGGGGACCCGGAGCCACCGTGAAGATGCCACACGGGCTGGAAGGGACCTTCCTCCCCACACAGGGTGTTTCCAGGGCCAGAGATCATTTCCTAGTGCTGAGGGCCCCTGCGGATTAACTTCAATCTTCAATTGTAAGTTGTTGCAGAAGCAAGCGGAGCAGCATTCCCTAATCAGCTAATTCCCCTCTTTTAGCTGCATGAGGCTCCCACTGCATAACTGAACTGTACTGCGAGGTGGGAGATCTATCCCCTGCTGGAAAGGCCTCAAGGCTTTCTAGTCTGTGTGGCCTGGGATCAGTGACTGCGTAAACAGTAACTCCCAATCCAAGGAATGGAAGGGGAAGTAGGCAGAGTAGGCATCACTACTTTTGATAGTGAATATTCAGAATTCTGTTATTTAAATAAGGCAAGACCTCCAATACTCACACCTGATTATAATCATTTTGTTTCATTTGTTTAATTGCATTTATTTATTTATTTATTTGTCAATCGCTTACAAGATAATAGGTATAAGTATATACATAGTTATAAATACATGAAATGGGTACATATAAGAAAAATAAAAGAAACAATAGGACAGGGACGGTGGGCACGTTGGTGCGCTTATGCACGCCCCCTACAGACCTCTTAGGAAAAGAGTGAGGTCAATAGTAGACAGTCTAAGGTTTAAGTTTTTGGGGTTTGGGGAAGAAACCCCAGAGTCAGATAGAGTATTCCAGACATTGACCACTCTGTTGCTGAAGTTGTATTTCCTGCAATCAAGTTTGGTGTGGTTAACCTTGAGTTTGTATCTATTGTGTGCTCGTGTGTTGTTATGGTTGAAGCTGAAGTATTTATTGACAGGTAAGTCATTGCAATGTATGATTTTATATACCATACTTAGATCAGACCGAAGACAGCGTAATTCAAAGTTTTCTAGGTCTAGAATTTCAAGTCTGGTGGCATAAGGTATTGTACAACGAGTAGAGGAGTGAAGAACTCTTCTTGTGAAATATTTCTGGACTTTCTCAACTGCTAATATCAGATACATAATGTGGGTTCCAGACTGATGAGCTGTATTCAAGTATTGATCTAGCAAATGTTTTATATGCTCTAGTTAGTAGTGTAATATTACCAGAGAAAAAGCTATGTAGGATTAGGTTAACAACTCTTAATGCCTTTTTGGCTGTGTAGTTACAGTGGGCTCTAGCACTTAGATCATTAGAGATGAGTATTCCAAGGTCCTTTACAGAGCTTGGATCATCAAAAAGGTCTTGACTATTCAGCTTGTATTTTATTTTCTGGTTTGTTTGTTTTTTGCCAATATGTAAGACAGAGCATTTATTTGTTGAGATTTGAAGTTGCCATTTGTTTGACCATTCTGATACATAGTCAAGATCTTTTTGAAGGGTAGCAGTATTGTCTGTGGTATTGAACAGCTTTACATCATCAGCGAAAAGAACACAGTTGCTCTTAATATGATCACAGAAGTCATTTATGTGAAGTATCAAGAGAGTTGGTCCTAGAACACTGCCTCGGGGGACACCACTATTGACAGGTACAGATTTTGATGGGACACTCCCAATTTTGACCATTTGTTGTCTGACAGGAATGCTTCTATCCAGTTATGTAGGTGTCCAGAGATACCATTAGATTTTAGTTTTAGGAGTAGTTTGTTGTGTACCACTGAATCAGAGGCTTTACAAAAGTCTATGTAGATTGCGTCTATTGTTTTGCCCTGATCGAGTTGTGTGGTCCATATGTTTTTGCAGTGTAAGAGTTGTAGATAACAGGATAGCTTTTTTCTGAAACCAAATTGTTTATTGGAGAGTAGGTTGTTTGTTTCTAAGTGGAGGATAATGGATTGGTTAATAATTGATTCCATGATTTTACAGGTGACTCAGCATAAGGAGATTGGTTTGTAATTTTCAACTAGGCTGGGGTCTCCCTTTCTGAAGATTTTTGAAGATGGGGATGACCTTTTTGAAGATGGGGATTATCTCCTGCTATGGCACAAGCCTCTTCAAGGCAGACCAAAAAGCATTCCTCATCACAAGGGGCTGCAGCTAGAATTAAAGCCAAAGCTTTGGCCACAAAGAAAAATTCCAAGGCTGAGGAACACGTGGAGAAGAGAAGACATAAGGCCCTAGAATAACAGTTTGCTAAAGGCCTGGAGCAAAGGGAGGGGCAGGGCCAACTATCACCCCATCCAACTGTTGCTAGGGCAGATTTGGAAACAGTTAATGTTCAGATCCCACAGTCTTGGTCATCAGAGTGAGCAGTTGAACTCAATCCTGCATTTCCTCAAGATCTAAGCAGAAAAGGTCCCAGCAACAGGCCTGTGGTTTGGCCTACTCCTGCCATTCCTCAGTTTATTCCACCCTTTAGCCAGCTAAGTGTACTTTACCTAGGATTGAGATCCATGTTTACCCCCTCTGCTGCAGGACTTTGCCCAGGGGGCCCTTCAGGGTCTGATATGTCAGACTCTATGAGAGAGTTGGTGTCTTCAGCCATCAGACAAGGTATTGCAGATGGGATCCACCAGCTGCCAGGTCCTTCTGGGATTGCCCCTGGACTGTGGAGGGATCAACTCTGACAGATTCCACCTGGAGCTCCTTCCACCAGTGCTAGACCTGTACATTCCAACATGGCCAGAGAGACCCTTACCCTAACTCATAGTGAATTGGGGGGATATCAGGAGGCTGAATCAAGGGAAAGTCAGAACACAGCCACTTCCCTGACCCAGAGGTGGAGGAAGGGGAATTGAGGGCCCCTAGATTCTCAGATGATGAAGAGGTCTCAATTGATACACCTGTATTCTCAGGTTTGATCATTCCTTATTCAAATCCTTGTTACACAAGGCCAAGAATACAGCTCAGTTGGCCTCAGATGAGTCCTCAGTAGAGCCAAACCCTCAAGGACAGCCCCAGAGGGACTAGTTTTTCTCCCAGCCCACTCTCCAGGCAGAGATATTACCATCACCTAAAATGTTCCTGGATGTAGTACTAAACCAATGTGCTTCTCCAGGCATGGGCCTTAACCCATTCTCCTCAGAGAAAAAGTTCTACAATGTGGGTCCAGATTTGGCCAAGGCTTTGCAACTTCCCTCAGTGGATCCACCAGTGTTTAGTTCCACATCTTCCTCAGGGACCCCCACAGAACCAGAGGATGCATTAAAATGGGAGGACAAACGCTTGGAAAATAACCTGCAAAGGTCCCACCAGGCTTCGGCCTGGGGGGTCCGTGCCTCTACAGAGCCATTCTTTTTCACGCGGGCTTCACTGGTTAAAACAATTACAGGAGTGAGTACCAGCGTCTGACATCAAGACACATCAAGATCTGTGCAAATTATAGCCGCCACGGAATTTACAGCTGATGCTACTCTTGATTCGGCTGCGTTTACCTCCAAGGCCATGGCTACCTCTGTCAATGCACAGAGGTTTTTATGGCTCCGCAACTGGCAGATGGATGCCTGCAGGAAGTGGAAGGTGGCTTCAGCCCCTTTAGCAGGGGACAAACTGTTTGGGTGGGCTTGGAACCCTATTTAGTTGAGACCCAGGACAAACGAAAGATCCTGCCTTCGATGCCTAAGAGATTGAAAATGAGACCAGCACCATACTTCCGGCCGTCGTCCTTTGGACAAGATTCAGGTTACAGATTCGTCCACTCGCAGAGGCCCTTCCCAGCTTGGCCAGACTAGCACCAGGAATGGTCAGGTAGATAGTTTCCTCTCTCACAGGGCAGATGGCCCTTTCGAGAAGGAGGAAGTCGTTAGGCCTGGAATTCCAAGTAACTCTCCCATCAGTGATTGTTTGTCTCTATTTGCCACTCGGTGGGAGAGCACAACATCTGACGCCTGAGTTCTGCAGACTGTGAGGTCGGGACTTTGCCTAGAATTTCTTTCTTTCCCTTTGAGGTTTTTTCTAAGCTGTCCCATCTCCAGGGACAAGGCTAGAAGGGTCCTCATAGAATCCACCATTCAACACTTAGTTGATATTCATGCCATCCAGGTGGTTCCTGTGGATCCGCAAGGGCAGGAATTTTATTCCTGGTTGTTTGTCATCCCCAAGGCCTCAGGGGGCTGGAGAGCTATCTTAGACCTCAAACGTCTGAACAGTTACGTTATTTACCAGCATTTCAAAATGCAGTCACTCCAAACTATATTGGAGAGCATTCGGGAGAGTGACTTCCTCACTTCCATTGACTTGAAAGAAGCTTACCTCCATGTACCAATTTGGACAGGGCATCGTAAATTTCTCCGTTTTTGTTACAACAGTCAAACTATCAATATAGGGCCTTACTCTTTGGCCTTTCTTCTACCTCTAGGGCTTTCACCAAGTTACTGGTGGCACTGGTGGCCTCATTGCGATCCCTGCCAGTGAGAGTTCAATGTTACTTGGACAATATTTTAATTCAATCGTCCTCAGAACTCACTGCCAGGAGAGATCTCCGAATTACATTGCAGATGCTGCAGTCGCATGGGTTCTTGATAAACATCAAGAAGAGTCATCTGGAGCCAACCAACTGTCTTCTACACTTTGGAGCAGTGATAGACATGGTGGCCTGTGAGGTCTTCTTATCTCCAGATCGCCAGCAGAGCTTGCAGTTGTTGGCCAGACAGATAAGACAATATCAGACTGTACCTTTGTCTCTTTTATCTCAGCTTTTGGGCAAGATGATCTTGTACATTTCCATCATCCCATGGGCAAGACTTCATGCATGTTCACTACAGTGGTTCCTGCTTTCCTACCAACAGGCAGGCAAGAACCACTTGACCATCAGGGTGTCAGTTCCTGGAACTGAGTTTGTTAAAATCAGCTTCTTTTTAAAATATTTTTTTATTTTTACTATATAGTAAAGCAGAAATGTAAAGAAAGCAACAGTTTCGATTATATAAACACTTATTGTCTGGTTACAGTTAATTTGAACAATGGCTATCATCATAATAGTAATTATGTTCATTAGTAGTGATCATGTAATAACAGTATTTTCTCAACAAAATATTAATACTTAATTGTTAATACTAAATCATATTAATAATAAACATATAATAAACCTTCATAGTAAAATTAATCCTTCTCTTATAATTTTAAATGTTCTAACTTCTGTTTCTGTTAGTTAACCATTGATAAAATGAATCACATGTTTCAAAATATTCCGTATCTTCCTTCTCTTTAATTTCAAGTATTAATGTATCCATTTCTGCACATTCTAGTATTTTTATTATTATTATTATGTTCTCTTCTATAGGGATATCCACACCTTTCTTTTTTTTTTTTCAGCTTTAAAATAAAGTTTATTTAAGTTTCATATATTTAAAACATTTAAAAAGAAACAAACAAACATATAAACAAATATATATATATATATATATATATATATATATTCTGCCGAAACGTTGCTACAACTTTAAAAGCACAACTGTAATGATGTGGGAAAATACCCGAACAAAGCTGAATACCACAAATATTTATACATACCTACATGCAGCAGGTATTGAGCATTGGTTACATTTTCTTTTCTTTTTTTTCTTTTACCCCATAACATTGACGTGATCTACTTTGTTACAATACCTTCCTCGTTCTTTTAATGTTTTAATTTCATAGAATACTTTATAATTAAATGGACGTCCTTCATAGTTTCATAACTTATTCAGTTGTCAAATGTTACTTTTTCTTTAACCATTCGTACCAACAGTTCCAAACTTTATAGTATTCACTATCTTTGTTGTTTTTTAGTAATTTGGTTAGGCTGTCCATCTCTACACACTTGTGATTTTTTTTAATGACCATCTCCTCTGAAGGGACAATAGAGAGCTTCCAATTTTGAGCATAACTTATTCTGGCTGCCGCTATAATGTGCAAGATTAAATATTGATTTTTTTTCTATTTTTGAGTCTTTCATACCCAGCAAAAAGGTTTCGGGTTCAAGTTTTACTTGTTTAGTTATATTTAGAATCCAATTTTTGATATTTTTCCAAAACTTCTGAGCATATGGACATGTCCACCGCATATGGAAGTATGTTCCCTGGACGCAGTTACAGCAGTTTGGGAGGAGGTTCGGGAACATCTTAGCCAGTCTCGTGGGTGGCAAGTGCCAACGATACACCATTTTATAGAGATTCTCTTTGTACGAGGCTGACATAGTTAGTTTGTAATTTATTTCCCAAATATGTTCCCACTTGTCTAATTCAATACTGTGGCCCACATTTTTTGCCCAAATTATCGTACACTCTTTGACTGTTTCTTCTTTTAATTTATAATCCAATAGATATTTATATATTTTACTAATCAACTTCCTTTCCTTTTCTCTCCATGCCAAATTTTATCTAATTCTTGGTAGGTCATGTTAAAACCAAATTGTTCTTTATCTTTTTTGTAGTGCGTTTGTATCTGCGTATATGGCCATCATGCTATCTCTTTTCCCTGAATTTGTATTTGATTCCTAGCCTTTAACTCTCTGGTTTGATGTAATAAATCTTTATATCTTACAATATTATCAAAATCTAAAACGTTTGGATGTGTAACTGCCTCCATTGCAGATAACCACAGTGGGACCTTACAGTAATGTACTTTTTTTATCTTTTCCCAAATAGTTAGTAACACACTCCTTATATAATGCCTTCGAAAATACAAGTGTTGTTTACTTTTTCCATCCCACATAAATGCGTGCTATCCAAGTTGGAGATCAAAGCCCTCTAATGTTAAGATCCTTTTACTTATCAAATTAACCCAGTCTTTGAGCCAGGTTGCTATTGCAGCATAGTAGTATGTTTCAAAATCTGGAAGACCAAAGCTTCCTTTCTTTCTATCATCCTGTAATAATTTATATTTTATTCTGGGTTGTTTTCCCTTGCCATATAGATTTGGATATATGTTTATTTAGTTGTTCAAAAAAGCTTTTTTCCAACTTGACTGGCACCATCTCAAATAAGAACAACAATTTTGGCAAAATATTCATTTTTACTATTGCAATACGGCCTAATAGAGATATTTGTAATTTAGCCCAATTATCTAAGTCTTTAAATATTTGGATTGTTAATTTATCATAATTATCTTTTTTAATTGATGAGCACCTAGCTGTCAGCCATATCCCCAGATATTTTACTTTGTTTACCACCTGTATCCCTAATCTCTTTGTTAGTTCTTCCTTTTGTTCATTTGTACAGTTTTTTGTTATCACTTTTGTGTTTTCTTTATTAATTTTTAACCCTGCCACCTTTTCATATTGTTCTATTTGTTTCATCAAAATGGGTGTCGTTTCCAGGGGATCTTCCACCAACATCTCAAAAAACTATCGAGGAGTCTTTAATAGGGGAAAAGCAGCCCAATGTCCCCAATATTAATATACAAACTTCCATATTAGCCTTGCAGGAAGCTATATCTAAAATGCAAGAAATGATGATTAAAAATCACAAAGAAACTAGAGCAGATATAAGCGAATTGAAAGATGAGATGGGGAAACTGAAGGCTGAAATGAAAGCGGATATATCGAAGGTGGAGGGTAAGATAGGGTCTCTACAGCAGGCCATGGAGAGAAACGAAGTGAAAATAAAAGATATAGAGAGTAGAACAACACGCATGGAGACTAACTTTGAAAGGATGGATGAGGAATTTAAAAATGTACTTAGAGAAACGGAAGACTCTCTGGTCCACCTCGAGATGGACAAAGCAATGGCGTATTTAAGATTCCAGAATGTGGCGGAAGCCAAAATGAAGAATTGGAACATTTGATGGCAGAAATATTGGCTGAATGGCTAGGAAAGGAAAAAGATGATCTAATTAAAGAGTTTGATGAGGTATATAGGGTTAGCACAAGCTACGCCAGGCGTAACAACTGTCCAAGAGAAATTCATATCCGCTTCTCTAAGAGATGTCTGAGGGATTTAATTTTGAAAATGTCTAGGGAAGAAACAATATCATATAAAGGCAGAGAAATTAGGATTTTAAAACAAATTCCAAAGAGAGTGAGGATGATAAGACAAGATTATAAATTTTTAGCTAATGATTTAAATAAAGAAGGAATCCATTTTAAATGGTTAATCCCGGAAGGGATGTTAATTACATGGAAAGAGAGGAAAATCAAAATAGAATCGATAGAACAGGCCCAAGTTTTTCATCAACAGCTCGCAGATAAGAATAGTCAACCCACCAAAGAAGAACCTAAAACAAGACCACAGGAGGTCCGATATTATCACAGAACCCAAAAGGAACGACTTTCTCCAATTTCAGGAAGTGATAATCCACAACATGGGAGAGAAGAGCAAATCCACAACAACAACAACAAGAGAACCGAATCATTACTAGGCAAAATCTAAGCAGAAGTAGATAAATGGTGGAGGGAAGAAGTTGCTCTCCATCAATATAAATGGATTAAATTCAATATCAAAAAGAAAAAGGATATTTTCAAAACTTATTCAACATAACGCAGATATAATATGTCTTCAAGAGACACATATTTCGAAAAATGATGAAAGACATCTAATTTGTCCAAAATTAGGAAACTTTTTACCGCACCGATAAACACAAGAAAAAGGAATTGCAATTTATGTAAAACAAGATGTAAAGGCAGAATTAATCTGGTCGGATCCCAAAGGAAGAACTCTGGTTATACAAATTTGGATAAACCACATCACATTTTTACTTGTAGCAATCTATGCCCCAAATGATGACCAGGGAAATTTTTTAAACACCTTCACCAAAAAATAGTAGGCTTTGAAAAAGAAACATTTGCTTGATTGGCGATTTTAACTCCATTGCAGACTACCAGAAAGACCATAGTAATATGGGAAAAACAAGAAGGGGAAAAGGGAACTTTCTGCGGCATGTAAGGAAATGTTGAGAGAGCTAAATTTAAAAGATCTATGGAGGGAACGGAATCTCTTCTTTAACTTTTAACCCCCTGATCTCTTGATTTTGCTGGATTTGTACCAGTAATGTCTCTTCTGCTAATATATAAAGTAGGGAGCCAAGGGGCATCCTTGTCTTACACCCTTATTTATTCTTATATTATCTGTATTTTCCCCATTTATTAGTATTTTTGCAGTTTGGGTGTTATATATTGTTTTAATGAATCCTAAAAAAATTTCGCCAAATTTCATGCCTGTCAGTTGTTTAATAAGAAAATTCGAATTCAAATTGTCAGATGCCTTCTGAGCATCTAAAAACATCAGTGCCATTATTTTAGTTGTGTGTACTTCATAGAATTCTAAAACATCCATAATTATTCTTGTATTTGTCTTCATTTGTCTATATGGCAGAAACCCATTCTGGTCAGTATGAATAATCCTACTTAATATTTTCTTTAGTCTTTCCACCAATACTGTGGCCAAAATCTTGTAATCTATGTTTAAAAGTGATATTATTATCACTTTTATTGGCCTATAATTTTGAATTTTTTGTGGGTCTTATTGCTCTTTGTGAATAAGGGTTAGATATATGCTTCGGTCCATGACTTTGGTATATTAGCACTATACAAGGCTTCATTATATAGGTCTGTCATTTACTCATCCAATAGCTCTTGAAACTCTTTATAGAATTCAGACGGAATTCCATCCGGGCCCGGGGTTTTATTTAGTTTTTGGGCTCCAACTGCCTTTCTAATTTCTTCTGGGGATATTTTATTATTTAAAATACATTTCTCTTCATAATTTCCAGTAAATTTCTTTCCTTCAAATATTGATTAATAAGTTCTTCTGGTACTTCTTCTTGATTGTATAGATTTGTAAAAAAAGTCCTTGGCAATATCTTGCTTTTCCTTAGCCCGGGTACATACTTTCCCTTCTTGGTCTTGAAGAGCTACAGTCGTTCTTTTTCCTTGTTTTTATTTTATTTTATTGGCTAACCATCTCCCTGGCTTGTTTGCATTTTTAAAATAATTTTGTTTTACTAATTTAACTTTTCTGGCTAGGTCTTCCTGCATACTTAAATTTATCTTATGTTTTACCCAAATCTATTTCTTTACTAGTGTTTTGATTATTCGGATCAATTTGTCTACTTACTTCTAAATCTTTACGTTTCTCTCTCCACACATTTTGTTGTTGCCTTTTTTCTTTATTCTTTTTAATACTATAGCCAATAGTTAAACTTCTCACATAAGCTTTTGTTGTATCCCAAAGATTTTGAAGGGACTTATGCTCTCTCTTATTTATTTCAAGAAATATTTTCAATCCTTTTCTCACCATTTCAATATATTCGTTATCTTTTAATATACTATTATTAAATGTCCATCTTCCAATCATTCTCTTTTCTTTCCACTTAATTTGAATAGGGTTATGATCAGCCCATACATTTGGCAAAATTTCTATATTTTCTTTTTTTTTTAAGAACAAGTTTTATAGATTTTGAAGACAAACAAAACATAAAACATAAAGTATAAAACCTCCTTTCTAAGAATTACTTACAAATTTTAACAAGGCAAACAAAGCATTATTTTTTAAGACATAGTTCCACATTATCACATTTCCATTTACACATATATATCTTTTCCAAATTTCTCATTATTTCTCCCTTCACTTTTATTCAATTATATTTCTTCACTTTTATTCAATTATATTTCTTTCTATCAAGGTTTTATTAATTCTCAATCAGTCATAAGCACACAAAATACATAACATAAAACAATACATAAAAAAAATAAAACCTCCTTAATTGTCATTTATACATGTCTTTTCCAAATTTCTCTCCCTTTAGTTTTATTCCTCCAAGGTTTTATTAATTCACAATCAAACATAACTAACCAAAACACAAAACACAAAACATAAGACTTCTTTTGAAAAGTGGCTTAGCCCCGGGTTACATCTTTTCTAACAGACCTAAATCAAATTCATGCTCATCTTTTTTTTTTTAAGTTTTTATTGTTTTTTAACATACAAACAAACAGACAAAACATAAAAACATCAGCTCCCCCATATTTATATACAAACAGTGAGTCGGTTGGTTCATCAGTTTTGTGCACTCATCTCATAGTCACAATTACAATTACCTTATATAATAACTCTTATTGTCAATACAAACTTATAAATCATAATATCACTCTTAAAAAAAGAAGTTTGACTAGACTTTTATTCGATCATGCCTTTGTGAGATAACTATATTTTAAGTAATTTATTCTAAAACAAATCATAAAATCATGCCAATTCTATCCTAAATAAGAGAAAAAAAAAAAGAAACAGAAAACTATTATATAAATATAATATCCAGTACCAAAAAAGAGAAAAGAAAAATAAAATCAATATTATTCCTTATTGTCTAACATTTCTATTTTTGTATTTCATCATTCAACCATTGATAGAAATTATCCCAAACTATATAAAATTGTTTATCTTCTTGCTCTCTGATTTCAAAAGTCAATCTACTCATCTCAGCACATTCCAATATTTTCTTTATAACTTCTTCCTGCAATGGAATTTTCTCATTTTTCCAATTTTTTGCAAATACAATCCTAGCCGCAGTCAATACATTTACAATCAAATATTTCAGCTCTTTACTATAAGCATCTGGTAAGATTCCCAGTAAAAAAAGCTCCGGTTTCAAGTCTATATGCTTCTTTGTCATTTTTTCCAACCACATGTGGATTTTAGTCCAATATTTTCTAGCGTCCTCACAAGTCCACCACATATGGTAGTATGAACCAGGTTTCTGATGACATTTCCAGCATTTTTCGGATTTGTTCTTGAACATTCTTGCTATCCTCGTCGGGGGAAAATGCCACCTGTAAAACATCTTATACAAATTTTCTTTAAAGGCTGTAGACATTGTCATTTTATAATTTTGCAACCATAATTTCTGCCATTTCTCTAAATCAATCCCATATCCAAAATTCCTCCCCAAGCAATCATAGTTTCTTTAATTTGTTCTTCCTCCAACTTAATTTCCAATAAATAACCATATAATTTTTTAATCACCTTTTCATCAGTACCCATCAAAATCTTATCTAAATCAGTTTGTTTATCATAAAATCCCTCTGCTTTGGAATCCTCATAATACTTTGAATGTATTTGCAAATATGAAAACCAATTCATCTGTATACCTTGTTCCTCTAATTTTTGCATCGATTTAAGTTCACCCTTTTCATCTAGTAATTCCCCATAGCTAACTGTTTGTTCCTTTTTATAAATTATAGGGTAAGAAAACGCTTCTATCGCCGATAACCAAACTGGAATTTTCAAATAACATTGTTTTTTTGTCTTCTCCCAATTTAACCACAGAGACTCCGTGATATAATGTCTTCTAAAATACCCTGTGTTTTGGTTCCTTATACCATAAAAAGCATGCCAACCCAACAACAAATCATGACCTTCTAATGTCAACAATCTAGTTTTCCTTAATGTTATCCATTCTTTAACCCACATCAAATTTGCAGCTTGGTAGTACAACTCCCAATTAGGCAGGCCAAACCCTCCTCTAGATCTAGCATCCTGTAAAAGCTTTAACTTTATCCTTGCTTTCTTGCCTTGCCATATATACTTCAAAACAATTTTATTTAAATCCTCAAAATATTCTTTTCCAAGCCTAATTGGTATTGTTTGAAACAAAAATAAAATTCTGGGTAGAATGTTCATCTTAATTGTTGAAATCCTTCCTATTAATGACAATTGTAGGTTTTCCCATTTTTTCAAGTCTTGGGCTATCTGTTGTTTAAGTTTAATATAATTGTTCTCCTTTAATGTACTACATCTTGGCGTCAAATATATCCCCAAATACTTAACCTTATTTGTAACTTGAATTTTTAACAATTCTGCCAGTTCTTCTCTTTGTCTCAGCAACATATTCTTTGACAAAATCTTTGTTTTATCTTTGTTTATTTTCAGACCGCCACCTCCCATATGCCTCTATCTTTTCCAACAGCTTCAAGGCTGTTTCTATAGGGTCTTCCAGGATAAAGACTAGGTCATCTGCAAAAGCTTGTAGTTTAAATTCTTCCTTTTTAATTTTCATTCCTTTTATAGTTTTATCTTCTCTGATATTTCTATTCAACACTTCCAAAGTCAATACAAATAACAAGGGAGAAAGAGGACAACCTTGTCTTGTGCCTTTTCTTATATTAATAGAATCTGTAAATTCTCCCTCCATCATTACCTTAGCTGTTTGTTCATTGTAAATTGCTTCTATTGCTTGAATAAATCTTCTAGCAAAGCCCATCTGTTCCATTAAAAGTAACATAAATCTCCAATTTACGTTATCAAATGCCTTTTGAGCATCTAAAAATATCAAAGCCATTTGCTTTTCAGGATGCGCCTCATAATATTCCAAGGTGTCCAGAATTACTCTCATATTGTCTCTAATTTGTCGCTTTGGCAGAAATCCATTTTGATCTGGGTGGATAAAGTTATTCAAATACTTTTTAAGTCTTTCTGCTAATATTGAAGCAAAAATTTTATAATCTGCATTTAATAAGGAAATCGGTCTATAATTCTTGATTTGAAGTAGGTCCGCCTCCTCTTTTGGAATAAGTGTAATATAAGCCTCTGACCATGTTTTAGGTATTATCTTTTTTAGCATAACTTCATTCATAACTTCTAACAGTGGAATACACAATGATTCTTGAAAGGTTTTATAAAATTCTACAGGAAACCCATCTGGACCTGGTGCCTTTCCATTATTTTGTTTCTTAAGTGCTTGGCTTAACTCCATCATTGTTATATTGCTTCCTAACATTTCTTCAGTCTCTTTAGGTATCTTAGGTAGATTTGCATTCTGCAAGTATTGTTTAACTTTCTCCTCATCAAAAAACACAAAACATAAGACTTCTTTTGAAAAGTGGCTTAGCCCCGGGTTACATCTTTTCTAACAGACCTAAATCAAATTCATGCTCATCTTATATACCATTCATATCTTATTAGCCATTTTATATTTTCTATATAACTTCTCCCATCTTTTCACTCTCTTAATTATGTTTTATTTATTTCATCTTATATCAAAATCATTATGCTTGTATCTTTTGTCCGTTCTTGAGACACTTCCGGTTGCAAGGCTTCGGTGGCAGGAATCCGCTTCTCTGTGGGTCCCTGCTGCGCTCGCCACTGAGGTACCCCCGATCCAACTGGATTTGGGGGTTGTCACCAGCCTGAAGGGGCAGCGGAAGACAGAGGAGATCCAGGCAGGGGTCTGGGGATATCGCACCCCCTTTCCCCAGCTGGCTAGACTCCTTTTTCCTGAGGCGGTGGAGCGGCTGTCAGTAATGGCAGCCACAAAGAAATCTTCAACCGGATAAGACTGTGCAGGAGGAAGAGCCAGAAGGAGAAGTTTTCTTGGCTGAACTGGGACATTAAGTTACTTTCAAAACACCCTGGAAACCTGACTTTCGGATTGATACATTTGTTTCCAAAAGAATTTGTTACAGCGGCGAAAGTGCTGAAGGAAAGTTCACTCCCCTTCCTTACGGAGAAAGCAAATGAGCACAGAAAACCTGCTTTTTAAAGGTAAAAATAAGCTCTTTGTTACAAGTGGGAAGGAGAGGACTAAAAAAAAAAATCTTTAAAACTTTGTTGGAGGAGACGCCTTGAAGATTATAAGACTATCAATTAACTGTAATACGGCTTTTAAAATACAATTGGGATTTTGCCCCTGGAGGAAAAATTGTAAAGAGAAGAAGAGGAAATAATTTTTGTTTGTTTGGATTGTTTGATAACTTTGACATTTGGAAATTACTTTAAGATTGAAAACATCTGGGTTGTTTTTAAAAATTTACAATGGCACCATCTGTGGATGAACTAAAAATGGAATATGAAAAATTAAAAGAAAGACAGCAAAATGGCAAGGATTCCTTGGGAGCTGTCTTCCACTTTTTAGAAATGGTGGTTTCTATGTACCAGCAAATACTTGAGGAAGAAGGAGAAGAAGAAGAAGAAAAGAAAGAAGCCATCTTTAATGGACTAAAAAGTTTGATTAAGAAAGAAAATGGGAAGAGAGGAAGGAAAAATGAGAATGTAAGATTTAATAAAACAACCAAGAAAAAGAAAAATAGGGTGAATAAAAGGTACAATGTTAGAAAGCAATTGAAAAGAGAATTACAACAGAGAGGGGAAGTTAAAAAGGGGGAGGTTAGGAGAGTGGGGGGCAAAAAGACGAGACTGGAGAAGAAAGGGGGGGAAAAGGGGAAAAAAAGCCACGGGCTAGGACAAGATGCCAAAAAGCAAATTTTTTTTAGAGATAAAGGATAATGGATAGTGTATAATTAAAGAAAGATTCTGCAAGAGTACGTAAGATAGTATTGTAGTATTTGCATTTGAAATAGTCTATTGGAATATTTAATAAAATATTAATGTTTAATAATGATAGATTTCAATATTTAATGAAATATTAAGGAGAATGTGTAAAATGATTAATGTTTAGTTATAGTTTAATTCGTTATTGTCTTAATGTTATTATAAACTTAGTATTTTATTTTCTTATTCTAAAATAATGTACTAATCAGAATTAGAATGGAAATTATATATTTAACTATACTATAAGTTTATTATTCTTTTATTTTAAGATGTAATATGTAGAATGTACTATGCAGAATCAGGATGGAAATTATGTATTATTTTAAGTTTTACTTTAGGTGAAGGTGTCACACTTTAAAAGTGATTACAGGGGAAATTCTTTGCTAAAGAGAAGAGATAAATAGATGATTGGAAAATTTCTATATTTTCAATGTTTTCCATTGAGCCTGAGTCCATCCAAATCTGATCTATTCTAGACCAAGAGTGATGGGGATTGGAAAAGAAAGCATATTGCTTTTTAGTTGGATATAGTTCTCTCTACACATCCTTCAAATTTAATTCCTTCACCATGTTATTAAAATAATTTTTAAAATAATTTTTTTGGGGGAGGGGGATCTTTTATAGTCTTTGTCCTTGTCTGAAACAGCATTCAAATCTCCTACAATACATGCACTTGTATATTCAGTTTCTACTATCTTGTGATGGAGTTTATTATAAAATTCTTTTTGATTTCCATTTGGGGCATATACTGAAACCAACAAAATCTTTTTCTGGTTTAATATTATTTCTATAAATAACATTCCCCCTTCATCATCCTTATATACTTGTTTGTGTTGCAGCCAGTCTTTTATATATAGTACGATACCCTTTTTTCTTTGATTTGAAAGAGCCCAATACATTATTTCCAAATTGGTATCCTTTAGGACGTCTGCCTGTTTATCTATGTTGTGTACTTTGTTGTATACAAGTTATGTCTGCATTTTGTTTTTTAAGTTTTTCAAATGACTGTTTTTTTTTAATGTTGAGTTTAAACCATTGACATTAACTGAAAATAAGATGATTTCTCTGTTTGTGTTATTGTCTGTGTAGAGTGTTTTTTGTTTCTTTCCTTGTTCTGGGTTCTCTTGTACTTGGTCTATTGTCCTCATCTTCTCTAAGTTTCTGAGATTCTAACTGTGGTGCAAGTTCTTTCTCTTCGGAGAGTTGTTCTTCCTCACTTCTTGTATTTAAATCTTCTCCACTTTCACGTTCTTCCTCAGGTCCCAGGTATTGTTCGCAAAATTGATGCGCTTCCTCTATTGTATCAATTTTATATTTTTTATCCTGCCATGCTACTAGGAGCCCTTCTGGGGTGAGCCATCTGAACGATGTACCATTTTTAATTAACTGAGATGACAAAAACTGTAGCCCCTTCTTTGCTCCCTAACTCTCCTGGGTATTTGCTTCAACGTTACCACTTCATGATCTTTATATATCAGTGGCTCATCTCTGGTTTTGCTGTATAGCATGTTTCGTATCGTCTTTCTCGCGAATCTGATGTGGATTTCTCGAGGTAGTCTGTGTCTTTGGGTTCAGTGGGTGTGTACTCTAGACCTCATCGATGTCATTCTCGATTTCCTGTTTGTCTTTCTGTAGGGCTGTTGCTATCAAATTCACCATTATTTCACGTAAATCTTCCTTTTTATCTTCAACAACATTCTGAAATCTCAAATAAAATGATGCTTTTTCTAATTCTATATGCACCACAGAATCCCGAAGTTCACAATATAAAACTTTCCAATTTTGTTCCGATTCCTATATTCTCTTTTCCACCACCTCAGTTCTTGCCTCTACTGTGTTTAATTTTTGTCATTTTGTCATTGTCTCCTGCATCTTTCCGATTTTGCTATCCAAATTTTGTATCTCGTTCTTCACTCCTCCTATTTCCGTTCTCATTTCTAACTTCATGTCTTCATGATTCCCTGGTATCAGTTCATGGATTTTTACCATAATGTCCTGCATCATGGCAAGTGTTGACTGTACTGCCTGCAAACTTTGAGCGGAACTTGTCTTTTTTGCCAGTAACATTGTGTCAATCGATCTCTGTCGCAGAGGTGAAGATGTCACCATTGTAGGTTTCTTCCCTGATTTTATATTTGTAGTTATTGTTGCTGTTTTAATTATTTGTAGAAACTCTCTCCAATCCACCCTCAACTATCCTAGTAAAGTTATATTGTCTTCTCCTTTAAATACAGTATACATCTTTATGCATATATTGTTAAGTAAGAGTTTTCTATTATAGATGGTCCCAGACAGATCTTATTTCTATTTCTTGTCACCTATTCTAAGATTTAGAGAGTTAAATATTAATCCAATATATATTTAGTTAATCCACTATAAATACAAGTAAATAGATACCAGTATGCTTAACCAGAAAACACCAAACCTATATAATCACGTAATTACTGTAAATAGTTAAAGCGCCCAACTCATTAATATATTTAGATATATGAATTTATTTCCTTAGGGATATATATTTAATCAAAGGAAGTAAGTCTCATTCCCCCCCAGATTTCTTATATAGTATTTTTAAACAAAAATTGATTGGTATAATTTATCAGTAGAACAATAAGATGAAAATAATACTCTATAATTATTCTTTGACCATCTAATTCATATGCTTATAGAATCACTTTCCAACAATTATTCAATTAATCCAAAAAGTTCAATCAGTATTAGGCAATATTCTGTATACAAATTTCTAATATATTTACCGCTATCAAATTAGTTTTCTACCAGCGTCACTTAAACAGGTTTGTATCTTACCAATATCTATTAAATCAGATCCAGAGTTTTTTTTTTGTTAATTGTCTTACAACAACTCTTGATTGAAAATTTCCTCGTTCCAAATTGCAAAGTCACTTTCTCCGTTTGTGTATTTTCTTGTTACTCTTTTGTTCTTTTATTCCCACATAGTCACAGTTTCACGGTTTGTCGGCTTCGGCGACAGCAGGGATTCGCGTTTCTCTGCGATCCCTGCTGTGCTAGCCGCCTTGGTGCCTCCGATCCTGACGGATTTGAGGCTAGGCTGCCCTGTTGGGGCAGCTGAAGAAAGGGGGATCCGGACAGGGGTTGAGGGGTATCGCAAACCCCCTCCCCAGCCGGCAATAACCCCTTCTCTCAAGACGGTGGAGCGGCGGTCTTAATGGCCGCCATGAAGAAGCCGGCAACTGGATAAAGAATGTGCAGGAGGAAGAAGAAGGAGTTTTAAAACGAAAGTTTTTTCTTGGTCGAACTGGGACCTTAAGGACATATTCAACACCTGGGAAAGTATTGGCTTTTTCTGGATGCTACAATGTTCCCGATTGATGTTTTCAGCTGCGAAGAAAAGTGATGAAAAGGGAAAGTTACTCTCCCTCCCTTATGGAATTAACAAATGGACAAGGAAAACCTGCTTTTTAATAGAAGGTAAAACCTAAACTCCTTTGTTATAAGTGGGAAGGAGAGGCTTGGAAAAAAAAATTATTCTAAGACTTTGCTGGAGAAGATGCCTTGAAGATAAAGGGAATAGAAATTAATTGTAAAAAGATTTAAAGCACAGACTGGACGTTTTTTCTTTCCCTAATTTGACTTCACCCCTGGAAGAGAAATTGTAAAAGAAGTTTGTACTCTGCCTGGACTGTTTGATGACTTCGGATTTTGGGACTTTTGGGAACTGTTTTAAGTTTGGAAATAACTGATTGGCTTAATAATAAGAAGAGGATACAGAAAAAGAAGAAGAAACAGTTTAAAATGGCTCTATCTCTTGATGAACTAAAAACAATATTTAAAAATAAGGAAAGAAGGCAAAGATGTTATGGGAGAAGCCCTTTGTTTCCTAGATATGGCGCTTGTCATGTGTCAGCAAATTAAACAACAGCTGGAAGAAGACGAAAAGAAGCCATTTTTAATGAACTAAATGGTGTGACTAAGAAAGAAAGGAGAAAGAGAGGAGCGAAAAGGAAGGACTTAAGAAATAAAAAAATATTTATGAAAGAGAAAAATAAAATGCATAAACAACAGAATGCTAGAAAGCAAAAGGAAAGAGGAATGCAACAGAAAGGGGAAACCAAGAAGGCAGAGGTTTGGAGAGGAGGGGTAAAAGTTTAGGTGGGCTAAGAAGGAAAGGGAAAAGCGGGGAAAAAGTTACAAGGTATAAAACAAGATGGAGAAAAGAAATTTTTTTTAGGGATAATGGGTAATGTGTGGGGTTTTTTTCTTAAAAAAAAGGGGGATTCTGCAAAGTACACATGAGTATTATAATAGTGGTATTTGTATTATAAGTAGATAATCAGAACTTTTTAAGATCTAATAAAAGACTAAAATATTAAGGTATAACTTTAAAATGTTTAATAATGAATGATTTTAAATTTTAATAAAATACTAAAGGGAATGTTTAAAATATTAGTTTAAATACAGAGTTTAATGGATTAATGTGTTGACTGTTATGGATTTATTATTGTATTATTGTAGTATTGGTTTTTGAAATAGTAGAATGTACTAAGCAGAATCTGATTGGGATTTAGGTGTTATTTTAAATTTTAATTTAGGGGAATGATAAAAAGGCATCATACTCTGATTAGTGATTCCAGGGGAAACTATTCTTTTTTATATTGGAAATGAGACAGATGTAAATGGAGAAATGGACAAAAGATATAAAAATATTTTTCTTTAAAGCAAGATTAAATATATAAAACAGAATTAAGATGAGGGAAAAGTGGAGAGGAGTTATATAATAGATATAGAATGGTAAACAAGATAGGTAATGGTATATAAGAAGAGCATGAATTCAATTGAAGTCCATACAAAAAGAGGCAATCTGGGGCCAAGTTACTTTCTAAAAGAAAGTTTTATGTTTTTATGTTTATGTCTTATGTGTGTGTGTTCAATTAAGAATTAAATAATAAAATCTCGGAGGAAGACTAGATGAGAACAATTATAAACAAGCCAGAGGAAAATATAAATGTGATGATTGAATAGCAGATAAATTAGAAAGGAAATATGATTGAATAATGATTAAAGAGAAACAATGTGGAATTTGGTAAAGGGAATTTACGTGTTTATATGGAAATGGGATAAATTATAAGTATGTGATATAAAGCAATGTGTTACCTGCCTTGTAAAGATTTACAGTGGAAAGAGGTTTTATGTTTTTAATGTTTAATGATGTTTTGTTTTGTTTGTAAAATCTATAAAACTTGTTTAAAAAAAAAAGTTCATTTCCAAGTTTTACACTCTTAATTGTTCTTTCGTTTTCCTATAACACTTAATCACTTTCACTTCTTTTTCTTTCTTTCTTTCCCCACTTCTCAAATAAACGGTTCTATAGTTCACTCCTCTACTTGCAAAGCAAATGTTATTATCTCACCCTTTGTCTCCTCAGGTTTCACAGTTCTATTAGTCAGCATAAATCTCTGCCATTGTTTCAGTCAGTGCTCCTGTCAATAACTTCGCCGCTTCACCACACCACTCGATTCAGAGCTTCTTTTACAATATACACCAGTATTCTGAAAATCTTCTTTAAATACACCTTTCCAGTGCTCAGCCTGCTGTTTCCCTCTTTTTGCTTCTTTTAATTGGCTGGGCTGCTTCGTCTTTGGTTCTGATCGTCACGGTTGTCATGATCTCCCTCTTCTGCCATTGGTTTTCTGTGGGTTCTTCTTCCAGTCTCCAGGATCGCGGCACCTCCCCAAGACCTCTTTATCTTCCCCTTTCTTTTGCTTACCCCTCCGGGGTCCGACACATTCCAAAAAGCCACCAACTAACGAAAATTGGAATCTTTCAGAGCGGTGATCTGCTCCTCAGCTCCACACCAACACAGCACCCAACCAGAAGTCGGGATCTCCACACCTTTCTAATGTTGTGCAAATATAAATCTGGCCGCTGTTAACACATGTAGTATTAAATACATAGTTCCTTTATTATATTTTTCTGGTAGGATACCCAACAGAAATATTTCTGCTTTTAAATCTATATGTTCCTCTATCATTTTTTCTATCCAGGTATGTATTTTTGTCCAGTATGCTTTTGCTTTTGGGCACGTCCACCTCATATGGTAGTACAAGCCTGGAATGTGATTACACTTCCAACATTTAGCTGACATATCTTTAAACATCTTGGCCAATCTTGCTGGTGGGAAGTGCCATCTGTAAAACATTTTATATAAGTTTTCTTTATATGCAGTAGACATTATTAAGTTATAATCTCGATCCCACAACTTTTGCCATTTATCCAATTCTATAGAATAACCAAAGTTTTTAACCCACACTATCATTGTTTCCTTTACTTGCTCTTCTTCCATTCTAATACTCGATAGGTATACATTTTGAAAATTAAGTTCTCATCAACTCCAATTAGAATCTGGTCCAATTCTGTTGGTTCTTTATAAAAACTACATATTTTAGCATGTTTCTCATAGCTTGACTGTATTTGTACCTGCGGCCACCATGCTAAATCTATGCCTTGAATATTCAGTTCCTCTTTACTTTTCAATTCCCCTTTCTCATTCAAAATAGCTTAATATTGTTTGATTTTTTCCGTATCAGCCACCTTTGGGTGTATCAATGCCTCCATCATGGAGAATGAGACTGGTATTTTCAAATAGTGTTTTTCCTTAATTTTTCCCATACTGAAAACGGGGCATTTGTAATGTAATGTCTTTGGAAGTAATTGTGTATTTTATTTTTCCCATACCATAGAAAGGCATGCCAACCCAATTGCAAGAAGTGACCTCCAAAGTAAATAATCATCTATGTCTCAAGGTTATCTATTTTTTTAGCCACACAAGTGCAGTTGCCTGGTAATATAACTCCCAATTTGGCAACCCAAACCTCCTCTATTATTAGAGTCTTGTAACAGTTTCAGACTTATTCTTGTTTTTTTTTACCTTGCCAAATAAATATTAGTCTATTTAATTCCTCGAAGTATTTCTTTTCCAGCTTTATTGGAATTATTTGAAACAGGTAGAGTAATCTTGGTAGAGTATTCATTTTAGCTATTTTGCCTATTACTGATAGCTGCAAGTTTTTCCACTTTTCCAAGTCAAGTTTAATTTGTTGTATCAATTTAGCATAATTATCTTCTTTTATAATTGCACATCTAGCTGATAAATGAATACCCAGATATTTTACTTCCTTCACTATCTGAATATCTATCTACTCCATTAAATCTTTTTTCTGTTTGTTTGTGAAGTTTTTGTCTAGAATTTTAGTTTTCTCTTTGTTTACTTTTAATCCTGCAACTTCCCCGTAGTCATCTATTTTCTTCATTAGTTTAGGTCCAGTTGGTTGCTGTATGATGAATATCAGGTCATCTGCAAATGCTTATAGTTTGTATTTTTCTTTTCTAATCTCCAATCCTTTTATTTCTGTGATGCTGAATATTTCTATTTTAACACTTCCAATGTCAAAATAAATTTATTTTTTAGGATGTAATTTATCTGTAATTTATTGTTATTTCCACCATCAATAATCTCCCATCTTTATCTGCATAGATTGTTTTTAGCATTTGTTGTTTCTTTATATATAATATATAAGACCACCCCCCTTTTCTTTTGTTGCGCTAACAAGGAATATAGTTTCCCAATTCTGAGATATTCTAAAAGTTTGCTATATTGTCTTTTGATATGTACTTCTTGTAGACAAATTATATCTAATTTAATTTTTTGCAATTTTGTAAAAGTTCTCCTTTTCATGGGAGAATTTAATCCATTTATTTTAATCGACAATAAATTTATTTCTTCTTCCAGTTTTCATTTATAAATAGGTTTTGCCATTCTAGTTGTTCTGCCCTTTAGCTCTTGCTCCTTCTCTTTCTGCTCATCTTTTTTGTTCAGTTTCACGTTCTTCTTGTTTTTTACTTGTAGCTTCTCCTGCCATTAATTCTTTTTGTCCTCACCCAGATCAACCATACTGTTATCCACTTATCTTCTTCCTTACTCTTTCATTGGAGCCGCAGCTTTAGTCCGGTCATTTCAATGGCCATCTTTTTCCCCTACCGGTTGGAGGGGTTTTTCCTGATCAAACAAGTTTTCTGGCTCCTTGTGATCAACAGAACTTCCCCTCTATTTTCACCACCTCTCCAAGGTGGCTTGGGTCCATCTGAGCTCAAATGGACCTCCTAGCAGGTGGAATTTGGAGGCTTTTATGGAGCTCCGTAAAAGCACACCATTTTGCTATGACATCAGCTCCTCCTTTTGGAACTACCTAAAATCAGCTCTTTTAAAGTTTAAAGACACTGGTTAGATTATTTTCTATTGCTTGTATTTGCATTATATTGAATTCCAGTGTAAAGGGGTCACTTTCACCCAAAGTTCCGGCAACTTCTACTCCCTCTATCACTTCTTCTCTATTAGTAAGAATCAGTTCCAGTATAGCTTTACTCCTAGTTCCCTCTTCTACCTTTTGGATAATAAAGTTGTTGTCTAGGTTGTTAGGAATTTGTTGGAACTCCCACTTGCTGCAGAGTTGGTCTCCTAGTAACTGTTCTGACCAAGGCTTCCGAGACCGTAATTAAGCACATGCTTAGTTAAAACAACTCTTGTTTTATTTCAGTGATGGGAATTGTGTTCATTCCCAGACTGTAATGAGTCCCAAACAGTCCCTCAAGATAAGCACCCACCTTTCTCTCCTTTGAATTGCTGCCAACAACAAAAGTGCCAAATGAACTATTAAAAAACCAACCAAAATACAAAGTCCGCACAGAGCTTCAAGGATTAATCCGAACAGAATGAATGACTTTGCTTCCTACAAAAATTTCTTCACCTTTGCCTGTCCTTTATACCTTATGGGAGGGGCAGTCACCTCCAAACCTTACTCCCGAGTTGCCTCTTTTGTTTCAGATACTCTTACCTTCTTGCAGCTCTGCGCACACACACACACTGGGAGCAGGATCCCCTTATTCCTCTGCCTTGCTGCTGCCAGACTCTGAAGGCTCCGTAGTCTGCATACCATACCAGATGGTCCTGGCCCCATCTCTGCATTGGACACAGGACCCTCATCCGAATCCTCTCCAGATTCCCTGACTGGTTCCCGTTCTTCCCCACTGTCTGATTCCACTGCCATTTGTACTGGCTGCCAGTGAACCACAACAGTAACCCAGTTGATATGTGGATAGTTAAAATCTCCCATTACTACTGTGGTATGCTTCCTACATACATTTGTTAACTGGTTGGCAAAGAGTTTATTTCTTCTGATTGGTTGCATGGCCTGTAATATTCACCTATGGCAATGTCAACTTACACCCCACCCCCCTTTTTATATTAATCCATATACATTCTGGAGAGATTTTGTCTTTGATCATGTGCATTTCTCTAGATACAGTACCTCACAGAAGTGAGTACACCCCCTCACATTTTGTAAATATTTAAGTATATCTTTTCATGGGACAACACTGAAGAAATGACATTTGGCTACAATGTAAAGTAGTGAGTATACAGCTTGTATAACAGTGTAAATGTGCTGTTCCCTCAAACTAACATAACACACAGCCATTAATGTCTAAACCCCTGGCAGCAAAAGTTAGTATACCCCTAAGTGATAATGTTCAAATTGGGCCTAAGTAGCCATTTTCCTCCCTGGTGGCATGTGACTCATTTGTGTTACAAGGTCTCAGGTATGAAGGGGAGCAGGTGTGTTAAATTTGGTGTTATTGCTCTCACTCTCATACTGGTCACTGGTAGTTCAATATGGCACCTCATGGCAATTAACTCTCTGAGGATCTGAAAAAACAAATTGTTGCTCTACATAAAAACACCCTAGGCTATAAGAAGATTGCCAAGACCCTGAAACTGAGCTTCAGCATGGTGACCAAGACCATACAGCGGTTTAACAATACAGGTTCCACTCAGAATAGGCCTCGCCATGGTTGACCAAAGAAGTTGAGTACCCGTGCTCAGTGTCATATCCAGAGGTTGGCTTTGGGAAATAGATGTATGAGTGCTGCCAGCATTGCTGCAGAGGTTGAAGTGGTGGAGGATTAACCTGTCAGTGCTCAGACCATATGCAAGACACTGCATCAAATTGGTCTGCAGGGCTATCATCCCAAAAGGAAGCCTCTTCTAAAGATGATGCACAAGAAAGCCTGCAAATGATTTGCTGCAGACAAGCAGACTTAAGGACATGGATTTCTGGAACCATGTCCTGTGGTCTGATAAGACCAAGATAAACTTACTTGGTTCAGATGATGTCAAGTGTGTGTGGCGGCAACCAGGTGAGGAATACAAAGACAAGTGTGTCTTGCTTACAATCAAGCATGGTGGTGGGAATGTTATGGTCTGGGGCTGCATGTGTGCTGCTGGCACTGGGGAGCTAATATTCACTAAGGGAACACAAATGCCAACATATACTGTGACATACTGAAGCAGAGCATGATCCCCTCCCTTCAGAGAGTGAGCTGCAGGGCAGTATTTCAACATGATAACCCCAAACACACCTCCAAAACGACCACTGCCTTTCTAAAGAAGCTAAAGGTAAAAGTGATGGACTGACCAAGCATGTCTTCAGACCTAAACCCTATTGAGCCTCTGTGGAGCATCCTGAAATGGAAGGTGGAGATGCACAAGGTCTCTAACATCTACCATCTCCGTGAGGTCGTCTGTCTCAGATTCCAGTAGCAACCTGGGATGCTCTGGTGAACTCTATGCTCAAGAGGGTTAAGGCAGTACTGGAAAATAATGGTGGCCACACAAAATATTGACACTTTGGGCCCAGGGTGGGATTCAAATTTTTTAACAACCAGTTCTTTGGGTGTGGCTTAGTTGGTGGGTGTGGTAATGTGACTGGCTGGGTGTGGCCGACTCAACATCACTCACATCGAGGCATACATCTCCTCGTATTGGCCTCATGACTGTGGGGATGCTGCAACAGTTGTAAGTGTGAAAAACGGTCATAAGTCACTTTTTTCAGTGCCCTTGTAACTTTGAATGGTCACTCCACACAAGCAAAGTACCAGAAAGGAGGGGGAAAAAATTCCAGAGATGTTCCTGAGACAGGAAGTCTAGTCCTGCCAAGAATGTAATAAGGGTTAACAGAGAGACAGTTTCTGTAAGCAACACCAGAATGCTTCCTTCCTGCCTTCCTTACAGGATTAGGCCAATAATTTCTTCTAACAACCGGTTCTCCGAACTGCTTAGAATGTTAACAACCGGTTCTAGCAAATAGGTGCGAATCTGTAGAATTCCACCCCTGTTTGGGCCCCATTTAGACATTATCATTTAGGGGTGTACTCACTTTGGTTGCCAGTAGTTTAGACATGGCTGTTTGTTGCGTTATTTTGAGGGGACTGCACATTTACACTGTTATACAAGCTGTATACTTACTACTTTACATTGTAGCCAGATGTCATTTCTTCAGTATTGTCACATGAAAAGATATACTTAAATATTTACAAAATGTGAGGGGGTGTACTCACTTTTGTGAGATACTGTATGTAGTGATCTCTCACTTATAGTGCACTCCTCTTTGTGTTGATCTGTTTCTTTTGAGCAATTTGTATCCATACATCAGTGCATTCCAGTCATGGGTTTCATCCCACCAGGTTTCTGTAATGGCAACTATGTCAAACCTACCCTCATGTATTATTGCTTCTAGTTCACCGTTTGTTCCCCAAGGTTTGAGCATTTGTATATAAGCATTTAAGAATTTTATGCTTGTCTATGGGTATGGTTCCTGCATTTCCTAATTGTTGTTTGAGTTTTTCTTTTTTCTCATCACTCCCTAACATATTGTTTGATTTATTTTCTAGGTATTTATGATTAGTTTTGTGTTCTAGGAATTCTAAAGATTGGTCACCCTCCTCCTTCAATTTTAGATTAAAGCCCTTCTAATGAGTTGGGCCAGTCTTTTTCCGAGTATATTTTCCCCTATTTTTGTGAGGTACCTTGCCAAGAGTCCTTCTTTTAGGTTATGTAGACCATAGCCCAGAAAACCAAAATGAACAAGTTACAATGTTTTTGACTCATTTGCTTAATTGAGTTTTCTTTAGTTTTAGGATCAGAATTAGAAAAGATCATGTTTTAAGTCATATATGTGCAGAATTACTGAGAATTCAAAAGGGTTCCCAAATTTTTAAGCATCACAGTAGAATGTTCTGATATAAAGTTAATAAATGCTCTCATGTGGGAGAATGACTAGGACTTAGTTTGCTTATGCCTGTAACTTTTCAACTACAGTTATACACTAACAGAAGGAAATGACTTCCAATAATAAACTGTTAATTATGATTCATACGATTATGTTTAATTTTATTCTTCAACACAGTGACTTAATTTGTAGATCAGCAAAATACTGTTGATATAATATACTTAGACTTCAGCAAGTTTTTGACAAGTTAGACCACAACCTACCATGTTTCTCACAAAATAAGGCTGGGGCTTATTTTTTTTTGACCCCCCCCCAAAACGGCTAGTCCGTCTTTTGGGGGGGTGACTTAATTCCCCCCCCCTTGCATCCTTGGGTGGGTGGCAACAGCTTGGATGTTGACCTTGGCATTGGTGGGGCACTTCATATCGGGAGACCTTTCGCCACCATTGCTTTCCCTTCTCCCCATGCTGCCGCGGCATTTAGAGCAACGCTGTAGCATTTGGCACAGCCATGTGTGGCCAGCCAGGGCTCCTCCCTGTAACCGGAGCCCGGCAGAGACACTCGGCTTCAGGCGCTCCTGTTGCCGCCTTCCCTTCGCCTTTGAAGGCAAAGCCAATTCTTATAAAAGCGACACTCTACTACCAGTACGACAAAGCCTCCTCTGCCCGAGAGGGCAGCCCAATCCCACGTGGGGAGGCAAATCTCCCAGGGCCGCAGTGCAGGATCGTCCCACCCTGGAAGAAGTGCCCAGCCGCCATCCCTGCCTGGCGCTGGGCAGAGCGTGAAGAGCTTCACCTGGGGCGCCCAGCACAGCTGACAGGTGGGCCCTCCTGCCCAGCGGCATAGCTCTCGCCAAGGCAGTGAGTGCCTCCCCGCCAGGCCCTCCACTCATCCCGCCAGGGCTGCGCCACAGCTGTGGAGGCTGGGCAGAGCTGGGAAAGCGAGCCGCGGGTACGCACCCGCCTACCAAGCGAAAGGGCCGGGCTGACCCAAGCTTGGCTTCCTTCCCAAGTCCCTCCAGCCTGAACATCCGTGGACAGGGAGGCAAGGCGACAGCCTGCACCACATCCTCCGAGCTGAGCTCCGCCGAGTGAGCACCTCTGCCCGATGCCCATGCCCCTGCAACATTTGGAGTTGCTGGCGCATTTGGAGATGTGTGGGGACGGGATGGATGAGGTGTGGAAAGGACAGGCGGCTTCGGGCTCTCTGCTGGACCTGCCGGCCAGGGAAGCAGTTCCGCTGTCGCCTCGCCTCCTTGTCCGCGGACGGGTGGGTGCTATCACTGCCTCAGGCAGCCTCGCCCAGTGGCCCCTTCAGGTTCGGGCTGGAGGGACTTGGCTGCACCAAATGCCCCGGCGTTGCTCTAAATGCCGTGGCAGCACGGGGAGAAGGGAAAGTAATGGTGGCGGAAGGTCTCCGGATACGAAGTGCCCCACCAATGCCGAAGTCAATGCAGGCAGCACCATATCCGGGTATGCAACAGAAGTACTTCCTAACGGCAAGGCGCCCCTGCCATTCCCCCCCATTTTGCATGTTTAATAAAGGCCTTAATTTGGGGGGAGTGGCTTAATTTGATTTTATGCCTATAAAACATGCTGGGACTTCCTATTGGGGGAGGCCATATTGTTGGAAAAACACGGTACTTCTTAGAAAGCTAGAAAAAACGTGGGATAGATAGCATCACCATCAGATGGATTTGTAACTGGCTGACAAACTGTATTCAATTAATAGTCTTTAATGGTACTATATATACATGGAGGGAAGTAAGCAGTGGGGTACAACAAGGTTCCATCTTAGGCCCAGTATTCTTCAATATCTTCATGAATAACTTAGATGAGGGAATAGAAGGGGAACTTACTAAATTTGCGGATGGTACTAAGCTGGCAGGAATAGCCAACCCCCTAGATGATAGGTTCAAGATCCAGATGGATCTTGACAAACTTGAACACTGGGTGCTATCTAACAAAATGAAATTCAATGTAGAGAAAAGTAAAGTCTTATACTGAGGCAAGAAAAACCAAAAGTACACATATAGACAGGGTGAAACCATGCTTAATAGTAGTATCTGTGAGGGGGATTTTGGAGTCTTAGTGGACAATCAATTAAACATGAGCCAATAGTGTACAGCAGCAGCTAAAAAAGACAATGCAATCCTAAGTTATATTAACAGAGTGATGTAATCAAGATCAAGTGAGGTACTAATATCAGTCTATAAAGCCTTAGTAAGACCACACCTAGAGTATTGCAGTTTTTATCACCACATGATAAAAAAGATGTTCAGACTCTAGAAAGAGTGCAGAGAAGAGAACCAAGACGATTAGGGGCTGGAGGCTAAACATACGATGAATGGTTGCAGGAACTGGGCATGGCTAGTCTGGTGAAGAGAAGGACCAGGGGAAACATGATAGCAGTGTTCCAATATTTGAGGGGCTGCCACAGAGAGGAAGGGATCAAGCTATTTTCTAAAGCAACCGTAGACCAGACAAGGAATAATGGATGGAAACTCAACAAGGAGAGATTCAACCTAGAAATAAGGAGAACTTTTCTGATAGTGAGAGCAATGAACCAGTGGAATAGCTTGCCTTCAGAAGTTGTGGGAGCTTCATCACTGGAAGCTTTCAAGAAGAGACTGGACTGCTGGCTGTCAGAAATGGTTTAGGGTCTCCTGTTTGGGCAGGGGGATCGGACTAAATAACCTACAAGATCCCTTCCAACTCTGTTAATCTGAAATCTAAATTCAGTGGAAGCTGCTCCCTATTTTAGAAGCCCTATCTAAATTCTAGTTTTTACCAAAAGCTATCCATTGCCCATCCACAAGCTGTTCTTTTTGCTGTCTCTAATTCAGACTTTATGCAAAGCTATGGTTTATGCTGACCACAGTGTAGAATTTGCAAAAGTTAAAACTCAGATCTAGAAATGCTAGTTCATTTTTGTTTTCTATTCAGTAAGCACTTGGCTTTATATATTGAATCCTTTATCATAAAAACAACAGTGTCTACTGGTAAACAATGTGTGGAATTATAATTAGTCAATTCTGATGTCTATTCAAAACATAAATACATTTTCATAAGGGCTACAGTGGTGTTTGAAATGAATCACTGGCTCTTTCTTCCTAATTCTTATGCTAAAATAATTAAATTAGATTTGAAATATGTTCTAAAATTATACATTTTAATTATTTTACCTTTTTATATGATTTTTCAAAACAATTTATAAAGTACTATTTTGAAATATTTAAGTGCCTGTAAATTACATTTTTTTGGCTTGGCTATGAGACAAATCTAGGAATACACTGCTTGTATATTTTTCTTTTTAATTTTTAAACAGTTTTATTTAACTTAATCTTGTCTTGTTTCATTATTTTAAATATAGTCATCTAATAGAATAATGTTTCCTGTATCATAAACATTCCTGACTAATTCATTATGTTTTGTTTACAGCAAGCTGTTGACAGTGAAATTAAAGCAGGGGTGATTCCTTCTGTGACGATAAAGGTATTAGCATGTTTAATAAAGTTATCTAATCCATTGCATAAATTATGTAATATAAACATAGAGTTGAAGATTGGTATACAGGAATAATTAAAAAATTTACAGAAATATTTGAGTGATTTAAATTGTTTTTATTTTGTATTTTGGAAAATAAACATCAGATGTAAACACTGTTTAGAACAGAAGTCCCCAACCCCTGGGCTGCGACTACTACTGGGCCTTGAGCTGTTCAGAACCTAGCTGTGGAAGTGGCAAGTGAGCATGGGCACACATCCTCACTTGTGCATGCACACTCCATTTGTGCAATGGCATGTGTGCCTGCTGCTTCTGCAAATGGAGCTGCATGTGTGCACCTATGCTTGCCCACCACTCACACAGAACCATCCCCTTGTCTTTCCATACCAGTTTACAAAGCTGTAAAGGTGGGGGAACTCTGATTTAGAAGTAAGGTAAGAACAATGATGGTACCATTCAGATATTTTGTAAATTTAATTTTAACATAGAATTGTTAATTATCTTAAGTGAGCATTTCTATTTACAAAGATGTCATCTTTTCTTGAGTCATAGTTAGGGACCTGCAATGGCTTAGATCCATAAGAAGTTCCTTATTGTGTTCTTGTTTTTCCTTGTTGTTGCCCTGTGAATATGCTAGGAATGATAAAGAGAAACATTAGCAGTGATAAAAGGGATTATGGGCTTTTAATTTCTATTACCTCTTTCTGTCTGGTGTTCACTTTCTTTGACCCTGTACAGAAAATCCTCAACTTATGACCACAATTGGAACTGGAATCTTGATCATTCAGTGAAACAGTCATTAAGGCATCCTTATCATAGCTTTACTTAATGACTGTAATTCTGCCACTCCTGGTTATGGTTGTTAAGTGATATTGCAGATGATTAAGCAGAGGAAGTCCCAGGTATGGTGTTCAGGGTGCCTCAGGGTTTTGTGGCAGACCTTCAGTTTTGCTCAGCTGAAAAACTTTCCGATCAAAATTGAAGCAGGATTTTCAGCTCATATATGACCTGCACTGGGCCTCCTGGAGCTTCCCACATACAGGTGAAACTCAAAAAATTAGAATATCATGCAAAAGCTCATTTATTTCAGTAAGGCAACTTAAAAGGTGAACCTAATATATGAGATAGACTCATGACATGCAAAGCAAGATAGTTCAAGCCATGATTTGTCATAATTGAGTTGATTATGGCTTACAGCTCATGAAAACCATAAATCCACAATCTCAGAAAATTAGAATATCGTGAAAAGGTTCAATATTCTAGACTCAAAGTGTCCCACTCTAATCAGCTAATTAAGCCATAACACCTGCAAAGGGTTCCTGAGCCTTTAAATGGTCTCTCAGTCTGGTTCAGCAGGAAGCACAATCATGGAAAAGACTGCCGACCTGACAGTTGTGCAGAAAACCATCATTGACACCCTCCATAAGGAGGGAAAGCCTAAAAAGGTAATTTCAAAAGAAGTTGGATGTTCCCATAGTGCTGTATTAAAGCACATTAATAGAAAGTTATGTGGAAGGGAAAAGTGTGGGGGAAAAAAGTGCACAAGCAGCAGGGATGACCGCAGCCTGGAGAGGATTGTCAGGAAAAGGCCATTCAAAAGTGTTGGGGACTTTCACAAGGAGTGGACTAAAGCTGGAGTCAGTGCATCAAGAGCCACCACACACAGACGGATCCTGGACATGGGCTTCAAATGTTGTATTCCTTTTGTCAAGCCACTCCTGAACAACAAACAATGTCAGAAGCGTCCTACCTGGGCTAAAGAAAAACAGAACTAGTTTATTGCTCAGTGGTCCAAGGTCCTCTTTTCTGATGAGAGCAACTTTTGCATCTCATTTGGAAACCAAGGACCCAGAGTCTGGAGGAAGAGTGGAGAGGCACACACTGCAAGTTACTTGAAGTCCAGTGTGAAGTTTCTACAGTCTGTGTTGATTTGGGGAGCCATGTCATCTGCTGGTGTTGGTCCACTGTGCTTCATTAAGTCCAGGTTCAACGCAGCCATCTACCAGGAGATTTTGGAGCACTTCATGCTTCCTTCCGCAGATGAGCTTTATGGGGATGCTGACTTCGTTTTCCAGCAGGACTTGGCACCTGCCCACACTGCCAAAAGCACCAAAACCTGGTTCAATGGCCGTGGGATTACTGTGCTTGATTGGCCAGCAAACTCACCTGACCTGAACCCCAGAGAATCTATAAGGCATTGCCAAGAGAAAGATGAGAGACATGAGACTGAACAGTGCAGAAGAGCTGAAGGCCACTATTGAAGCATCCTGGTCTTCCATAACACCTCAGCAGTGCCACAGGCTGTTAGCTTCCACGCCATACCACATTGAGGCAGTAATTGCTGCAAAAGGGGCCCAAACCAAGTACATACTTTTCAAAGGTCTGATATTGCTCTATGTACAATCCTTGTTTTATTGATTGTATGTAATATTCTAATTTTCTGAGATTGTGGATTTGGGGTTTTCATGAGCTGTAAGCCATAATCATCTCAATTATGACAAATCATGTCTTGAACTATCTTGCTTTGCATGTAATGAGTCTATCTCATATATTAGTTTCACCTTTTAAGTTGCATTACTGAAATAAATAAACTTTTGCACGATATTCTAACTTTTCGAGTTTCATCTGTATCTCCGACACTCCCCATGCTCTTTCCATATCATTCTGCTTCTCTTTTCTCTGCTTGGATGAAGGAGATACCTGCCAAAACATTTCTGCTGCCTTCTATGGATCCAGTGAACAAACATCTTCACTGGAGGCAAGAAGGTATTCCTTTCTGCCCTTGCATCCTGCTACAGAAGATTGGTTGTCTTCCAAGAAACTTCCTTTGACAGGATGAGGAAATGGAGCTAAAATATTCAGGATTTCCATTTCATTTCTGCATCCTATTGTAGGAGTTCAGCTGTCCTTGGAAGTTGGCTGTTTCAGCCAATCTCATTGCTGAGAGGGAATCCTTCAGGCAGGCAGCAGTAGTTTGCAATCTTCCTTGCAGTCTTCCCTATTGACATTCAGGGAAAGCCAGCAAAGAGTGGAAATAGTGATCATGTAATTGTGGGATGTTTGGCAACTAGTCATTAGATCAGGTTGCCAAGCACCCAGATTATAATCACATGACTATGGTGCTAGTCATATAATGTTTTGCGGAGACCAAATACGATTTAAGGGCTGTACAGCAACTTCTCAAGATTGTTATTAATCTGTTCTGTCATTACCCAAATGGTGATAAGTCAAGGACTGCTTGTATTCACTATATAGTGGTGTGGATTTGGGCCCAAAATAGTGAGAAAGGAAATTTATAATGATGAGAATTTTTAAGAAATAAGCTTGGTATTTTTGTCCAATAGTATCCTAAACTTTGAAACTTTTCCTGCTTTGACTTACTGACTGACTTGGTTAAGAAGAAGTGTACTGGGAGTTGAGGTGGAAAAGAACAGGAGAATTCTAATTTCAAAACCCTGGATTTGAATAAATAACATTAGATAGAATATAAACCTATGCTGAAATATATACATGACTATGTTCTTGTATGTTATTAATCTGCACGTAGTACCCCATAATGTCAAAGTGAAAACAGAATTTTAGAAAAGTCTGTAAATTTATTAAAAAGAAAAAAACAGAAATATCACATTGGCATAAGCATTCAGGCCCTTCACTGGGTAGTTTATTGAAGCACCTTTGGTAGCAATTACAGCCTCAAGTCTTTTGGGGCATGACTCAATAAATTTTGTACACCTAGATTGGGAGATTTTTCTCCATTTTTTCTTGCAAATCATTTCAAGCTCAATCAGGTTAGATGGTGATCATTGATGGACAGCCATTTTCAGGTCCCTTCAGGGATGTTCAGTTGGGTTCAAGTCAGGGCTGTTGCTGGACCACTCTAGGACATTCATAGAGTTGTTCCTAAGCCACTCCTTTGTTGTCTTGGCTGTGTGTTTAGGATTGTTGTTATGTTGGAAAGTGAACCTTCATCCCAGTCTGAATGCTGTGGAAAAGGTTTTAATTGATATCCCTATACTTTGCTCCATTCAGCTTTCCCTCAACCCTGACCAGTTTCCCAGTCCCTGCTGCTGAAAAACACCTCCACAGCATGATGCTACTATCACCATGCTTCATTGCTGGCATGATATTGGGCAGGTGATGAGCAGTGCTTGGTTTCTTCCAGAAATATCATTTAGAATTGAGCCAAGCAGTTCAGTGTTGGCTTCATCAGATCAGAGAATCTTATGAGTCTCCTTCGGCTACTTTTTTGCAAACTCCAAGTAAGCTTTCATGTGTTTTGAACTGAGGGGAGGCTTCCATCTAAGCACTCTGCCATAAAGGCCAGATCGATGGAGGGCTATAGTGATGGTTTTCCTTCTGGAACTCTGTCCCATCTCCACACAGGTTCTCTGGAGCTTAGTTAGGTTGACCATTGGGTTCTTGATCACCTCTCTTGCTAAGGCCCTTCTTCCCCAATTGCTCAGTTTGACTGAATGACCAGCTCTTGGAAGAGTTCTGGTTGTGCCAAGCTTCTTCCATTTGAGAATTATGGAGGCCACTATACCCTTTAGGAAGCTTCAGTGCAGCAGAAATGTTATATTGTAGCCTTTCCCAGGTCTGTACCTTGTAATAATCCTGCCTCTGAGCTCTACAGGCAATTCCTTTGACCTCCTGCTTTTGCTTTGTTACAATATGCATTGTCAGCTATGAGGCCTTCTATAGAAAGGTGTGTGCCTTTCTCGATTATGTCCAATCAATTTAATTTGCCACAGGTCAACTCCAAGCAAGGCGTAGAAGCATTTCAGCAATGATAAAGAGAAATGGAAGGCACCTGAACACTTTCAAGTTTTGTTGCAAAGGGTCTGAATACTTATGTTAATGTGATATTTCAGCTTTTCCTTTTAATAAATTTACATTTCTAAAATTCTGTTTTCACTTTGTTATTTTGGGGTATTAAGATAGATTGAGAAAAATGTGAATGCATGATATGTTTGTACATATATATGCATATGTGCATGTGTATATACCCCCCCCCATACATCTCTCTCTCTTTGTCTCTGTGTGTACACATACACATAAACATACATATGGAATGGGAAGAGAAATTAAATGATAGATGTAATGATGCCAAATGACAGCAACATCAGGAAGCAAGATTACGAGAAATTGGAGAAGTACCACAATCTGAAAGAGAAATTGGAGAAGATGTAAAAAAACCGAAACTGGTTACAGTGGTGGTAGGAGCACTCAGGACTATGACATCTAATCTGGGAGAATGGCTCCAAAAGATTACAGGAGTAACATCAGTGCTCTCTGTCCAGAAGAGTGTATTGCACAGAAACCCCAACCTTCCAGTAGACAACCAGAGATCGGGGAAGACCCATAAGGATGACAAGTTAATTTTTTTTTATGTATGTGCATCTCTCTCCTCCCACCCCCTCTCAATGTCTCTGTTATCACTCTCTCTCTCTCTCTGCATGTGTATGTGAACATTGCTTGTATGTTAATCCCCGAAGAAGTACTAACTACTGATTTACTGAAGTGATGAAATTTTTGAAGTTCTAAATATTAGTTTTATAATTATAAGTTTATAAGTTTTATAATTATAATTTATTTAAGTAATATTTTATTATTGTCTATAAATATCTTTTAAATATTTTCATTCAACAGATTGAAGTTGAAAGCAGACTACCAACACTTACAAAATTAACAGTATGTGTCCCATGTCCTTTAGCATTGACCCAAAATTCCTTCATTTTCGAATTAGGTAAATGCTTATTTTTCTATGATTGTTTGATTAATTAAACATAGTTTAAACTCTTCACGTAGGATTTGTATAATTTTTTCTATTTTTTGTGTATTTATTTTCTATATTTTTAAAGATCAAAAGTTAAATAGGTTTAAGTAGATAGAAGTTTCTGAATTATATCTCCATTTTTCTTTCTTTTTACTTTTATTTATTTCATATGGCATACCCGAATGCAACATTAATGCATCTGAAAAGAGCCATCATTTTTATATTTGTGGTGTTTCTTCTTGCTGGGAGATCTTTGTGAGGTCCAGCAGTCAGAATATGTAGACTATTTTGATGTGACAAACTCAGGTTGCCCAGGTTGTACCACAAGGAGGTGCACCACTTTGCTACATCTTTCTACTGAATTTGATTGATCTGACCAATATTAATCTTTTTTCTCCAATGGGTATTCAAGACAAGAAACAAAACTTTAAAATTATACTCCAGGGTACAACTTGAAAGAAAATCAGTACAAAATGTTTTACAATTATATACATAATTTTCAAGATAAATAAATATACAGTAATAAATATTAGAAATGCCATGAAACATTTTACCACATGTAGGATATGTAAAAAAAGTCAAACTACTGAAAAGATATATACAGTACAACGTTGAAAAGTTTTAGAGATTAAAATTGAAATCAAACCACAAATTTTCTTACTAGGTATCTAAGTAAGCATCAACAATTTAAGAAAACTTCAACTAGAAATATCATGATTTAATGAGATACGTGTTTGCAGATGTGAGAGTAAATTTTGCCCAGCACTGGAAGAAAGATACAATTCTCCTATGAGCTGTTCAGAGCATCCAGTAGTGGGGGAGGTGCTTCAGTCTCTGCACGTCTAGGCTGGGCTTAATTTCTGGAACGCTCCTCCTCCTCTACGGGACTCCAGTGTTCCCCAGTTTTGGCTCAGCCTCGTGAAGGATGGGCAGTGCTTGTGATTCTTCTTTGGCTGAAACAGGAAAATTCGTTTCTTTACTCGCAGGTTTGAAAATTGATTTTCTTGTCTTTAGGACTCTTTAGCCTCCTAATCCCATTATGATCTCTCAACGTTGGCTCTTTAACATCAGGCAGTTGGAGATTGCTTGCATTACAGGGAAACGCTATTTCGTGCCCCAAAGCGGAGGGAGGCTTCCGCGCCCCCTCCCCACAACCGCTTTTTCTATCCCTGACAGATAGCCGCAGAGTTTCTTTCATCTGAACAGCAGCGTGAACTCTTTGCTCACAATGAAGTCGTATCGCTTTCCTTCCTCCCTCTGAACGCTGCCTGGGGGGGTGGAAGATTTAAATGCTTAGTTCCTTCCACCCTTCCCCACTGTTTAGCCTTATAGAAAGAACCCTCAGAGGCTACTCCTTCACACGGTGGGAGGCCATTTTTTCTTACAAAAACCTCGTGACCACGCTGACTGTATTTCATTTCATGCTGTGAGGTACTTTCTTTCCCAAGCAGAGGTTTCTCTTTAAGAACACTCGGGATCATTATACCCTCGTCTTGTTTTTACTACATTCGAGGCTATTCCTACATTTAAATTGTTGGCTTAACCCTCACAGCCCAATCCACCCAGCGGCACAACAGCGAGCACCTAGGCCTGTGTCTGCCTTTGCAGGGAAGCTGTTGAAGCCCTCTACCTTTATCAACTTGGGCCTTTATGCATTCTCAATTTGGCTGTTTGGTTTTTCAACATTTTAGCCTCGTGCTACTTAATTGATATTCATATACATATAGATATATATATTAGTGAATAATAATAATAATAATAATAATAATTATTATTATTATTAGGTATAATATTTTAATATCAATAAAATATTATTACTGAGATACGACTCATTATAGATAGGTATTTTAAAAAAAGAGAAAAGGGGGGGGGGGATAAAAAAAATCATCAGGGCAACCGGTCTGTTCTTAGATCAGGTCCCTGGACGTGCCAACCGCCTTCACGGTATTGCATTAAATAACAAGCATACTGTAATTCCTTCAATAGAAATGGCAGGCGGTAGCAGCCCTCAGACCTCATCCTTGAAGGTCAAAGCCAAATCTCAGCACAAACCCAAGCAGGCTAAAGGGAATTCTAAAGCTTCAGAAAGGGATGCCAACAGGTGCCATAAAGCATTAGAAAAGCAGATAAGTGCACACAGGGCCTCACAGCACTTTCCCTCCTCCAGTCCAGGTCCGTCTACTTCTTCCCACCCTCCTCCTCCCCTAGATCTCTCCCTCTCATCCAGGCGCAGCTTGGCTCCCCAAAGCCAACAGGTCCAATTACCTGGAACACCGACCATGCGAAGGGCTCCCGAAGCTACATTCACTCCAACGGCTGCCAGTCTTGGACAGGACGATACTCTTTCAGAGGAGGTTCCAGAGAGGATGAAGGCCTGGATGGAGCTGGCAATCTGCCAGGGAATCGCAGCAGGTCTTCAACACACAGTTCTGACCAGGGAACATCCTGTAACTGCTGATTATGATTCCCAATTGCTGAGGTCATTGACCAGGTGGGAGCAACACTATACCCAGGTACATTTACAAGGGGAAGCACCCTTCCAAGGGCTGACTGAGGAGGAGGAGGAGGAGGAAGAAGAGGAGGAGGAAGAAGTGGATCAAATTGATCAAATGGAACAGATTGAATTGGGATCAATATATGACAGCGAGCCCATGTTGGAAGCGGACCCCTTAGAAAGGGGGATGTCTGAGGATGAGGGCCTTGTTCCCGATCAACCTGTATTTACAGGCTTATTCCACCCACAGCTTTTAAGATCTCTCTTGTTTAAGGCAAAAAACATTGCGCGCCTGAACAAGTTGACCCCTTCTACCACTCCAACTCCTTCAGAAGAGGGACCAGAAGATCTAATTTTCAATCAACCAGTAGTCGAGACAGATGGGATCCCAGTTCCTCACATGTTTTTGGACCTGGTACAGAAACAGTGGGCGTCTGCAGTGGCGTACCCGGCCCCCACTGGATATGACAGGAAATATTTCAATTTGGCTCCTGATTTCTCAAAATTGTTGAATACTCCTGAGGTAGACAAACCTATAGTGGGATTAGCGTCTTCCTCCATTCCCAGTGAAGCGCTGGAGGCATTAAAGCCGGAGGAAAAACAGGCCGAGCTAGCCCTACGCAGGACCCATCAGTCTGACGTGTGGGCCATCAGAGCAGCCACGACCGCCTCCTTCTTTTCCCGTTCTTCTCTCAGATGGCTCTGCCTCTTATGGGAACATGTCCCTAATTCCAACATTAGAGCGCACCAAGATATTGCTAAACTTATAGCAGCTGCAATTTATCATGCTGTCAAGTTTTCAGTCAGGGCCATTTCTTCACATGTCAAAGTGTGGTGCTTACTATGGTTAAAACATTGGCAAGCAGACTTTAAGCACAAATGCAAGCTGGCTTCATCTCCTATTGTGGGAGACAGACTATTTGGCCCTTCCCTTGATCTGCTACTAATTGAAACCCAAAACGAAAAGAAAATTCTTCCTTCCCTTTTTCAGAAGTCAGATTCTAGAAACCCTCAGTCCTTTCAGAGGGGATCCTTTTGGCCCTTTTACTAGGGACCCTTTTCACCCAGATACCAGAGACCCCCATCATTCAGACCAGGGCAGCAGCCAGACAGGTCCGACTTCGGGGAGAAAAGCAGAAGGGGTGGTCAATCCAAGAGATCCTTTTGAGGAGCAGGAAACAAGTCTTTTTGGCGTCCAAGATAACTCCCTGGACCTGACTCCCATTGGCGGATGCCTTAAATTATTCGTGGACCAATGGGACTCCTCAACGTCTGATTCCTGGGTCAGAGACATGATCAGATTTGGCCTTGCGCTGGAGTTTCAATCCACTCCCCCAGATTTTTTCATTTCATGCCCTCTCTCCAGAGATCTGGTTAAATGTAATCTCATGAAAACAGCTATCCACCATCTACTGGACATACAACCATCCAACCAGTAGCCACCAACCAACGAGGACGAGGTTTCTATTCACATTTTGTTCTTTCTATTCACATTTTGTTGTTCCCCAAAGTTCGGGGGGTGGGTGGGGGGTGGAGACCAATATTAGATCTGAAACATCTCAACTGTTTCTTAGTATATCGCAAGTTTAAAATGCACACCCTGCAATCTATCTTACTTGGCATCAGAAAAGGTGACGTCCTTACGTCTATACATCTGACGGAGGCATACCTACATATTGCTATTTGGCCTTCCCACTATAAATTTCTGAGATTCTGTTATAATAACCACCATTTTTAATATGTGGCCCCTCCTTTCGGACTAGCTTCTGCCCCCAGGACCTTCACAAAAGTTCTCACAACTCTAGCTGCTCATCTCTGTGGTACGACTCCAGTGTTACCTTGATGACATCTTAATTTTGTCATCTTCCAATCATCAATCAGTCACAGATAATCAGAACACATTACAATCCCTACAACAACATGGGTTCTCAATAAATTAGAAAAAGAGTCATTTAATACCATCGACTCGGTTAATCCATCTGGGGGCCGTCATAGATACGGTGGAAGGCAAAGTTTATCTGTCACCAGATAGACTAAATAGCATTCAGCAATTAGTTAAGGAGATCAGGGGTCTTAAGAGGGTGTCCCTAGCTGAACTATCAAAATTGTTAGGCAAGATGATCTTATGTATATCTATCATCCCTTGGGCCCGGCTCTACACTAGATCCCTCCAGTGGTTTCTGCTCCCGTACCAGCGCTCCGGCTGAAGCAACTCCAAATACAAGGTCAAGGTACCATCAAAGGTTCTCATACCTCTCCTCTGGTGGACCAGACCAGTCATCAACAGAGGCTGCCTCTTCAAAGAGCCACACAGACTTATCATCCACTACCGATGCCAGCCTATTTGGATGGGGGGCTCACGTTCAATCGCTCACAACCCAAGACCGCTTGTTCACCATACAACACTCGTACAGCATAAACTGGCTGGAGTTTCAAGCAGTACACCTGGCACTCCGCAGCTTCCTTCCACAGGTACTCAATCATCACATACTAATATTGACCGACAAAATAACAGCCAAAGGTCACATAAACAAACGGGGGCACACAGTCGAAACACCTCATGCAAGAAGCGGAGCGCTTGTGTCGCTGGGCAGAGAGCAACCTACTTTCCATCAGAGAAGAACACATTTCGGGCCTGTCAAAGGCAGACTGGCTAAGCAGATCAATCGGAGTGGAGCCTCCATCTGACCCTGTTTTAAGAGGCGGTCAGGAGATTCGGGTAGCTGGTGGTAGACTTGTTTACTTCGCCACTCAACTCTCAGCTTCCCAGATTCATTTCCAGGTACCCTTTGCAAGGAGCAGAGAACTTAAACGTGCTCCGCTGCCGTTGGCCCCAGGATCTTCTGTATGCATTCCCACCACTTCCTCTGATTCCCAAGGTCATCCAGAAGCTTCTAGATGAGAAGGCGGAGCTGCTGCTAATAGCTCCTTACTGGCCCAGACGGCCGTGGTTTGCAGACCTCCGCAGTCTATCCTTATCAACACCATGGAGAATTCTGTCGGACAGGGTTTTGCTAACCCAGGGACCCCTTCAACATCCAGACCCTCGGGAGTTCCGGTTTGTTAGGCTTCAGAGGTGGCAGGAATTTGCATTTGTGCGCGATCCCTGCCACGCTCGCTGCTGGAGTGCCTTCAAACCAGTTGGATTGGGAGGCTATAGTTATCCTGTAGGGATAACTGAAGAGAGGGGAGATCCAGGCAGGGGTCTGGGGGTATCGCAGCCCCTTCCCCAGCCTGCTTAACTCCCTTTTCCAAAGGCGGTGGAGCGGCGGTCAGCAATGGCCTCCACAAAGAACCTCCAACTGGACAAGTTTTGTGCAGGAGGAAGTTGAGAAAGTGAAAGCTTTTGGCTGAACCGGGACGACAAGCAACATCTGAATATCCTGGAACTTTAGCTCTTTAAGTGATACATTGTTCCCAAGAGGATCGCAAAGCTGCGGTTGAAAGTAAAAGAGAACACTTTTTTTTCCTCCTCACTTTCCTTCCCTATGGAGACAACAGATGGAAATCGGAAATACCTGCTTTGGCAGCAGAAGCTACTAATTTTGAAAATTAAAGCCAAGGGGACATTAGATTTCTAAACACTGGCATTTAAAAATTAAAATCTTTTTGCTATAAGTGGGAAGGAAGAGAGGTAAATGATTTATACCAAGATTTGTTGAAGGAGACTGCTTTGAGCTTATAAGATCAGAGATTAAATTGCAATAAAACTTCCAAAAATTACCTTGGAATTGTGTAATTGAATTCTACCCCAGGAAGAGAAAGTATTAAAAGAAGAAAGTGCTAAATGAAACAGTTTGTGCTGACTTTGATTGCTTGATGACTTTGGGACTTTTGTAAACTACCTTTTGAAAGACTAAAAAAACATTTGGATTGTTTAAAAAATTTTTTCACAATGGTATTTGTTGAAGAATTGAAAATGGAATTTGAAAAGTTAAAAGAAGAGGAAGAAGAAGGCAAGGGCTCTTTTGGATCTATTTTTTGCTTCTTAGAAATGGTGATTTCTACTTATCAGGAAATGCAACAACAAGAAGGTTGGGATGAAGAAGAAGAAGCCATCTTTAATGGACATATAATTTTAATTGAGGAAGAAAAGGGTAAAAAGGAAAAGAAAATGGAGAATTTAAGTTCTAAAAATACAACCAAGAAAGGGAAAAATAAGGTGAAAAATCGATAAAATGTCAGAAAGCAACAGAAAAGAAGAATACAACAGAGGGGAGATTAAGAGGCTGGAGATTGTGGGGGGGTGGGTAAAAAGGCTAGACTTGACAAGGAAGGAAGGGAAAAAGTGAAGAGAAGTTATAAAGATGTTAAAACAAGATGTTAAAAAACAGGTTTTTTTCAGAGACAAAGGGTAAAATATAATCTAAAAAGAGATTCTGCAAAAGTACATAAGATTGTATTGTAGTATTTGTATTTGAAATAGAGTTAGAAAATTGGAATAACATATGTGTTAATAGAACATTGTAGGGAATGTGTAAAATGTCTAAGAATTAACTAATAGAGTTTAATTAATTAATTTGTTATGGAACATTGTTTTTACCATACTATAAGCTCATTATGTTTTTTATTTTAAAATGTTATGTAGAATGTACTAAGCAGAATCAGAATGGAAATTATGTATTATTTTAAGTGTTAAATTTGGGGGAAAGATAGAACGGTGTCATACTTCAACCAGTGATTACAGGAAAAAGTTTGTATTAAAGAGAAAAGATAAATAGATAATTGAAAAAGAACGGACAAAAGATACAAGTATAATGATTTAAATTGAGATTAAATAAATAAAATAGAATTAAGAGAGTGAAAAGAGGGGAGAAGACATATGGAAAATATAGAACGTTAAATAAGATATGAAATAGTATATAAGGTGAGCATGAATTTGATTTATGTCTGTACAAAAAGTTGTAACCCAGGGTTAAGCCGCTTTCTAAAAAGATGTTTTATGTCTTTATGTTATGTATTTTGTTTGTTTATGTTTGTTTATTGAGAATTAATAATGTTGGATAAGAACATGTGAAACAGTAATAATATGAAATATAGTAATATGAAATAGATGAAAGTATAAGTTTAATGAATAAAATTTAACAGAAGTAAAGGAAGAAACAGTGAGAAGTTGGAAAAAGAGTACTAAGATATGAAGTTGAATACATAAGATGCATATTAAATTGTGTTTGTATGGAAATGTGATAATTTAGAATTCTGTTATACTTAAATAAGATGTTTTATTTGTTTTGTTAAGTAGTTCTTAGAAAAGATGTTCTATGTTCTTACGTTTTATGTTTTGCTTGTCTGTGTATTGTCTTTGAAAATTAATAAAATTTGTTTAAAAAAAACAAACAAACATCCAGACCCTCAATGGTTGCACCTGACCATCTGGAGGTTGAGTGGAGACATCTGAAGAGCAAACAGTTTTCCGACAGAGTTATCATCACCATCCAAGCTGCCAGATGCCCCTCAACGACTCGCATCTACAATGCCATGTGGTCCAGTTTCTACAAATGGTGTACTAAGTCTCAAACTTATCCCACTTATCCATCAGTGGCTCAAATCCTAGTTTCTACAAGAGGGGCTTGACAAGGAATTATCACCTAATACGTTGAAAAGGCAGGTGGTGGCCTTGGCATCGGTTGTCATTTTTGAGGGTCTACTGTCTCTTTCTCATCACCCACGCATACAGAGCTTCCTTCGAGGAGCCACAAATTTACACCCGCCAGCGGTTCACCGTTATCCCACTTGGGACCTTAACAAGGTCCTCGTTGCACTCACTAAGTACCCTTTCGAGCCCTTGAAATCGTCAAGTCTCCAATTTCTGACATATAAAGTAGTTTTCCTTGTAGCGATCACTTCCACTCATCGTATTTCGGAACTGGCAGCTTTGTCAATCAGAAAAGACCTTTGTGTCTTCCATTCTGACTGGGTGGTCCTTCGTCCTGATCCTATGTTTATACCCAAAATTAATTCAGCGTTTCACAGGGCACAAGAGCTGATACTTCCTAACTTTTGTCCCAGGCCATCTCAAAGTTTGGAACTACAATGGCTTCAGCTTGATGTGAGGCGAGCATTGCGAATATTTATTCACCGCACAGCGACTTTCAGGAAAACGGAAGCTTTATTTGTGTCGTTTCAGCCAAACATTCAGGGATGCAGGGCTCTTCTTCCACAATAGGCTGTTGGCTACGGGCTGCGATAGCGAAAACATATCAGACTCAATCACTACAGGTGCCCAGGGGCATAACAGCTCATTCAACAAGGAGCACAGCAACATCAGCAGCATGGGCCACGCAGGCACCAATAACTGATATTTGTTGAGCTGCAACCTGAGCATCTCCATCGCCCTTCATTAGGCATTATAAAATAGATCGTTTGCATCTGCTGAGGCCTCCTTTGGCAGAAGAGTTCTCCAACGGGTCCACGAGGACCAGGAGGGAATTCCAAGCCAGACGGAGTCCCTCCCATAGGACAGGCCAAGCTTTGGTATGTCCCACTACTGGATGCTCTGAACAGCTCATAGGAGAAAGGGCGTTGGTAGTTACCTGATACACCTGTTCTCTTTGAGCTGTGAAGAGCTTCCAGCCCCACCCATTTTTCCATCTGGTGAGGTCTCGTTTTGGCCAACAAATTGATGTTGGGTTTTTTTGAAAACAATTTTATTGGTTTTTTAAAAGCAAGCAAAACAAACAGAACATAAAAACATCAGCTCTCTTCCATACATATATACAAGCAGTGTGTCGGTTGGTTCATCAGTTTTGTGCATTCATTTCGTAGTCTCAATTACAGTTACATTACATAATAACTCGTATTATCAATCCAAACTTATATATCCTAGTATTACTATTAGAAAATCATTTGACTATGATTTTATTCATTCATACTTTATGAGATAACTATAATTTAGGTAGTTTATTCTATAACGGATTATATAATCATACCAAATCTATCCTAAAAACACTTTATAGATATGATGTCAAATAACAAAAGAAAAACAAAAAACAAAAATATTCATTGTTATCTAACATTCTAAATATTCTATTATTGTATTTTATCATCCAACCATTGATAGAAAAGGTCCCAAATTTTATAGAATTGTTTATCCTCTTGCTCTCTAATTTCAAATGTCAATCTACTCATCTCAGCACATTCCAATATTTTCTTAATAATTTCTTCCTGCAATGGTATTTTCTCATTTTTCCAATTTTTAGCAAATACAATCCTAGCCGCTGTTAATACATTTACAATCAGATATTTCAAGTCTTTACTGTATGTATCTGGTAAGATTCCCAATAAAAAAACCTCCGGTTTCAAATCTATCTGTTTCTTTGCCATTTTTTCCAACCACATGCGGATTTTAGTCCAATATTTTCTAGAGTCCTCACAAGTCCACCACATATGGTAATATGAGCCAGGTATCTGATGACATTTCCAGCATTTTTCAGATTTATTCTTGAACATTCTTGCTATCCTTGTCGGGGGAAAGTACCACCTGTACAACATCTTATACAGATTTTCTTTATAAGCTGTTGACATTGTCATTTTATAATTTTGCGACCATAGTTTTTGCCATTTCTCTAAATCAATCCCATATTCAAAATTCTTCCCCCAAGCAATCATAGTTTCTTTAACTTGTTCTTCCTCTAGCTTAATTCCCAGTAAATAACCATATAATTTTTAATCACCTTTTCATCAGTACCTGTCAAAATCTTATCTAGATTAGTCAGTTTATCATAAAATCCGTCTGTTTTAGAATCTTCATCATACCTTGAATGTATTTGCGCATATGAAAACCAATTCATCTTTATACCTTGTTCCTCTAGATTTTGCATCGATTTAAGTTCACCCTTTTCATCCAATATTTCCCCATATCTAACTGTTTGTTCCTTCTTATAAATTATAGGATAGGAAAATGCTTCAATAGTCGATAACCAAACTGGAATTTTCAAATAACATTGTCTTTTAATCTTCTCCCAATTTAACCACAAAGACTCCCGTATATAATGTCTTCTAAAATAACCCTGTGTTTTAGTTCCCTTATACCATAAAAAGGCATGCCAACCCAACAACAAATCATGACCTTCTAGTGTCAACAATCTGGTCTTTCTTAATGTTATCTATTCCTTGACCCACATCAAATTTGCAGCTTGGTAGTACAACTCCCAATTAGGTAGGCCAAAACCTCCTCTAATTCAAGAAACTTGCAAGAGTTTTAGCTTTATTCAAGCTTTCTTACCTTGCCATATATACTTCAACACAATTTTATTTAAGTCTTCAAAATAGTCTTTTCCGAGCCTAATTGGTATTGTTTGAAACAAATATAAGATTCTGGGTAAAATATTCATCTTGATTGTTGAAATTCTCCCTATTAATGACAATTGTAAATTTTCCCATTTCTTCAAATCTAAGGCTATCTGTTGTTTAAGTTTAATATAATTATTCTCTTTTAATGTACTACATCTTGATGTCAAGTATATCCCCAAATACTTGACCTTGTTCGTGACTTGGATTTTCAACAGGTCTGCCAGTTCTTCTCTTTGTCTTAGTAGCATATTCTTTGTCAAGATCTTTGTTTTATCTTTATTTATTTTCAAACCAACCACCTCGCCATATGTCTCTATCTTTTCCAATAGTTTTGGAGCTGTTTCTAAAGGGTCTTCCAAAATAAAGGCTAAGTCATCCGCAAAGGCTTGCAATTTAAATTCTTCCTTTTTAATTTTCATTCCTTTTATGCTTTTGTCATCTCTAATATTTCTATCCAACACTTCCAAGGTCAATACAAATAGCAAAGGAGATAGGGGGCATCCTTGTCTTGTGCCTCTTCTTATATTAATAAAATCTGTAAGTTCTCCCTCCATCATTACCTTTGCCATTTGCTTATGATATATGGCTTCTATTGCTTGAATAAATTTTCTGGCAAAACCCATCTGTTCCAATAGTAGTAACACATTCACATTATCAAATGCCTTTTGAGCATCTAGGAATATCAAAGCCATTTGCTTTTCAGAATGTGCCTCATAGTATTCCAAAGTATCCAGGATTACTCTCATATTGTCTCTAATTTGTCTCTTTGGCAGAAATCCATTTTGGTCTGGATGAATGAAATTATTTAAATATTTTTTAAGTCTTTCTGCTAAGATTGAAGCAAAGATTTTATAGTCTGCATTTAATAAAGAAATAGGTCTATAGTTCTTAATTTGTAGTAGATCAGCCTCTGCTTTTGGAATAAGTGTAATATAAGCCTCTGACCATGTTTTAGGTATCATCTTCTTTGACATAGCTTCATTCATAACTTCTAACAATGGAATGCTCAATGATTCTTGTAATGTTTTATAGAATTCTGCCGCAAGCCCATCTGGACCTGGTGCTTTCCCATTATTTTGTTTCTTAAGTGCTTCAGTTAATTCCATCATTGTTATATTGCTTTCTAGCATTTCTTCAGTCTCTTTAGATATCTTAGGTAAATTAGCATTCTGTAAGTACTGTTTGACTTTTTCCTCATCAATATTCTCTTGCTTATATAGTTGCCCATAGAAGTCTCTAATAATTTCCTTTTTCTCCTTATTACCATGGCAAACTTGGCCTTGGTCGTCTATTAACTGCGTTATTTTCCTTGATTCTTTCTCCTTTCTCAATTTATATGCTAGCCATCTACCTGGTTTATTTACATCTTCAAAATAGTTCTGTTTAGCGCTTCTAATTTTCTGTGCCAGTTCTTCTTTCTCTATTATTTTATGTTTAATTATGTCCAATTTCAATTTAATATCTTTTTTCTGTGGCATTTTCTGTAATTCTTTTTCAAGTCCTTTATACTTGTCTTCCAAGGCTTTGGTGGCTTGCCTTTTCCTGATATTCTTTTTTCTTATGTAATCTATTATCAAGCCTCTGGCATATGCCTTCATTGTATCCCAAACATTCTGAATTGAAGTATCTTCTTTTTTATTTTCTCTAAAGAAAAAAGCCAGTTCTTTCTCAATCCATTGTGTAAAATCTTTTTCCTTTAAAATAGTATTATTTAGCGTCCATCTCGGTCTTTTTTTTTTGTCCCTTCCATTTAATTGTCATTGGGTTATGGTCTGCCCAAGTACTTGTTTCAATAGTTATTTCTTGAATATTAGATATTAATTCTGTTGAGATCCAGATCATATCTAATCTGGACCATGATTAATGTCTATTTGAATAGAAAGTGTATTGTTTAGTTTTAGCATTTCTTTCTCTCCATGTATCTTTTAAGGTTAATTCATCTGTCATTTTAAAAAAGGATTTAGGGAGAATCTTTCTATTTTGCTTTGTTGTTGTTGCTGTATAGTCCAGTTTATTGTCCACAATTCCATTAAAGTCTCCCATCATAATTATATTGGTATAGTCCAATCGAGTTATTTTCATGTGTAGTTTTTTATAGAATTCTTCTTGCTTATCATTCGGAGCATAAATTGCAATCAAGAGTATTTTTATATTATTGTCCATTATTTCCACCATTAATACTCTTCCATCTTCATCAGTGTAAATCAATTTTGCTGGGGTAGCCTCTTTAATGTATAAAACCACTCCTCTTTTCTTACATTGAGTCAAAGAAATGAATATTTTCCCTAATTTTGGCTGTACTAACAATTGTTCATGTTGTTTTTTAATGTGTACTTCTTGTAAACAAATTATATCAAATTTTAATTTCTCTAATTTATGAAAAATTTTCCTTCTTTTAACAGCTGAATTAAGTCCATTTATATTCATTGTAATCAGTTTTTTCTCTTCCATGATTATATTTTGTAATTAGGTTTGACAGCTCTCGTAGATCTTGGTTCACGTTGTTCTTTGATATCTACCTGTCCACCTACTGCGCCTTCTTCTTTTTCAGTCCCCATTTATTCCTCTTGGAATTCAATTAATGAGACCTCTTTTTCTGCCTCTTCCTCTCTCCTTCCAAAAAATTCTGCGTAAAAAAGTTCTGCTTTCTCAATTGAATCAATTCTGTGTCTCTGTTCTTGCCATGTAAACATTAGTCCTTCTGGAATCAGCCATCTATAATTCACCTCCTTTTTCAGTAGCATTTTAGTCAAAAATCGATATTCTCTTCTCATCTCTCTCACTCTTCTAGGTATTTGTTTTAAAACCACAATCTCCTTGTCTTTGTATTTCAATGTCTTCTCTCTTGCCACCTGTAATATTTGTGTTTTGATAGATTTTTTGGTAAATCTAATGTGGACTTTTCTTGGCAAATTATTTCTCATCGCATATCTTGTGAAAACTCGGTATACCTCATCTACTCTATCCATCATCTTTTCCTCTGTTATTTCCAAAGCATCAGCCAGAATTTCTATCATTATCGCAGCCAAATTTTGTCCTTTTTCTTCCTCTATGTTTTGAAATCTGAGATAGAATTCTGACCTCTCCATCTCCCACTTCAGCATCCCACTTTTATCTTGTTCAACCACTGTTAGTCTGCTGTCAATATTTCCAATCTTCTCCTCTCTTTGTTTACCTTCTTCTTCGATTTTTTGGAATCTCTCATCATACTTCGCCATCATTTGTTGAATGTTTTCAACTTTTTCATCAGTCTTCCCTGTTCTTTGTTCAATGTTCTCTATTCTTTGTTCAATAGTATCTGATTTTATCTTGAGATCTTGGATTCCTTGCATAATCATCTGTAAAGTCACTTTTTCTTGTTCTTTATCTTGCTTTAACATTGTCTGGATTAAACGTTGTCCTCCAGATGGTGGGGAGGCAGAAGTAGAGGTAGGAACGCCAGAAGGTATGGGTTTCCTACTCATTTTGAATGATTCAAGACCTTCAAATTCTTTTAAACTTTAATCCACTTGGTAAGGTAGCCAATTATAATCCAAAATGAAAAATAAAAATAATAGAGAGTAAAAAACCCAATAGTAAAAAGCCCAATTGGTAAAAAGGAAAAAAGAAAAAGAAGGAAAATTCTTCAGGTTCTTCTGGACCCTAATCCAATTATAAAATAATCAATTATAATCCACAATAAAGGATAAAAATAAAAAGAAGGAAAAAGCCCAATGATATTAAAAAAAAGAACAAAAGAAAAGAAAAATTTCTTCAGGTTCTTCACACCTTAATCCAGTTAAAAAATCTCAATAATAAAAAGAAACCAAAATAGTCCAAGAACATGGATGGAAGAAGCAAAAATCCCAGTGGAAAAAAGGAAAAAAAGAAAAGGAGAAAAATTCTGAGGCTTTCCCTTTAAAATAAAAAGCAAAAATATAAATATTGCAAAAATAAAAGTTTACAGTAAAGCTGGTAAGGAGGGGTAACACAACTAAAAGAAGATAAGAAAACACACTGCACATTGTTTAATTATCCAATTAATATTATGACTCTTATTATGACTCTCTTCTCCACAAGCTTCAAAGCCAAACTTCAAGTATTAAATTGTTGATAGAAGTCCAGAAGAACCCCTGTAATAATATTCTGCCAAGCTCTTTCCTCTATCTTATCAAGTTGAAATGTCCTTGAGAAGGAGTCTTTCCCAGTTCTCTTCAAGTAAAATATTTTCAAGCCTCTAGTTGGCAATGTTACAAAGTTTCTTAGTTCTCACTTTCCCCCTTCTCCCAGGAAAACGTAATTGAGGTTAAAAAGAAGAAAAATATATACATGTATATATAAAAGAAAAATAACCAAAGGGAGCCTCGTCTAAAAAAATTAAGAAATCAAGAAGGGGAATAAGAAATTTTCATATATATATATATATATATGAAAATTCAGTCCAGTTAACTGCTAAGTCGCGATAAAGTCCAGTAAAAAAGTAAGGAAAAAAAGCCAAGCCTCACTTTGACGCCTCTCCCTTTAAAAGTTGCCGCTTATTCAATTTTGTCAAAAATCTCACAGGTTTCTTCTTATACTTAGAGTGTCCTTTCATGTCTCAAAATGTTAGTAAAAAAAAAAGGATTCTCACACAGCCGACACACTTTCTCTTTCAGCCTCTTCCTTTCCGGAGCTGTCCCGACTTCAGCAGCTTTGGGGCTGCCTCTCCGCCGCCGGCAAAAGGGACTTCTTTTGGATCAACCAGGGACTTTGCGGTGTCCCTGGGATCCACAGGATATGGCCTTCATGATCACCGTCTCTGCGGGATGGTTTAGGTCCGTTTGGACCGGCCAGGGGCGAAGATATCGGCTGCAATCTTGAAGCTCGATTGCAGACTGTACTGTCGTGACGCCAGCTCGTCCCCTCTCCCGCCAACAAATTGTTAAGGCATTCAGGGCGAGTGGTGTTTATTCTCTCGTCTTTGCCAAAGGTGAATGCTGGGGAACGCTGGGGAGGAGTCCTGTGGAGGAGGAGGTGTGTTCCAGAAATTAAGCCCAGCCTAGACGTGCAGAGACTGAAGCACCTCCCCACTACTGGATGCTCTTTACAGCTCAAAGAGAATGGGCCTATCTGATAAGTACCAACACCCTTTCTGACATTTTATTGGCTTGGGAACTCGGAGAATATGTAGGAATGGTAAAACTGACAATATATATTATATTCACCACAGATGTTTAACCAAATTTAAAGAAGAATGGTTCCAATACATAAAATGTACAGCATGACAAATTTGAATATTTACAGTTGGTGTTCTGAGGGGCCTAAATGTAAATTAGTTGAAGCACAAAAAAGAGAAAGTTAGAAACCAAATAGCTTGTTTTTCTTTTTCTTTTTTGTTGTTTTCTGTTTTACTTTGCTAGTTTCTTTTTTCTTTTTTTCCAAGATGCACAAACAATGGTATGTAACAATATAGTGGAGACTTCAGTATTAAGTTCATTTTAAGGCAGAATCGTTATTGTATAATAAATAGAACCAGTTTGGTGTAGGGGATAAAGTGCTACCAGGAGACTATTAGTTTAGCCTCATTTTGTACAAGAAAGCTGGCTGAGTGACTTTGAGCCAATGATTGCTCTCAGCCCAACCCAAGTCAGTGGATTGTGATTGTGGAGAAAATAGGAGAAACTTTTATGTAAGTCTGTTGCCTTTTGTTACTTATAGAAGTAATAAAGGTGGGATTAAAAAAATCTAAAGTAGTAAAACAAATAAAATATTTTGTTGTACTTTGCAGATGCTTCTTAACAAGATACTTGGTTTTGGATATAAAAGCCAATTATGATTGTGAGTCAAGAGCTACCTGTGTCTTTAAAGTTTATACTGTTAATCTTTAGTCAACATTGCAGAAGTACAATATTATATTGAAATAATGTAATACATTACATGTAATATATTGCCTACAAAATATGTAATATTACTTATAAAATATAATAAATTAAAAAGAGAACTAAAATATAGTTAGAAACATGGTTAACATTAATTCTAAAATGAGTTAACAATTAAAAGCTTGGTGAAAGTGATGCACTGAAAAAATGGGACCAAATTCAGTTTCTCAGTGTGCATGTTTGTATTGCTTGAGAGCAACATAAGACTCCCCCCACCCCACATGATAGAAAGTGAGAACTCTTATAGTGAGGCCTATTTTTCACAATCAAACAGATATGTAATAACTTGTCAGATGGAGCTGGGAGAGGTGAATTTTTCATTTTATTGTTAACCAGGAAGCCTGGGCAATATATATTTTTAAATTGCCCACCAGGTCAGTCCATCTCAGAATAAAGCCTGGGCAATATATATTTTTAAAGCAACTGACCTGACAAGGAAGAGCAGAACATGCTGGAGGGCCACCATTTCTGTTTCTTTATCTTCTATAATTGAACTGAAATCTGAAAGGAAAGAAAGCTAGCCAAAAGTTGACCTCCTGACCCTGCAGTGGTCAAATTGCACAGTGGTGGGATCCAAATTTCTTAACAACTGGTTCTGTGGGCGTGGCCTAATTTGTGGGTGTAGTTTGGTGGTCACGTGACTGGCTGGGCATGGTTCGATGGTCACATGACTGGGCGTGGCCATGTGACTGGCAAACCAAATACAAGTGGTCCTTGCTTAATGGCGGGTTGCTTAGCAAGTGTTCTAATTTACGACTGACCTCCCCAGAGCTACTTGACCTGTTTTTGGAGTTTTGACAGACAGACAGACACAAACACACACACACACACACACACTCCCTTCTAACTCTGCTATTCTATGATTCTGTAAGGATCTGCTGGAGCAGGGGGTTGAACTAGAAGATGACCTCTAGATCCCTTCCAGCCCCAGATTGCTGTGCTGTTTCAGAGTCTTCTGAAGCCAGGGTTTGTGTCCTTCCTTCCTCTCCATTTTTCTCTCTCCTTCCCTCCCCCCCTCCCTCCCTCCTCCATGTATTTATCTATTCATCCATATATCTCATTCACTTTCTCCTCCCTCCCTCTCTTTCTTTCTTTGTCCCTTCCTTCCATCTCTCCCTTTCTTTGTCTATTCCTTTTCTTCCTTTTGCTTCCTTTCTCTTTTCTCTTCCTTTCTCTTTTCTCTTTCTTTTCTTTCTTGTCTCTTCTTATCTCATTCCTTCTTTTTCTCTCTTTCCCTCTCTCTCTCTGTGTCTCTCTATGGCTCTCCCACCCCCGTATCTCTCTCTGTCTCTCTCTCTGCCCTCTCCCTATCTTCCACTTTCTCTCCCTGCCCTCTCTCAAAGCCGCAGTTGGACCAAGCCAGCAAGCTTTCCTTGGTGCTCTTCACTACTTTTTTCATTTCTTTTTTTTTGGAATCCAGACTGGTTGAACAACGATCGCCAGCCATGGTGGAAGCACCCCTTTGGGTGACACTTCTCCTTCTCCTCCTCTCACGACCGGCGGCTATGGCAGGGCTGGGAGGGTGCACACGCATGGGGAGCCTCCTCAAGCGAGCAGCCGCCCACCCCGCACCCGGTTTTGCTGTGCTTTGGCACTTGCTTGAGGAGTGTCTCCCCTCGCATGTGCATCCTGCCGGTCCTGTCACAGCTGCCAGTCACAAAAGGAGGAGGAGGAGAAAGGTCACCTGAAGGGATGCTTCCACCGCAGCTGGCAGTCATTGTTCAGCCAGTCTGGATTCCAAAAAGAAGAAATGAAAGAAGTAGCAAAGAACACCAAGGAAAGTTTTCTGGCTTGGCCCAGTCGCGGCTTTGAGAAAGACACACGCGCGCGCGCGCACACACACACACACACACACACACAAACAGAGAGAGTGGGGGGGAGAGACGGGAAGATAGGGACCCAGATGCTTTACTACTCCCTGCCCTTACCTTCTCAGGCCAGGAGGGGGAGGGGCAGGGCCAGCCGTTTTGGGCAAGGTCAAGAGGTGGCGACCAAGCATGGGTGAGTAGAAGCCTGAGATCAGTGGTCCCGGCTCAGACAGCCCAAGGGGCTTTGAGGTCGGATGGCTTGGAGCTGCTGAGATCCGAGTGAGCATTGCATCGTGGGTTCACCTGACTGCCCATTTCTTTGGTGTTGGCTTTACGGAGCCGCGGGCTGAGGCCTGGGCTAATGTGTGACAGCAACGCCTTTAACTGCACTTGCTTGTAAGTGTTCAAATAATCCGTTGAAGACACCAGAGGAGTCGCTCAGGTAGACCTCCCTCCTCAGCAGTCTTCCTGCAGAAAATGGCCGTTCGCTGAGCTAAGAAGGCAAGGAGTTGCGGCTTGACTCATCCAATTCCTAGGACTACTCTGAATGGTCCCAATTCAACATGGAGAGGGCAGCTTCCTCTGACAATCCCCCTTTCCCTCGGTGCTCTGACTTCCCATAGCCTGCTGGCCTTAACGCTGGGTCAGACCACTAGAAGGCCACTTCCCTGCTTCTCAATAGTGCTCCTGTCCTGGCCACTGCAGGACCCTTTATCTCCTTCCCCAATTTCTTCCTCAACTTCAAAATGACAACGCCTGTTCCCGACACAGGTGCGACCAGGCAGGCGTGGCAGAGCCAACCGGGGTGATTGTTCTGGGTCCAAGAAAGGGGCTGTAGGAGGGAGAGGAAAGGGGTGGCAGGCAAAGGGGCCATGCGGGCAGCAAAGTATCATGCTCCCTGATTGCCCACCCCCACCTCCCCACCACTGACAAGGCCCAGCAGCTGTGGTGAATCTGAGCTAAATTTCACTGTACCAGAGAACATGTGGAGAGGCTTGTGTTCTCCTTCTGCTGGGAGAACAAGAGAGTCTTTCCTGGCACAGTGAAAAGTTTGCAAGTTCCCCTCCAATAGGGAAACAGATGGCTCCAGGCAGCAGAGAAGCAGCCCGGTTGAATCCTGTTTCTCTCTGCCACCCAGAGCTGTGCCAGGAAAGACTTTCTTGCTTTCCCAGCAGCAGAAGAACATGAGCCTCTCCACATGTTCTCCAGTAGGGTGAAATTTAGCTCGGGTCCCCACCAGTCTGCATCTTGCTCCACACCTGGATTCACCACAGCTGCTGGCCCTTACAACTGGGGGTTAGGGCAGCAGGCGGCGGCAGCAAAAGGCAAGTGGGGTGAGGGAGAAAGGTGATCGGCAGTGGCAAGTAGGTGATTGGGCCCTGGAACTTGCAGAGCCTCACTCACCCAGGGAGACCAGGCAGGGCCACAGTGGAAGGCATGCAGCCTGGCTGCCCTGGCGGGTGGGCTAAAGCAGGCTGCAGGTGATGCTGCACATGCACGATAAGGACTGACTGGGCGCGGAGGGGAGGGGTGGGGCCAGCCAATGGTGCGATTTGCCAGTTCTCTGAACTGCACAGAATCATAACAACCAGTTCTATACAACTGGACAGAACCGGTAAATCCCACCCCTGAAATTGCAGCATTCTATTATATAAATCCCTCTGATTACTGGTCAGTTTTTATTTCAGACTGTTTTTATCCCCCCTGTTTACCTGATTATTTTTAATATAAGACCACAATAAATATTTCCTCTCATTTCCAACATGTCATATGTGGAATAAATTTGTTTGGTGAAGCTATGACTATACAAGATGTGTGGTAGCAATATTTTAAAATGTCTACCTATTTATTGGTAAAATATAGAAACTAGAAAGTAAAATAGTATGTCATGTGCACAGTTAAAAATTGTACTTTCAATTAATTTTACTCCCTCTGCAATATTCTTGGCAAGGTGTTTAGAAGTGTCTTGCCAGTTCCTTCTTTCTAGGATTAAAAGGGAGTATCTGTTCCAAAATCATCAGCTGGTTTTTTGCCTAAGGAAAGACTAAATCTCTCAGTCTTTATATATGTTTTTTACTTTATTAAACTTCAATTATTTACCTATTTCTGAAAGCATGATCTGGATCATGCTTTCAGAAACACATCAGATTTCTCAGTGCGTCTAATAGTGATAGAGCTTCTAATATATTGTGTTCATTGGGATATATTCAGAGATGTAGCTGCCTAGAAAATAGCCCAATTTGAACTATATAGTCCAGTCAAACATAAGCACAGAAAATATTTTATGTCATTTTGTATTATGTTACATATCCTTTTTCTGATTATTTTTATGTCATAAAATGTTTTATAAAATTGCCAAATTTCAATTATTTCAACCATTTTTGGAGGGATGACGGAGATTAATTAAACCTTCTTTGGAGAAACTTTCTTTTTAGTTTGGAGCCTCTGGGATCCTGTCTGGCATGTCTCTTGCTGGATCTGATCCAAAGTATAAAGCTATGTTAGGCCTGGCTCCTACTATCACAAGCAAAAGATCCTCGCTCTGTGCCACAGCTGCACCAAGGAACCCTCACTATTACAGTTAAGCTAAGGCAGTCAGATGGTTTTAGAGCTCTGTATCTCTTAAAGTTGTTGTTTTGGTGTCTCATAATTAGCAAACAGAATCTGTTGTCTGTAAAGTAAAAAAAAATAGTTTGCATAATTCCAATTAATACTGGAACATTTTGCTATTGAATAGATGTTCTATTGAACATGATTTTGAATGAAATATATGACAAATTTTAGAAATTTCAGTTTTTTTATTATACACTGTTTTTTACATGAAAAAACATGTAAATAACATTACATGCCTTTTTCATTATAGGATAAAGATTGAATGAGTAGTGAGTTGCAACTGAACTGATGTTTCTTTGTTATAATTTCATAGACAAATTTCTCAGGCTCTTTTTCCAATTTACCTTTTCATTGTTCTGCTTGTGTTCACAGAATCTTCTGTATCTAAAACAGTTGTACTTTCTGCTTTTCGAAAAGGGAATTACTTACCAGCAGATTTGGAAGGTAGTGTTACAGCATCATACAATACAGCGACAGGTAAATTATTAGAGAATGTAAATATATGATAAAATAATTATAATAGTTTATTTGAAAATAATTCTATATATAACATTTTATGTCTTAATGTCTTTGTAGAAACAATGTTAACTATAAAATAAATCATTGAAGGATACTGTACATCTCAATTTTACCTTGGTCTTTCTTATTGTGGGGATGGGCACTAATCTACATAAAAACACTTTGTATTTTATGTAGGCTTTAGAAGCATTAAAAAAATCAAGTGACACCAAGGATCAGGCTTAAGATGCATTATCGCACCTAGAATTGGGGTATTTTGATTTAATATGTGTGTGTGTGTGTGTGTGTGTGTATATATATATATATATATATATATATATATATATATATATATATATATATATGATTTATTTCAGGTGCACCAAGGGTTGCCCAATGCACATTCCGATTACCTTTGCGGCTGGTTTGTTTTCCTGCTCAGCCTTTAAAAACAGCAAGCCAGAAGTTAACTATTGATACCAACAAACCTACAGTCAGCCTTATTACTCTTTTTTCAGGTAAAAATTCAAACAATAGGTTTTTTAAATAAGAAAATGCCTGCAATAAACATGAACATTTGGAAGAAATGATGCAAACTGTGTTTCTTCTTTTTCATGTAGACTTTGCTGATCAAATTGATGAAGATCAACTTAATGTTTTAGGATTTCAGTTATTAGCTGGCTCCAGAATCACTTTACTTGCTTCGAAAACTTCTCGTGAGTATCTGATTAATTGAAATAATTCAGAGTTGGGATTTGTGTTGGATTATACAGGAACTATTCCAAAGATCTAGATTTGGTTAATTTTAGAATTTGGTTTGATTAATATATGCTATAACAAATCCACATAAGATTAGAACATTATAAAATCACTAGTTCTTACGTTAAGCGTGTTTTTGCATGAAAAAGACCAATGCTTGAATTCTGAGTCTCATTCAGTTGGTATTCATTAATTATTCTATCATATCTATGGTGAAGAAAGGCCAGCATGTTTAATAATCATATTAACAATGTTCTTATGCATATGTAGAAATAATTACTTTAATAATTACTGATGCCTAATTTTATATATATGTGTGTGTGTGTCTCTGTGTGTATGTGTGTGTGTGTGTGTCAGTGATGGGATTCAAAAATTTTCACTACAGGTTCTATGGGCATGGCTTGTTGGTCATGTGACTGGGTGAGCATGGCTTGTTGGTCATGTGATTGGGTGGGTTTGGCCAAATCGATGTCTCACAACAGCACAGCGCTCAGTGTTCAGCCACAAATTTTAACCCTAACTCATAACCCTAACCCTGTAAGAATGAGATGTAAAGAATGGCTGATATTTGAACAATTAATTAATAATTGAAAAATAAACACTTAAAATGGAACAATTACCAAATCAAGGGAGCTTGTTACTTTGTGCCAGTATTGCCACAAAAATCTTTCCTAGCTATCTTACATTAGCCCAGGGCTTACCTGGACCAACAGTCCCTAACGGAATGAGAGCTGTAGCAGAGAGAGAAGCCAGGGGATTTAGGGGAAGCCATGTTTAGTCACCTAAGCCATTAAGACTTTTCATCTTAAAAATGTAGTGAAGTGTTTTTCAGCATTCCACCCAGGCGGCATTGTTCTGTGGGAACTTGGAAGGACCATACCAGAAACCTCACAGCAACAGAAACCCCAGAAAACATGGCCAAGAAACTCAAGCCAGCCCTTTCCCCTTTAGAAAAACCAAGAGTCAGCTGAAAGAGATAACTCAGACAGACAGAGCTGACAATAGAAACAATTAAGTTGAGCCATTAAAATAAGGAGAATCAGGCTAAAAATAACTCACCAAGGCATTAATTAACCTATTATGGCAAGAAGACAGATCCAGGGTAATCACTTTAACTAGAGGCACACAAATAAACTCATCAAGCTGTAGGTGCTTCAAAGAGAACCTAAAAAGCTCAAATTCACACTTCCAATCTGCTTTTGCAACCCAGGAATGCTTGGGCAACCCAGCTGTGTCACACCAGCTTTTTGCCTTCCTTCATTAAAGAATCCCACTAGTGTGATAAATGTTTAAGAGAGTAGGGGATTGGGGCCCAACAAAATGGGGACAAACAAAAAAGATGAGAGACACCATATTAAAGGGTAGTCATTTTTGTGAGTAGTAAGCTTTTAGTGCTTTTTTCAGCTTCTCACACAGTTCATTTGGAATCTCAGACTCCTCCCTCCCCTGAGTTCTAGTGGTTACCAGGGCTACTAGCTTCTTTAAGGGGATAACAGATCTGACCACTTCAGCTGTTATATTGGGACAATCTAGACAAAGCATCTGCCATAAAATTCTGCCCCCGGGACATAAACGGAGAGTGAAATTGAAACGATTAAAGTGTTGAGCCCAACAGATTTGTTTAGGGCATAGCTTGCATGGAGTTTTCAGGGCTTCCAGATTTTTATGGTCAGTCCTTACCTCAAATGGCATCCTTGCCCCTTCCAGGGAATGCTGCCAAGTTAGTAGGGCTCACCGCACTGCATACACCTCCTTCTCCCATATCGCCTACCTCTGTTCAGTCTCGGTGAGTTTCTTAGAAGTGTACGCACAAGGCTGTAGCAACCTCTGGAAATTCCTCTGCAATAACACTGCTCCCACAGCTACATTACATGCATCGGCCTGAATTACAAATGGGGCTTCTGGGTCAGGGTGCTTCAGCATGGGTTCTACTGTGAACAGTTATTTGAGGTTTTCAAACGCTGCCTGGCACTCCATGGTCCACTTAAGTGGCTGATCTGGTTTTGGCTTCCCTTAGTTTTTAAAAAGTTGGTGATTGGCTATGTGATCTTTGCAAAGGAGGGGACGAACTGTTGGTAGAAATTGGCAAAACCCAGGAAGTTTTGCAATTGTGTCCTAGTCTGGGGAGGGGCCCACTCTAACACTGCATTTACCTTTTCTGGGTCCATTTCCACTCCTTCATTTGAGAGATATAACTCAGGCAATCAATCTTATCTTGGTGAAATTCACACTTTAAAAGTTTTGCACACAGTTCGGCAGTTCAGAGCCTTTTAAGAACTGCCTGCACCACTTTCATATGTTCCTCTCTCATTTCAGTGTATATGGATATTTTATACTCCTTTGTACAAAAAGTCATGCAGCACCACATTGATTAGTTGCAACCGCGGGAGGCCCCTGTAAGCCAAAAGGGAGCACCTGGAACTGAAAACATCCCAGCGGGCAATTAAACACAATTTTCCATTCATCGCCCTTCTTGATTCGTATCCAGTAGTAAGTTTCCTGCAAGTCTAACTTAGTGAAGATTTTTGGCTAGATGTGCCAGCATGTCTTTCATCAGCAGCAGTGGGTAGACATTTTCTATGCACACCGCATTTAGCCCACTATAATCAATGCATAGTGAAGAGTCCCATCTATCTTCTCCCAGAACAAAACTGGGGCTGCCACCCATGGCCTTGCTGTTTTAAGTTCTTGTCTATGAAGGTGAGAAGCTCTCCTAGCTCATGTGGAATCATAGAGCAAAGTTTAGGCTTTGGGAGTTTAGCCCCAGGAAGGATTTCAATACTGCAATCTGTGCGGTGATGGGATGGGAGCGAATTAGAGCCTTTCTCTCTAAATACATATCTCAAGTCCCAGTATTAAACATTCATTTGACTAAAATATTTTTCCATCATTTTATGTGAGATATTCTAAATTTCATTAATGGTTTAATCTTATACATTCATCCAATGGTTATATATTTTATATTATATTCTATATCAATCTATTAACTTTTTTTAAATAAAGTTTTATTTGGGTTTTCAGACATACAAAATACAAGTAAAACATCTTTTTTGAAAATAGCATGGTCCCGGGTTGAACTTTGTTATACAGACACAAAACTCAATTTCATGCTCCTTTTTGTGTTCTATTCCATATCTTATACTATTCTACATTTTCTATATAGTTTTTCCCCTCTTAATTTTCTCAATTTTATTTTGATTATCTCATCTCAATTCAAATCATTATATTTATACTTTTGTCTGTTCTGTTTCAATTTCATATTATCTTTTCTCATTAAACAAATTTTCTCCTGTAGTTACTAATTGGAGTATGACACCTTTATATCTTTTAATTACACCCATTCAACTCTTATTTAAACTTCAATATATACCTTAAGGTTATGACCTTCAATATAATATATAATACATAACTTCCAATCGAATTCTACTTGGTACATTCTTATAATACACACTATATTTTTTAAAAAAATTTACAATCTTTTTTTAAAAAGAATATAGTGTGTATTATAAGAATGTAATACACACTATATTCTTTTAAAAAAAAAAAGATTGTAAATATATGTAATTACAAACCCTCATTCCATTCCAATTCAGTTCTATCATTAATAATCATTAAAATCTTAACATCTTTAACGCTTCTTTTCAATTAAATATCATACTTCTTTAAAGACACATATAATCTCCATAATTAATTTTTCCGTTATTTCTCTTCACATATGTTTTGTAAATCATTAAATATTCATTTTGTTACATTTATTTATTGACAAGCATTCTACTGAATTACGATAGCTATTTTATCAAACGTTTTAATCATACATTGTTTCATATTTTCTAAAATTATTTCTGTTTCTAATATAACAATACTATCTTATGTACCTTTGCAGAATCCCTTTTTCCATTAAATTTTCACCCATTATCTCTAAATAGGCCCTGTTTCTCTATATTTTGTTTCTGTCCTTTATAACTTCTTTTCCTTTCTTTCTTCCCTCTCATCTTCTCCCTCCCTTTTTACCCCCTTGTCTCTACTTCTAATTCTCTCTTCTGCATTTCCCTTCTGTTGCTTTCTGGTTTTATACTTATTTTTCACTCTATTTTTTTTTTTTGGAGTTGTTTTTCCCAATCTTAAACTTTCCATTCTCCTTCCCCCTTTCCTTTTTTCCCCCCACCTAAGATTACTTGTTCATTAAAGATGGATTCTTCTTTGTCTCAATCTTCTTGTTCTGTAGGCATTTCTTGTTGTTTCTCATAATTCCAAATCTCCATTTCTAAAAACTGAAATACGAAGCCAAAAGAGCCTCTCCCTTCTTGTGCATCTTCCATTTTCAGTTCTTCTAATAGTGGAGCCATTTTAAACAGTTTTAAACAACCACCCGATTGATTTTAGTCATTCAAATACAATAACCAAAAATCCAGAAATCATCAAGTAATCGAAATAGTCTGAAGTTATTTCTTCTTATTTCTTTTTCCACTTTCTCTTCCTGGGGTTTTTGTTGCGAAATTTTAGTTAAAATGTATCTTTTGGAAGTCTTGTTGAGATTTTGCTGTAAGTTCTTTTTAATTCCAGGCAGTCTCTCCCTTCCAGATCCTGCCCCTTTATTCTTTTTCTCTCCTTTCCTGTTTTCAAAAGCTTTTGATTATCCAGAAATCTTTATTATCCCTTTGACTTTTTATTTTCAGCATTAAATGCCTATTAATGTCAAAGTGGATTTTTTTCCAATTTCTTGCTTAAGTCTCTTAGCTGTCAGTATAGGAAAAGGAGAAAAAAAACCCAAATATTTTCCCTTTTCTCTCTCCTTCGCAGCTTAAAAATCTTCTTTGGGAATAATGTTATTGTTTTTTTTAATAGTTAATAGTATTAATACTATTAATAATAATACTATTAATTTAATAGTACAGTTCCAGAGTACCTTATCTGTTGCTTTTTCTGTTTGACCTGGTCAACCAAAACTTTCTCTTCTTATCTTCCTCCTGCACATTCTTTTCCGGTCGAGTTCTTCTTTGTGGTGGCCATTTCTGACCACCGCTACAACCGCCTTTGGGAAGGGGAGTAATGGCCAGCTGGGGAGGAGAGATGCAGCTCTCCTCAACCCTGCAGGCAGTCTCCCGCTTCTTTACCACCTCTACGGGGTGGCTTAGCCCCGAAACCAGCCGGCTCAGGGTGCTCCAGCGGCGAGCATGGATCGAAGCCTCGCAGAGACGAGGTTTCGGTCTGTTGCCGAAGAAGCTCAAACCAGAAGTCCTCAAACTATTAACTTTTATTGTAAGGCTTACTAATCTATTTCTTTACCATGTCTTTTTATCTAACCATTGATACAATAAATCCCATATCATATAAAATTGTTTATCTTCTTGTTCTCTAATTTCAAATGTCAATTTACTAATTTCAGCACAGTCCATGATTTTCTTAATAATTTCCTCCTGCATAGGTATTTTTTCATTTTTCCAATTCTTAGCAAATACAATTCTAGCCGCTGTTAAAACATTTACAATAAAATATTTCAATTCTTTACGGTATATTTTCGGTATAATTCCCAATAAAAATATCTCAGGTTTAAAGTCTGTGTGTTGTTTTATCATTTTTTCCAACCATGTGTAGATTTTAGTCCAATCTTTTTTTGCGTCCGAGCATGTCCATCACATATGGTAATATGAACCAGGTATCTGATGACATTTCCAACATTTATCTGATTTATCCTTGAACATCCTCGCGATTCTTGTCGGGGGTAAGTGCCACCTGTAAAACATTTTAAATAAATAAATTTTCTTTATATGCAGTTGACATTGACATTTTATAATTTTGAGATCACAATTTTTGCCATTCATCTAGGTCAATCCCATATTTCCTCATGCAATCATTGTTTCTTTTACTTGCTCTTCCTCTATTTTTTTTAAATTTTATTTTAAAATAAATTTTATTTAAGAATCATACATTTAAAGAAAAACAAACGAACATATAAACAGATATATATCTACATTTTGCAGCAAAAAGTTGAGCAATGGTTACACATTTTTAACATTTTTTAACAATAACGTGATCTGCCTTGTTACAATACCTTTTTCGTTTTTTCAATGCCTTAGTTTCACAAAATGCTTTATGATTAAACGCACGTCTTCAATAACTTTATAGGTTATCCAGTTGTCAAATATTGCCTTTAAGCATTCATACCAGCAATTCCATGTTTTATAGTAATCTCTATCTTGGTTATTTTTTAGTAGTTTAGTTAGGCTATCCATCTCTGCACACTCGTGAATTTTTTTGATGACCATCTCCTCTGAAGGGGTGGTAGACAATTTCCAATTTTGTGCATAGCTTATTCTCGCTGCCATTATAATGTGTAAAATTAAATATTGGTATTTTTTTCCCCATTTTTGAATCTATCATACCCAGCAAGAAAGTTTCAGGTTCAAGGTTTACTTCTTGTTTAGTTATATTTAAAATCCAATTTTTGATATTTTTCCAAAACTTTTGCACAAATGGACAGGTCCACCACATATGAAAATATTTTCCCTGGATGCAGTTACACTTCCAACAGTTTGGGGGAAGGTTCAGGAACATCTTAGCCAGTCTCGCGAGTGGCAAGTGCCAACTATACACCATTTTATAGAGGTTCTCTTTATACGAGGCCGACATAGTTAATTTGTAGTTTGTTTCCCAAATATGTTCCCACTTGTTTAATTCAATACTGTGGCCCACAGTTTTTGCTCAAATTATCATGCACTCTTTGACTGTTTCTTCTTTTAATTTATAATCCAATAGATATTTATATATTTTACTAATCATCTTCTTTTCCTCTCCTTGCCAAATTTTATTTAATTCTTGGTAGATCATGTTAAAGCCAAATTGTTCTTTATCTTTTTTGTAGTGCAATTGTATCTGCGCATAAGGCCACCATGGTATCTCTTTTCCTAAAATTTGTATTTGATTCCAAGCCTTTAACTCTCCATTTTGATGTAATAAATCTTTATATCTTACAATATTGTCAAAATCTAAGACATTTGGATGTGTAACTGCCTCCATTGTGGATAACCACAGTGGGACCTTGCAATAATGTACTTTTTTTAATCTTTTCCCAAATATATGGTAGCACATTCCTTATATAATGCCTTTGAAAGTGGTGTTTACTCTTTCCATCCCACATAAATGCATGCCATCCAAGTTGGAGATCAAAACCCTCTAGTGTTAAAATCCTTTTGTTTATCAAATTAACCCAGTCTTTGAGCCAAGTTGCTATCGCAGCATAGTAATATATTTCAAAATCTGGAAGACCAAAGCCCCCTTTCTTTCTATCATCTTGCCATAATTTATATTTTACTCTGGGTTTTTTCCCTTGCCATATAAATTTGGATATATGTTTATTTAGTTCTTCAAAAAAACTTTTTTCCAACTTGATTGGCACCATCTGAAATAAAAACAAGAATTTTGGCAGAATGTTCATTTTTACTAATGCAATATGGCCTAATAAAGATATTTGTAGTTTAGCCCAATTATCTAAGTCTTTAAATATTTGAATTGTTAATTTACCATAACTATCTTTTTTAATTGATGAGCACCTAGCTGTCAGCCATATCCCCAAATATTTTACTATATTTACCACCTGTATCCCTAATCTCTTTGTTAGTTCTTCCTTTTGTTCATTTGTAGAGTTTTTTGTTATCACTTTTGTGTTTTCTTTATTAATTTTTAACCCTGCCACCTTTCCATATTGTTCTATTTCTTTAATCAAAATAGGTGTCGTTTCCAGGGGATCTTCCACTGTAAAGCCTATATCGTCAGCAAATGCTTGAAGTTTGTACTCCTCTTTTTTAACTTTTAACCCCCGATCTCTTGGTTTTGTTGGATTTGTACCAATGGTATCTCTTTTGCTAATATATAAAGTAGGGGAGCCAAGGGGCATCCTTGTCTTACACCCTTATTTATTCTTATATTATCTGTATTTTCCCCTTTTATTAATATTTTTGCGGTTTGGGTGTTGTATATTGTTTTGATGAATCCTAAAAAATTTTCACCAAATTTCATGCCTGTCAATTGTTTAATAAGAAAATTCCAATTTAAATTGTCAAATGACTTCTGAGCATCTAAAAACTAAGTGCCATTATTTTAGTTGTGTGTACTTCATAGTATTCTAAAACATCCATAATTATTCTTGTATCTGTCTTCATTTATCTATATGGCAGAAACCCATTCTAGTCAGTATGAATAATCCTACTTAATATTTTCTTTAGTCTTTCCGCCAATATTGTTGCCAAAATCTTGTAATCTACATTTAAAAGTGATATTGGCCTATAATTTTGAATTTTTTGTGGGTCTGATTGCTCTTTGTGAATAAGGGCTATATATGCTTCAGTCTATGATTTTTGTATATTAGCGTTAGCCAAGGCTTCATGACATAAGTCTGTCATTAATTCCTCCAATAACTCTTGGAACTCCTTATAGAATTCAGACGGAATTCCATCCGGGCCCAGGGTTTATTTAGTTTTTGGGCTCCAATTGCCTTTCTAATTTTTTCCATGGATATTTTATTATTTAAAATACATTTCTCTTCATCCATAATTTCCGGTAAAAAATTTTCTTCCAAATATTGGTTAATAAGTTGTTCTGGTACTTCTTCTTGATTGTATAGATTTGTAAAAATGTCCTTGGCAATATCTTTCTTTTCCTTAGCCTGGGCACATACTTTCCCTTTTTGGTCTTGGAGAGCTACAATCGTTCTTTATCCTTGTTTTTTTTAATTTTTTATTGGCTAACCATCCCCCTGGCTTGTTTGCATTTTCAAAATAATTTTGTTTTGCTAATTTAACTTTTCTGGCCAGGTCTTCCTGCATACTTAAATTTATCTTATGTTTTATCCAAATCTATTTCTTTAGTAGTGTTTTGATTATTCGGATCAACTTGTCTACTTACTTCTAACTCTTTAAGCTTCTCTTTCCACACATTTTGTTGTTGTCTTTTTTCTTTATTTTTTTTAATATTATAACCAATATTTAAACCTCTCACATAGGCTTTTGTTGTATCCCAGAGATTTTGAAGAGACGTATGCTCTCTCTTATTTATTTCAAAAAATATTTTCAATTGTTTTCTCACTATTTCAATATATTTGTTATCTTTTAATATACTGTTATTAAATGTCCATCTTCCAATCGTTCTTTTTCATTTCCACTTAATTTGAATAGGGTTATGATCAGCCCATACATTTGGCAAAATCTCTATGTTTTCAGTGTTTTTCATTAAACCTGGGTCCATCCAAATCTGATCTATTGTGGACCAAGAATGATGGGGATTGGAAAAGAAGGTATATTGCCTTTTGGTTGGATATAGTTCTCTCCACACATCCTTCAAGTTTAATTCCCTTACCATGTTATTAAAAGACGATGGGAATAGTCTCCTTTTATTTTTTTTATTTTTTTTGTGGGGGGGGGGAACTTTTATAGTCTTTATCCTTGTCTGAAACAGCATTTAAATCTCCTACAATACATACATTTGTATATTCATTTTCTACTATCTTGTGATGGAGTTTATTATAAAATTCTTTTTGATTTATATTTGGGGTATATACTGTAACTAACAAGGTTTTTTTCTGATTTAATATTATTTCTATAAATAACATTCTTCCATCATCATCCTTATATACTTGTTTGTGTTGCAGCCAATCTTTTATATATACCACAATACCCCTTTTTCTTTTATTTGAAAGAGCCCAATACATTTTTCCCAAATTAGTATCCTTTAGGAGGTCTGCCTGTTTGTCTATGATATGTACCTCTTGTATCCAAGTTATATCTGCGTTTTGCTTTTTAAGTTTTTCAAATGGCTGTTTTCTTTTTATTGTTGAATTTAAACCATTGATATTAACTGAGAATAAGGTAATTTCTCTGCTCATATTACTGTCTGTGTAGAGCATTTTTTGTTTCTTTCCTTGTTCTGGGTTCTCTTGTACTTGGTCTGTTGTCCTCATCTTCTCTAAGTTTCTGAGATTCTGACTGTGGTACAAGTTCTTTCTCTTCAGATAAATGTTCTACTCCACTTTCACGTTCTTCTTCAGGTCCCAAATATTGTTCGCGAAATTGATGTGCTTTCTCTGTTGTGTCGATTTTATATTTTTTATCCTGCCATGCTACTAGGAGTCCTTCTGGGGTGAGCCATCTGAACGATATACCATTTTTAATTAACTGAGATGACAAAAACTGGTAGCCCCTTCTTTGCTCCCTAACTCTCCTGGGTATTTGCTTCAACGTTACCACTTCATGATCTTTATATATCAGTGGCTCATCTCTGGTCTTGCTGTATAGCATGTTTCGTATCGTCTTTCTCACGAATCAGATGTGGACTTCTCGGGGTAGTCTGTGTTTTCGGGCATAATGCATGTATACTCTGTAGACCTCATCGATGTCATTCTCGATTTCCTGTTTGTCTTTCTGTAGGGCTGTTGCTATAAAATTCACCATTATTTCATGTAGATCTTCCTTTTTATCTTCAACAACATTCTGGAATCTCAAATAAAATGATGCTTTTTCTAATTCTATATGCACCACGGAATCCCGAAGTTCACAATATAAAACTTTCCAATTTTGTTCCGATTCCTCTAATCTTTTTTCCATCACCTCAGTTCTTGCCTCTACTATGTTTAATTTTTGGTCATTTTTTGCCATTGTCTCCTGCATCTTTCCGATTTTACTATCTAAATTTTGTATCTCATTCTTCACTCCTCCTATTTCCGTTCTCATTTCTAATTTCATGTCTTCATGATTCCTCGCTATCAGTTCATGGGTTTTTACCATCATTTCCTGCATCATGGCAAGTGTTGACTGTACTGCCTGCAAACTCTGAGCGGAACTTGTCTTTTTCACCAATAACATTGCGTTAATCGATCTCTGTCGCAGAGGTGAAGAAGTCGCTGTTGTAGGTTTCTTCCCTGATTTTACATTTGTAGTTATTGTTGCTGTTTTAACTATTTGTAGAAGCTCTCTCCAAACCACCCGCAACTATCCTAGTAAAGTTATATTGTCTTCTCCTTTATATACTGTACACGTATTTTATACATATGTTGTTAAATAAAAATTTTCTATTATAGGTAATCCCAGACAGATCTTATTTCAATTTCTTAAGTAGTCAAATATTCTAAGGTTTAGAGTTTTAAATATTAACCCAATATATATATTTAATTAATCCACTATAAATACAAGTAAATAAATACTAATATGTTTAACCAGAAGAACATCAAGTCTATGTAATCACGAAAATATTGTAAATAGTTAAAGCACCCAGCTAATTAATATATTTAAATATCTGGATTTATATTTTTCATTAAGGATATATATTTAATCAAAGTAGGTAATTATAATTTATTTTTTTCCCTTAGATTTCTTGTATAATACTTTTAAACAGGGTTTGGTTGGTATAATTTATCAGTAGAACAATAAGATGAGATTAATAATAATAATACGATGATAATACTATATAATTATTCTTTGACCATCTAATTCATATGTTTATAGAACCACTGTCCAATAATTATACAATTAATCCAAAAAATTCAATCAGCATTAGACAATATTCTATATACAAATTTCTCGTATATTTTTCCTCTATCAAATTAATTTTCTACCAACATCACTTAAATAGGTTTGTATCTTACCAATATCTATTAAATCAGATCCAGCAATTTTTTTTAATTGTTGTTAATTGTCTTACATCAGGTCTTAATTCAAAATGTCCTCGTTCCAAATTGCACTGTCACTTTCTCTGTTTGTATATTTTCTTGTTGTTCTTTTATTCCCGCACAGTCACAGTTTCACTTATGAACCTTAGATAAGTCTTTCTTATTTTGTTGTCAGGATTGTCTATTAATATTTATCAGATTAAAGTTTCTTTTCCCCAGTCCTTTCTTCCGGTCTTTCAATGCAGTAAAAGTTCGTTCCCATGTTTGTTACTCTTAATTGTCCTTTCGTTTTCCTATAACACTTAATCACTTTCACTTCTTTTTCTTTCTTCCCCCACTTCTCAAGTAAACGGATATTAAAGTTCTATAGTTCACCCCTCCACTTGCAAAGCAAATGTTATTATCTCACCCCTTTCATGATCCATTAGTCAGCATAAATCTCTGCCGTTCTTTCAGTCGGTGCTCCTGTCAAAAACTCCACCGCTTCGCCACACCACTCAGTTTGGAGCTTTCTTTATAGTACACAAATATATTCTGAAGATCTTCTTTAAATACGCCTTTCCAGTGCTCAGCCTGCTGTTTCTCTTTTTTCACTCCTTTTAATCGGCTGGGCTGCTGCGTCTCTGGTTCCGATCATCGCAGTTGTCACGATCTCCCTCTTCTGCCATTGGTTTTCAGGGGGTTCTTCTTCCAGTCTCCGGGATTGCGGTACCTCCCCAAGACCTCCGTGTCTTCCCCTTTCTTTTGCCTACCCCTCCGGGGTCTGGCATGCTCCAAAAAGCCACCAACTAGTGAAAATCGGAAACTTTCAGAGCAGCGGTCCACTCCTCAGCTCCGCACCAACACAGCGCTCAACCAGAAGTCTGCACTTCCTCTAATTTAAACTCCAGCAAATGTCCATAAGGTTTTTAAATTACGTTTTCATCAGTACCTGTCAACATTTTATCTAAATCAGTCAACTTATCATAACTACCTTCTGTTTTAAAATCTTTATCAAATCTAGATTGTATTTGCAAATATGAAAACCAAATCATTTTTACACCTTGTTCTTCCAATGCTTGCATAAATTTAAGTTCACCCTTTTCATTCAATATCTCACCATATCTGTTTGTTCCTTTTTATATATTATTGGATAGGAAAAAGCTTCAATAGTAGATAACCATAGTGGGATTTTTAAATACTATTGCTTTTTTATCTTTTCCCAGTTTAGAAACAATGCTTCTCAAATATGTCTTCTAAAATACCCCTGCATTTTAGTTATACCAGAGGAAGGCATGCCACCCTAAGCAAGTCATGTCCTTCTAAATTCAAAAGTCTAGTATTCCTTAGTGTTATCTACTCCTTTACCCACATCAAACTCGTCGCCTGGAAGCATAATTCCCAAATGGGCAAAGCAAATCCTTCTCTTATTCTTGCATCTTGTAATAATTTAAGTTTTATTCTCACTTTCTTCCCCTGCCAAATGTATTTTAGCACTATTCTGTTTAAATCTTCAAAAAACTCTTTCCCTAATTTGATTGGAATTGTCCAGAAGAAGTATAAAATTCTAAGCAATACATTCATCTTAATTGTAGATATTCTCCCAATCAATGATAATGGTACACCACTGTTCCGGGGTGGGAAGCTAGATCACTGCCGCCGATTTCCATCCTCACCCTTTTCACTTTGGGTTCCTTAATGCAGGCAAATATCTGTTCCAATACTCCAGTTATAATCCAAAAAAAACCTTCCAGTTTCTTCTTGCTTTGTTGGTCCCTCCAGGACCAAACACCACCACGAACGGTTGTCCAGATGCGAAAACCTGGTGCAGGAGAGCAGAGCAAATTTCTCCTTCACCGCCACGATGTGACGTCACCCAGAAGTCTCACAAGTTGTTTTTTTCAATGCTGTTGATAACTCTGGTCACTAAATGAACTGTTGTAAGTCGAGGACTTGCTTAATGGCAATCAGTTTCACTTTCTGACACAACGGGGAACAATCTGAATTCCTCAAAGTTTCTAGTGTCGGAAAGCCACCCAGAGATATTTTGTTCCTTTGAAGATGCTGTTAGTGCTTACAAATTAACAGAGTTAGAAGGGACCTTGTAGGTCATCTAGTCCAACCCCCCCCCCACCCAAGCAGGAGACCCTACACCATTTCTGACAAATGGCACTCCAATCTCTTCTTGAAAGCTTCCAGGGATGAAGCTCCAACAACCTCCATTAACAACGAGATCCATCATGAACAGATTAACAGAGTTGGAAAGAACCTAGTAGATCATCTAGTCCACCCCCCCTGGCCCAAACAGAAGACTTCACACCATTTAGAATCAATATTGTTGATTGTTTGCTGAGTTTCAAACAAAAAAAAAATCAAAAATACAAACAAAACCACTCCAGCCACCTATTCTGATTACAGTACAGGTAATCCTTGACTTACTTTCAGTTTGTAAGTTAAATGAAAAGGAAAGAGGTGACTAGGACCATTTCTCACACTTACGACCATTGCAGCCTTCCCGTGATTTCCATTCAGATGCTTGTCATCTGACTCACCTTTATGATTGCAGCAGTGCCCTGAGGTGATACGATCCCCAAGCAAAAGTCAATGGGGAAGCCGGATTCACTTAACAACCAGGTGACTAACTTAACTGCCATTATTCCCTTAACGACAATGGCCAGAAAGGACATAAAATGGCCCCAAATAAATTTTTCACTTAATGATGTAAATTTTTGACTCGGTTGTGGTCGTAACTCAAGGACCAGATCTTTTTCAAGCTTTCCAGATCTCACTTTAACTATTAGGAGGGGAGAAAAAAGATGCAGAAATATATTTTACTTTTCCTCCATAAATTCTTACACCCTATTTAAAACTATTTCAAACTGTGGCTGGTTGAAAAATTTGGAGCACAAATTCATGGTGTTTTCTATTTTGGAAAGTGAATTGTATTCAGTTTAGTCACAATATTAACAACTTAACAGAATAACAGAGTTGGAAGGGACCTTGTATAAGGCCCAGACTCCCCTTCAAACGATAAGAATGAACTTTTGAAAACTGGGTATTTCAAAAGGAATTCTTTATGAAAAGGAAGTTATCCAGGTGATTTTCAAAGCAGGGTCTAATATGCGTCCAGGCATGTAACATAGATAAAGGGAGTTAGAATCCCTCTCCTTAGTCTGATGTGGATTTTGTCAAATACAAAGAAGCAACATGTTAATTCCCCCCCCCCCTTTTCTGGGAATATAGTTGAGAAGAGTTTCCCAGGAAGTTTCTTTCGGAGCTGGAATTTTTATGGCCCCTTCTCCTCTTGCTATCTCTCCAAGAGGTGACAAGTTTCCAGACATCTGGGCTCCAATCCCCAGTTGTATTTCATGTGCAAGTTATACAGATTCAATACAAGACTTAAAATATTCAGGTTGCATAAAAAAGGATTACTTGTACCAACACCCCCCCACCCTTCTTCTTTCATTGAAAAATGGCAGATACACAGAACTGACATATTGCCTTCCTGAAAAAATTGAGAAATCCACCTGGAAGACATAAAACATGTGTTACATTAAGACTTAGGATGGTTTGTGAGGGTATTTCAGGTGGAACTTCTATGGTAATGTGGGTGCTTTTACATGTCATTTGGCTACCCACTCATTTGGGGAGGAGGGAAGGTGTTTCCAAGCTACTAAATAACTCACTCCATGGTGAGTGCGCAAAACAAGGATATCTTTGATTTCAAAATGTTGTTCCCCATGTACCATAATAGGAGTTGGAAGTGTGGGAAGGGGGGCGGTCTAAGTTTTGAAGTGATCTCTGGATTCACTAGGCTGCAGTGAAATACTGGATGGACTTGTCTAAGTGTCTTGGGGAGTAGAAGCTCTACAGTAACAGGATTTATAATTCTGGAGATGGAAAATGGGCCAATGAATTTAGGTCCCAGTTTTTTAGAGGGTTGCAATGATTTTAGGAACTTGTAGACAAATATACACAGTCCCCAACTTTGAACGGTTTAGGATCACAGCGTTTTTTGTCCACATAAGCTTTAAAAGCTGCTCTAGCCTCTTGTAAGACTAGTCTGACCACTGGCCAAGTGGTTTGCAAATTATTTATCTATTCCTTAAGGGAAGGGATTTCAGGTTCCTTGGTAGGTAGCTCTGGCATGGGATTGAATTCTTGTCCTGTGGTTACCTGGAATGGGGTGAACCCAGTGCTACTGTGGACCAAGTTATTGTATGCTACCTTTGCAAAAGGAAGAAGGTCAGTCAATTGTCCTGTTGGTAATTAATAAAGCATCTTAAATATTGTTCTAATACATCATTAGCTGTCTCTGTCAAGCCATTAGTTTCTTTTCTTTTCTTTTCTTTTGAAAATTTTATTTGGGTTTTCACACAAAAAAACATAATACAAATAAAACATCTTTTTTTGAAAAATAGCATGGTCCCAGGTTATCACTTCTTCATACAGACACAAACTCAATTTCATGCTCATTTGTGTTCTATTCCATATCTTTTACATTTACATGGTTTTACATTTTCTACATAGTTTTTCCCCTCTTTTAATTTTCTCAACTTTATTTTGATTATCTCATCTCAATTCAAATCATTATATTTATACTTTTGTCTGTCCTGTGTCAATTTCATATTATCTTTTCTCATTAAACAATTTTTTCCTTGTAGTTACTGATTGGAGTATGACACCATTTTATCTATTCAACTCTTATTTAAGCTTCAATGTATACCTTTAAGACTATAACATTCAATAAAATACATAACTTCCAATTGAATTCTGCTTGGTACATTCTTAAAATACACACTATATTTTTTTAAAAAGATTTTATATATATGTATGTATGTATGTATGTATGTAAATAAAGCACTCATTCCATTCCAATTCAATTCTGTCATTAATATTCATTAAAATCTTAACATCTTAAACATTTTTTTCAATTAAATATCATACTTCCTTGGTAACATGTATAACTTTCCATAATTAATTCTTTTTTTCCCCATATTTCTCTTCACTTATATTTTATAAATCATTAATAATTAAAATGTTCCCATCCTTTCCTAATTTAATTATCTCATTCACTTTATTTCATTTATTTATTAACAAACATTCCACTAGATTACGATAAATATTTTATCCATCATTTAAATCATATTTTCTAAAATTATTTCTATTTGTAATATAACAATATTATCTTATGTACCTTTGCAGAATCCCTTTTACAACTAAGTTTTCACCCATTATCTCTAAACAGGCTTATACTTTCAATTCTTATACCTTTTCCCTGTTTCTCTATGTCTTGTTTCTGTCCTTTATAACTTCTTTTCCTTTCCTTCTTCCCCCTCTTCTTCTCCCTCCCCTTTTTACCCCCTTGTCTCTGTACTTCTGATTCTCTCTTCTGTAATCCCCTCTTCTGTTGCTTTCTAATATTATACTTATTTTTCAAACTATTCTTTTTTTTTATTATTTTTTCAAATCTTAAACTTTTCATTCTCTTTCCTCCCTTTCCTTTTTTCCCCCCACATAAAATTACTTGATCATTAAAGGTGGCTCCTTCCTTGTCCCAAGTCTTCTTGTTCTGCAAGCGTTTCTTCTTTCTCATAGTTCCAGATCTCCATTTCTAAGAGGTGAAATACAAAGCCAAAAGAACCTCTCTCTTCTTGTGCATCTTCTTTGTACTTTTTAAGTTCCATTTTCAGTTCTTCTGAAACTGGTGCCATTTTAGACACTTTTAAACAACCACCTGATTGATTTAATCATTTAAATGCAATAACCAAAATTCCAAAGATCACCAAATAATCCAAAGCTGAGGTTGAGGTTTCACTGTAAATTCCTTTTAATTTCAGGCAGTCTCCTCCATTTTTCCAGATCCTGCCCTTTTTTTCTCCTTTCCTGCTTTTAAAAGCTTTTAAGTATCCAGAAATCTTTATTATCCCTTTGACATTTTATTCTTAGCTTAATTGCCTATTGATGTCAAAGTGGGGTTTTTTTTCAGTTTCTTGCTTAAGCCTCTTAGCTGTCTTCCTTTCCTTAGGGAAAGGAAGAAAACAAAAACAAATCCTTTCCCTTTACTCTCTCCTTCGCTGCTTCAAAATCTTCTTTGGGAACAGTGTTATTTTTTTAATAATTTAAATTCCAGGGTACTTTACGTTGTTGCTTTTGCAGTTTAACCCCGTCAACCAAAACTTTCTCTTCTTATCTTCCTCCTGCACATTCTTTTCCGGTCGAGTTCTTCTTTGAGGTGGCCATTTCTGACCACCACTGCAACCACCTTCGGGAAAGGGAGTAATGGCCAGCTGAAGAGGAGAAATGTGGCTCTCCTCAACCCTGCTGGCAGTCTCCCCACTTTTTACCACCTCTACGGGGTGGCTTAGCCCCAAAACCACCAGGCTCGGGGCACTCCGGCGGTGAGCACGGATTGAAACCATGCACGATCACGGTTTTGGTCTGTCAGCGAAGGGCCTCAAACCCAACCTATCTCCACCTTTTCGAAGACGTGCTCTAAACAGTTTATGTGTAAGGTGTATGAGTGCACCTACACTGTCACGAACATAAATCCTCTTCAAATTCTCCCAACACCTAGCCGCAGACTCTTCTCCACGAATATGGACTAGCTGCTGGTCACTCAGTGTTAGTCCAATTATACAAAGAGCTCGTTCATTGTTCCATTTAAAGTCAGCTAACTTCTTGGCATCGTCCTCATCATCTGGATCCCAAGCATTTATGGTGGATTTTGAACTGCATTCCATAACCCTTCTCTATGCAGAAGTAGACTGCACTTCATAGACCAGGAAACATAGTTTGTTCCATCCAACTGGGTTATCAGTGATAGACTTGTTGACGAGTCTTGTGCCATCTTTACTGGGACAATAACCCACAATTAAACAGTAAACAGCTGTCTGTATACAGTACTGTGTATTCACACTAACTTTAGTTATCTGAGTCTGGTATGGCCTGGGCTCATAACCAGTGTTGAGGTAATTCCCCATTAGAATGAGTGCACACCGGGAAACATAGTGAGAGTGATGTTGAATAACACACGACTAGCACACAGATACACTGAATAGTAAAATGTAGGTTTTACTTCCAGTGAACGGTTAAGCAAAGTCCAACAAGCAGTCCAAGTCATACACAGTTAAAGCAGTCAGTATTCAGTCCAGGGATATTCCAAATTACAAAGTCCAATATTATAAACAGTTCAGTATATAGACTCACAGCAATCCAAGAAGAATGACGATCAGCAACAGTCAATAGGGAAAAATGCAGGAACCAAGAACATCGACCATCAGAACATCTAGCAACTAGCAACTAACAACAAACAATTAAAAACCCAGGTTTCTGGCTCCATCTTATGGCCATTTGAGGAACGACAGGCAATTACAATTTTAGCATTCTCTTAAAAAGACAGTATTAAATGTCTATCCTGGTTTATATATTTCCAACCCAACTCTTAGGTGACTATTAATTCCTAACAGTCCTGTCCAGCCCTGGATTGCTGTGCTGTTTCAAAGCATCTGTTTTGGTTTTTGGTGGGAATAATCATGTCAGGCAGGGGCAGGGTAAACAGTTTCTGTTAGGCTGTGTATCTTTTTGTTTACTCAAGATTGCAACATTTTTACAAGGTTAAGTGGTTCTTGGCTAAACACTCGGAAATCTTGAGGGGTGTTAAGGTAAATCTTCCTTCTTTCTTTCCTTCCTTCTTACCTACCTTCCTTCCGGTTTCTTTCCCTTTCTTTCTTTCTTTCTTTCTTTCTTTCTTTCTTTCTTTCTTTCTTTCTTTCTTTCTTTCTTTCTTTCTTTCTTTCTTTCTTTCTTTCTTTCTTTCTTTCTTTCTCTTTTTTGGTGAGTTATTTATGCCCCTTCACCCCTGCTTTTCCCCCCTCCCCTTCCTTCCCTTAACAAGCGGCAGAACCTTTTCACCAATTGCACCACCAATATTGTATCAATCATCATTGCTCTCAAATTCTCAATCTGGGAGATAAAGGTCTCCTGCTGGAGCAGGGATTTAGACTAGATGAATTCTGAGGTCCCTTCCAGCCAGCCAGGTTATTTATGCCTCTCCACCTCTGCTCTTCCATTCCCCCTCCCCTTCCTTTCCCTAACAAGTGGCAGAACCTCTACACCGATTGCACCAATTGATGATAACATTGGCAGTCAGCCAATTGGCTGACTGTGAACTGTTCTGGTCACCCAAACACCTGACACAAACTATACTTCCACGGGACTGGGATGGCATGGACATGGCCCATGTGCTGTTGTGAAAGGATGGGGGAGGGTCAGCCAAGGAGAAAGACTGGTGGATAATAAAATGGTGGTGAAATCCTGGAGGAGAAGCAGACATGCCCAAAGGTACAAGCTGAAAAGTCCCATTCCTGCCACTTCCAATCAAGACATTTGCACTTTTTTATTTTTTTATTAAAAAAATATTTTTAACAGCAAACATAAACAAACACAAAACAAGAAATATATCTTCCAATTGTACAGTGTATCAGTTGGTACATATTTCTTGTGCACATTATCAATAGTCTTTCCCTCTTAAATTTAAATTTGTATTCATATTATATTATTCAACTTTCTATGTCATATTATATTATCATTACGTCATTGTTAGACTTTAATTACAAATTCATATTATTCTTTTCAAGTCCACTTCAATTTTTACAAGTTCAAAGTCATATTATAATTTCTTCTATAATAATCAATTATAACATATATTACTATTGTATTGGATTTAGTTTGTATTATATTTATATTAATATATTTCATTTTCCTAGCTAACCATTGATAAAATAAATCCTATATTTTATAGTATTCTTTTTCTTCTTACTCTCTTAATTGCCAATGTCAATCTAGTCATCTCTGCACATTCCATTATTTTCTTTATCACCTCCTCTTCTATCAGAATTTTTTCATTTTTCCAGTTTTTAGCAAATACAATGCTAGCTGCTGTCAAAACATTAATAATTAAATATATCAATTCTCTACTGTATCCTTCAGGTAAGATACCCAATAAAAATATCACTGGTTTCAAATCTATATGCTATTTTGTCATATTTTCCAGCCATGTATGAATTTTAGTCCAGTATCTTTTGGCTTCCACACATCCACCACATATGGTAATATGATTGAGGTAACTGATGACATTTCCAACACTTTGCCGATTTATCCTTGAACATCCTTGCTATTCTTGCTGGGAGTAAATGCCACCTGTAAAACATCTTATACAAGTTCTCTTGATATGCTGTCGACATTGTTAATTTATAATTTTGAGATCATAATATCTGCCATTTTTCTAAATCTCTTCCATATCCAAAAATTTTCCCCAAAGCAATCATTGTTTCTTTAACTTGTTCTCCTTCTAATTTCACTCCAAGTAAATAACCATATAATTTTTTAATCATCATCTCATCAGTACCTGTTAAAATTCCATCTAATTCAGTAAGTTCATTGTAAAACCCTTCTGTTCTACTATCTTTATCATATCTAGAATGTATTTGCGCATATGAGTACCAGTTCATCTTTATCTCTTGTCCTTCTAATTTTTGCTTTGTTTTGAGTTCACCCTCTTTAATATATCACTATATCTATGTGCTCCATTTTAAAAACAATTGGATATGCGAATGCCTCTATAGTTGACAACCAGACTGGTACTTTCATATGTTTCCTTATTTTTTCCCATACTGTCAATAATGCATCTCGAATATAGTTTCCCCTAAAATACCCTTGTGTTTTACTTTCCTCATACCATAAGAATTCATGCCATCCCAATAGCAAATCATGACCTTCCAACGTTAACAATCTAATATTCCTCAAAACAATCCATCCTTTCACCCACGTTAATGTTACTGCCTGATAATATAATTCCCAATTGGATAATCCAAAGCAGCCTTTTGTTCTAGCATCCTGTAGCAATTTTAATTTAATCCTTGCCTTCTTTCCTGCCATATATATTTCAACATTTTTTTATTTAAATCCTCAAAGTATTCTTTCCCTAGTTTAATTGGATTGTCTGAAACAAATATAATATCCTTGGTAATATATTCATTTTAATTGTAGATATTCTCCCTATTAGAGATAGTTGTAAATTTTCCCATTTTTTCAAGTCTGTCGCAATTTGTTGTTTTAGTTTATAATAATTATCTTTTAGTGTTCCACATCTTGCTGTTAAATATATTCCTAAGTATTTAACTTTATTTGTGATCTGGATATTCAGTCTCTCTCTTAATTCTTCTGCTTTTCCATCATGTTCTTAATTATAATCTTGGTTTTATCTTTATTTATTTTCAATCCTGCCACCTGCCCATATTCTTCCATTTTTTCTATCAATTTAGACGCTGTTTCCAGTGGTTTCTCCAATATAAAAATCAGATCATCTGCAAACACTTGCAATTTATTTTCCTCCTTTTTATCTTCATTCCCTTTATTTCACTATTGTCTCTAATATTTCTGTTTAACACCTCCAAAGTCAATACAAATAACAGTGGCAACAGAGGACATCCTTGTCTAGTTCCTTTTTAAAAAAAAATTATTAGTGAAACAAAAGAAAAAACATTTAAAAACAGTGAATGTGGTGCATACATCCCGACACACCTGCTCATCTTACATCATCAAATAATACAGATAAAAAAGTACAAATTTACATATGTACATAGATATTAATCATCTTTGTTACAATTACTCCTTTCTTTTTTTAAACCAGTGGTAAAACTTCTCCTAAATTTTATAATAATCAGATTCAGTCTTATCTTTTAACTCTTGAGTATACTCTATCCATTTCAGCGCATGTCCAAATTTTTCTAATTATTTCCATCTCGTCTGGCATGTCATTACCTTTCCATCTTTGGGCAAGGGCTAGCTAACATGGACTATTAAATATATTATCTCTTTATTGTATTTTCCCACATTGATTCCCAGTAGAAAAATTTCAGGTCTAAATTCTATTTTAAAATAACTATGAATTTGTTGTTTGTCTTGCCACAAAAAGGCATGCCACCCTGCCTGTAGATTATATCCTTCTAATGTTAACATTCTTTTATTCTTAACACTTATCCAATCTTTAACCCAGGTCAGGATAGCTGCTCTATAATATACTTCCCAGTCAGGCAGACCAAATCCTCCTCTTTCAGTAGCGTCCTGCAACAATTTCAGTTTGATTCTGGATTTTGTTTTCCTGCCATATAAATTGTGATACTAGCTTATCCAATTGGTCCAAAAAATTTCCTCTAGTTTTACCAGAGCATTTTGGAATAAAAACAGTAATTTTGGTAATGTGTTCATTTTTATGGATGCAATTCTCCCCATAAAGGAAAGTCTTAAGTTATTCCATTTCCTGAACTCTTCTGTTATTTTTTTAATAGTTGGGTATAATTATCCTCTTTAAGGGTTATACATTTTGTTGAAATTACAATTCCCAAATACTTAACTTTATTTATCGTCTGGATGTCCATTATCCTAGTTAAGTTTTCCTTTTGTGCATTTTAGTATTTTACTTTTTCCTTATTAATTTTTAGCCCCATGACTTTTCCAAATTCCTGTAATTGTTCTATAAGTTTTGGTCCCGAATTTTGCAGATCTTCTAAAATAAAGACCAAATCATCAGGGAAGGCTTGTAATTTATATTCTTCTTTCTTTATTTTTAATCCTTTTATTTCTGGTTTTTCCTGATTATTCTTGTTAATACCTCTAATGTCAAAATAAATAATAAGGGTGATAATGGACATCCCTGTCTCATTCCTTTTTGTATCTCAAATTTATTCATTGCATGATTGTTTATCAGAATCCTGGCTTCTTGTTTGTTATATAATTTTTGCCCCAAATCCATGTACTTAATTTGTTGCAGAACGAAACTCCATTTTACATTATCAAAGGCCTTTTTAGCATCCAAGAATAATCGTGCTACCTGTTCTCCACTATGATCTTCGTAATACTCTATGATATCTAGAATTGTCCTAATATTATTCCTAAGATGCCTGTGTGGAAGAAAGCCATTTTTATCTGTGTGTATAAATTTGTTTAACATTTTCTTGAATCTTTCGGCTGTTATAGTTACCAAAATTTTATAGTCCACATTTTATAGAGATATTGGCCTGTAGTTTCCTGTTTATTTGATCTTTTTTTTTCTTTTGGGATAATCGTAATCATTGCTTCCTTCCATGATTGCAGGATTTTTGCCTTATCCAAAACTTCATTAAAAAATTTGAGTAATCTGTTGCCTAATAATTCTTGTTGAATTTTATATAGTTCAGCGGGGCGTGAATCTGGGCCTGCCACCATATTATTTTTTTTGTTTATTTATTGCCCAAGACACTTCTTCAAGATTTATTCTTCCATTCAATAAACTTTTTTCTTCCAACAGTCTCTTTAAACAATTTATCCCTTTTTCTTCTATTACGAATTCTTCTTTATATAGATCCTCATAAAATTTCTGAACCATATTCTTTTTTATTTCTTCTTGATAGCATATCTCCCCCTGTTCATTTTGTAGCTTAGTGATCCATCTTTTTTCTGCTTGTTTTTTCAGTTTACAGGCTAGCCATCTTCCTGGTTTATTAGTGTTCTCAAATACATTTTGTTTTATTCTTTTCAGTTTTGGGGTCTTCTTTTTCCAACAAGTTTATTTCATGTTTTATTAAGTCCATTCGTAGTTTATCTCTTTCTGTTTTGGTTCTTTTTGCAGCTTCGTCTCCAAGTTTCTATATTTCACTTCTAATGCTCTTCATTGTAGTTTCTTTTTCTTATTTTTATTCACCATATAGTTTATCACAACTCCTCTCATAAATGCTTTGGCCATATCCCAGGTGTTTTGTAGGGATGTGTCTTCTTCTTTGTTCTCTTTAAAGAAGAGTTTCATTTCCTTTTCCAATTTAATTTTAAATTCCTCCTCCTTTAGAATCGTTCTTTGTAGGGTCCATCTTAAGGTCTTGAGTCAGCCTTTCCAGCTAAACTTGACATAACTATGATCTGCCCACAAGCTTGCTTCAATTTCTATTTCAATTATTAGTGAGATAAACTTCTTCGGCATCCATGCCATATCTAATATCGACCAGGACTGATATCTATTAGAATAAAACGTAAATTGTTTTTTACTTGGGGGATGTTCTCTCCATGCATCATAGATCTAAAGTCTCCTTCGCCAAATCATGAAAGTTTTTTTAAAAATTTTCTTATTTTCACCTTTATAATCCATTTTTTATCTATAATTGCATCAAAATCACCTAAAATACATATCTCTTCACATTGTATTTCCTTAATTTTATTATACAATTTTTGAAAAAAAAAGTGTTCTTGTGGACCATTCAGAGCATAAATCTCTACCAAAAGAATCTTGTTGTTTTCTAATTCTATCTCTACCATCAATATCCTACCATCTTTATCTTTAAAAATTTATTTAGCCAAGATCCAATTTTTTATGTATAACACCACCCCTCTTCTCCTAAATGCTGCTGCAAGAGCCCAGGATGAGTTAGACTCCTCCTGATGACATCATCAAGCTGAGTTTGTCTTATATAAAAGGGACTGCCTGTAGGAGTTTCCCCCAGCTTTGACTCGACTTCTTTCAATGACAATTGAGCTGTGTCTCTGAAAGCAATTTAGCAAAGCAAAGCAACAGCAAATTTGGAACAGCGATTACAAGCCTTCAGCACAGCTCCTGGGGACCTGGTGCAGCTGTGCCTTCAGGAGAGCGGTACTCCGCTCTCCTGCAATGCAGGGAATCATCCCATAATCCAGGGAGACTGTAAGAAAAGGAGAAGCCATAGGCCCTCCCCTGCAGCTCTCCCTGAGCAAATTCGGCCGTCGTGATCATAAAGGTTGGATCGGTGATAACAGCGCCTCACAGCTGATCGTAAACAACATGATTTCCTTTCTACTGGCGATTTTGCTGCTCGGGCCACTTTCTCTGCCTAGAGAGCAAGGATCAGCCATCACAGACTGCAGTTGTGTGAGGGACCATTTTAGATCATCTCCTTAGTGCACATGGTGAGCGGCCATTTTAAGTGGCCACACTCATCATACCACAGCAGGCCATAATTAAGGCCTCTACATAGGCAGCACATAGTGAGGGTTGCTCACAGCACCTCTTGTACTTGTCTATACCAACGATGGAGAAGGATAGGATTCAAGCAGAGCTTTCAGGCTTGGACAACCAGAGTCTTCAAATGATCAAGAGAAAGAGAAAGAGACAGTTCTCTCAGTCAGTGCAGAGAGAGGTAGCGGCCAAGATCAGGGCCAAAGCTTTGGGCCCTAAGAAAACATCCCAGGCTGAACTTAAAGCAGAGAAATGTAGACATGCAGCCTTGGAGCTACAGTTCAATAAGACTATTGAGCAGATGAGAGGACAGCTGCAACAGGCCTCACAATCTTGCCCTCCGGTTGTTCAGGCAGGTACTTCCAGGGGATTGGTGAAAATCCAGGCCCTTTTGACAAAACTCAAGCTTGGTCTCCAGAGCCGGTTGAAGAATAATTCGGGCCTCAAGACCTAAGCAGATCAGCCCCAATTTTAAACAGGCCTCCTGGGACCTCTCTTCAGCTCTGCCCTCCATGGCCCATGGTGGTTCTCAACCTAGACCTGAGGCTACCTTCACCCCCTCTGCAGACCTTCGCCCCATAGATCCATCATTTGGTGGCAGACCCAACAACATCCAAGATTTAGTTTCCATTGCCATCAGACAAGGCCTAGTAGAAGGGCTGCAACAAATTTTTTGACCCTCAAACAGGGCCCAGCCCCTTTTTTGGGCCTACCCACAAGCCCAGATCCCCCAGAGGGGACTGCCTCATCCACAGGAGCCCAGGGTCCCTTCTGCTCAATCAGAATGGGGTGAGTTAGAGCAGGGAGACTATGCAGAACCATATGAACGTAGCCACTCTCCTGCTTCTGAACGGGAGGAGGGAGAAATCTGGGCCCCCAACCTCTCTGAGGAAGATCTGAGACCCTATCAACCCCCATTAGCCACAATCTTTAAACCAGCTTTATTCAAGCCTCTTCTCGACAAGGCACTGGTTACTACCCAGTTGTCCCCAGAGGAGACTGCCCCCGAACCCCAGGTGATACAGTCGGGGGCCGGGGATACCCTCCTCTCCAAACCCATAGTCCACTTGGAAGTCCTTCCATCACCCAGAATTTTTCTGGATCTGATCAAGGAAGAATTCGCCTCTCCTGCTACAGCCCCCCCATCTTCATATGACTGGCGGTTCTACAATGTGGGCCCTTCCCTCGCTACTGCTCTTGCAGTTCCCTCTGTAGACACTCCAGTCATGGCTTCCTTCTCCTCGGGCACTCCAACTGAGCCCGAGGATGTACTTAAGGCAGAGTACAAACATGCTGAGCAGACATTAAAATGTAACCACCAGGCTCTCCTTGGGCTGTCCGGGCCTCAACTGTGGCATCATTTTTCACAAGGTCCTCTTTCCTCTGGCTGCACCAACTACAAGACCGCATACCTCCATCAGCCTTTAGATTGCATCAAGATTTCAATAAGATTATAGCATCAGTGGAATTCATGGCGCATGCCACCCTAAATTCCGCCAAGTTCTCCTCTAGGGCCACGGCATCGTCTGTGGCAGCAAGGAGACTGCTATGGTTACGAAATTGGCAAGCGAAGCCTCGGCGCAAGTGGAAGCTGGCTTCGGCCCCCTGCACCAATGAGAAGCTGTTTGGCGATGCTCTCGATCCATTCATCATCGAAACGAGGGACAAAAGAAAAGTTCTTTCCTCAACAGGGAAGAGGGCAGACTTCCACGCTGCCCCATATTGGCCACCTCCATTTAGCCCCGAAATTACTTCTCGCTTCTCCAGGCCGCAGAGAGCGTATTCCCAGCACCAAGAGCAGCACCCTGATGCACCCGTCAGACAACAACAAACTGTGGGTAAACAGCCCTTTTGTGGGGGAGGGGGTCGCTCATTCCATCGCTCTAAATAATTCCTCGTTCTCCCCACCATTGGAGGTCATTTGGCCTTCTTCATCTCCAGATGGGAAGAGTCAACGACAGACGCCTGGGTGCTCAATACAGTAAGGTTGGTATTACAACTAGAATTTCTACCATCACCCCAAGAAAATTTTGTGCTCTTCCTTGTCTCACGGGACAGTTCAAAAAGGGCCCTTATGGAATCGGGCACTCAACACCAAGTTGACATAAGGGCCATTCAGCCAGTCCCTGAGCTCCACCAGGGACATGGGTTTTATTCTTAGCTTTTTTTTGTCCCCAAGGCTTCAGGGGGGTGGGGGTGGCGAGCTATTCTCGATCTTTAATTTCTGAATGAGTTTATCCCAAGGGGAACAAGACCAGGGCCCTAATGAGGGAAGCTGAACGTTTGGGGCAGTGGGCAGAGAAACACCTGTCTATCACAGCAGACCAGATCTCAGGAGTCGACAACTCCCGATTGGCTGAGCAGGAGCCTAGTCAACCACGCAGAATGGTCCCTCCATCCGGCCATATTCAGGGATCTATCACTCAGATTCAGTGCCCCAGTGGTGGACCTCTTTGCTTCTCCCCAAGAAGAAGGGAGCTCAAGTCAACAGGTTCTTCACTAGGTTTCTTTGCAGAGCGGAGGGGACCAATGCACTTCGGAGCAGATGGCCCACAGGTTTCCTCCACACCTTTTCCCCTCTTCCCATCATTCTGGTGGTCATTCAGAAGATGTTGGTGGAATGGGTGGAGCTGATTCTCCTGCCCCCCTATTGGCCCAAGAAGCCCTGCTTTGCAGACCTGGTGAACCTGTCAATAGCCATTCCCTGGAGGATCCCAAATGACATGATCTCCTTTCATCAGGGAGCCTTGCTCCACCCGGATCCCCAGTGGTTCAAACTGACCGCATGGCGGTTGAGCAGCATCAGTTGAGAGCAGCTAACCTCCCAGATAGGGTCATTCTCACTATCCAGGCATCTTGTAAACCTTCTACGACACTCATCTACGATGCCATCTGGAAAGTTTTTTGCCAATGGTGTCAGACAGGGGGTCTCACTCCAACTTCGGCTGGTGTAGCAGAGATTCTCCATTTCCTTCAGGACTGCCTAGAAAAGGGTCTCGTACCTAACACCTTTCATCGCCAAGTACCAGCTCTTTCCTCAGTCCAATCCTGGGAATCCCATCCTTCCTTCTCTCACCATCCTTCAGTTAGGTTTCTCAAAGGGGCTTCCAACCTTCACCCTCCTGTTGTACACAGGTACCCTTCCTGGAGCCTTCAGAAGGTGCTCCAGGCTCTAACAGAAACTCCCTTCAAACCCCTTAGAACAGTGTCTCTTCATTCTTGACCCTGAAGGTAGTTTTCCTGGTAGCTATCACATCAGCTAGAAGGGTGTCAGAGCTGGCGGGTCTTTCTATCAGACAGGATCTCTGCACCTTTCATGACAACAGAGTTTTCTCTGCCTAGATCCTACCTTCATTCCAAAGGTTAATACCTTTTTCCACAGATCTCAGGGCATAGTGTTACCTGATTTCTACCCTCTTCCGCATCACAAACGTGATGGCACACCCTAGATGTTAGAAGGGCACTTAGAATTTACATCAGATGTACCTCAACGTTTAGAAAACTGAGGCCATGTTTGTGTCCTTTCCCCATTCCCATTGAGTAGGTGGATCAGGGCATGCATCGCACAGGCCTACAAAGCCAGAGCCCTTCCAGTACCCCAGGGCCTAACGGCACACTCTACTAGGAGTGCCTCAACTTCAGCTGCCTGGGCCACCTAGATACCCCTAGAAGAGATTTGCAGAACGACTATGTGGATCTCCCTGTCTCTGTTCATCAGACATTACTGTCTGGACTGCTATGTCTCAATGAGTGCAGCCTTTGGCAGATGGGTTGTTGCCTTTGTCAGTGTTTGGGTGGGTATTTTTTTCCAGTTCCTGCTTTAGGTATATTTGTGTTAGTTGTCATACTAAATATATTTTTCAACCACCTCCTCCAATTTTTCTCTTCCCTTTCAAATCCCTCCATCTGTATTAAGTTCTAACTTCACACTACAGTATTTAACTGTTTTTTCTTATATCAGTCCTATATCAACTGTATCAACTATCCAATAACTTATATTAGTAATAGAACCAATCTAGTAATAGATCCAAACTAATATCAAGTATTCAGTATTACGTTGTTATATCAACAATATCAACAATCAGTATATAATGATTAATTTTAACAGATTTGATTAATCAACTTTACTAAGAATATAATATATAATTTGCATTTGTATAATTATATCAATCTGAATTATCCAATATATGCAGAGACTTAGAGATGAGCAAAATCTTAAATTTATCTATATATGCAGTAATTTAAAAGTCAACAAACCAAAGCAAAAGACAGAGGCTTTAACATAAAGGAAAAAGAAACCAAGTATCCTTTTTTGTAAACTTGTTACAGTTTCTCTTCAGCTCAGTGGCCAGCAGATGTCTCTCACGAAGCGCTACAATGTCTTTTGGTCAACTTCAAAACTGCTGTCTCACTGTCTTTGTATCATCCATTTTAGTTAGTTCCAAGTTTCTTTTTCCAAAGAGTTCAGAACAGTTCAAAAAGATGTATAGAACAAAAATCAAGAAAATCCAATTTCGTCACAGTATTCGATCACAATTATCAATTCTCTCTCAAGCTTTTAGATCCAATCTATTTAGTTCTAATCCCTTCTGCTTTCTCCGCTTTATAATCCCCACAGGGCTCACACCAAATCAACACTTGACCCTCTCAAAAGACACTGTTCTCCAAGTTAAATCCAAAGTTCCCTTCTTGCTTTAATTCCAGGCATCAATCTAATCGTTTCTTTCTTTTTTCACAGCCTTATTTACTGATCTTCTCCCATTCTATTCTCTAGATCTTTTTTTTCCTGTGGCTTCCCTATCTTCTTCCGATCTCTTTGCCCTCCATTAAATTTGCCGCTCCTTCCGTTCTTAACTAGGGGTGGCTCTTAATGCTGGGTTTTCTCTATACAATTTGCTTTTGGTGCCCCTTTTTGTTTACTCACTTTGAAGTTATTAAGGCTGTCCATTTAGTATGTACCTTCGTTCCACTATTTCACTGATAGTATGACCATCTGTCAGCTTCTATGGATGGTCTGCCAATCGTCCTTCCTCCGTTTGCTTGATCCCGGTTCTCTGTGCTCTCCCACACGATCCATCGCCCGTGTAGGTTCTTTGGCACCCCTACACTTCAGAAACCCTACGAGCCTCCTTTTGACCCTGAAAGGTCCTGCAAAATGAAGTTCTGAAGATGGTGCTTTGCAGAGAAATCTGCTTGCATGTCTTCTCTCCCAGACAGCTGGCTCCGCCCCATCTGTTTCCTTTTTTAATGTTAATATTAATTGTTAAATCTCCATTTATCATTATTTTACCAGATTGCTTATGGTATATTGCCTTGATTGCTTTAATAAATCTTTCCCCAAAACCCATTTGTTCCATTTGTAATATCGTAAACTGTCAATTTACATTATCAAAGGCTCTTTACATATCTAAAAATACCAAGGAGATTTGCTTCTCTGGATGTGTTTCATAATATTCCAATGTATTCAGAATTATTCTCATATCTTTAATTTGCCTCTTAGACAGAAATCCATTTTGATCAGTATGTATAAAGTTATTCAGATATCTTTTAAGTCTTTCTGCCATTATTGAGGCAAAGATTTTATAATCTGCAATTAGCAGGGATATAGGTCTATAGCTTTTTATTTGTTGTAGGTCAATATCCTCTTTAGGTGTAAGAGCAATATAAGCCTCTGTCCATGAGTTAGGCATTTAGTTTTTGACTAAACCTCATTCATTACTTCAAGCATTGAAGTACTTAAAGATCCCTGGTAGCCCATCAGGGTCCGGAGCCTTTCCAGTATTTTGTCTGTATAGTGCCTCTGTCAGTTCCATCATTGTTATTTTCCCTTCTAACATTATTTTAATATCTTCAGGTATTTGGGATAGCTCTGCTTTTTGCAAATGTTAACTTTTTCTTTTTCAATATTTTCTTGATTATATAATTTCTCGTAGTACTTCTGTACTATCTCTTTCTTTTTTTTATTTCTATTGCAAACCATTTCTTGATCATCTATAAGTTGTATTATCTTTTTTCATTTCTCTCTCCTTTTTCAGTTTATATGCCAGCCATCTGCCTGGTTTGTTTGCATTTTCAAAGAAATTCTGTTTAGCACTCCTAATTTTTTGAGCTAATTCTTCTTTTTCCATCAACCCCATTTTATGTTTAATTATTTCCATTTGACTGTTAATATTCCTTTTTTGTGGATATTTTTGTAGTTCTTTCTTGAGTTTTCTATAGTTTTCATCTAACATTTGTTGCATTTGTCTTTTTTTAGTATTTCTTCTCGTGTAGTCTATAATGAAACCTCTGACATAGGCCTTCACGGTACCCATAAGTTTTGTAGTGAAGTTTCCTCCCTGTTGTTTCCTTTAAAGAAAAAAGCCAGTTCTTTTGTGTATATTCTTTTTCTTTCAATATTGCATTGTTCAAGGTCCATCTTGATCTTTTCCTTTGTCCCTGGCATTTGACCCATATTGGATTATGATCCGCAAGAACTTGCTTCTGTATTTACTTCTTGTATATTAAAGATTAGTTCTGTTGACATCCAAATCATATCTATTCTTGACCATGATAAATGTCTAGTGGAGTAGAATGTATATTGTCTATTCTTAGCATTCATTTGTCTCCAAACATCTTGAATGCTTAATTCTTTTACCATCTTGAAGAAGGATTTCGGAAGTATCTTTCTATTTTGTTTATTAACTTCCTATGTTTTATAGTCCAACTTTGTGTCCACTATCGCATTAAAATTTCCCAAGATGCATATATTGTTGTATTCCAGTTCTATTATTTTCTTATGTAGTTTCTTGTAGAATTCTTCTTGCTTTTCATTGGGAGCATAAATTGCTACTAAGAGCATCTTTACATTATTGTCAATTATTTCCACCATTAATATTCTTCCTTCTTAATCTGTAAAAGTTAGTTCAGCTTTAATTGTATTTTTTTTATATATAAGACCACTCCTCTTTTTTTTGTGCCAATGATGTAAATAAATTCCCAATTTTAGAGTGTTTCAGTACTTAAACATGTTGTTTTTTTATGTGAACTTCTTGCAAGCAGATTATATCTAATTTTAATTGTTCTAATTTGTGATTTTTTTTCTCCTTTTGATGGCCAAATTCAATCCATTTATACTAATTGTAATCAGTTTCTTTTCTTCCACTGTTCATACTTTTCATACTGTTCATACTGTAGGGTTTATTGCTCTCGTTGTTCTTTGCTCTCTTACTTCTTTGAATGCCACCCTTCCACCTACTGCTCCCTCTTCAGATGTCTTTTCATCCCGTGTTTCCTTATCTCTTGTTTCAACCATCTCCTCTTGAAATTTAAATATTTCTTCCTCTCGTATCCTCTCTTCTTCTTTTCCTTGAAAGTATTCTCCATAAAATAGTTCTGCTTTCTCTATTGAATCCAATCTATGTTGTTGCTCTTGCCAAGTAAATATGAGATCCTCTGAAATCAACCATCTGTTGTTCATTCCAGGGATGGGATTCATTTTTTTAACAACTGGTTCTGTGGGTGTGACTTAGTTGGTAGGTGTGGCTTGGTGGTCATGTGACTGGGTGGGCATGGCTAACTTGACATCACTCATGTCAAGGGGTGCTTCTACTCACTTGGCCTCTCATGACAGTCATAAGTGTGAAAAATGGTCATAAGTCACTTTTTCAGTGCCATTGTAACTTTGAATGGTCACTAAATGAACTGTTGTAAGTCAAGGATTACCTGTAAAAAATACGAAAAGCTTCTTTGCTTGCAAAACTACCCTAAATACCAATCATTAGATTAAAAATACCTGCAAGCCAGAGTTACAAATCAGGCAGGGTGCCAGAGCACCTTGAGGAATGAAAATAGTTAAAATACAGTGATAACTATCAAGCAGCCAACTCTTGCTCATAAAGTGAAACTCTTTAGCAGAGAGGACATTTAAGCTCTTGAGAAAAAGCACACCTAGGAAAAGCAATCCTTAGATCCATGTGCACCACTTAAAGATACCAGCTGGTTTCATTCACCTCATAAGATATCCTAAGGAAATCATCCAGATTTAAGAAAAGGTCACATGCCCCCCAGAAAGACAGTAAATAATCAGTGCCAAGCTTGTATCCTGCCTCTTGGAAGCATACCCCAAAATCACAGTGCCAGATACCACTAAAGCAGTGAACGAAGACCCCCTCCCCAGATAGAAAAAGAAACCATGAGGCAGGAAAAAATTCAAACACAATACAAATTATTAAATCACAACAGTAGCTGTTGCTTGTGGAAGCTGAATAGGGAAAATTCCCATCAATAAATTCCCATCAATAAATACAGGATTAAAGCTCACCAAGTACAGAATTAACCTTCACCAAAAACCAGTTTTAGACCAAAACTCAGAAAGGGTATGTAAACTCATGTTTGAATATCAATCTTTCTAGCTAGCCAAAAAGACTTGCTGAATTTCACTCATCTTGGTTCCATGTCATTAAAAGCTTCTTTCTGACAGCTCTGCTTCATTATTCAATTATTTCTTCGAACTGCTGATTGTCCAGGGAAGTATTTCCTCCCAACAGCAGTGTAAATATCTTAAAACAACCCTTCCCTTTAAGAAAGTCAAGCCCCAGAAGCTCCAGAGACAGGAAGTCTAGGTTTACTGGCAAGAATGTAATATGAGTGGAAAAAAACAAAAGGAGATTGCTTCTAATTACCGGTTCTCCTAACTGCTTCAAAAGTTAACAAGGGGTTCTATAGAACCGGTAGAATCCCACCCCTTGTTCAGTCCCTTCTTTATTAAATTTTTTGTCAATAATTGGTATTCTTCTCATTTCTCTCACTTTTCTTGGTACTTGTTTTAGGACCATAATCTCCTTTCCTTTGTATTTCAATGGGTCATCTCTTGCACTTTGTAATATTTGTGTTTTGATTGCTTTCTTAGTAAATCTTACATGGACTTCTCTAGGTAGTTTATTTCTCATTGCATATCTTGTAAAGACTCGATACACTTCATCTATTCCATCCATCATTTTCTCTTTGGATATCTCCAAGGCTCCTGCCAGCACTTCTATCATTATTTCAGCAAGGTTTTCTCCCTTCTCTTCCTTGATATTTTGAAATCTGAGATAAAAATCTGCCTGGTCCATCTCCCAGGCCAACATTCCAGTTCCTTTGTCGTTTTCCACAACTGACAGTCTGCTGTCAATTTCTCCAATTTTTTTATAACTCTGGTCACCTTTTTCTCCTATCTTTTGAAATCTTTCTTCATTTTTCATCATCATTTGTTGTATATTGTCTTTTTTCTCATCTGTCTTCTCTGTTCTGTCCTCTATTCTTTGTATTGCTTGCATTATCACTTATAATGTGACCTCCTTTTCTTTCTCCTTCTCTCTCTCTTTCTCCTGATGCAACATAGTGTGTATTGACAGCTGACCACTGAGTGGAGAAGAGGAAGTTCCAATTGCATGCAGATCCAATCAATCGATTACAAAAATCAAGAATGGAAAAGAGAAAAAATGCCACAGTCTTCAAGTTCTTCTTAACCTCAGTCCAATTGAAAAGGGAAAGAAGATTTAAAAGAGTTAAAAATAAAAATAAAAATAATGATGAAGACCATGAAGAAAACCCAATTCCATAAAAACATATAAAAATTTAAAAAAGAATAAAAATGTTTAAAAATGTAAAAGTAATCCACCAATAGTGTTAAAGAGGGAATAGAAAAACCAAAAACCCCAAAAGGACAAAGTTTATATTCTAATACTAGAGCCAAAACCAAATTAAAGGCTTAGGAAAAGGCCGGAAAAATTAGGCCCAGAATATCCACCAACTATCAAAGTGGAGTGAAAAGAATAGAAAACAACAACTGAAGTTTAAAAATGTCAAAAAGTAAATCACTGCCACCAAACAATGTCCAAGGCACACTATCAAAGTCCAGCAAAGTATATCCAAAATCACAGTGAGTTCTTTTCTTTCAATTTCAATCTCTAGCTGTTTAGTTTATTTTACAGGAGTAGCACCTGCATAAACATTTCTTCAGTGCTCAGCTCTCTTTCTTCTCTTGATGTAAACAATCTGTGGTTGGGAAAATTTTCTTATGGTTCAATCGTTCAGTTCCATCAGAAGGATTTTGTAAAGCCTTTGGGTGGCAGTGTTACTTTACTTTGCTTAACTTTCACTCCTTCTTTACAATGTAACTAAGACAAGAAAAAGTTTCTAATGCAAAAGATTCCCTTTCAAAGAGAAAAAAGAAAACTAACAAAGTATCCAATTTCTCCCTTTAAAATAAATATTAGTATTTGTCTTTTATTAATTGTAATTAAAAAGTCCAGTCCAGGTTAAAAAAATCCTTTTTAAAATGTGATAAAAAGTTCTCTAATTAATTTTACAAAAGATTTACTTTCGCCGCTATTTCCTCTTCAGTCTTTTATATTCTTAAATTCTTCCCTCCCTTAGGGTGCTCTCTTGTCAAAAAGAAAAAAGTTAAAATCTTACGCAAAGCCAACACTCTTTCTTTCCCCTTTTTCCGTTCTGGAGCTCTCCCAACTTTTTAGCAGCTTCAATGGGCACTTTCCTCTGCAGCCGAATTAGAGAGTTTTTCTGGATCAACCAGGGACTTTGCAATGTCCTTGGGATCTACAGTCTGCATTCTCCTCGATCATCGTCTCTACGTGACGGTTTAGGTACAAATGGACCATCCAGCTGCAAGGATATCAGCACCAATCTCGGAGCTCAGAGATCGTTCATCGTACTGTCATGATGTCAGCCCCGCCCTCAAGACATTTGCACTCTTTACGTGGCCCTTTCAAATCTAGCAAGATCAGTGCATATGAATTATAAATGTTACTCAGTATATTTTAATGCTTCTATTTCAGCACCCAATTGAGTTTAATAGCCCATTATTTCAAGTTTTAATATGTTTTAATTACAACTATGAATTGAACACATTTTTTATTAATACATTCGTGTAAACTGTTATAAATTAGAATTTCAGTGAAATGTGAAGCAGTTGTGAGAAAAGGATTATGTAGTTAAGGATAACAATTATAATATTCAACTTATAGTATTTGTTGCATCAATAAAACACTACTTTAATAATTAATACCACTTACAGATGAAATGCAAATAATTTTTGCCTTTATTTTTATTTTGAAGAGCGTTACAGAATTCAGTGTGATCAACTAGAAGACATTTGGCTAATTACAAAAGAACTCACTCTTCGTCTTGAGCAACATTTTGGGAGGCAAAATTGTAAAGATTTTGTATGTACTTTTTCTGGTCCAATCCCTTTACAAGACTATTTTGATATAATTGATCACCATTTTGAGGTATGCTCATAAATATATATTACTTATGACTTTATCAATGTTTATAATTTCTTCAATTGTTGTAATGACTTCTAATTTTTATTAGAATGATTTCAGATTTATTACAAAGAATGCTGTGGTTTTCTAAGAATTTGCTGTTTATTTTTGTTTTCCTGTTAGAATGATCTTTGAGAGCAGGAATGCACACCAAAATACTCGATAAAGTACCTTTTGAATTGCTAAATGGCAAATTAATTATAGAAAACTTTAAAATATTAAATATGTCTGTGGGATTAAATCCCAAGTATGCTTGCTTGCTTCTGAAAAAATAAATATGAACTTTTATGTAGTGAGTTTTAACATTTAGCTATCCTCTTTGTAAAGATATTGTACAATACTACATTTAAAAATGTAATGGTTATTCAAGGAAGGCTGGAATGGTACCTTGTAATATGCTACTGCTATGAAAACCATAACATTATTTTGTATTACCTTGGATTCAACAATTATTTTTTAGTTTCAGTAATAACTGGCATTCATTTAGTCCATTAATATATTTCATGATGAGTGTATAATTTTAAACTTTCATAATGACAATATAAAAGCAATAATTGGATTTGTGCAGTAAATGTAGCACCATATATTTTGTGCTCTAGAATACCATTAACTCTTTCTTTGATTCCTTAATTATAGCTGCGTTTGAATGCTATGAAGTATGAGCAACTATTAGCTGAAAGAGCCATACAATTTAGAGCTATTGAACGGTGTTTACTGACAAGGTTTAAAGATAAAACTCCGGCTCCACTTCAACATCTGGATACCTTGTTAGAAGGAACATACAGACAAGTCAGTATATCTTCCTTGTTACGTTTATCATTAAACAATAATTTGTTTAACCTACTATTCCCTGCAACTTTCCAGATGATCTGCAATAGTTTTGTTTGATCTTGTAACATAGGATTAGTACTCAGAAGTCTCATGAACTTTGACAGTGCCTCATTCTTTCCAAGCTGGTGATGTGAAAATATTTTATTGTTCAGAACTTGTGTAAACATTTACATATACTGTAAACTGATGGAATAGTTTAACTGCTGTAATATTTACAACAAAATAATTTGAGACTAGCAGTCTCCTTTTACAAATGTGTTTACATTCTGGGTGTTTCAAGGGCTATAGTTAAAGTAATTGAAAGCAAACTGGCTGGTATTCTCTTGCAATAGGTATAGTTTGATTTATTATCTCAGCCATGCATTACTTTAAAAAAGAATGCCATCAGACAGACGGTAGATCTTTCACAGAACATGCTTGGGTCTGTCTAAGAAATACATGGTACGGTATAAGAATAGAAACCATGATTCAACAGCATAACACTATTATAATGGAGGCTCTATAAGTCATTGATATAAGAGTGATTGATGAGTTAGTCTTCTATGCATATATCTAGTCCATTCTTCAATGTGCTTATCTCATTTGGGGCCTAAATATACTATTAATTATGTAGTGTCTATGTGTGTGTCTGTGTGAGTGTATGTATTCTTTGTTTTATTTCTCTAACTGAAATGATGGGATCTTTTCTAAACTCTTTTTCAATTTATCTGTTTTCTCCTACATATGTCCTAATAATTTATGTATATGTATAAAATATTTAGGATATTGAAGCTCATATAAGCAGTTACTAGAGTTCTTTGTCTTGCTAAAATACAGAAAGTTTTATGAATAAGATTGAATATGCTAGTTGAAGAAACAAACGGCAAACCATATAGCTTTCACTAAAACAGACACAAGGAACCTTTTTGTGATCAAGGGTATATTACATTTTAATGCAAGAATGTCTGCTGATTGGCTGTTCACTGTAGTCTTTTTCATAAACCCGAATTTTACGAAGCCAGTGTGGTTGCTGCTATACATTCATTGCTTATAAGAATTTATAGTTATATGCACAATTTAAATAAATCTAATAAGCAATCACTTTTGTGCAGAGGTGGGCTGTATTTTCATTGACAAGGGGTTTGCTGGTTGTGAGTGCGCACAATTTGGGACTGAAATGCAGCTTCAAACAGGCAGCTAATCGACTCAGGCAGCTCTGGTGAGTACAGCAGGGCGGCATGGAACCCACCTAGGCAGTCTGGGCGAGGGAAAAGTTAGTTATTTAGGGAAAGCATAGCACAAAGGCGGGTGGGCGGTCCCAGCCAGAGATCACAGCTAAGGGTTCTCCCAAACCTCACTGACCATTCAGCAGCCCACTACTTCTTTTGTGGCTATCTAAAGAGAACTGAATACTAATTATATTTTACACATAAACATATTTTAGTATATCATTATTAAAACAGTTACTGCCAAGAATGGTTGCATCCCTGTCCTGATTGCAGATCAAATGCCTAAAAAGAACAGGAGTCAATAGAAACATTAGGTGCTTTATGGAAAGATCAGTGGCACAATAGAAGATATAGATGCTGGTCAATGGTGATACATTGGAGAGGTTAATATCAAGAAGAATCATTCAAGAAGACTCACTTGCATTTGTCATTGCATTGATTTCTTGGTCAACAAGTATTGAACAGTCTCTGGGCAGGGCTATCAAATGTCGAAAACACCTTCAAAACAATCCTATCTACACGGACGAACTGAAGCTGCATGGAAAAGCACCATCTTGTACAAACTTAGCACGCTCACCTCTCCTAGAAGAATGAAATATTTTAGGAAATATTTAAAAAGGCAGAATATTATATTTCTCTAAAGGAGAAACATGCTCTTGTAGAGCAGTCCCCACCTTTCTTAATAGCCCCAACAGGACTGAGCCAGCCTATTTACAAGACAAAAGGCCTTCAACCTCAGGGTGATGGTATTAGCCCTCACTCAAGATCCATACCAGGACAAAGCCATTAAGACACAATAGGAATAGGAAATAGGAAAAAATTGTAATGTATAAAGATATTTTAAATGAGAAAGGGGAACTTAAAACTAAACTGGAATTACAAAATGAAGGTGTGGTCCTAGCATGGTGGCCACATTTACAGATACAATCAAGATATTTGAAAGATGTTAAAATGTATGATTTTTATAAAGAACCAACAGCACTATTAGGAACAGACAAAAAATTAATAAAGAAAATATATAGTTATTTATTAAGCCTTAAAATGGGAGATGAACAAGTGAAAGAAACAATGATAGTATGGGCGAAAAACTTTGGATATGTAATAGAATTAGACAAATGGCAAAAACTCTGGGATAGAAATTATAAATTGGCAAAAGTAACAACGTACAAGGAAAACTTATATAAAATATTTTACATTTGCTACCGGCAAGACTAGCAAAGATGTTTTAAAACATGTCCACCAAATGTTGGAAATGAACTACACACCAGGCTCTTATTACCATATGTGGTGGGCATGTCCAAAGGCAAAAAATTTTTGCATGAAAATATATACATGGGCTAGAGAAAATGATAAAACAACATATAGACCTAAAACCAGAAATATTTTTGTTAGTTATACTGCCAGAAAAATATGATAAAGGGAAGGTATATATAATATTACATGTTTTGACAGAAGTGAGAATTATATTTGCACAATATTGGAAAAATGAGGAAACACTTGCAGATGAAAATATAATCAGAAAAATATTAGACTCTGCAGAAATGTATAGGTGAACATTAAAGATAAAGGACAAAGAAGACAGAATACTTTTTAACTTGGGTTTTGTTTTCCCATTGGCTACATAATAAAGGTAGAAATTAGTAATTGGAAGAATATCATTATATAAGTAAAGACAGGTGTTATATAAGTAAAGACCGGTGTTACTACCGGTTCAGTGATTACGTTTTACGTGATTTATGATACACCAGCCATGAAGATCCTCCAGTTGAAGAATGTGATTTATGACACACCCAGGGGGAGGGGGCAAACAGGGCATAGGTGCACCGTAAATTACATGAGGCAAAGCTGGCTTCATTAGGATAATTAGGAGCCGACATGTTGCTCCTAATAAATAATTGGATTTATTTCGAAGTTTGGCTCAAGGCTCATGATTTTATTAGGGCTTCCATCTGAACCCTGACCCTGGTCTTTGTCTATTAAATTGTCTACTATTTCAATGTCTGGTTAATTATCTAATGCCTGCCTTTCCTTCTGGGTCTGGAACTCCCACAGATTCTTAGATCTATTATTTTTCACAATCTTCTGTGGAAATTCCTTGATGGCTGGCTGGAGATTTCTGGGAGTTAAAGTCCATACATTTTCAGCTGAGAGACACTGATCTACCCCTTGGGTTCTATCTAGTGTGGTAAATCTCTGCTTCTGTGGATCTGGTGCTTAGTGCCTGTTCTTGTGCTGTTATGATCAGTAATCAGTGCTGCCTTTTACACACACACACCATATCAGGAATTATAAAAATGATGATTTCTCACTCACTTTCTCACTTTCTTTACTAGTAGTAGAAACAAAATAAGTAGCCATAAATGTCACTTAAAGTTATCCGAAATACCAAACATAAGATTAAAAATACCTACAAGCCAGAGTTACAAATCAGGCAGGGTGCCAGCATGTTGAGGAATTAAAATAGTTAAAATGCAATAATTATCAGCAGCCAACTCTTGCTCATAAAATGAAACTCTTTAGCAGAGAAGTCATTTAAACTCTCCAGAAAAAGCACACCTAGGAAAAGCAATCCTTAGATCCATTTACACCACTTAAAGATACCAGCTGGTCTCACTCACTTCACAAGATATCCTAAGGAAATCATCCAGATTTAAGAAAAGGTCACATGCCCCCCAGAAAGGCAGTAAAAAAATCAGTGCCAAAGTTGCATCCAGCCGCTTGGAAGTACACCCCAAAAGGACAGTTCCAGGAACCACTAAAGCAGTGAATGAAGACCTCCTCCCCAGATAAAAAAAGAAACCATCAGGCAGGAATCAACCATTCAAACACAATACAAATTATTAAATCACAATAGTAGCTGTTGCTTGTTAAACCAATTACCAGACAAATAGACACAGGAACTAGCCAGATTTCTCAACCCAGTTTCTTTTCAGGAACAGAGATTAACCTTTTTCCTTCCAAACAAAGCTGAATAGGGAAAATTATTTCATCAATAAACACAGGATTAAATGTCACCAAGGACAGAATTAAACTTCATCAAAAACCAGGTTCAGATGAAAACTCAGAAAGGGTATGTAAACTCACTTTTGATTGTCAATCTTTCTAGCTAGCCAAGAAGCCTTCCTAATTGTAATTCATCTTGATTCCCTGACATTAAAAGCTTCTTTCTGGCAGCTCTGCTTCATTATTCAATTATTTCTTCAAAGTGCTGATCCCGGCTGGAAGAACTACAAAAGGGGAGCATTTCCTCCCAACAGCAGTGTAAAAAGCTTAAAACAACCCTTTCCCAGCAAAGGAAAAAAAAAACTTTGGAGACAGGAAGTCTAGGCTTACTCCCAAGAGTGTAATAACAGTTAATGCCCTGTAAGCAGGGCATAAAGATTATGCTAGAAACAACACCAGAATATTTCCTTCCTGCCTTCCTGACAGGATTAGCCCTGTAAAGTGAAAAAAAAACAAAATATTTCTTCCAACAACCGGTTCTTCAAACTGCTTAGAAAGTTAACAACAGGTTCTAGCGAATAGGTGAGAACTGGTAGAATCCCACCCCTGCTCTGTGAGAATAAAGGACATGATTCATTGTCATTATTTTTCTGATCTTTTTATCCATTGAATAAGAAGACCAGAAAAATAATGTGCTTGAATCCTGTCCACTATTCCAGCTGTCTATTTAATTATTGGAATTACCCAGGTATTTCCTCCATTGAGTTTGGACTTTAACATCTTCTTCACCCTCTAATCTTTTTCTTGACTCCAGTGGCCCTGATATTGTGAGCTTGAAGGATACCCAGGTATTTGTAGTAATCATCTTCAGCCAGACCATTAATATTATTTTAATGGCTTCTTGGTTCTTTCAATTTTCATTATTTTTCCTTGTTTGATAGTGAGTATGGCACATTTCTCCAATCCAAACTCCATTGCAATATCTTGACTATATATACAGATGATGGTTAGCAGTTATTCTACCATGTTTCCCCATGTTTCTTTTACCATAAGATCTGGTCTTATTTTCTTTTGGGTTTGAAAATAAGGAAAATAAGGACTTGAGCTTATTTTCGGCGGGGGGGTGTCTTATTTTTTTCCAGTGTAGGAGGCAGTGAGCATGGGGGCCGACAGGAGTGGGAGCATAACTACCGCTGACCCCACCCTGTCTGTCTCAATGTCTGCTTGCCTGCGGCTGCAATGGGCCAAGTGTACCAGGTACCGGTGTACCAGGATCAGTGTAGCTGTAAGCCCAGCACCTGCAACGTCGAATAGGTGTGGGGGCAGGCATTCAGCAGCCCAAAGGCGGCAGGTGAGGTGGCACAGGCTACCTGGCTCCATCGGCAGCGTTCGTGAAGGCACCCTGGCAAGTCGAAGGTGGTACAGAGGTTTTCAATCTAGGAGCACTCACCCCATGCCAGGCAGGAGCAGCCCAGCAGGGTTGCTGAGAACATTACTGCCAAGAGGATGAAGAGTCCCTGCAAGGCCAGCAGCAGCAAGGACATCCACCTGGTGGCCAGCACGACACCCACCACAGCCGAGAGAGAGAGAGAGAGAGGTGGGGTCAGGGAGAGAGAAATCTGATCCAACCTCAGAGAGTTATACCAGGGCTGACAACAGCAGATTAACAGATTAACAGAGTTGGAAGGGACCTTGTATCTAATCCAACCCCCCACTTAAGCAGGAGACCCTACACCATTTCTGACAAATGGCAGCCCAATCTCTTCTTGAAATTCTCAAGTGATGGAAGGTCCCACAACTTCTGAAGGCAAGTTATTCTATTGCTTGATTGTTCTTACTGTCAGAAAATTTCTCCTTATTCCCAGGTTAAATCTCTCCTTGTTCAGTTTCCATCCATTGGAAACTGGTTGTCCACTAAGACTCCAAGATACCTCTTACAGTTACTGCTATTAAGCCTGGTTTCACCCAATCTATAGGTGTATGTTTGGTTTTTCTTGCCTAAGTGTAGAACTTTACTTTTCTCGACATTGAATTTCATTTTGTTAGATAGGGCAGAGTGTTCGAGTCTTTCAAGATCTATCTGGATCTTGAGCTTTATCTTCTTGGGTATTAGTTATTCCTGCCAGCTTAGTATCATCTGCAAATTTGGTAAGTTCTCCTTCTATTCCCTCATCTATGTTCTTTATGAAGATATTGAAGAGTACTGGGCCTAAGACAGAATCTTGTGGCACCCCACTGCTTACTTTCCTCCATGTAGACTTAGACTGATTAAGGACTACTTGTTGAGTATGATTTGTCAGCCAATTGTGAATCCATCTGGAGGTGATGCTAGCATCCCCTTTGCAAGCAGAAAAAGCTTTGTCTCCCTCTGGGCGAAAAGTGTGTAGCAGAGCCAGGCAGAGGTGGAGGCAATCTCAACATGCCACCCATTCTGTCCCACCATCTCTTGGCTTGTATGCAGCCACATCGAATAGACACCTGCATCAGGCGTTGGGATTGCCTGCCTCCCCGATCTCCCATGCATGTGCCTGCTGCTACTGCCACCGTGCAAGCCTCCCTGAATCTCCTGTGAGTCAGACAACTATGCAGCATGTCTGAATTGCCTGCCTTCTCCCCCCTGCTTCTGCCTCCGTATTTGGAATTAATGGTATTTGTGCTTTGCCAAGGGGCCAGCAGGCTGTGGCCAGACACCATTGGTTCCCCACCCACTCACTGTCTTTTCCACATCCATCCCTCTCGGGGTTATTTTTGGGGTAAGACTTATATTAGACCTAACCCTCCCAAAAAACAAACTAGGACTTATTTTGGGGGGTGGATCTTATTTGGGGGGAAACAAAGTATTTCAAATGGTGTTTTTTCATACAGCTTCAGATCATTCATATAAAGAAGACGGGATAGCATGGCAGATATTTTTGATGTTCGATAGCCTGGGTTATTCAATATTGTTGACATAGGAAACAGTCCATTGACAAATACAGTAACCAAATCATTCAAATCTAAATGTAATTATCACTTTATGTTCCAGATAACTAGGGGCTCTCATTTCTGAGACATTTACTCAAATTATATTCTTACCTTGAACTCCAATTTTGTCTCAAGTTCAAAGTGTGATTATGCTGTTGCAGCCATTTTTGCTTCTCAGCTTGCCACAGAACAGGAGGGGGGAAGATTAGATTAGGAATGCCAGTTTCAAGGAACAACAAGAAATTATTCCATAGGAACCAAAGTCATCTCTAACAATACCCAGACACCTAATTGGATAATGTGACTGGCACTAATTGGAAGGAGGGGAGGAACTATTCTTCAACTATGCAAAAAGTGGTGGGACGGAATGGGTGGCATGTTGAGATCGCCTCCACCTCTGCCTGGCTCTATGGAAGTGGCAGAGTGGAATGGGCGAATGATGGTGCTGCTGGCTTAAGTGGCCCTGCCAGCCCTGATGCCCTTGTTGCATCTAGGGCCGAGTCCGTTGGCTTCTGTCAGGGCTGCTGGTATCCAGCAAGGGCCCTGCCTTTGCCCAATTCTGGCCCAAGACAAGGAGCTGTAAGACTGTTCTGAGCCACCAGTCTGTCTGCATGCTGCACTAGTTGGCTACCACCACAACTGGCGGTGAATGGCGCCCAGCCCTTCCCATACTCTCCTGTACCTGGCTGGGTTCAGGACACTGGGGTGCTCCCACCCCATGAATCCTTCGCCAATGAAAGCTACATTTGACTGAAAAAATAACTTTTTTCCAAAACCAGGTGTCGGCATACCTGGACTGATAGGCTTTGGCTTACCCCGACAAGGTGACAATGGTAAATGCCATTGTCACTAACATTAAGCAGGAAGCAGCAGATTTGGTGACGGAGCTTCACAATGAAGAGGCGCCAGAATTAGGGAATCCTGGTGCTTTCCTGGCAGAGCTCAGAGCCAGGTTTGAGGATGACACCCAAGTCCAGTGGGCAGAGTCACACCAATAGGCAAGGAAATCAACTGGTAATGGAGTTTGTGAGTTCTGGCGGATCACAGGGAAACTCGGGCATCAGCCAGAGCAGCTGCTGGTCTACCATTGTCATCATGGATTGTAGCTGGATGACAAACTGTACTCAATGAGGTGTCCTTAATGTTACCATATGCACATGGAGAGATGTAAGCAATGGGGGTACCACAAGGCTCCATCTTAGATCCAGTACTCTAAATGATTTAGATGAGGGGATAGAAGGGGAGCTCATCAAATTTGCAGATGACACTTAACTGCCAGGAATAGCCAACACCCTTGAAGACAAGCGAAGGATCTAAAAAAATGTTGACCAAGTTGAACAATGGGCTCTAGCCAACAAAATGAATGTTAATGTGGAGAAAAGCAAAGTTTTACATTTAGGCAGGATAAATCAAAGGTATAAGTACAGATTAGGTGAGACCTGGTTCAAAAAACAGTAATTGTGAGTATTCAGGGGCTGCCACAAAGAAGAGGCAGTCAAATTATACAAAGCATCAGAGAGTAGGACAAGAAACAATGATTGGAAACTAATCAAAGAGAGAAGCAACCTGGAATTAAGGAGAAATTCCTAACAGTGAGGACTATTAACTAGTGAAATAGCTTGTTTTCAGAAATTGTGGGCACTCTATCACTGGAAGTTTTTAAGAAGAAACTAGACAGTCACTTATCTGAAATAGTATAGGTTCTCCTACTTGAGCAGGAAGCTAGACTAGAAGATCTCCAAGGTCCCTTCTATTCAATTCTATTTGATTCTATTTTAGAGATGGCTTGAATCGGGAGTTGTATCACACCTGCCTACCCAGGAAATACCTGACTGGATTTGTGACTGTATTGACTAGCGCCGGTGGTGGAGCTTGAAATAAAAGAAGACAAGAGGCATGGGGGGAGTGAAAGCCCGCCATAAAAGAGGCAGGAGTGGCACTCATTGAGAAGGATACCACTGTCTGCATTGACTCCAGCCTTCCAGAAGCCCCAAGATGCAAATCCGGTTTGTGCTTCCAGTGTGGCCAGGAAGTCCAGCAAATAGCTGTATGTCTGGCACCAGCCCCCAAGGCAACTTTAAAAGCTCCAATCCCTCCCAAACATAAAACTCTCCAAAAAATGTGTCAGAGAAACAGAAAAGAGAGTTAATGATAGACTAGATACCCAGATCACAAAGAAAATGAAATATTTGGGGATTCAGTTAATGGCTAGATGTGGAAAGAATTAAGGAAGATAACTATTATAAATTGAAACAACAAATTAAGTCAGATTTGGAAAAATGGGGTAACATGCAACATGTCCTGTTCTGCCTGCCGCAATACAAAAGCAATCAGGAGGTAATGAATGCAATCATCCCCATGAAGCAGCGAGTGGCACAAGACAGCAGGTGAGAAAAAAGCTGTCAGATTCCAGATTGCATTGACAGGAACTATGAACCAATGAGGAAATTATGAACCAATACCTGGTTTGGAGCCCATGGGGAGGGAGCTAATCTTGAGGGGATAAGTTATATGTCCCTAGCAGCCTGTGAGTACAGATTCTGAAACGGAACCATGATACCAAGCAAGCTGGCCACTTCGGATTCTTAATGACTTTACATTAGCCAAACGATAGTTTTGGTGACCAGGAATGAAGAAGGACATAGAGAGCTATGTAAAGAGTTGTACAGTGTATACGGCTATGAAAAAAAGATGGGCGGTTTGCAACAAGTGGTGGAGCCAATACTAACTTGGGAAGAAATAGACATGGATTTTATATTTGAACTCTCAGAAAGTGGGAAAAATACTGTAATTTGGACAGTAATTGATTTGTTCTCCAAGCAAGCTCACTTCATAGCTTGCTCAAGCCTCCCATCAGTCCAGAAATTGGCTAAGTTGTTCCGGCAGCACATCTACCAGCTACATGGGGTGCTGAAATGAATTATCAGGGAGGTCCAAATCAAAGTCAAATTTTGGAGGAAGTTCATAAAGCTAATAGGTCATCCCAGGGACTCAGCTCAGCTTTTCATCCAAGTATGAATGGGGCTCTGAACGTACTAACGAAATGGTGGAACGATACCTGCATTGCTATGTCAACCATCTAACTGGACAGAAATCCTGCCAGTTGCTGAAGTGGCCTACAATAATGCTGTACATAGCAGAATGGGACCTATTCCTTTTAAGAAGCAATGGGAATAGAATTTGTGCACATGCCAGAATACCCTAGGGAACCCTCCATGTCAGTAAGTTTAACTGGATGGGTAGGTTTCTTCCCAAGTGCCTGGGGAAACATGAAGAAAGCATTAGCTAAAGCAACTGAGAGTCAAAAAAAATCCAGGCAGACAAGAAGCAATTGCACCAAGGGAAATTCTATATAGGGGACAAAATTCTATATAGGGAACAAAATGTATCTATCTACAAAGCATCTTAAATTAAGGCTACCCTGGTCATAAACCCAGTCACAGTGGAACTCAAGCTACCCTGAATATTGGGAAACGCGCACCCAGTGTTTAATTGTAGTTTGCTTAAGCCAGTGGTGGGATCAAGGCTAAGACCAATGGTGAAAGAGGCTCCAGGTCCCATAATAGTGCGGGATGAAATGCATTATGAAGTTAAACAAGTGTTGGATTCATACTATATAAGGGGAAACTCCAGTACTTTGTACAATGGAAGGATTACTCAATGTCAGAAGCATGGTGGGTTAAAGCCCAGAATATGAAGGCAAACTGGGTCATAAGGAGATTCCATGAAAAATATTCCAAAAATGCTGGGCCCCTTTCCTAGTGGGGTTGGGGACCCCTGATGTAATTAATATGGGTGTCGGGTTCCAGTTCCGACAACGTCTGTGACAATGGGTTTACTATTTTCCAGGTACCTTCCACATGCTAGGGGAGTCCGACTTAAGTTCAAAGTTTGATTATGCGGTTACAGCCATTTTTGCTTCTTAGCTCGCCACAAAATTGGGGTGGGGGGAGGAAAGATTAGGTTTGGAGTTCCAGGCGACAGCAAGAATTCATCCCATGGGAACCAAGGTCATCTAACCATATGGATGACATAGACTTGGACAGGTTTCTATAACAATACCCAGACACCTAATTGGACAATATGACCTGCACATTGAGGAGGGAAGGGACTATTCTTTATGCGAAAAACATGGGAATTAAGTGGAACTGGTTTTGCTTTCAATATGTGCTGAAATGATGTATTCAGTAAAGTTTTGCATAAAGAGATTGGATCGTCTCAATAGTGCTTGCAGGCTTGGTTTGGGTTTGTCAGTCAGGACATTGACATTTTGCTTATTAGATCTTTGTCTAGACTGTGGCTCTTTCTCCTGTCTCTCAAGCTTATTGTAATGGATTGTATCAAAGAAGGGGTGGTAATGTGATAATGTATTAGATTATAATGAAGTGGCAATTTTCCAGGAAGGAGGGAGCATATTTCAAGGAGTAGGAGAAGACAAGAGAAAGCACAACTTGGAGCTGGAATCGAGATACTGGAAAATATTTAAGATACCCAGTACCTATAATCACCCAAGATATATCGGTTAGGGTGAGTGTAGTATAGGTTTAGCCTGGCAAGATTTGTCTATTGGATATAAGCAGATAAAATACTGAACTTTTGATCTATGTTGTCCTTGGGCATAGCCTGATAGTTATACTTATATCCATTAATATTAGAACATAACCCTTTTCTTGATAAATTATAACAATATTTGATGTTGATGCCACTACCAAATGAACCATATCCAACATATGATATTTAATGGGTCTATGTTCACATGGAGGAAAATATAAAGTAGGGATTCCAAAATTTTATCCTGGCCCCAGTACTCTTTATCATCTACATAAGACATTGGTGGGGGGGAGTTAAAGTGATGTCCAGAAAATTTGCCAGGCCCAAAGCAGACGACGAGCAGGTAATTAATATTTCAGAAGACAACTTAAGATTTCAAAAGATCTTGATAAGTTTGAACTGGATCCCTCCAATAAAATGTTGTTCAGTGGTGAGAAATGTAAAGTTCTGCATTTAGGCAGAAAAAGCCAATAGCCAGCTTAACAATAATACTTGCAAGAAAGATCTGGGAATTTTTGTAGACCACAGATTAAACATTAGCCAGCAATGTGCTATAATTGCCAAAAGAACCAATGTAGTTTTGGATTGAATCAGTAGTACCATATGACCTACCCCCAAAATTAGCCCTAATGGTATCATCAGCAGAGGGTGGGATGGTGGGCATGGACAGCTGATGTTGCTCACATTGGGTGTGGGGGGAGGAAGATTTCTTCAAAAAAAAAAACCCCTTTCTTTTCTCCCTGAGCAATTGCCACTTGGTTCTTTCAGCAAAAGCAGAAGGGGCTGAAAGGGAAGAAGCTGTCCGTTCTTCCCTGGATTGATTTCAAAGGTTGTTGTCAGCTCCAAGGCCTGGGTGCTTGCCCTGCTGCACCTGCTGCTTCTTGGGGGCCTGATGGCATCTGGGCCAGGCTGCTCTTCAGCCAGACCAAGAGGCATTGGCAGGAGTGGCTCCTCACAATGTCTATACTGCTGTTGCACAACCTGCCACTGCGCTGCCTGACCCCGGCTCTGGCTGCTGCCCTGCTGCTGCTCTCATGGTCCCTGCTGGCCAAACTCTCAGTCCGCCCTGGCCTCTGCAAGCCCAGCTGCTGGCCCTGCTGCTGCTGGGACACTTTTCGGCCATGGCAGGTGCCGTACTGGCTATGGAACAGCTGCCCCTACTGCTACTGCTGACCTCAAGGGGGCTCTTTACCCTCCTTGCTAGGTGGCTCCTGCCTGGCACAGAGCGAATCGCCTCAGATCTATGACCTTAGGAAAATAAGGCTAGCCTGTACCACCTGACTGTGTGTCCGGGGGTGCATGTATGTGACTGGCATCAGAAAAGAAGCTCCAGGTATCCCCCTCCTTTCATCCCGAGCGGGAAGAGCTGCACAGTGAGGGACTGCCAGTCAGTCTGCTCTGTAAACAGCACCTTCACTGGCTTCTCCCCTTCAGTTGCGCCACCATCATTCTGGGAGAGAGTGTGTGAGCCAGCCAAAAAGCCCTGCCTTCAGCACCCTCACACCAACATGCCCTGGCCGCTTTCGATGGCTACCTCACCTGTGGTTGCTCTGCTGTGCCTCACCTTTTTCCCAGCCCAGCTTGCTCTTTCGGTTAGAAATTTGATCGCGCCAGCCAAAAAGCCCTGCCTTCGGCACACTTGCACTGATATATGTGCACCATTGTTTTGTGTATTGTCAAGCATTGTGCCGAGGGAGGTCCATGCTTTCTCCTTCCATTCTTCCCTCCCCTCCAGCTGCTCCATTTCAGCTTACACAGACAACCATCTGCCAGGACTGGAGGGTCTGTCACAGGGCATGATCAAACTTCCAGTCCCAACTGTTACCAGTTATGACAGCACTGTACAAGGGGGATTTACGATCAGTCCTTGAGCTTTTAGTAATCAAGCATTCTGCAGTCACATGATCATCATTTGTGATTTTTCCTGATGATAAACCCTTGGAGGAAGACAAATGGAGGCATGTCACACATAGAAGGAAACACAATAATCAAAGAAAGAAGCAGCACATATCTAACAAACCCCTGCTGCCCAGTCTAACCCAATCAGAAGCATCTCCATTAAAACTGAGCAACAGATTTTCCCCCCAGTTGAAAATACTCAGACCCACAACGTCCCCCTCAAAGAAAACATGCAAAAAAAAAGGCATCATCCAACATCTCTAAAAAAAGTCACATCAAACTCACCTGGGATAAACAGAAAAGCATCCCAGACTGCACCCCCTAAAAAAGGAATGTGAGTGTTCATGATAGGAGATTTTATTCTCAAAGGAACAAGACCAGCCATCTGCATACTGGACATGCCTTCTAGAGAGGTATGTTATCTCCCTGGAGCAAAAATCAAAGATGTGGCTGATAAACTAACCAAAATAATTAGGCCCACAGACTACTACCCTTTCCTACTACTACATGTAGAGACAAATGACACAAAAAAGGACTTGAAAACAATATTGAGTGATTATGAGCAGCTAGGCAAGAAAGACTTAGATGATCAAGTCGTTTTTTCATCTATACTGCCAACGAAAGGACAACATCCAGTAACAGAACAGAGAATTTTAGAAGTGAACTACTGGCTAAAGGGTTGGTGTCACCAAAAAAACTTTGGGTTCCTGGACCATGGTCTATATAATCTCCATGATGGGCTTCTGGCAAGGGGTGGTTTGCACCTCACAAAGAGTGGGAAGAATGTTTTCAGAAAGTGACTGGCTCAACTTATCAGGAGGGCTTTAAACTAAAATTGAGTGGTGGGTGACCAATCCTTAGGATCTTCAGGACCTAATGCCAAGCAAAAACCCTACAAAGAAAATCAAATAATGTATAAGGAGGGATGGGAAGGAAGACAAACACAAACACCAAAAAGGAGACATAGGAAGCATAAAGATCTCAAGTGCCTATATACAAATGCACAAAGTCTGGGGGTAAAACAGGGTGAACTTGAACTATTAATACGTGAATGTAGATATGATATAGTTGGAATAACAGAAACCTGGTGGGATGAAACCCATGACTGGAACATACTGATAGAAGGATACAAACTCTTCCCAAAAAAACAAGCCCCGTGAAAGAGGAACTGGAGTTGCACTGTATATAAAGGACCACTATATTGCTACAGATATGCATGAAACTAAAGATGAAAACCTCCTTTATATTGGGTCAATATAAAAGGAAAAAAGAATGATATGGCCATAGGTGTATATTATAGGCCACCTAATCAAACAGAAAAAATAGTTGTCCTTTTTGCCAACCAACTAACAAATATATATAGGAAACACATTACAATAGTAATTACCCTGATATCAATTGGAAAACCTTGGATGAGAATGACCATGTCATACCTTGGATGAGAGTGACCATGTTATAATTCAACATAACACAAACACAAGCAATTGAACATAATGACACCAGACTCTTAGATTTTAAATTCAGAGAGAACTTGGGAAAGATTCTTTGGATGAAAATCCTAAAGGGGAAAACAACTCAGGAATCTTGGGAAACTCTAAAAACTCTAAAAAGTATGGTCAAAAAAGCCCAGACCAGCATATTACCACTGAGAAAGAAAAACAAGAAATCCTGCACAGAGATCTCTCTGACAAATTGAAAGACAAAAAGGACAAGTACAAAAAATGGAAAGAGGGACACACAACTAAGGCAAAATATCAGCAGATACACAGAATCTGCAAAGACAAAGTCTAGAAAGCAAAGGCTCAGAATGAACAAAGACTTGCAAAAAAAGTCAAAGATAATAATAAAAAAAGAGTTTCTTCCAACATAACAAGAAAAAAGCCAAGAAACAGTCTGTTCACTAAGGAGAGAAGACGGCAAGGAAACAACAGACTGACCAGAGAGAAAGCAGAGCTGCTTAACTCATTCTTTGCATCGGTCTTCACGCAAAAAGAAACTATAGCCCAACCTACCAAAAACAAAAGTCTAAAAGACAGATTAGAAATAACATTTAAAATAGGCAAAAAATAGTAAGAGAACACCTGTCTGATCTTGATGAACACAAATCACCGGGACCTGACAGATTACATCCCAGAGTTTTAAAGGAGCTGGCAGAGATCATATCATAAACACTAACCACAAAAATCCTGGAGCCTGGGGAACTACCAGAGGACTGGAAAAGAGCTGATGTGGTTACCATCTTCAAAAAAGGGAAAAAAACAGATCCAGGAAACTACAGACCCAATCAGCCAAACATAAATATCCAGAAAGATATTGGAAAAGATAATTAAAAAAAACAGATCTGCCAACATCAAGAAACAACTAAAATAATAACTAGCAGTCAGCATGGTTTGTTAAAAACAGATCATGCCAAACCAATCTTATTTCATTCTTCAACTTAGTGACTAAATTATACATCAGCGAAATACTGTGGACATAATATATTTAGATTTCAGCAAGGCATTCTACAAAGTAGACCACAACCTACTTCTTGGTAAGCTAGAAAAACATGGCATAGATAGCATCACCACAAGATCGATTCACGACTGGCTGACAAATCATGCTCAACGAGTAGTCCTTAATGGGTCTAAGTCTACATGGAGGGAAGTAAGCAGTGGGGTGCCACAAGATCCCATCTTAGGCCCATTACTCTTCAAAATCTTCATTAAATCTTCATGTCTTAAATGAGGGAATAGAAGGGGAATGTACCAAATTGCAGATGATACGAAGTTGGCAGGAATAGCTAATACCCAAGAAGATAGACTCAAGATCCAGATGGATCTTGACAGACTCGAACACTGGGCTGTATCTAACAAAATGAAATTCACTGTAGAGAAAAGTAAAGTACTACACTTACACAAGAAAAAACCAAAAGTATACATATAGACTGGGTGTAACCAGGCTTAATAGCAGTAACTCTGAGAGGGATCTTGGAGTCTTAGTGGACAACCAGTTAAATATGAGCCAGCAATTGCAACAGCAGCCAAAAAAGCTAATGCAATCCTAATTTCATTAATAGAGGGATACAATCAAGATCAAGTGAGGTACTAATACCACTCTATAAATCCTTAGTAAGACCACACCTAGAGTACTGCATCCAGTTTTGGTCACCACACTATAAAAAATATATTGGGACTCTAGAAAGAGTGCAGAGAAGTGCAACCAGGATGATTAGGGGACTGGAGATGATAACATACGAGGAATAGTTACAGGAACTGGGCATGGCTAGTCTAGTGAAGAGAAGGACCAGGGGAGACATGAAAGCAGTGTTCCAAAATTTGAGGGGCTGCCACAGAGAGGAAAGGGTCAAGCTATTTTCTAAAGCACATGAAGGCCAAACAAAGAATAATGGATGGAAACTGGACAAGGAGAGATTTAACCTGGAAATAAGGAGAAACTTTCTGACAGTGAGAACAATCAACCAATGGAATAGCTTGCCCTCAGAAATTGTGGGAGCGTCATCACTTGAGTCTTTCAAGAAGAATTTGGACTGCCACTTGTCAGAAATGGTGTAGGGAACCCCGCTGAGGTGGGGGGTTGGACTAGATCAGCGGTCGCCAACCAGTGGGCTGCGGTTTATCTTTGTCTGGGACTGCGTTATAGTTTACAATGCGTACATTAGCATACTCAAATTCTATTATCTTATGGTGAAGCCTATTATAAAAGTCTTTTTGGTTTGTATTCGGGGCATATATTGTGACAAATGACATCTTTTTCTGATTTACATTTATTTCTATAAAGAGCATTCTCCCTTCTTGATCTTTGTATATTTTTTTTATGTTGCAACCAATCTTTTACGTATACTACAGTACCCCTTTTTTGTTCTGTTTGCAAGTGCCAAGTACATTCTACCCAAATTTATATTCTTTAAGAGGTCTGCTTGATTGTCTGGAATATGCACTTCTTGGATTCAAGTTATGTCAGCATTTTGTTTTTTAAGTTTCTCAAATATCTGTTTTCTTTTTGATGATAGATTTAAACCATTGATATTGACTGAAAATAAACTGATTTCTCTATCAGTGTCACTGACTGTATGAGGCATTTCTTGTTTCATTTCTTGTTCTAGGCTCTCTTTTTCTTAGTCTGTTGCCTTCCCCTTCTTCTCTAAGTATTTTGTTTGAGCAATGAGAGGCTGAACCAGAGCATGAGTGCAACAATACTTTATTTTACAATAAAGGGCTGACCGTGCTTGCCAAGCCTGGAACTGGCTCGCAGCAATCAGCAGCCGAGTTGGACCCCGCAGCCTGCTTTTATAGCTGGCTGCTGGGAAGAGCCAACCAATGGGAATGGGGGAATAACGCCCACGTAAAGTGAGTGGACCTGAGTGAGAACTCCTTGAGTCCTCAGGACATAACACCCCTTCCCCCAGATGCGAACATGCATAGTCCTTGAGGTAGACGGGGGGTTTGTGTTGGCACCCGGAACGGCGCAACTCGGGAACATTGTCTGTCAGTTCGGTACCAGTCTGTGATGGTTGAGCCGGCATAGTGTCGCTAACACTCTCTCTGGACTGGGCATCCTCGGGAACCACCGGGTTGGTTACTGGGGTCGAGCTCGTGGGTTGGGTCCAGGCTGGTCAACTCTCTGGGCGCTGTTGTCCGAGTTTGGCTGACCGTGAACGACCGCTGGTGCAGACTGGTCGCTGGGCAATGTGGCTGGGCGGCGGATGAGGCGGTTCCCCTCGACTGGAGACTCTGGATTCTTGTTGGCAAGGGTGCTGAGGCGCCTTCTAAGCTGGTCTATATGTCTCCTCCAGACGCGACCATCCTCCAGCCTGACTCTATACGATCTCGGCCCGGTGATGGCGATGACCTTGCCTGGAATCCAAAGTGGGTCCCCTGGCGAAATTCTTGCGAATATCGGTTCCTGTAACAAAAAATGTCTAACCCTGACGTAGAAGCGAGGGAGAGTCAGGGCAGTATTGTGGGTGCAATCTGTCCAATACAGTCCTCAGGCGCCGGCCCATCAGAAGTTCCGCTGGGGACTTATTGGTGACTGCACAGGGGTTGAGTGCTGGCTCATCAGGAACCGTGCGAGTTTGTGGTGCCAGTCATCCCTGCCAAACCTAGCGAGGGCCTCTTTGGTGGTCCTGATGCCCTTTCAGCCAACCCATTACTGGCAGGGTGAAATGGGGCTGTGAAAATGTGGCGAATGCCCAGGTTGGCAGCAAAACGGCTGAATTCTACTGATGCGAACTGTGGGCCATTATCGGAGACAATGGAGTCGGGTAGTCCATGTGTAACTAACAGGCGCGTTAAAACATTGGTGATTGCTAGTGTGGTGGTCGTGGATAGCTGTGCCACATCTATCCATTTGGAATAAGCGTCCACGCACCACTAGGAACATCTTTCCATGCACGGGCCTGCCAGATCGATATGGATTCTAGACCAGGGGGCGTTGGCGCTCTCCCATCTGGTAGGGGTGGCGTATGGGGGGAGCAGGACGGGATTCCTGGCAAATGCTGCAGGAACTTACCCAATTGACAATGTCCTCGTCTAGACCCGCCACCACACGTAGCTGCGTGCTAATGCCTTCATTCTCACAATGCCGGGGTGTCCTCGTGCAACGCTCCAGGACTGGTACGCAGCGAGGTCGGAATGACCACTCGAGTGCCCCACAGTAGACAACCCTGCAAACTGGACAGCTCCTGCATGCGAGTCTTAAAGGGTGCGAATTTGTTATCAACGTTGCCTCCCGGCCACCCTCCTCACCCAGTCGAGCACCTGGGCGAGCGTTTGGTCTGCCTTGGTTTTAGCGGCGATGTCAAGGGCGGTGATGGGCAGGTCCAACTGGGTGATTTCAAAAATGGCGTTGACAGGAGCTGGGTCTTCAGCCGGAGCGGTAAGGGGCAGCGACTGAGGCGTCGGCGTGGATAGAGTTTTGCCCGGGCGGTGAATAAGTTTGTATGAGTAGGCCGCTAGGAAAAGTGTCCACCTTGTCATTCTAGGGGAAAGGACTTGAGGTGTCTGTTTGTCGCCGGCCAGCAGGCCCAGGAGGGGCTTATGGTCGGTGACCAGTTCAAGAAATGGCCAAAAGGAATTCGTGAAACTTTTCACGGCCGCAACAGCTGCTAGGGCTTCCTTGTCTATTTGGCTGTAATTTCGCTCCGTGGCCGAGAGCGTCCTGGAGAAGAAGGCAATGGGGGCCTCGGCGCACATTGGGGGAGTCTGTGACTAAGGACCGCCCCAATTCCAAAAGGGGATGCGTCTGCTGCCAGTACTAAAGGAAGGTTGGGGTCGAATTGGATGAGCACTGCCTCTGACGTAGTAGTGATTTGACGGCATTAAACGCCTGGTCTTCTTTGTGCCCCCAGTGCCACGGTGACTTTTTGTCTAGTAATCTGTGTAGGGGTTCGGCTACTGAGGCTTTATGGGGCAAGAAGGATGCATAAAAGTTCAGCAGCCCTAAGAAAGCTTGTAGCTCCGCTTTGGAGGTTGGTGTGGGAGCTTCGTGGATTGCTCTAACCTTGGACTCCAGGGGGTGAATGCCAGAGGCGTCAATTTTATAACCCAGAAAGTCCACCTGTCTAGTGGCAATGGCGCATTTTTCTTTTTTTTAACTTGAGGCCATGCTGTCTGAACCTCTCTAACACTGCTCGCACTCTCTGGAAGAGTTGGGGTCTGTCCCTGGCCGAGACCAAGATGTCGTCGAAGTAGGGTACTACACCAGGGAGGCCCTGTAAAATCCGCTCCATGAGGGATTGAAAAATACCCGGGCAACACTTACGCCAAATTGGAGACGCTTGCATCGGAAGGCACCCCTGTGAGTGACGATGGTCTGAAGTTCCGCTGTTTGGTTATCAACAGGGAACTGCTGATATGCTTGAGACATGTCCAATTTAGCAAAAAATACTGCCCGGCTCGAATGTGTGCAATAAGTGCTGAATGACGGGCACAGGGTAGGCGCTAACTTGTAAATATTTATTGATTGTTGTCTTGTAGTCCGAGCAAATTCTCAGGCTACCATCTTTTTTAAGGGGTGTGACGATGGGCGTCTCCCACTTGGCGAAATCTGTTGGCTCAATGACCCTTGTTTTAGTAGTTTATCCAATTCAGCGTCTAGTTTTGGTCGAATAGCAAATGGAACTCTACGTGGTTTTAATCTGATTGGGACTGCCTGGGGTCAACGGTGAACCGAGATGGGGTTCCATTATAACACCCCAGCTCCTCGCTGAACACATCTGCGTAGTCAGCTAATCAAGGAGTCAGTGTCTGAGGTTGAGACAGCATGGACTCCTGTTAACCCTAGGCCGAGGTGGGGAAACCAATCGAGCCCCAATAAGGTGGGTAGATTGCCGTTAACTACCACTAGAGGTAGGTGGCCTTTAAAAGCTCTAAAACTGACAAAGAACTTGCCTCTGCCGATCACGGGAATGGCTTTCCCCTGGTAGTCCTTCAGACCGAACTGGCATCTCTGAAGCCGGGTAGTAGATAGGCTGGGGTGGAGTCTCTTGAGGGTGTTCCACGAGATTATTGAGAGCGCTGACCCTGTGTCAACCTCCATGTGGCACGGTTTACCTTCTAGGGAAACGGAGAGAGAAATTTTACTAACAGCGTGGCAAGAACGCCTGGCAAGGCGGTGCGTGCGACAGTTTAATACTTGCCTCTGTGGTCCCGCGTGCGAGGACGGGGTCTGTGTGCAGCGCTTTGGGGGCTTGGCAGACTCACGATGTGCCCCCTCTTATGGCAGTTGTTGCAAGTGGCTCCTTTAAACTTGCAGGTGGCTCCTTTGATGCGATCCCCACAGGCTAGGCACAATGTGATGTGCTTGGGAGGACCGGTGTATTCTTGTTTGGCCCCCTACCTGCACCGTCTGTCGTTGGCGAGGCGGTGGACGCGTTTTCATCGTTGTGGGTTTCCTCTGCTTCCACCTCTTCGGAATGGACTGGGAACGATGCTAGCTTGGCACTTGGGCCCTGAATTTCGGTGGCTGAGTTCGTTGCTAGCTCGGCTGCTAGGGCCTCCTCGACCGCTTGTGCGAGGTTGAGGTCTTTTTGCTAGCAGGCGCTCTGTAGGTTGAGATCCTTGACCCCACAAACTAATTGATCGAGGAGCATGTCTTCCAAGTATGTTCCAAACCTGCAGTGCAGGGCTGCTGTTCTGAGGGCGGCCATATATTGATTGATGGTCTCCTTACTTGATTGCTTCCTCATACGGAACGTGAACCTCCTGGCGATTTGTGAAGGCCTGGGAGCGTAGTGGTTAGTGAGGATCTCAAGCAACTCGACCACGGAACGTTTTTCAATTCTCTCGGCGCTACGAGTGCTGCGGCGGTATCAGTAAACGGTGGCTCCGCAGTAGATTAGGAAATAGGATTTTTTCCGATGCTCTCCCGCATCCGCCAAGCCGACCGCATCGATGTAATGATTGAAGCGGTTCTTATACGACTCCCACTTCTCTTCGTCTGGTTTAAACGCCGGGAATACTGGGTTGGAACTCATGGTGCTGGAACGGCTGGGCTACCTGCGGAAAAATCTCTCTGGGACTACGGGCGCTCGTGAGTGATATCAGCTCTGGAGAGGTTTTTTTGCTACCCTCTCTTCTCTCTCTGGGTTACCACGTTGGCTGCTAGCCGTTGGAGGTGTCTTGATTCGCGCCAAAAGTGGGCGCTAGTGACTTCCTACAGCGCTGTGTGTGTCTCCTACTGGCTCGAAATTCAAATGACACCCGCTTGAATTTCGTGCCAAATACAGAGCGGCTGCGGCTCGCAGCGCTTCACTTTCCCTGCAGCGGGCTAACAAGCTGCCACAGACGCTTCTAACTTTGAATCAGACCGCTCTGGCTGCGGATCAGCGCTTGCTCTTTTTGATCGCCGTATTGTTGGCTGATCGCTTTTCTGGCTGCGGATCAGCGCTTCCCTTGTCGCCAGCTGATCGCTCTCTGGGCTGCGGATCGGTGGCTAGTGACTCAGCGGTTGCAAGGTGCTTCTGGTAGCCATCCCATCCTCGCCGCCAGTGTTTTGTTTGAGCAATGAGAGGCTGAACCAGAGCATGAGTGCAACAATACTTTATTTTACAATAAAGGGCTGACCGTGCTTGCCAAGCCTGGAACTGGCTCGCAGCAATCAGCAGCCGGTTGGACCCCGCAGCCTGCTTTTATAGCTGGCTGCTGGGAAGAGCCAACCAATGGGAATGGGGGAATAACGCCCACGTAAAGTGAGTGGACCTGAGTGAGAACTCCTTGAGTCCTCAGGACATAACACTAAGATTTTGGGGTTCAGAGTGCAAATCAGATTCTTTTTCTCCAGAGAGTTGTTCCTCTTGGCTTCTTGTATTTAGGTCGTCTCTACTTGCTTGTTCTTCCTTGGGTCCTAGGTGTCATTCACGAAGTTCCTGTGCTTTTTCAATTGTATCAATTTTGTATTTTTTGTCCTGCCACGAAACTAAAAGCCCCTCTGGGGTGAGCCACTTAAATGGAATACCATTTCTAATAAGCTGAGTTGATAAAAATTGGTAGCCCCTTCTCTGCTCTCTGACTCTCCTAGGTATTTGTTTCAGTGTAACCACTTCATGATCTTTGTATACAAGTGGTTCATCTCTGGTCTTACTATAGAGCAGGTCTCATGTTATCTTCTTCCAAATCGAATATGAACCTCTTGAGGTAGTCTATGTCTCCTCACATAGTGTGTATATACTCTGTAGACCTCGTCTACATCATTTTCAATTTCCAGTTTGGGTTTCTGTAAAGCCGTCTGTTAGGGATACACCCTAGCAGAATCTGCACGGCAGTCAGGTAGGCAGGCAAAATATGTGAGATAAACGTTTTTGTAGCTTACACTCAGTAAAACAGATACACAGTGCTAGTTAAATAGTTTATTCCAGTAAGAGTTATAGCATAGTCAAACAGTCCATATATCATTCACTAATTCAGTCCATCCAGGGATTATTCAGTTGCAAATTCCAGTGTCGAAAAAGAGAGGTCAGTAAACTTACAAATATCAGTCCAGTAATATATCTCCTTGCAGTAGAGATATGAAGAAGTCAAACCTCCTTTCTTCCTCCAGCATTCAGCAACTCAGCAGTAGGGGAAACACGCAGTTAACAAACCATCAATCCATGCAATCCAGTAATTGTCAGGAATCGTCAGCAAATGAGCAGGTTCTCTTGCTCCCTCTTATGGCGGTTCAACACCGCACCCAAAATTACATGCTTTGCAGTTTAAAGTGACACACACTTAAACTTACAATCATAGTTTATATATATTATTTTACCCAAACTACGTTAGGTAACCTATGTTATTCCTAACACCATCGCTATCAGATTCATCATAATTGCACATAAATCTTCCTTTTTGTCTTTCACCACATTTTACCTAAGATGAAATGATGCCTTCTCTAATTCCATGTGTACCATCAAATCCCGGAGTTCGCAGTAGAGCACTTTCCAATTTTGTTCTGAATCCTCTAATTTCTTCTCCACCATCTTCGTTCTTGCCTCTACTAAATTTAATTTCTGTTCATTTTTTATCACTTTTTCCTGCATCTTTCCAATCTTACTATTCAAATTTTGTATTTCATTTTTCACTTGTCCTATTTCAGTTTTCATCTCTGTTTTCATATCTTCATGGTTCCTCGCTATCAATTCATGGGTTTTTGCCATCATTTCCTGCATCATAGTGAGCATTGCCTATACTGTCTGCAGGCTTTGAGCTGAACTAGTTTTTTCTGCCAATAGCATTGCATCTATAGATCTCTGCCCCATAGGTGACGACATCATTGTTGTAGTTTTCTTTTCTGATTTTACATTTGTAGTTGATGTTGTCGCCATTTTAACTATCTGTAGCAGCTCTTTCCAATCTACCATCAACTATTCCTAGTAGAGCACTATTTTCCTCTCCTTTTCAGTTCAATAGTAATACTAATACATATATTATTATATTATTAATTACCAAAATTCTATTATGGAAAATCACAATCAGATCTTATTTCTATTTTTTCTTATTGAACTTATTCAAATATTACAATACTTAAGAGAATTCAATATTAATCAAATACTTATTAATCAAATATTTACTCACAAAATCAACAGTTTTATAAGCTTAATTAATTAATTTAAAGCAGCCAATTCATTAAAATAATTGTCTCATCCTTCAGCTCCTCTGTTTTCAGCGCTCCATTAATCAGCACAAATTACTGCTGTTTCTTTAGTTAGTACTCCTTCCGATATTTCTGCCACTTTGCTGCTCTGTTCGGTTTAGAGTTTCAATTTTCAATTTCCCTTTGTAGTATAAATCAGTATTCTGGAAATCTTCTTTAAGTTCACCTTTCCACTACTCAATTTGCTATTTTCTACTCTTTGCTTCCTTCCTTCCTTCTTTAAGCTGCTGGGCTGCCATGTCTATGGTTCTGATCTGTATGATCTCCCTCTTCTGCTGCTGGTTTTCGGGGAATTCTCTTGTAATCTCCAGGATCACAGCACCTCCCCGAGATCTCCAGGTCTTTCCCTTTCATCTGTATACCCCTCCGAGGTCCAACACGCTCCTGGAAGCCACCAAACAGCGAAAATCGGAGCCTTTCAGAATGGTGATCCGCTCCACAGCTCCGTATCAACGCAGTGCCCAGCTGTATTTTTCCTTTTTCCAACCTTCTGCTATTCTGCTGTACTGGGAGATTTAGATCGTTGGATTTCTTGCTTTCTAGCTAATCTTTAGATCTTCAGCTTCTGCTTTTAAGCTGAACCTTCCTTAGGACTGAAGCAGTGCAGACTCAGCTAGCCAATGGCAGAAACACAGATCTCTAAATGAATCTGTGATTCTGTGAGTAACTCTAATCTGCCTGCCTGCTTTGCCTGGTTTTGGGTAAAAGTTGCTCTTTTTTTATAAAAAATTCAACACGGTACATGGTATGTTGTAAGTTAATTTTGGGAGTTTGCTTGCTAGCAAATTTTGTGTGACAGGCTCAGGTAGCCAATCTCACAGATCTCTGAATTCTGTGATTCTGTGAGCAACTCAATCGCCTGCCTGCTTTGCCTGATTTGGGGTTAGTTACTCTTTTTTTAATAAAAAAAAACAATATTTATATCAATATTTATAATATTTACATACAAGCCATGCCCAGCCGGTCACATGACCACCAAGCTACACCCACAGAACTGGTTGTTAAGAAATTTGAATCCCACCCCTGTGTGTGTGTGAGAGAGAGAGAGAGAGAGGTGAGGGGGTTAGATCAGATCTTTCTCTCTCTCTCTCTCTCTCTCTCCCACCAATGTCAGCAAGCCACCATCTGTCAAAATTCATATTATTGGTCCCTGGGATTTAAAATTATGAGTTTGGTGGTCCCTGAGGTCCAAAAGGTTGTCGACTCCTGGACTAGATGATCTACAAGATGTCTTCCAACTCTGATTATCTGTATCTGTATCTATTCCTGCCAGCTTCCCACAAGCAAAGTCAATGGAGAAGGTAGTAAGAGATTATAAGTTGCCTCTGTTTCCTCCACTTTTTCTCTCAGTGATTTTCTGGATGGCAAGTGGATCTTAAATTCTGTTAGTACCTGCTTGGGCATTTTGCCCATATGTAATCCAAGCCACATGCCTACCTGCATTTGCATCTATTTGTAGCAGCTGCCTGCACTCACTATTAAGCTGAAGTCATGCAAGCTTCATTTCTGTAGAGTTTCGATAAAAGATTGGACAGTTATTTGTCCAGGATGATAGGAGGCTTTTTGAACTAAATGGCCTCCAAAATCATTTCAAGCCCTATGATTCAAGACACGTGATATGGCATTCAGGTCTGGGGACAGGGTTTGGTATAACAAGGCAAGAGCGGAACTGAGGCGGGGCATCAAGGAGGCAAAAAAAAAACTATAAAGGGAAGATTGAGGACTACTTCACAAATAATGATCCATGACAGGCTTGGCAGGGAATTAAACACATCACTAATTACAGGGCCAGCAACCCCATATTGATCAATAAGGATGCATCACTGGCAGAAGAATTGAACTCCTTCTTTGCCCGATTCAAACTGAATAGGTCTTCGAATACACTGCCTCTACAAACCACCGGTACTCAACTCTTCACAGTACAAGAGTATGATGTGAAGCAGGTGCTCAGAGCAGTGAATGTGAAAAAGGTCGCTGGCCCTGGTGGGGTCCCTGGGAAGGTAATCAAAGCATGTGCTGTTCAGCTCACAGGTGCGTTTACAAATATTTTTAACCTTTCTCTTACACAAGCCATTGTTCCATCTTGTCTCAAAAGTTCCATTATTATTCCAGTTCCCCCAAAGCCCTCTCCTGATACTTTAAATGACTATAGACCGGTAGCTCTCACACCCATAATTATGAAGTGTTTTGAAAGACTGGCCTTAAAATATATACAGGATTGCCTCCCATCAAACCTTGACCCATACCAGTTTGCCTATCGAAATAACAGATCCACAGAGGATGCTATTGCCATGGCTCTCCACATTGCACTAAACCATCTGGAGCATAGCGGGAGCTATGTGAGGATGCTTTTCGTTGATTACAGCTCAGGTTTCAATACCATCATTCTGGATATACTGATTAAGAAGTTGCTAGAAATGGTTCTCTCCTCTCACATCTGCTGTTGAATAAAGGACTTTCTTACTAACAGACCCCAAACTGTTAGGATTGGCAGCTATTTTTCCTCCACTCTTGCTCTCAGCACTGGATCTCCACAGGGTTGTGTGCTGAGCCCCCTTTTGTATTCACTCTATACCTACGACTGCACTCCCTCTTGTCCCACTAACTCTATAATAAAATTGGCAGATGACACCACGTTGGTGGGACTCATATCAGGAGAAGACGAGACGGCCTATAGGTCAGAGGTTCTCAGACTGATCTTGTGGTACAAGAGTCATAACTTCTCCCTGAGCATCAAAAAGACCGAAGAATTAATTAAAGACTTCAGACAATGCAAAGCACAGCCTCTCCCACTATATATTAATGGAGATTGTGTGGAAAGAGTTCATAGTTTTAAATTTCTAGGAACTTGTATTTCCGACAACCTTACTTGGTCGGTCCATACTATGGCCACTGCAAATAAGGCCCAACAGTGCCTGCACTTTCTGAGGCGGCTGAAAAAGAGTGGTCTGGGTGAAAAGTTGCTGGTTACTTTTTACCGTTCTACCATTGAGAGAATTTTGGCATACTGTGTAATGGTGTGGTATGCTGGATTCTCTGTAGTGGATGCTCCAGAGAGTTATAAACACAGCACAAAAAATCATCGGTTGCTCTCTTTCTTCTTTGGAAGAGATTGCGAAGACCAGATTCCTCTCTAGAGCACTAAAAATCTCCACAGACCGTTCTCATCCTAGTCATTCGTATTTCGAACTGTTACCCTCAGGGAGACATTATAAGTGTCTTAAAATGAGGACTAATAGACTGAGAAACAGTTTCTTTTCCAAGGCAATAATTGTATTGAATCAAACAATGCATATGTGATTTAGCCATATGTATATAGTGGCATTTTTAAGCTAACTTACTATATGTTTTAGATGGTTTTAGACTAGGTTTTTAATTATTATTATTATTTTAATTATTTTAATTTTTAAATACTCCGTAGTGTGATTGTGATGTCTTGTTTGGGGCACTGTGCTGGAGTAGCTTTCAAATTTCCTTGTATTTGTAGAATGCAATGACAATAAAGGTATTCTATTCTATTCTATTCTATTCTATTCTATTCTATTCTATTCTATTCTATTCTATTCTATTCTGCTTTTAATGCAAATGAACTTACTTTTATATTTTTCCTGTTGCAATTTTAAAAAGAAAAATTGGATCAATATAATATTAACCTTACTGCACAAATTTTCATTAGCTTTCACATGCAATTATTTTGTCAATAGTTTTATGAAATATAAGGAAAGATTAATTCATGCTATTTGCTATAACATCTGGTTCATGAAGAATCCCTAAATTCACTGCTGACAGAACTTTATACCCTTGATCTGTAAAATTGAGCTAGTTAGTTTTTGAACTGCTTGGAGAATCAATCCCATGTCTAGATTTATGTAATATAAACAATGTGTTTATAAAAAGAAATCTTTGATTTTTTTAAAACTCATTTATTTAGAATATTTCTAATTACGTTTTCCCACTGATATTAGAATATTAGGACAAAGTATTATGTGAATTTATTTTTTTAAATGTACCATTGCCATTCAGTACACCTTCAATTTCCTTTCAGAGTTTGGTGTGCCAGTAGTTATACTGTACTTGTACCATCAACATATGTGTATTAATAAAACCAAGTAATGTGATAGTTTACATAAATTAATATATGTTTGTGAGGATATATGTTTTTTTAAAAAATTGGTAACAGGCTTTATATAGAAATAATAAATGGTATTTAAATGAATGCTTATAGTTTATTAAGGGCTATTCTATTATATTTTATACTGAGAATCAGCTTCAATAATATAGAAATTCTACAGATTCTATTCTGTTGATTGCAATGATATGTTAATTGACTGCCATGTGGATTTTAAGATTTTTTAAAAAATGAAAGTTCATCAAATTTTTCTTAAGAAAACTAATTATTAGCCATAAGCAGTGTTAGTGTTCATTATTCAGGAATGCTACCTAACAGAAGTTTATAATTTTTGTAGGTAATAGCTCTAGCAGATGCAGCTGAAGAAAACCAAGCCATTATGTTCCAGGCATTCACAAAATTAAAAAGTGCCACCCAGCTAGTAATCCTGCTGATTAGTCTATGGCAAAAACTGAGTGCTGACCAAGTTGCTATTCTGGAAGCTACATTTCTGCCATTAACACAGAATACTCAAGAGTTGGTAAGAGTGTGCTAATTTTATTTTTAAGCCACAAAAAATATTACCATTATAAGGGATGGTTTTTCATTTAATTTTCTTTCCTGCATGGAATTTTGAATTAATGCTCTACTTGAATCAGAGTGCTTTTTATGTTATTGAAGGACAGTGAACTGCTTCAGCCAACATATTTGGAGTGCATTATTAAAGAGCAACTAAAACACATTCAGAACATACTGCTTCCTCCATTGTATTCACTTTCATTTATACGAAAAGCTTTAATTTCTTTGCAGTGTCCAAGATAAAAATGTATAATGTCTGCCTTATGGACATAAATTGTGGGCTTATGCTTAGTGGGATAAATTCTTGTTTTTCAGGGAACAAGTCTATTTTGAATAGCCAAAATTACAGAAATGAAGAAGCTTAAAGAACTGCAGAAACATGTAGACAAGACCTTTCAATTATAGCAAGGGTGTCAAACTCGCATTGTCACAATGGCATCATTGGGGTTTTTTTCCCCCTTCGCTAAACTGGCAGGGCTATTACGTGACAGGTCTGGCCCACAGCCCGTGAGTTTAACAGCCCTGAATTATAGTACCTTCATTGTACTTTCAGGATTATAGAGTTTTTCTTAACCTATAAAAACACTATTACTTGGCTTACCAACTTTCTCTCACATCACTACAAACTGTCTAGGTACAGCAACCAGATTAGAAAACATTCTACAGGTAATAGTTCTGTACATTAATTGGGGTCTTCTGACCAACTCCTTATCCAAGCTTTTTTTTTTTTTTAACCTCATGTCAGCAGCTTTCTATCACCTACCACCTCAGCTGCCATTTCTTTCATGGTCATTGACTGTTGCTCTATAGATCAGGGGCGTCAAACTCAATTTCATTGAGGGCCGCATCAGGGCTGGTGGTTTACCTCGGGGAGCCGGGGATGTGTGGCCGACTGGGTGGGCATGACAGCTTAAAGCCACTCACTGGGCGTGGCTGAATGGATGGAGATGGCCAGCTCGGTGGGCGTGGCCAGCTTGATGCCAATCTCCAAACTACTGGCATGTTTCCGCTTTGCATTCAGTAGCCATGTTGCCATGAAGCCATGTTGTCCCGATGTTTCCTCTTCACTTTGGATAGACCGGGCTGAAGCCACGCTGTCCCGATGTTTCCTCTTGCATTGGGTAGATTGGGCTGAAGACATGCTGTTCCACTGATTTTTCTTCACATTGGGTAGATCTGCCGAAGCCACGCAAGTAGATCGGGCTGATGCCACGCAGACCAGCCCCTTATATTTTCCAGGACGGCCCTGTGGGCTGGATTCGACCACATCATGGGCCATATCTGGCCCACCAGCCTTGAGTTTGATAACCCTGCTAAAGATAAACCTTACTTAAAGTCACAGTCATGCTGAAAAAATAAGTCTGTGACCAAGATATACGTTTACAACTTTTACAACATCTTTGTCTGTAACATCTTTACCATTGTATTTAGAGCATGTATTGTCTTGTGTGTCACTGTTCCCACCCCACAGCAAAGAAAAACATGCAATCTTTTTCTCACCTGCTTTTCTCCATAGTTCAGCACTTCCCCAAAGGACACTGACCACAAGTTAAGCTCAGCTGTTTGTCCTGAATTAGTAGTTTACAACTGCTTCCTGGAGCTGACAAGACTTTAATCATTATCACACTTTGACTTTTGTTTGCTTCCTGAGTTACTTGGGACGCAGAACTATGAATGCAGTAGACAAACAGCTTGTAATAGTGTTTTCTTTTCAATGAGTATTTCCAATTGTGTGGTTTCTTTTTTCCTCCAATGAATGTAAATACAAACATTAATTCTCTTCTTACTAATTATTCCCGTGTTAGAATGAGTATGCTAAAGCACTGGAGTGGGAGAAAGGGAAAGCTGAAGTAAAAACATAAGTACAGCTGCAGTCATGTGATTTTCCATTTAGCAATCATCAGTTACAAACAAGTTGCCATTCTCAGTTGTGATATAGTGTCATTTAGTACAAGTGTGCTGTTCAGACAGTATATAGTTAATTGGGAATTGGGAGCTGTCCCCTTAAGGAAATGCCTCATGGGAAATGTAGTTAATGCCTCATGGGAAATGTAGTTCGTGTCATGTGATCACATCTGTAATCCTGATTGGTCACTGAATTGACCCTTGGTTGGGTTGGGGGAGTTTCCTTTATTCTTGCTTGGACCCCAGCATCGTGCTGGTGTCTTTCCCTTTGCTCCATCGTTATGGGATGAAGGTAACTATATTTTCACACTATGAAGACAACTATGCAAAGATTGGACATTAGATGAATCTCAATATAACTGAATTATACCTTGAGGATGCCTATTATGATCCAATAAATAAACTTTGTATGGAAGCCTTTGTAGAGTTTAACTGCTTATCTCAAGTATTTGAGAAGATAAATCTTGCTTGGGACAAGACAGTGAAAATACAGTTATTCAGATTGCCCATGAAAGAGTGAAAATATAGTTAAAAGATAAGTCCTATTTCCTCTTAAGCAAAGTGAAATATGCTTTAATCTGAATTCCCAAAGTGAAATATGTTTTAATCTGATATCCTAAGGAAAGTGAAAAGATTAGTTTTATTCCTTCTTGAATCAGTGGCAAGAAATTTTAATTGTGTCTCGGAGAAGAGGAGAGGAAATGTTGAGCAGATAGAGAATTGCACCAGTGCTGTCCCTGTCTCTCCCTACGAGCACTTCAGTTTGGTGTTAAGAAAGTTAAAAGGCCCATTTGAATTATTGGGAGGGGCCAGAAATCCCCCATTTGCAAGAGACTAACAAGTAACATCATCTCTGTCTCTCACGGCAACTTCTGTGACTGTTTTGCAAACAAGAGGCTGCTTTGAGTAAGAAGCTGTGTGATCTCTTGGCTCTTGAGTAACTAAAACAAAGAGTTGATTCCCCTGTTCTTCCGGAAGAAGGAATTCATGCCATAAAGGGGCCCACCTTTACTCAAGTTTATGATGGTGGTCTCCAAGCAACAGAGTCATAAATACTTTAGGTTGGGCAATTGAAAGGGATCTCCATGGGGATAAGCCATCTCCATAGAAACGAGTCATAAACCCCACCTAAAGAGGGAATCTACATCTGTAAGAAGGTAAACTAAACGCAGACTGTTGTTAACTTTGTTTGCAAAGCTGAAGAAGCATCTCCCTTTACTGGAATTTAGGGGCAATCTCAATTGTAAGGACACTAGCTTATATTCCTCAACAAAGGGAAATTGCCTGATCACAGTTTGCTCCAAACAATTAATCAAAATCACAGCATCCTTTGGTGACTACTCTTCATAGCATAACTGCCTAAATTCAGCTACCCGCTTGCAGCACCACTCCGTGGTCAAGTAGAGAATTTCAGAGGAGTTTCCTAAATTCAGCTACTCGCTTACAGCACCACCCCATGGGCAAGTAGTGAATTTCAGAGGAGTTTCCTAAATTCAACTACCCGCTTGCAGCAGCACTCAGTGGTCAAGTAGTAAATTTCAAAGGAGTTTCCTAAATTCAGCTACCCGCTTGCAATCCACCCCAGTCGTCAAGTAGGGAATTTCAAAGGAGTTTCCTAAATTCAGCAACCCGCTTGCACTGCAGCCCAAGGGTCAAGCAGTGAATTTCATTGGAGTCTCCTAAATTTGGCTAGCCACTTGCAGCGCACCCTAGTGGAAAAAAAGGGAATTGTATGGAAAACCGCTAAATTTTCCAAAATTCACCTTTGCCAATCTAAAGCATGGCAACATCTTCAGCCATGACAGATGTCTCTGATGTACCAGAGGACTCGAACCCTCCACCCACCCTTGATGTAAATGTGGAACTTGTTCCCCAAACCCAGAATTGGATGTCCAAACTTCCGAAGAGGCAGAGGTACCTCAGAAAGCCTACGACCTCAGATAGCATAGAAAGCCTACCGAGGCCATGCAGTTACATTTGATGGAGGATTGGAACTGACAGTATCAACGCTATACAGACTCATGGTCAGACCTGGTGAAGATCTGCGATGCCCCCATACGCAAGTTGTCCTTCGACAGCATCTGCTCATTGGAGATTGAGATAGATGACCTTCTTGCATGGTGGAGAGACAGCGAAAGTTACCTCAAATCCATCCAATCAAGGCTGGGTGACTCAAAGCTCCAAGAGTACATACAATGCTTTGAGGAGCTAAACAAGGAACATGAGGACTACATTCAGAGAGGCAAAGACTTCCTCCAGGCAGCGCTCCATGATGCACTACAGATGGAAGAAGTGTCAAGAAAGAGGGCTACATCTGACATAGCCCCTCAATCACCTGTACCCACCTCCCACTATTCTAAGAAAGCCTCCTCCCTCCATCCTAAGCCAGCTAGATCTCAAGCAGATTGTAGCGTCTCACGGCAATTCTCAGCCGCAAGCTCTTCCCATCCTTCTAGAGCATCCTCCTGTTGCAGTGATGCATCTAAGGCCTCAAAAGCAGCAAGTTCTGCCAAACGAGCTACAGAAGCTCAAATTGAAGCTGCAGTAGCAGAGGCAGATTTACGTGCAACAACGTAGGTGACACAGTAGAAGGAGGCAGTAGCAGCTCAAGCAGCAGAAATGGCCAGCCAACAAGCAGAAATGGCCAAAGCTCAGACCAGCCAACAAGCAGAAATGGCCAAAGCTCAGGCCCAATTGTAGTTGCTTGAACAACAAAGGGAGACAGCAGCAAAGACAGCAAAAGGAAGATATCAACGTGCACTGTATCATGAAGCACGGTGGGGAGGAGAGGTACTGGACTCTGTATAGTGCCATTAGATGGGAGTTCCCAGTTACCACTGCCGCCTGTGTTAGAATGGGATGAGATACCAGATGACCGCAATCAGATTACAACACCAGAGGTAGCAAGTAACATACCTCACCTGAAGCACATGGCCCATCACTTTCCCGCTGTAGATCCAGTAGCCGAGATTCTGCTCTTGTTGGGAGTAGATGTACCTGACGCTTTCATTCAGAATAAAGTAGTCAGAGGCCCGAAAGGCTCCCTATTTGCCTTCAAGACAGCCCTAGGATGGAGAATCACAAGGATAGTCTGCATCGGTTGGCTGCAGGGCCTATCCCAGGCAAATATCTTCGCAACATCCATTCCAACAGTTTTCCAACACCCTTTGGAACTGTTTGAAGCAAGGATACCTGTCTACCCTACAAGGCTGTCATAAGTGACCAGCAGACTTTCACCAAGAAGCTCTACACCAGACCGGTCACCGACCTAGTGTTGCTGCGGAGAAAGCTGACCTCGAAGATTGAACCTCAAACTTTGCATGCTTTGTATCTACCTCATTGCATTGTTTGATGCTATATTACTATTTACGATTTATCTTAGTTGTTTATTTTAGTTGATAGGTAGTTGGTAGTAGAATTTATAATTCCAGGCGGGGAGTGTGCTGTTCAGACAGTATATAGTTAATTGGGAATTGGGAACTGTCCCCTTAAGGGAATGCCTCATGGTAAATGTAGTTAATGCCTCATGGGAAATGTAGTTCATGTCATGTGATCACGTCTGTAATCCTGATTGGTCACTGAATTGACCCTTGGTTGGGTTGGGGGAGTTTCCTTTATTCTTGCTTGGACCCCAGCATCGTGCTGGTGTCTTTCCCTTTGTTCCATTGTTATGGGATGAAGATAACTATATTTTCACACTATGAAGATGACTGTGCAAAGATTGGACATTAGATGAATCTCAACATAACTGTGAATTATACCTTGAGGATGCCTATTACAATCCAATAAAGAAACTTTGTATGGAAGCCTTTGTAAAGTTTATCTAACTGTCTTTATATTCAACCAGCAATTTAAAAACAGAACAACAAGGATTGCCATTAACTTGTCAAGTATAATTTGCTGCTTGGAGATCATTTTCATTCCTTCAAAATTCAAAATACACAATTATTTGGGAAGTAATTGGAGGAGCATTTTAGAAATTTGTATGGGAGTTTATTTATTTACAAGACTTATATAGTCACCTATCTTATTATAATGATTCTGGGTGGCTCAAAGTATCATTAAAATGTGGTTCCCCCAGACCAACATTCTCAAAGCTCAGCCCCCATCCTAGCCCAATGCTTGAGAACCAGTTGTTAATGGACTTTTAGAAAGCTCCCTCAGATCTCAGGTGGGAGGCTGTTCCAAAGGGCTAGGGTTACTACCAAGAAGGTGAGTGATATGGGATGGCTCGGTTGGTCATTGCGAATGCAAATGCGAGAGATATGTGAAATAGTATAATTGAAACAAATGCCCTATAATACATAAATCTTTGAACCCCCAAAAAAGAAAAAAAAGAAATATATATATAGAAAAATGTTAGGTTGTAGATAATGATATAATTGGAAAAAAATTAAAACAATAATTGTGGTTTGTTTAAGGAACAGCTTTATGACTTTTTAAAACATTTGTGAAAGTTTTATCTGAATTTGAAAGTTGGAAGAACATTATCCTCCTATTGAAAGTTGGAAGAACATTATTCTATTAAAAAGAATGATTTCCATAAGTACAAAGGATTAGTTTTTCTAGAGTTCCTAAAAAGGAATTTGGCAAAAATCTGATTGAAAAAGTATGAAATGTGAGAATAAACAAAATTTAGGAAGAGCAGAGTGCAAAATGCACAAATATGAGAAAAGTTTTTGTACATTTTTATTTAGAGGAAAGCACTTTATATTGTTAACATCCAATTAAGGAATGTTTTCTCTGAATATGGAGTGAAGATTAGTTGCTGAATAAAATCACAGCAGTATATGATGGAGGTAATACAATGATAATGGAATAGTTCAACTTTGAAAAGTACATAAGGCACATATGTGTAAGGAAAACTTATGGTAAAGACAAAAATATGCCGATTAAGGATATGTGAAGCTCTGAATATTAATATTAATAGCTTATAAAGTACTAAGATAGTTTCACAAGCAACATGGATTGAATTGCAATGTAGACATTGGGATGAAAAGCTAAAACAAATATATGAATAGATCATTAAAAAGTTAATTGAAGTGGAATAATAATTGGAGTAATTTTAAGATTTACAATACTGATAGGAATGGGAAGTGTGAAGAATGAACGTCCAAAGAAAGAGAAATAGTTGTGTATAAACTATTATTCTGCTTGTTTTGTTATATGGAAATGAGAGTTGAGTGTGTCAGAAGAAGCATAACAGTTAAATTAAATGCAATGGTAATAATATTTTGATATATGTATATAAAGCACCAAAAGATAGGATCAAGAATGGATGCATGCTGAGTGAATCTACTATTCACTACAAGCAAAAATGTATACCAAAAAAAAGAGCAAAAAAAGGACAAAAAGATTACATGTGGAAAATACCTCAGATTTTAAATAGAGAAATAATCCTTGTCCATAAAGGGGCCCACCTTTACTAGAGTTTATGATGGTGGTCTCCAAGCAACAGAGTCATAAATACTTTAGGTTGGGCGATTGAAAGGGATCTCCATGGGGATAATCCCTTGAGCTGGAATAATAATAGTTTTTTCATTATATTGATAGTTGATAATTGAAAATCAGAGAGTAAACACATATCAAACCAATTTTGCATATCTGAATTAGCACTTTCTTTCAATTCAAAAGTAGATTTTTTTCTCTTTTCTTTCTATCAACCCATGCTTGACAAATCCAGAATTCTTAAACAAGTAATATTCCAAATTTTCATATATAATTCAGATTTTCAAGATGGCCGGCACATGGATGCTGCGGCTGACCACTCCTTTCAGTGTATGGTGTGTATGATTCTGTGTTTGTTTTGGATCCTTTCCTTGATTGAATGCTGTGGAGCAAGGAGCATCTATAGTCAGCAAGCCTTGTTACAAATTGGACTGATATGTGAAAAGGCTATTATGGATTATTTTATACAGTCTCATAACATACCAAAAGAGGCAGCTAGGGCCCTGGGGGAGCCATGGATCACTATCCTTGTAGGAAGAAGGAAGAGGCGGAGAAAGAGGAACAGGAAGAAGAAGAGAGGATTCCGTGCTGGGATTTTCTTTAGGCTCAGTAAGTTTCCACACAAGCCTTCAATTCCAAGTATATTTTTTACCAATGCAAGATCTCTGACTAACAAAATGGATGAATTAAGGCTACAGATTGCAAAGACTAAATTCATCAAGAACTGCTGTGTTTTGCTAATCACAGAAACTTGGCTTCATTCACTCATTCCAGGTGCAGCTGTTGAGCTGGAAGGCTACATAACTCACCGGCAGGACAGGACTAGAGATTCTGGAAAGATCAAAGGGGGACGTTTAAGCCTTTATGTGAACAAAAGCTGGTCTATCAATACAAAAACTGTAGACAGCCATGGCTCCATGGATCTGGAGTATATGACTCTTAAATGTAGACCCATATATCCTCCATAAGAATTCAGCGTGGTTTTGATTACTGCAGTGCATATCCCACCTGATGCTAATACTACAATAGCTTTGGGATTCTTGTATGACATTGTTAGTAATCAGCAGAATAAGTATCCTGATGCTGTACATATCATAGTGGAGGACTTTAATCAAGCTGATTTAAAAGAAGTGCTCCCTAAATTCTATCAGCATGTTAAGTGTGCTACTAGAGGAGCAAACATATTGGACAAAGTATATACCAACATCAAACATGACTATAAGGTTATACAATTACCACATCTGGGACAATCAGATCATATGTCACTGCTTTTAGCACCAGCGTAAATCCCTCTTAGGAGAGGGATTAGGAGCTCTGCCTATAATAAAGACAGTGAAATCTTGGCCAGAAGATGCTTCCCAACAACTTCAGGATTGTTTTGAGAACACAAATTGGGAAATCTTTTACCACCCTGACCTAGAGGTGCACACTGCAACTGTTCTGTGCTATATCAAACACTGCACAGATACTATCACTGTGGATAAATGGATCTATCCCAATCAGAAACCCTGGATGACCAAGGTAGTCCAGCACCTCTTGCACAACAGGACCAAGGCCTTTAGGTCCACTGATGGGGCAAGATACAGTGTTTCCAGAGCTAATCTGAAGTATTTGGAAGGCCAAGACTGATAATAAGAGGATAATTTTTACAGCAATAACATGAGGCAGGTGCGGCGAGGGATTCAGCAAATTACAAACCATCAACCAACCAATGTCATCCCTGCTGAGGGGGATGCTTCATTGGCTGAGGAACTGAATCATTTCTTTGCTTGCTTTGAAATGGAGACATTAGAGACAGATAAAATATAACTACCAGCCAATCGTAGCCCTCACCTCATTGTGGAGGAACAGGAGTTGAGGAGCATTCTGAGAGATGTGGAGGAAATTAATATTAGTAATTATTGAGATTTTATAGAAAATGTGCTAAAAGATTCAGAAAAATATGCAATTCCTGACAGCATTAAAAAAGCTAGAGATACTGTCAGGACAATTGCAGTCAGTTCAGCAGAAGTGGAAAGAGGTTTCTCACAAAAAGAACATAATTTGTTCAGAAAGCAACTAACCTACTGACTATTAATCTAATTGGCCTACCTCTGCAAGAATGGGACCTGTAGTAAAAAAAATGGTTGCGAGCACATCACACAGCTGATGATGCTTGTGTAAAACAAAGGAAAACTGCAAGTGAGGAGGTCAATAAAAAAGCAATTTGGCAATACTTTAAATAACAGTTTTTGGCACCAGGCTTGAGATTTTGGGCTTGGACAACCTTGAACTACGCCACCTATAGTTAGACTTAAGCGTAGCACACAAAATTATCTGCTACAATGTCCTATTAGTCAATGACTACTTCAGCTTCAACCACAACAATACAAGAGCATACAACAGATACAAACTCAACGTAAACAGCTTCAAACTCAATTGCAGAAAGTACGATTTCAGCAACAGAGTGATCAATGCCTGGAATGCACTACCTGACTGTTGTTACACCCTCTAACTCCCACTCCTTTAACCTCAAACTAACCACTATTGACCTCACCCCATTCCTAAGAAGTCTGTAAGGGGCATGCATAAGTGCACCCTTGTGCCTACCATCCCTGTCCTAGTGTCCCCATTTATTTGTACCTATTTCCTGTATTCTTACTCATGTTTATACTTATACCTATTATCTTGTAAGCGATCGACAAATCAAATAAATAAATAAATAAATGTTGGAGCAATAAAGGGGAGGTTTGAACTGTCAGCTGTTTGTGTCATTGTTTGTACTGCGCCCTGGGTTATCACAACACCAATCTTAATCCCAGTTGCTGTCACATAACCCAAGGACTACCTGTAGTATTAATTTTGTGCAACTATTCCAACCATTTAAAACCAAAATTTAAAAGGTTATATGAAGTCCTTAATAATTAATGTATTTGTATGCCATTATTTGTTTTCAGATCAGAATTTGAATAAATAACAAAAGCTATTTATGGCTGCATGTGTGTGCACTCATACCTATGTATTTCTACACATTCACACACACACACAAAAAAAACCCTATATTGATCCATGTTACTTACTGAAACACATATGTGGAAGCCACATTATCTCTTGAGCTTTTTTTCTTTGCTTTTAAGTATATACAGCAGTAAAGAAACTTAGATTGTTTGACACTTTTTTTGTTCACTTTTGGGCAAAACCCAAGAGAATTTCATTAGAAAGAGGCCAAGATTTCTCAAATGAATAGAATAATTTAGAAAAGTTGAAACCCTACTTTAAAAATGTTTATATTCATTTAGTTTGGAGCAGACTGTTTAATGTATACACATATGCATTATACATGTATGTGTGTATACATATCTGAATTCTAGAGTATCAAATTCTAAACCATCGGGCGCACATGATATGCAACAATCTACTATTTTTGGAGAAAAAAGAATTATCTCTGAGATATTACAACAATTTCATATTGTATTTTATATAGTGCCACACAAATATGAATGTAATTTAAAGAGAATATAGTTTATAGTGTGTAAATAGGGAGTTATTTATATTCCATTAGTATTTTTAAATAAAGGTTTGTAAATTGTGCTTATATTCTCATGAAAATCTTGTGGTTCTGCAATGGGAGATATTGTTGATATCTTTTTTGGACAGTCCTGTAAAATCTCATTTTTATTATTAATAAAGTTCCAAATAGTTGATTTTATAATAATCCAGAAGTGGTATCTGTCAGAAGTTATGCTTTGGTTGTAGAACAAGTACTATCTTTATTTACACAGGCTTCACTTATGTGTGTAAATGCATTTCCTGTTTTTTATTTTTTACGTGGATAAACAGGAAAATCTTGAACATAATAAAATATCAAATATATTTTACTTGAAATGTTAATTATTTTTCAGTATTATTAAATTGATGGATAATTATACATTTATTTTATCTTTTGAGAGAGGGTTGAAGGTATGTTGTACAAGGGAGATGTTTTTAAATGCATTTCATTTCCAATCTGTTAATTTACTCAGATAAAAGACTGCAATGTATTGGAGTGGTAGATTGCTTGCAAAACAGATAAAAACACAAGCATCTGTTTGTTCGTTATAGCAAGTTAGTGTGGAATTTTTTCTCTGTTACATCCAACAGTTTGAATTCATCAGATATCTTATTTGTTTTTTAAGGAAGTTCATTTAATAAGAAAAGTTCAATTTAAAATTAAAAAATAAATATACATATTTTTATGGTTAATCATTAAAGCGATATCTCTGACAGAATAATCTTCAACCAGAATAATATTATTTAGAAATTTTATCCCATTAAAATAGATCTATAATTTTATTTTTGCATTATATGCATTTTATTGTCTAAAAGCCATTTCCTTATAATAAAACTTAAGAGCAACTTTTTATCTTGCAATTGACTTTTTTAATTGTTGCATTGCATTGAGTTGTTGATATTTTGATGTGCTTTTTGAGACATGACACCTCAGCATTGATTTTTTTTTCATCCTTGTCCAGAGCAGAAAAAAATGTAAAAAAGAAAATATTTTTCCATTTAAAGGAAAATTCTAGTGGTAATGTTCTGTCAGAGGAAATTAGCATTATCTAAAGGATAATTTGTGATATAATAAAATTTTTTATATAATAAAATATTTTATTATCCAAAATTATTTAGATTTAATCAGTTATGATTGAAAATCTTTCACCTGTTTCTTTCTTTCAAACATCATGCAGATCTCAAAGAAAAATATATTCAACTTATAATTCTATTATGTCTATTTGTTTTTATCTTATATCATTATTATGTATGCCTTTATATGTGTGTAAAACACACCTGTTACAGACCTATTCTAAAGGTTTTAATTCCAATTGTTTGCTACAGCCATCTATCTTGGAGGTAGTCTTTGGGGATGGTGTTTAGAATGTATATATTGGTTTGTATTGTACTTTTAACTGTTTAACCCATCCAGAAAGTTTTTAGTGAGTTTCATGGAATTTACTTTCCAAGAAGTGAGTATAGAAATACAATTCTACTGAACAGAATGAGTGGGCTAATATAATGTTAATTTTTTCCTCTAAAAAATGGTGTATCTTTCAATGTACATATTTTAAGATGTATATAAACCACATTTTCAATTAACTTTATTTGTCTGCTTAAGTAATTTCTGATTATGAAAGCTCATGCCAAAATAAGCCAGTCAGCCAATATCTGAGATATTCTTGCGCTCTTTGATTCCCATTTCCGTAATAAATTTGAGGAACAAGTTTTTCAAAAGTATCAGAAATGGAAAGTACAGTACTATATCTATGGATTTGTGCTTATCTTCCCCCAATCTCTGGAAAAAATATTTTTAATAAGTAAAGAATTCATATAGTTTTCCCCCATTTGGCAGTATTTATTCTAAATGTTATATTTATAATCAAAGAGTGAAATAAATACTTCTAATAAAATAGTGAAATGAGTAAATCAGTGATATAATGCTTTCCCACCTTTTAAAATGGTAAATAATTAAAATACATTTCAGCATTCTCTCTGATACAGCTATTTAGAAGGAGTGATGATAGATCAAATCCTTTCTATGGCCAGAGAAAGAGCAAATCTATTTCTCCCTTTCTGAATTACTTCATATAGTATTAATGATTGGCAAATATATTCAGAGGAAAAAGAAAATGCTGAAATCCAAAAAATAAACCTCCTAAACTCATGTAGTCTCATGTATCTCTTCACCGCTATTATAGAACTGGTTTATCTATTGGTAATTGATTTTGTACATAAAAAATACAGTTATAAGTCAGGAATGCCAAAAATGGGTGCATTTTTGGCCTGCAGGGTGTTTCTGGCTGCTGGGAAGGGCAAAAATGGGACCCCTGGAGGCCTCCTGAGGCCAAAAAATGGGCCCATCTTCATTGTATAAGATGCACATACAGATCCATCCACTTTTGGGGGGAGGGGAATGTGTCTTATACTCCAAAAATAGAGTAGATTCTATCTAATCCATATCTCATTTTGTCCATATTGTAAGGACCAGCCTCTCCGGCCCCTTTCAAAATATAAATATAAACTTTTGAAAACTTTATATTTCAAAAAGAATATTTTATTGAAGAGGGACAAAAGCAGGTCTGGGGTCCCTCAGGGCATGTAACTAAGATAAAGGGAGTTAGAATCTCTTCCCATAGTTCGATGTGGAACATGTTATTATCCCATCATCGTTGAGAAAGCAGATAAGGAAAGGTTCTCAGGAGTTATCTTGTGACGCTGCAATCCACATTGCCCCTTCTCTCCTTACATCCCTCGAAGAAGTGAGATTTTTTCCAGGCATCTGGGGCACCGGGCAATGGTTATAAATCGTGTAAAAGGTTGATGTATGAAATAGTAAGAAAATGTAAGAAATAGGATATTTAGGATACATAGAGAGGAAAAGAATTAAATGTATCAAATTCAACCTCCCCTTTCTTCCATCAAAGAATGGCAGAGACACGGATCTGACATATATCTTTTGTAGTTGTTTTCTCAATATCAAAATATCTTAATGAATGATAATAATACATTTATATGTTTTCACATATGCATACACAGGATTACTTTTCTTTTAAAATATTTGGGACAAATTATTTTATAAGCTTTATAGACAAATCAATGGATATAAAGCTTCTAAACTAGACAACACACTTTCATGACAAAATTAGCACTGATTTAAATAACTGTTTCAATCTTTCTCGTGTACATTACTTTTTAGGTTTTAGCTTTTTTTACTGTTATCTTGTAACAATAAGACATCTGCTTATTTAAGTTATTAATATTTGTAATAGTGTCTATATATAAACCATTGGTGACTATGATTTGAGTTTGGCTGTCCAAGTACAGTTTTAGTACAAATCACAATAATAGCTTGAGCCTATAAATTGTTTGGGTTAAAATCCAAAATATGAACTTTGAGATGTTAACTATGTTAACTATTTTTCTCTTAATAGTCGAGAGATTTTCTTTCAAATCTCCCTCCCAAAAGGGAAGTCAACTACAGTACAATATCACAGTCAAATAATACAGGTGCCAACTCTGAAGCGAAACTGGCTAAAGCCATCTTTTGCTGCTTCATAGTTGCTTCATCATTGCCTTTAAGAGGGAGGAAGTAGGTGAATTGTCTCACAGACAAAACAACAAGCCTTCCCATGGGAATCAAGGTCATCACAACAGGTGGCAGTTGAAAGAGCAGAGGAGCCCTCTGACTGTTTTAATTGGGCAAAGTGACTTGGGACATTTGGAGAGGGAAATAATCACTTTTTTAAATTATGCTATTAACATGGGAAACTTCAGAGTTGGTTTTCACTGGCTGTGCTGATATAATGCATCCCATGTTCTTTGAAGGACTTGCCTGCCTCAGAATTCTGATTTGGCGGGGGGGGTTGTTTCTTGGAACACTTACATTAAACCAACTCTCATACCTTTCCACTCCATCCGGAGCTGCTCTCTGGGGTCCTGAGCCCTGATTGCCCACTGACCCCTTCAGGGGAGCAGAGAAGACTCAGAGAAAACAAAGAGATGGAAAAAGAGGGGGAAGGGGCTGCCAACCCCAGCACGATCCCTGCTGAAGAGCTGGAAGTCACGGCCTCACTGGGAGATGTTGCCCCACCAGCAGCAGCTCAGCCAAAGACGCAAAAGGAAGCCCCACCTTGGTCCCGGACAGGTGTTTGGAATGGAGCTGCTATTGATATCCATGCAGGATTTGGGTGTCTTCACACCTCACTGGAAGGTGAGGAGTTGGATGAGTCAGGAGAATGGAGGTACCTGACCACCCTGCCTGACCACACAGTGGATCAACTGTGGGAGAAGTTTGATTGGGTGAACATCCAAGGCATGGGCCAGACGTGTAGGTTTGTCAAAGTGGATTTTTTTCCAATTTCTTGCTTAAGTCTCTTAGCTGTCAGTATAGGAAAAGGAGAAAAAAAAACCAAATCTTTTCCCTTTTCTCTCTCCTTCGCAGCTTAAAAATCTTCTTAGGGAACAATGTTATTGTGTTTTTTTTAATAGTTTCAATTCCAGGGTACCTTATTTGTTGCTTTTGCTGTTTGACCCGGTCAACCAAAACTTTCTCTTCTTATCTTCCTCCTGCACATTCTTTTCCGGTCGAGTTCTTCTTTGTGGTAGCCATTTCTGACCACCACTTCAGACGTGTAGGTTTGAACCACCTGGTGTAGTCCTGAGCCGAGCTAACCTGCTGTTTCCACCCCACCACAGCCTGAGCCCAATCGCAGGGGTGAGGCCTCCCAGGCTGACAGGAAGATTAAGGCCAGGATCATAGCAGAGCCCTCCATGCCATCGCCGGATGGCGAGCCTGACCAGCAGAGCCCTCCGGGATGGCCGGATCCTGAGCCCTGGCCATACTACATCAGAGCCAGCTGAGTCCAAGGGCAATGGCTACCTATCTGGATGCTATCCCCCCAGCCTCCTCTTCCTTTTCCTCCAAGGTTGACAATTCCTCATCCCTTGAAGGCACTGTTCAATGGGGACCCAGAGAAGCTTGCATTCTTCCTGACCCAGACATGGGCCCGCCTAAACGGCCATACACCAGTCTATCCTAATGACCAGGCAATGATTTGCATGGTGGCTGCCAACTTAGAGGGAGAAGCAACAGAATGGGTGACACAGCTCCATGACGAGGCTGCACCAGAGCCGGGAAACATTAACACCTTCCTGCAGGAACTAAGGACCCAGTTTGAAGATGAATCCCAAGCTCTGCAGGCTTAGACAGAAATCCGCGAGACCAGACATAGGGCCAGACCAGCCAAAGAATACGTCTGAGAATTTTGGAGGGTGGTCGTCAAGCTGTGACCATGACCAGAGAGAAGATGACTCAATGGCAAGTGAAACTATCTGCCCCTTCGCCATCCCTGTGAAAATCATGGCACCCAATTTGGGTCCAGGGTGCGGTGGATACTTTAATAGACTCAGGCTGTACTCAGCTGGCAGACAGGTGGCATCAAAGCTAAAAAACTACTGTGGCCCATGAGATTTGAACAGGTTGACCAAACAGTGATAAGAAGAGCTCGTGCCATGCTCCTTACTGAACCAGTGCAGTTGGAAATGGGCCGGCACTGGGAAGTTATCTGGTTTGTAGTGACGCCAAAATGATGGCAGCAATAATCCTAGGACTGTCTTGTGTAGACAAGTGGGGGACATGCTAAATTGGTTCACCAAGTACTCAGGAAATTTCTAGCCGCAAACCTATATGCCAAGCTATCCAGTGGTGCAATTATTATTTTTTTACTACCAGTTCTGTGGGCATGGCTTGGTGGGTATGACAGGGAAGGATACTGTAAAATCTCAGTCAGAGGTGGTATTTGCCGGTTCTCCAAACTACTCAAAATTTCCACTACCGCTTCTCCAGAACTAGTCAGAACCTGCTGAATACCACTTCTGAAGCTATCCAAATGCAAGTTCCACAAAACCAGCCTAAAGTATTTGGGATATTGGGTCTCCAATGAGGTGGTTGAAATGGACCCAGGAAAAGTTAGAGCCATCCTAGAGTGGTAACCCCCACAGACCTGCAAACAACTCCAGAACTTCCTTGGCTTTGCAAACTTTTACTAGCAATTCATACCACCCTTTCCAGAAATCACCCTCCCAATCACTGAGCTACTGAAAATGGGAGAGGGGGAGTAAAACCCCGACCAAGTCAATTCTTACAGTGGCTTCTGGAATGCCAAAAGATTTTTGAAACACTTAAAAGACTATCTGCCCAACAACCAGTCCTAAGACACTCTGATCCAGAGAAGCCTTTTGTCATCCAGGCAGATACCAGCCATGTCACAGTGGCCACAGTACTCCTTCAGAAAAACCCAAAGGTTTTTTCTGAAGTAGGAGGAAATAGGTGGACTTTCACACAGAAAAAAAAAGAGCCTTCCAACAGGTGACAGCTGAAGGAGGAGAGAAGTGACCAGGGAGCCTGCCGACTGTTTTAATTGGACAATGTAACTTGGGACACTTGGGAAGGGAAATAATCACTCTTTTAATTATGCTATTAACATTGGAAACTTTAGAGTTGGTTTTCATTAGCTGTGCCGATATAATGCATCCAATAAACATGTTATTTGAATGTTCTGCTTGCCTCAAAGTTCTGATTTTTGGGGGTATGTGACTAAGAACACTGACAACAAGAAAGAGAAGAATATAAGGGATTCATAAAAAAGTCACTAGATCAAACACTTTCTGACAGCAATTGCAATGGAATAGAATTTAGTTATATCTATCAATGGACTGATTTTCCTAATAAAATAATACACAACCTCCTTTGTAGGTGAGCCCAACCACCTGTTAAAGGGTGATGGTGAAAATATTATATTAGATTGCCTGCTCACATAAAAAGTACAGCATACAAGTGATTGGAGCATCATCCAAGCATGAACATAAATATTCTGAAAAGGCTATTATTCTAATTTCCTTCCAATATTTTTGAAAGTAAAATGTTCAACTTTTCTGGACTGCAAAGATAGGTTTTCCTACAAGAACAGAAATAATTTTAAAAGGTAGTTGGTTTTGAGCAGGGGTGTCAAACTTGATTTCATTGATGATTGGATTAGCATTGCAGTTGTCCTCTGGGGGTATGGCAGGGGTAATTGTGGCTGACTGGGTATAGGCCAGGGTGTATGACCACCTTGATGTTGCTCTCATGGGACATGGCTATGGGGGCCGGGTGGGGTTGGGGAGGGAATTCCCCAAGGGGGGTCTGGAGGGTGGGGTGGGAGACTTGTCCTCTGGGATGAGTTGAAGTGAGGCAGGGGGTGGGGCAGCTGCAGCCAGAGACTATGGGCCATTGTGTGCTTGCTATTCTTTTTGCTCGGGGCCTGATAATTTTTGGTTGCAGCCACACTCTGTCCCACTGTCTGTTTTTGCTTACAGTTGGAGAGGAGGTCACTGCTGCTCATCTTCTCAGCCCCTTCACAGATCTTGCCCTTGGCCTATGCATGGAGCACATTCCCCTCATATACCTGATGTACCTTGGCCCCACTGCGGGCTGCCGCCATTACCACTCAACAGACCCGCCCAGCCTCTAGGAGGTGAAGCAGCCAGCTGGAAAGGCCAAGTAGAGGTGATAGAGCATGCCCATTCCCAGTAGGTAAAAGACAGCCACTTCATTGCCAGATCACCATCATTGCCATGGCTGCCCAGGCCCAACAGAGATGGGGAAGTGAGGCATGCGATCCTGACTGGGCCTGAGCGGCCATGGCGCCAATAGGGATCCAGCTTTCCCCTCTTGCCTTTTGCCTACTGGCTTGTGCATGCTCTACCATCTCTACTCAGCCTTTTTAGCTTGCCTCGTTGTCTCCTTTGGGCTGGGTGGGCCTGGTGCTCCAGATGATGACGGCAGTGGCCTAATGGACCTACACAAGCTGCTACTGGCTTCGTTGGTGGCAGCAGCCCACAGTCATGCTGAGGTGCATTGCATGTGCAAAATGAACGTACTCCATATGTGGGTCAAGAGCAAGACCTGTGAGGGGGATGAGGTGATGACCAGTTGTTACCTACTCTCCAACTACAAGCAAAGACAAATAGGATGGAGTAGTTGGACCGATGGTGTCCAGCAGCAGCCACCCCACACTCTGCTTCACCTTGTCTTGACCTGCAGCTGCAGCAGTAGCCAGAGGCAGAGGCACAAGGGCAGGTATGTGGTCCAGCCTACTGGAAGTGCTGTCCAGCCACTTGCCCCATCCCAACCACATGAGATGGAGCAGGCACATCTGGTGATCTGCATCACATGCCTTCCCTCTGACTCTGCCTGCTGCGAGTGCCAATGCTGGCATTACACCTGCTTCTTAGAGGACCAGCCAGTGGTTGCAGCAGGCTGCAGAACCCCTGCTGCCGGACACTTCCTCTCACGCAGACACAAACACAAGTGAAAGGATGGGGAGCAGGACATGGAGGTGCAAGTGTGGTGCTGATCTGCAATCTGGTGGCATCCATCTGGTCCAGACCGCGACTAGCCTTAGATCCCGCAGCCAAGGGGTGGGGCTGGGACAGCAGTGTGGATTTAAGGCTGGCTGCAGTCCAGCCTGGATGGATGCCATCAGGTTGCAGATCAGTGCCCGGTCAACCTGAGGCTGGGTTGAGGCCCACTGGGCCAGTCCTTTGCTGTTTCTAGGGCCTTGAGTTTGACACTCCTCGTTTAGAGAATAGTCTACAGAATAGACTTTTGTTTTAAAGATTGAAGGACTTAAGTCTCTTCTGTAGGCTCAAATAAACTCTATAAGGGGTTTTGGGGGACTAGGAATTATCAAGGATTGAAATGAAAGACCATGGAGCATTGACTTCAATACTTTTTCCACAAAGAAAATAAATCTATTAAACCATCTATGAAAATTAGTTTTAGCCAGTACTTGACATGGTAAATTGTCCCACAGAGATAAAGGCAAACTTCAAATAATGTAGTGTAAAGGAAACATGAATCAGAGTTCATATATTTTTAGATTATATTGCTTTTAGGATGCTTGGATCCATATATTATAGGAAGAGCTATGCCTCATATTGGAGGAAGCAAAGAACTTGTGCTCTAAATAGTTTGACAGTTACAGAATTTCATGTTGAAGACAGAAGAAAAAATTAGCCAGGTAAAATATATCCTAATGTTTGCTAATGTAATAGAATTATATGTTAATGTGTGAATCAAATGTACTCTTATTTATGTCAAATTCCCATAAAAAGAAGGAAAAAACCAGTTTACCAAGAAAAACAGCAAAATCAGTATTATTAAACTGAATTGAATTGAATTGAATACTTTATTTGGCCAAGTGTAATTAGACACACAAGCATTTTAAAAGTGTTAAAGTTAATTGAATTTGAATATTTAAGGGTTCTTTGGGTGTATTTCCTTGTTTTTTATTTTGCTAATTTTAATTTTCTTTTATCCAATGCAATAAACTAAATTCGTTATGTAAATCATGTCTAATTTATAAATATTTTTCTGATTCTTTTGCAGGGTTGGGAAGAAACTGTGGATGCTTCTATCTCTCATTTGTTAAAAACATGTCTGTCCAAGAATTCTAAAGACCATGCTCTTACACTTTTTAATCAATTATGTATCCCCAAGGATACTAATAGATTGAAGAAGCACATAACTTTACTCTTCGATAGACTGGCAAAAGGTGGTCGTATGTCTCTAAACACAGACCTAGACTGTCAGCAACTTATGCTTTTGTCAGGTAAGTTGCACCCAGGTTAGAAAAAGAATAGTAGCTTTCGTGAGGTTGCTTAAATGTCCTGCTAAAATAGTCTGAGTAAACAAAACAACAACAACAAAAAGTTGTGTCTCTCCTTTAGAAATTCCAAAATTGCCACTGAATAAATATGCTAATGGAATTTTGATGCCAAATATTTTTAGAATGATATGTATTTAACATGATTCATTATGTTTTCTTTCTAACCAATAAAAGTGGATTCGAGAATAAAATCACTTTGAACTAACATTTATCTAAATGTGATCAATGACTGTTGCATTTCAGAAATAAAAATAGACTTGATACAGAGATTAATGTACCCAGATGATCATTTCACGCTAAGCTATCTAGTACAGTATTGACAAACCTTTAAGCTATCTAGTACACTATTGACAAACCTTTTCAGCACCGAGTGCTGAAATGGGAGCATGCGCATGGGGAGTACCGGAAACTGGAAGAGCAGTTTCCTAGCGCGCATGTGTGTACCAGGAAACTGAGCTTCTGCTTTCCAATGTGCACATGCACGCTGGCCACCTGGACTTCCAGTTTCCAGGCATGCGTGTACGTGCAAAGACCAGCGTGCGCTCCAGAAACTGGAAGCTCAGCTGCTCTTCCATTTTCCGGCATTCCATACACAAAAAAAAGCTGGCTAGCATACATGGATGCGCTGGAATCCAGAAGAGCAATGGGCGACGGCTGGTGTGCCTGGAGAAATGGCTCTGCTGCCATTTCCGGCATGCATGCATAGGTTCACTATCACGTATCTAGTAAGTTCAGCTGAAAGTCACACAGATATATAATTCTACTTTAACAACTTCTGAAAGAAATTCATTTAAACTGCTTTTGCCTGAATGGTGCAAATATGGGGATATCCATGAGATTCTATGCTGTAATGTTAGTTTTTGTATTTAATGTGTGGATATATTTAATAAATCAAAGGAAAAAGAGGTGATTCAAATCTTTATGTTTATCCTTGGTAGAGTTGCACAAAGGCATGATGTCCAGATTACCCCTTCTGAAGATAAATTGCTGCTACTAAGGCCTACCTTGTGGCGATTCGTGAGGCAAAGTGTAAAGTGTTAGTTCTCCACACTAATTGCGTCTGCAGATAATTGCCCAGTGACCCTCTTTAAGGTGAGCTGTCTCCTCTTAGGGAAGGAGGAGATTGAGGTTCACCTGAAGGGATGCGCTGAGGAATTTGTGGATTTTCTGGAAGACAAAATTGCTTGACTTTGTTCCCAGTTAGATGCCGGCATGCTTGCTGATCCGGTGGAAGCTTCTGAGGCAGGTTCTTGCCCTGTTATCTGGGAACGGTTTGACCCTGTTGTTCCTGAGGAAGTAGACAGGATCCTAGGGTGTATGAGCGCGAGCACCTGTATTATAGACCCATGTCCCTCCTGGCTTGTGAAAGCTTCCCAGGAGGTGACAGGCGGGTGAACTTTGGCGGTGATTAATGCTTCCCTACAGGAGGGTATAGTGCCCCAGCACTTAAGGAATCTGTGGTCCACCCTCTTCTTAAGAAGCCATCGCTGGACTCCACCCAGTTGGATAATTTCTGACCTGTCTCCAATCTTCCCTTTTGGAGGAAGGTTGTTGAGAAGGTGGTCGCACAGCAGCTCCAGAGGTTTCTGGATGAAACGGGTTATCTCGACCCCTACCAGTCAACCTCTACCAGGAGCAACAATCAGGATTCAGACCTGGATTTGGGACAAAAACAGCAGTGGTTGCACTTTTAGATGATCTCTGGCGGGAGCGGGATGCGGGTAGTGCATCCATCCTTGCTCTACTTGACCTCTCAGCGGCTTTTGATACCATTGACCATGGGATTCTCCTGGGACAGCTTCAGGGGATAGGAGTGGGAAGCCTTGTGCTGTCTTCGTTCACTTCCTTCCTCTGCGACCGCTCTCAGTCAGTGTTGATAGGAAGGGAGAGATCCAACCCTTGCCCACTGCTTTATGGAGTTCCACAGGGCTCGGTACTCTCTCCGCTCCTGTTCAACATTTATATGAAACTGCTGGGTAAGGTCATCCGTCTCCATGGACTGAGGTATCACCAATATGCTGATGATACTCAGCTGTATGTCTTGGCCCGTGGTGAATTAAGTGTTGCTGTGTCCTCCCTCTCACAGTGCCTGAAGGCTGTTAGGGGCTGGATGGGGAGCAATGGGTTGAAACTAAACCCTTGTAAGACCAAGTGGCTTTGGGTCTGGGGTTTGTTGGTTCAGGGAGAATTACCACTTTTAGTCTTGGATGGGGTTGGACTATCCCAAACAGACCCTGTGTGTAATCTAGGGGTTTTCTTGAACTCACAACTCCTGTTTGAAGAGTAGGTGGTGGTCATGGCCAGGAGGGTCTTTGCACAACTGCGGGTTATGCATCAGTTACACCCTTTCCTGGATCAGCGGTCCCTACTCTCAGTCACTCATGCCCTGATTACTTCCCATCTTGATTATTGCAACGCGCTCTACATCGGGCTGCCCTTGAAGAGCATCCGTAAGCTCCAGTTGGTGCAAAATGCAGTGGCCCACATGGTTTTATGCAGACCCCAGTGTGCACATGTATCACCTCTCCTGCAGGAGCTGCATTGGTTGCCAATTTGCTTCTGGGTGCAATTCATGGTGCTGGTTGTCACCTTTAAATCCCTTCATGGCTTGGGTCTGAGTTGTCTGAGGAAACATCTCTTGCCAGTAACATCTACCCGTCCATTAGAGCAAGGAGGCAGGGAATGATGTGGGTCCCACCTCTGAGGGAGATACACCTGGTGGGAGCTAGAAGAAGGGCTTTCTCTGTGGTGGCTCCGTTTCTCTGGAACATCATTCCCCCAGAGATTAGAATGCCCCCCTCATTAATACTATTCCAAAAGGCACTAAAGACCTGGTTTTGCCAGCAGGCCTGGGAACCCAGAGAGGGATGGAACCCATCAAACGGCTAGTGTAATCCGCTGTCATCGTGGAAGTTGGTTTTTGTTTTTGTTTTCTTTGTTTTTGTTTTCCCAAATTTTGTTCTATTGTACTTTACTAATCTATTTGATTCTTTTTGTTAGTTCTTACTGTTTTTATTTTTTGTTTTAAATATGATTTTACATTGTGTAAGCTGCCTCGAGTCGCCATGGGCGAATAAACGGCAAAATAAGTAAGTAAGTAAGTAAGTAAGTAAGTAAGTAAATAAATAAATAAATTGTCAAGTTCTGGTTTGTTGATTCCATAACAATTTTTTGATATTATGGTTCTGAACAGTTTCTTATTCTGTCACAAATACCAATTGTGTGTTACAGGTTTTATCTTAATTTATCTAATTTTTCTTTATCAAAACCACATTCAAAAAATAGTCCTGTGAAAACAATTATGCCAAGTTAATTAAAATATTGAATCAGTATTATGTTTAGTACTGTTCAGTAAATATATGATAATATTGAAAAAGAATATCCAAATTTGTCTAAATTAAAAGAATATGAACTTCCGGTTTGAGCTTCTTCGGCGACAGACCGAAACCTCGTCTCTCCGAGGCTTCGATCCATGTTTGCTGCTGGAGCGCCCCGAGCTGGCTGGTTTTGGGGCTAAGCCACCCCGTGGAGGTGGTGAAGAGGGGGGAGACTGCCTGCAGGGTTGAGGAGAGCCGCATCTCTCCTCCCCAGCTGGCCATTACTCCCTTTCCCGAAGGCGTTTGTAGCGGTGGTCAGAAATGGCCACCACAAAGAAGAACTCGACCGGAAAAGAATGTGCAGGAGAAAAGATAAGAAGAGAAAATTTTAGTTGACCAGGTCAAACAGCAAAAGCAACAAATAAGGTACCCTGGAATTTAAACTTAACAACATTGTTCACAAAGAAGATTTTGAAGCTGCAAAGGAGAGAGAGAAGGGAAAGGATTAGGGTTTTTTTCTTCCCTTCCTTATACTGATTGCTAAGAGACTTAAGCAAGAAATTGAAAAAAAATCTACTTTGACATTAATAGGCATCTAAGCTGAAAATTAAAGTCAAAGGGATAATAAAAAAATTTCTGGACATTTAAAAGTTTTTAAAAGCAGGAAAGGAGAAAAAAAAAGAATAAAAGGGCAGGATCTGGAAAAATGGAGGAGACTGCCTGGAATTAAGGAATGGAACTGTAATTAAAAGGAATTTACAGTGAAATTTTAACAAGATTCCTCAAAGATACATTTTAATTGAAACTTGTAACAAAATAATAGAACCCCGGGAAGAGAAAGTGGAAAAAAGAAGCAAGTAGAAACAGCCTTGGATTATTTGGATTATTTGGTGATTTTTGGTTTTTGCATCTAGATGACTAAAATTAACCGGATGGTTGTTTAAAAGTTTTTAAAATGGTATCACTCTTAGAAGAACTGAAAACGGAACTTAAAAAATGGAAAGAAGATGCACAAGAAGGGAGAAGTTCTTTTGGCTTCGTGTTTCAATTCTTAGAAATGGAGATCTGGAGCTATGAGAAGCCACAAGAAAAGCTTGCAGAACAAGAAGATTGGGACAAAGAAGAAGCCATCTTTAATGATCAAATAATTTTAAGTGGGGGAAAAAGAAAAGGGGGGAAAGAGAGTGAAAGGTTTAAGACTAGAAAAAACAACCAAAAAGAATAACAATTTGAAAGATAAGTATAATATTAGAAAGCAAGAGAAGAGGGGATTACAGATGAGAGAGTTAGAAGTAGAGAGACGAGAGGGTAAAAAGGGAGGGAGAAGAAGAGGGGAAGAAGGCAAGGAAAAGAAGTTGTAAAAACAGAAACAAGAAATGGAGAAACAGAGAAAAGATATAAGGATTGTAACCATAAGCTTGTTTAGAGATAATGGGTAAAAATTTAATTGCAAAAGGGATTCTGCAAAGGTACATAAGATAGCATTGTTATATTACAAATAGAAATAATTTTAGAAAATATGATGATGGATAAAATATTTACTGTAACGTAGTGGGATGTTTGTTAATAAATAAATGAATTAAAATGATTGAGAGAATTAAAAGGGAACATTTTTAATTATTAGTAATGATTTATAAAAATATAAGTGAGAAATATGGAAAAAAAAATTAACTATGGAAAGTTTATAAGTGTTCCCAAGGAAGTATGATATTTAATTGAAAAGAAATATTAAAGATGTTAAGATTTTAATGCATATTAATGATAGAATTGAATTGGAATGGAATGTGTGTTTTATTTACATATATATATATATAATTTTTTCTTTTTAAGAATATAGTCTCTATTTTAAGAATGTACCAAGCAGAACTCAATTTGAAGTTATGTATTATATTGAATGCTATAATCTTAAAGGTATACATTGAAGCTTAAATAAGAGTTTGAATGGATAAAATTAAAGGATATAAAGGTGTCATACTCTAATTGGTAACTACAGGGAAAAAAATGCTTAATAAGAAAAGATAATGTGAAATTGAAATAGGACAGACAAAAGTATAAATATAATGATTTGAATTGAGATGAGATAATTAAAACAAAGTTGAGAAAATTAAAAGAGGGGAAAAACTATGTAGAAAATATAAAATGGTAATAAGATATGGAATAGAATATAAAAATGAGCATGAAATTGAGTTTTTTGTCTGTATGAAGAAGTGATAACCTGGGACCATGCTATTTTCAAAAAAGATGTTTTATTTGTATTTTGTTTTTGTGAAAACCCAAATAAATTTTTTAAAAAAAAAGAAAAAAAAGGACTATTGCGATAGTTGCTGAAACTATTACTGAATAAAAAATAAATGGGAATGGTGATACAGTACTTTCTCTTTAAAACTGAAGTTAACAGTTGCTTTTTCGCAGGGTCCAATTTGGGTCGGTCAATGGAATCAGTGGTTTAGCCTTTTGAGCTTTCAAACTCATGTTGGAGCCCATCCTCAGAGAATTTCTTTCTACGTTGACACATACATACAGTGCATACATGCAACTCAACTTCTACATTATGGTACAGAGCAGTTATCTGAGTATGGGAATTTGAATCCAGAAACTTGAAAGAATAAACCTCTGATCCCAGGGTCCGGCCCAGATTGGATCCTGCAATATTATTCAGAGACATATATATATTTGCCTTTATTCATGAGTTGCTTTTTTGGCATATCCCATAATGAGTATGATGGAGATAAGAAAAGTATTTACTATGGATTAAAGAAGATGCCACTTCTACACCTGTTTTACATTGGGTTTTTTTCTCAGCTGTTTCTTGTTAATTTTAATCTTATTATTTATATATTTTATGTTTTATATTGTCATTTTATTTAATTATAAGCCACCCAAAGTCTTTCATATTATAACTCTTTTCTTATTAGGTCTCATGTTCTGATCTAAATATATGTTGTTAGAAAAATGTACTATTTGTGATTGAAAATAGTGCCTCTACTGAGAATTTTGACTGATAAATTGGGGGATAAATATTAAAATGTATGTTTTAAATGTAGACATAAAGGTACTCTATAGCATTGTGCTACCCTGAAGTTTGCTCAATATTCACTTGCCATCATCTCTGTTATTAGATTAGTTTGGAGTTGATCCGCTGGAAAGGGGCACTGGTGGCTTGTGTGAGGTTCTCTGCATTTCAAGATAGACTGATGAGGACAAACACAGCTTAACATTCTATTGAAGGATTTGGAAAATGAAAAAATGGTAGTGTAAAAGTCATATTCATATCATATCACTACATAATTTAGGAAGACGTTATTTTTACAAGGCTATAAAAACCTATAAAAATTGGTGTATAGACTGAAACATGTACAAGCATTGTGTATATATTTAGTCACAACCTATTAAACTTTTAATTCCGCACATTTCTTCTATCCACTTATGTAGAGTTTGCCAGTATTTTTGGGCCTCTTTGCAACTCCACCATAAGTGATAATAAGTTCCTATTTCTTTATTGCATTTCCAACACATCGGGAAAAGTTTAGGGTTCATTTTTGCCAAACTTGATGGTGGTATGTGCCATCTATAAAATAATTTACACAAATTTTCTTTAAAGGGAATCGCTAAAGTCATTTTTTTGTTTCTATTCCATTTTTGCCAATCATCTAAATTAATGCTATAGCCAATTTTTTTCATCCATATCACCATCATTTATTTTACTTTTTCTTCTTTCAATTTAAATTCCAATAAAACTTGATATATTTTTTTATCATCTCTGCTCAGGTCCTAATAAAATTTCATCTAATTTTGTCCTAGTTCTACTAATTCCCCATTCTCTCTTATCTTTTAAATATTTTGATTGGAGTTGCAAATAGGCCCACCATTTGACCTCAATTCCCTGATTCTTCAACTCTTGTCTAGTTTGTAGTTACCCTATTTCATTTAATATCTCTTTGTAGGTGATGATTTTTCCTTGTCACATAAGGTGTGGATGCATCAGTGCCTTCAAAGTTGATAGCCAAATAAGTGTTTCTATAACATTTGCCTTTTTATCTTATACCATGTGTTTAAGAGAATCTGTCTTACTTTATGCTTTTGCACATAACTATAACCCTTTAATTTCTCCTGCCAGAGGAAGGCTAGCCCTCCCGACTGTAAGTTGTAGCCTTCTAATAACAATATTCTTTTGTTTCTATGATTAATCCAACCTTTCACCTAAGTTAATATTGCAGCCCTGTAGTCAGGTAGGCCAAATCCTCCTCTTTCAGTAGCATCTTGCAATAACTTTAATTTAACTCTTGGTTTTTTTCTTTTGCCATATAAAATTTCTCGTAATTCTATTCAAATTATCAAATAGCCATATTTGTATTTTAGCCAATATTTTTTAGCCTTTGGACACGTCCATCACATATGGTAATAAGAGCCCGGTGACTGATTACATTTCCAACATTTTGCAGACATATTTTTAAACATTTTTGCCATTCTTACTAGTGGCTGATGCCACCTATAATACATTTTGTATAAATTTTCTTTATAAGTTGTTGACATCATCAATCTATAATTTCTCTCCCAGAGTTCTTGCGATTTATCTAATTCTATAGTATATCCAAAAATTTTACCCCATGTTATCATTGTTTATTTTACTTGTTATTCTTCCATTTTAAAACTCAATAAGTAACTATATACACTGAGCCTCTTCTGGCGCAGTGGTTAGAGTGCAGTACTACAAGCTACTTCTGCAGCCAGCTGCCTAGAGTTTGGCAGTTCAAATCCCACCAGGCTCAAGGTTGACTCAGCCTTCCATCCTTCCGAGGTGGCTAAAATTGTTGGGGGCAATATGCTAACTCTGTAAACTGCTTAGATAGGGCTGTAAAGCACTATAAAGTGGTATATAAGTCTTAAGTGCTATTGCTAATGCTGTACGTTCTTTTTATTAATTTATCATCAATCCCTAAAAATATTGTTCCAATTCTGTAGGTTCTTTGTAAAATCCATACATTTCTATATCTTTCTTGATTGTATTTGCATATGTGGCCACCAAGCCAAATCAATCCCTTGATTTTTCAGTTCTTGCTTCGATTTTAGTTCCCCTTGTTTATTTAAGACATTTTTATATCTCATAATTTTTTTCAACTTCATAACATTCGGGTATATTAGTGTTTTCATCATGGATAGCCAGACTAGTATTTTCATGTAATGTTTCTCTTTAATTTTTTCCCATACTAAAAGCAGAGCATTTCTAACATAATATATCCACAGTATATCATAGAAGTGAGTACACCCTCTCTCATTTTGTAAATATTTAAGTATATCTTTTCATGTGACAACACTGAAGAAATGACAGTTGGCTACAATGTAAAGTAGTGAGTATACAGCTTGTATGACAGTGAAAATGTGCTGTCCCCTCAAAACAATGCAACACACAGTCATTAATATTCAATTGCTTCTTGTTGTATAGCCTTTTCCTCTCTTGGTATTTCTTTTTGTCTTTTGTTTTATATTTCTTCTCTACTTTCCTGTTCATCATTTGCAGTAAAGTGGTAGCCATAAAAATTTGTATGCTTTGTCTAATGCGTCCAGTCTGTGTCTTTTATTCTGCCAAGAAACTAGGATTCCCTCTGGTATTCATCACCTGGATACTTCTTGTTGTGTTTGATCAATTTTCTTATCAAAAATTGATACTGTCTCTCTAGATCTCTTACTCTTCTGGAAATTTGCTTCAAAATCACAATTTCTTTATCTTTATATTTTAGTGATTCATCTCTTGCTCTTTTAAGTATTCCACCTCTTAATGTCTTTTTTGTGAGTCTCACATGCACCTCTCTCGGAAGTTTGTGTCTTTTTGCATAGTTTCATCTATTTTACCTTGCATCTCTTGCTTACTTTTTTTTGGTAAGGCATCAACCAGCAGCTCTGACATCATGTCCGGCAGGTCTTCCCCTTTTTCTTCTTCATTATTCTGGAATCCCAGGAAGTAAGCCACTTTCTCCATTTCAAGCATGATTACTGTTTCTCCAAGACTCTTGTTAACTTGCGATATTCTTTGATTTATTTCATCAACTTTATTCTCTACTTACTCTGATTTCTCTTCCATTTTTTGAATCCTCTGATCATATTTTTGTTATCATTTGCTGAAAGTTCCCTATTTTTTCATCCATCTTACATATCTCTCCCTTAATCTCACCCATTTCACTTTTTAGTTCGCTGTGGTTTTTTTACATGACTTCTTGACTTGTAGCCATAGCTTGTTGTATTGATTGAAGTATCATTTACATGTCTTTCTGGAATGAATTTGATTTTGGGGGGTTTAACATACTCTCTATTGATCTAGATGGACTAGATACTGCTGATGTTGGTGTAGATGAAGCTTTCCTTCCTATCTTGGTCAAATTCAAGGCACTTGTCATGATTAAAAGTGAAGAAGAGGAAAGGAAGAAAGGACAATAGAAAATTTCAAAATTTCCAACAATTCCTTAAGTTTTTCTACTATAGTGTAACACCCAAAGAAATTAAAAGTCCAATTTTCCCAAACACTCCAGCTTCATAGCCACTTATGTCTATAGTCCAGAAAGTTAATTAGACCATCAGCAACCTAAAGGTTCTTTAGAGACAGCTGTCTTTTCTTTTTCCTTTGACAGTTTATATTTATAATCCACAAAGGCCCACTAAGTCTCCCAATTTATTATAATCCAAAAGTACTTTGCAAGTCAAAGGGGCATCCACTTAGATTCAAAAAAAGATACAGGCTATTTCTTGAATTCACCCTGTTGGGCTATTTATAATCCTCCACAGTGTGAAGACAGTCCAATATAAATGATTGCAGGTATTGCTTTCTTCTTTGTGTTTCTTCAGAGACAGCTGCTATTTCTTCTTCCTTTAACAATTAAATATTTGTAATCTACCAAGGCGCAACAAAACCCCTCTATGATTATCCAAAGTGTTTGGCAGATCAAATAGCTTTCATGTCAAAACCAAGCCAAGATAAAACGAAGCTGTCTCCAAGGTCAGGTCAGGCTGCCCCGTCTGTTTATAATTCACCAAAGCTCAAAGAGTTTAAAATTCTCACAGACTGTCTCTAAACATTGAGGGTTTATTAGTTGTCAGTGTAAATATAACTTTGTTTCCATGGCTTCACTGTTCTCTGTTAAAACCACAACAGTGAAATCACTTTCACTTCATGGTATCTCATCCAGTAGATGTTGCACTTGCTCTTTACCTCCGTTGGCTATGCTGTTAGTCAATTTGTAACTTCCACCCCCTTTTTTCCCTTGAAGCCCTTAAGTTTTGAAATCCAAATAATGATAAAGATATAGCCCAATACTCTTAAATCAATATGAATCTTTGAAAATAACCAATCCAGTCTATCCTTTAATATAAAATTAAATCCCTTCTACAGTTTCTTCCACTCTTTTCTGGACCTGTCAATAGCTCCAAAATTTTGTCATTACTAATTTTGGGGAGCAGGAAATCCTGCTCCTCCTCTTTTGAGTCCCACTTTCAAAACTCAAAATTTCTTGGGGTAAATTTCCACAGCAGAAATCAGAAAGTTCCCAACCAGCTCAACCACTCTCTTCCTGGATTTTTTCCTTCTTCTTCCTTTCAGCTGCCACAACTCCAGTCCAGCCTTAATGACTGTCTTCTCTCCTGTCAGTTTGAAGGACTTTCTTCTGATTTACCAGGAGATTACCATCTCCTCATGATCTACGAGGTGTCCCGTCTTATCTTTGTCACGTCTCCAGGGTGTCTTATGGCCCCTTGAGGCCCTCAGGCAGGCAGAAATTGGGTGGATTCAGCAGAGCTCCGTTCTTCCACTCCATGCTGCTGTGACATCAGCTGCCTTCTCCAATGAATTTGAATCTTAAAGCATTGCAATTTATTTTATTATTTTCCTAGTAGTGTGGAAATGGAGGAGAAGAAAAGTGCATAAATTTGTGGTGTATGTTTTAGCTGAAAAGTATTGCAGTGGTGTCTTGTTAAACAAATATTTCACCTAATTGTTTGGGCATAGACATTTATGTAGAAACTTGTATGCTTTGATATTTCTGAATTTTACAGCGATTTTCTTTTACAATAAAATGTTTATTGAATTTATGTTTTATTATAGTTAGCATGACTATTTTTGTTAAACAGTAGCTTTATACAATATGTTATTGTATTTAGATATATTCAAGTATATATCTGAAGCAAGGGTACAGAATTTGGTTCATTTGTCAAAGATAATAAAAAAATAATTCTTCCAACATATAAATAACAAGAAAAAAATCAAGGAAACAGTCGGTCCACTAAAGAGAGAAGATGGCAAAGAAGTAATAGGCAACAGAGAGAAAGCAGAACTGCTTAACTCATTCTTTGTATCGGTCTTCATGCAAAAAAAACCCAAAACTATAGCTCAACCCACCAAAAACATAACTGTAAAAGACAGACCAGAAATAAAAGTTAAAATAAGCAAAAAAATAGTAAGAGAACACCTGTCTGATCTTGATGAAAACAAATCATTGGGGCCTGATGGATTACATCCCAGAGTTTTAAAGGAGCTGGCAGAGGTCATCTCAGAACCACTGCACCTTATCTTTCAAAAATCCTGGAGCACCAGAGAACTACCAGAGGACTGGAAAAGAGCTGATGTGGTTACCATCTTCAAAAAAGGAAAACAAATCAGACCCAGGAAACTATAGACCAATCAGCCTAACATCAATACCCGGAAAGATACTGGAAAAGGTAGTTAAAAAACAGATCTGCCAACATCTAGAAACAAGTAAAGTAATAAGTAGCAGTCAGCACAGGTTGTTAAGAACAGATCATGCCAAACCAATCTTATTTCATTCTTCAACACAGTGACTAAATAAGTAGACCAGCAAAATACTGTGGATATAATATATTTAAATTTAAGCAAGGCATTTGATAAAGTAGACCACAACCTACTTCTTAGTAAGCTAGAAAAAATTGGAGTAGATAGCACCACCACTAGATGGACTCACAAATGGCAAACCATACACAACGAGTGATCCTTAATGGGTCTAAGTCTACATGGAGGTAAGTAAGCAGTGGGGTGCCACAAGGTTCCGTCTTAGGCCCAGTACTCTTCAATAACTTCATTAACAACTTTGATGAGGGAATAGAAGGGGAACTTACCAAATTTGCAGATGATACTAAGCTGGCAGGAATAGCTAACACCCAAGAAGATAGGCTCAAGATCCAGATGGATCTTGACAGACTAGAACACTGGGCCATATCTAACAAAATGAAATTCAATGTAGAGAAAAGTAAAGTCCTACACTTAGGCAAGAAAAACCAAAAGTACACATATAGCCTGGGTGAAACCAGGCTCAATATCAGTAACTGTGAGAGGGATCTTGGAGTCTTAGTGGACAACCAGCTAAATATGAGCCAGCAGTGTGGCTCACTAATTTGAAAAAAGGATTATAAGACCTCCCACTCCTGCCTCAGCTCCCATTTTTCTTTGTACCCAAGAAGCAAGACCCCAGTGAGCCTAATGATAATGAGAAATTCCCACTGAGAATGATCCATGATTATAAGGCTTTATATATAGTCACAGTAAGAGACCATTTTCCACTGCCATTAATTCCAGATCTAATAGATAAGACAATAGGAAGCAAGCATTTTTACAAGACTAGACTTCTGTAATTTTTACAATCTTATTCAAATATAAGAAGGGCATTAACATTTAACCACCTGTAACACCAGCTGTGGCAAATTTGAAGACATAATCCTGCCTTTTGGTCTGTGTAACACCCCAGCCATATTTTCTAGATTCATGAGCCAAATTTTTCAACATTTAATAGATAAATTTTTGATCTTATATTTGTTATTTTAATCTACTCTGAGAATGAGGCTCAGCATACAGACCATGTGCGCATAGTCAGTAGTGGGCTGCCAATTTTTTAACAACCAGTTCTCTGACTGGGTAGGTGTGGCTGGTTGGTCATGTGACTGGGTGGGTGATGTCACTCATACCCAGCCCCGCCTATCAGCCACTCGCCTTAAAGGAAGAGGTAAGATTCAGCACTTGGGGCTAATACCACCACTGGCTGGTCCTGCCCCCCCACCCATTTTTGGCCTGTTTTGGGGGCATTTTCAGGCAATTTTTCAGGCAATTTTTAGTTCAGAAAAAAATATGAAAATGGCCCAAAACAGTCTAAAACAGGCCAATTTGGGGCTGTTTTCAGGGCATTTTTAGCCTGGAAACAGCCTGAAAGTGGCCCAAAAACCTGCCTGAAAACAGCCCCCAAACAATCTGAAAACTGTTTGAAAATGGCCCCAAAATGGCCTATTTTGGGGTCATTTTCAGGCAGTTTTCTGGACTAAAAACAGCCCAAAACGGGCCTGAAAACAGCCTCAAAATGGCCTGAAAATGCTCAAAAAACTGCCTGAAAAGAGCCCCAAAACGGCCTGAAAATTGCCATAAAATGGCCCCAAAACAGCCTTTTTGGGGGCATTTTCAGGCCTTTGGCGGCCATTTTCAGGCCTTTGGCGGCCATTTTCAGGCCATTTTCTGGGCTAAAAATGACCCCAAAACAGCTCCAAAATGTCCTGAAAACAGACCCCAAAAGCAGGCTATTTGGGCGGCACTTCTCAGGCCCATTTTAGCCCAGAAAACGGTCTGTAAAACTTCCTAAAATGGCCCAAAATGGCCTGAAAACAGTCCCAAAAAACTGCTCAAAATGTCTTGGTTTTTTGAGCTATTTTCAAGCTGTTTTTTTGGGCTGTTTTTATCCCTGAAAATGGCCAAAAAGTGGCCTGAAAATGGCCCCAAAACAGGCTGAGAAATGGGTGGGGGCTGGGCCAGCAGTGGTGGGATTTGCTGGTTCACCAAACTGCGCCTAATCTTAACTACCGGTCCTCCAGAACTGGTGAAAAATGGCAGCAGCCCACCTCAGCACAGTCCTCAGTAGATTAAGAGATAACCACTTCTTTCCCAAGCCAGAAAAATGTGCCTTTGATTTGCAACAGCTAGACATTTTAGGCTACCATATTTCCACAAGAGTGTCATGACCCCATCGGAGTCTGAATCAGAGGAGGAAGACAAACAGCCATCAGGGAGCGGGAGAGTGGCTCCATTGGCTCTGGAGGAAATTGGGGAATGGCAAAGTCAGGCTAGGTAGAACAAGGGAGAGAGGATTCAGAGGAAGACCAAGGCCCACCCCTTCTTCATCCTAGGGCATGCAGGGAAGAACAGGGAAGAGAGAAACGTTGGTTGCATGGCTTATGAGGGAGGGAGGGCCCTGAGGCATACCTGGGAAGGGAGTTTAAAGGAGAACCAATTGGAAGGGGCATTCTTTAAGAACAAATGTTGAGTTTGTATTTGGCTGCAGTTACCTGAATTCCTGCATCCTCCCAACTGGTTTGATTTACCACCTTTTTACTTCATTTCTGGAACTCCGTATCTTACTTTGCCAGATTTAATTACCTTATTTGCTTTGTTGGATATATAGTTTAAAGTTTTCAGTTAGCAACGTTTGGGCAGGAATATCTGCAGCCAAAGGCTGGTGCAGGTTTGTGGGAGAGTTTTTCTCCAGACAGGAAGGTAACCAGGTTATTGGGGGCAAAGTTGGAGCTAATGAAGGAACTCATTCTTATTTTCTGGCTGTGTTGCCTTTGTGCCACTCCCTGGGTCATCACAAAGTGGCATTCAGGTAGCCCCCTAAAAAGTCCAAGCTGCACTTGACTGGTAAGCTCCTTGCCCAGCCAAAGATGTTCAATATTTTCTGGGATTTGCTAACTTATACCAAGCTTTGCTCATAAAGCCAAACCACTGACCCAACTGACTAAGAAAGGAGTTAATTTGGGGGGTGGGGGGCAATCAGCATTTGAACAGTTAAGGCAACTTTTTGCTTGCCAGCTTTAGCATCTGTAAATATCAAAAAGATTTATTATCCAAACAGATGCATTAGATATTGCCATTGGAGCTGTTCTCTTATAAGAGAGAGTGGGGGAAACAATGGCTTTTCCAGAGCCTGGACAGCTCCAGAATGCAATTATGACATCTTTAATAAAGAACCCCTTGCCATTAAATAGCACTGGAGACATGTCTTAGAATGTGCATGCTTTCCTATAGAGGTCTAAGAATCTGTACACAAAAATCTACATCCTGCAACAAACCAAGCTGCTTTCATCCAAAAAAGTCAGATGGAGCCAATTCTCCTCACATTTTGATTTTTACATTAAGTGCATCCCAGGTTCCAAGAACTTAAAGCCAGATGTGCTCTCCCACAAACCAGAATATTATTTTGTTCAACAGATTCCAAAACCAACAACCATCCTGCAACCATCCAATTTCCAGCTTTGCCAATCATTACCAAGCACTGAGACACTGGGAGTTATCCAACAGCACCAGGACTTAATCCCCAAGAACAGCAACAATGAGATCAGTTCTCATGGGCCAGAATAGATGTCCTCAAGGAGATCTCAGCATGTATGGTAACCCCGTTAGCAATGGCGAGGTGCCCTGAAACAGAGGCAGAATAGTAGTCCCCCCCCATGCAGGGAAGAGGTACTGCATTTACCACAATAATCAAATGACAGGGTGAGGAGGAGTGTTCAAAACCCCGCACAGTGCCTTAAGAGACTTTTTGGTGGCCTAGGGTGGCTGTAGACTTCAGGGAATATGTAGTTTTGTGCCACTATGCAGGAGGGCCAAACCACTCCATCAGAAGCCTACAAGACTTATGACAATTATTAGGAATGATCGTTACCTAACAGTTGGGTTGGCAATATATAAACCAGGATAGTCATTTAATACTGTTGTATCTTTAAGAGAATGTTGTAATTGTGATTGGCTGAGGTTCCTCCAACAGCCATAAGATGGAGCCAGAAACCTGGTTTGTTCTTTTTTGCATTTCCTTTGATTTCCTTTTGCCTTATTGTCATTCTGCTTGAATTGCTGTGAGTCTTGCAACTATTCGCAAACTCCATTTACTAAACTTTGTTTATGATATTGGTAAAGAAAAGGACTTTGTTTTTGGATTATCCCTGGACTGATTATTTTGAATACTAACTGCTTTAACTACGTATGATTTGGACTGTTTGTTGGACTTTGTTTACTCGTTTACAGGAAATAAAACTTACATTTTACTATTCAGTGTATCTGTGTGCTGGTTGTGTGTTATTCATCACCACTCTCACTATGTTTCCCTGAGTGCACTCATTCTCCTAATGGGGAATACCTCAACAACAATAATCACCTATGCCCCCCCGCCGCCGCCCATGGCATACATTTTTTCTGAATTTCATTACTGATTTATATCATTTCATTACATCATTTCATGATGACGTGAGTTTGCTGTAAGTGATTGCCCAATGCCAAAGACTGCTCATCTTTTTCTAGACCATGTCTTTCACTACCATAGCATAGTCTCAGCACTCACGTCAGACAGAGGGGCACAATTCCAATCTAGATTTTGGAAAGAACCTTTTCAGTTACTAAATGTCAAGATCAACCTTTTCTCAGATCATCACACTACCACAAATGGGGAGGCTGAAAAATCTAACCAACTCCTCTAACATTATCTCAGGTGCTACTGCACTTTCAGCCATGACAACTGGCCATCATTACTACCACTCACAGAATTTTCTTATGACAGTTTGCTGCACTTATCGACTTCAGTGACACTGTTTCAAACCAGTCATACACCATAAAGCCATCTTGCACTGTACTCCACGGCAGTTCCAGGGTGGTTGACTTTTTATAAGAGCAACTTGCATCCCAACATCTGTTGAAACAACAACTTCATCAAGCGAAGCAGGCTTACCAGAAAGCAGCAGATGCACATCAGCCATCCACCCATAGCAATAGGAGACAAAGTTTGGTTCTCTACTTACCAGTAGGTTTTTAATCACTTCAAAACCTTCCAAAAAGCTAAACACTCAGTTTGTGTACCCGTTCAAAGTTCTCGGACAAATTAATCCTGTGGTCTTCCATCTATAATTACCCCCTTCAATGAAGGTGCATTCAGTATTTTAACAAACATTACTTTCCAAAGATGCCTCCCCACAAACACAATAAGATCCAAACAACAACCTTCACCACTGGTCATTATAGAGGGAGAACCAGGTTGAAGAAATTTTAGACTTGGAAAAGAAGCAAAGGCTTCCGGTACTTGATTCATTGGAAGGGCTACCATTTTCGGATCACTTCTGAGAGAATGTATGGTATGTTAATGTCCCTGATTTGGTTTGTGAATTCCACCAGCACTTCTCTGACAAGCTAAGGCTCACCAAGCTACCAGAGCCCTGTCCAGTTTTGCTTGAGGAACCTCTTGAGGAAAAGGTTAACCAGACCCTCTGCATTTCTTTGAGGGGAGGAGACAGGCTCCCTATGATGGGCTTTCCACATCCAGCTTTCAATTCCCAGGAAGGAGAAGGAATCTCTAACAATGTTTATGCATTACAGCAACCACCACATGGCTCACCAGCTCCTGCAGAGGAATGGGAGGAGGATTGCTTAGAGACAGCCTCCCTGCCACCTTTGCCAAATTCTCATGAGAACACAGACTTTGAAAACACAAGAAGAAAGCAGCATAGAATAGTTCATGGAAGAGAATGAGGAGGACCAAGATGGATGGGTGATGTAGCAAATGACCTGGCAGAGCTCTAGGGAGGGGTCAAACACGCCATAAGTCACAAGTCTCTGTGTGCCAGCAAGAGATCTATGTCCAGCTCACCTTGAATGTCTCTCTTATCTCCTGCTCATTTCCCTTGACTGCCAGTTGAGCAGATTCTTGTAGAGAGGTTAAGCATGCAATAAATATTTATACCCATTTGAACTTCCTGAATCTCTTGATTTCTCTGACACTCTCAGCACTAATATTCTTTCAGCAGTTCATCTATGGGTGCCATCTTACTGATGTACTATTGGATTGTCAGGATCACAGGATAGTGATTTTGGCACTTTTCAGAGTCTCACCCCTTTCTGACTTAAGGGTATAGTCACTGGTTGGTGGGGTAAAACCTCTATATATTAAAAAAAGGTTTCTTTCACTTAAACATACCCTTCTTTAGCCAACTCACTATACTGGCAGGTATCTTGTATTTCAAATTGAGCTGGCTTTTTAGAACCCATCTTAGCCTTTTGTGGTTCTTGAATGTTGCTTTCTTCCTTTACTCCTCTGTGTGTGATTGTGGGATACCAAGGAACTTGCACCTGTTTTATATGTCTGCTATTTGAGCCACTGGCATTTTATTCTTAACTAACATCCACCTTGGCCATCCATCTCCATTTCTGATCACTTTCCATTGTCCTCACTGTGGAGCTCTGTTGGCTGTTGATACCTCATTCACTCTTAGCATAGTTATCCATGTAGAGAATGTGGGCTGATGATAATTCCACTCTTGAACTTGTATTTAAATTAAGTCTTTGGATTATCAGGCTGAGGGGTTTCAAGTCTATGTAGCCTGGGCACTATTCTGGATATAGTGCTTCATCTTGGAATGGGGTGTATGTCACACTTGAGAGCTACTTGTTCTTTTGATTTATTTATTAATTAAATAAATTATGTAGTATTTTCATCCAACTCACACATAGGTGATTCCAGATGCCCTACAACATTAAACATCACAATCCATATCTCTCCCCATCCAAATTCCTCCCCCCCCCCTGCACAATCAAACAATCAGTTAAACACTTGTTTGGCTCCATTCAGGGCCCCCATGTCTGCTGATTTTAGGTTGTTTCAGGAAAGCAATTGGGTGGGGCCATCTGTACCAGAGGTGGTATCCAGCAGGTTCTGACGAGGTTTCTGGAGAACCGGTAGGGGAAATTTTGAGTAATTCAGAGAGCCAGCAAATACCATCTCTGACTGGAAATTTTACAGTATCCTTCCCCTGCCACGCCCATCGAGCCACGCCCACAGAACTGGTAGTAAAAAGTTTGAATCCCACCACTGATCTATACCATGGTAGCAATGGTGTTCTATAGAGAAGAGGACACCCCTGAGAATGCTGTTTTCATGATATTATCAGATGTATATCCCTAATAAATGGGATCCATTTATAGATCCCATTTAAGACATACCCCGTCTTGTCCTTGTGGCCCAGATGCAGTTAAATTCCTGTGTTGTCTTCTACAGTTCTTGAGGAAGGTTCTGGTATTCTTCTGTCTTGCACAGTGCCACATATTCACAGATCCATGTATATAAGTATATATGTAAATCATAAATTTCCCTGTAGCCAATGCAGGCTGTACTCAGATTAGACTAGATCTTGAGTTTTAGGTGAGAGTTTTGTTTATGAACAATGAATGTTTTGAGCCTCTGATGTTGTTTCCAATGCTGATCTGAGCTGTGCTCGTATACTGACCCATATAGTCCTATAGCTTGGCAGCTATGATGTTTAATAAGACTCTGCAGATGTGTCTAGCTCTGGTTCTTAAAATACTTTTGGAGATTTAGTATTGTGACTGTTCTTTGGGTTACCAAGATTATTACCATATGTACAATAATTAATAAAATATATAAAACATTCATGTGATTTAACTAGTAAAACTGAATACATAGCATCTTAAACATAAAGAAAACAAATAAACGGATCTGACACAGATAAAGAACTACAGGCCTGCATCATTATTAAATGTAGACTATAAAGTATTAACATTAGTAATGGCAAAAGGCTAAAAAGATTCTTTAATGAATTTATTCACCCGGAACAAAATTGATTTTTACCAGAAAGACAAATTAAAAACAATATAAGATTTATCCTAGACATCTTGGAGTACTTATTATGAAGTCCATTCTGAAAAACAAATGGTGCTGATTTTCTTAGATGTGCAGAAAGCCCTTGACAATGTAAATTGGCAATTTATGTTACAACAACTAAATTGTATGGATTTTGGCGAGAAGCTCATAAACATGATTAAGACAATTTATCATGATTAAGACAAGTTAGACTTGAACAAATGGAAGAACTCATCAATGATGGGAAGAATTGCAACTATAAAAATAAAGGTACTTTTTTGTTTCAAATGGTTCCAATAAAACGAGAGGAAAAAAATATTTTGATGAGTTAAATACAATAATTTTGAAATATATCTGGCAAGGCAAAAAAGCAAGAATAAGATTGAAAATGCTGCAAGAATCTAAAAATAATGGAGGTTTCGGATTATCAGATTGGGAGTTTTGTTGTCAAGCATCTCTATTAATATGGGTGAAAGAATGGATAATGCTCAGACACAGAATATTATTATTCTTAGAAGGCCATAACCTCCAATTGGGGTGGCACGCTTTCTTGTGGTACAAGAAGAATAAAATATATAGATATTTTCAAAGATATTGTGTAACGAATGCCTTATTTTTAAATAGGGGAAAAAAATTAAAGCAAAAATCTCTATGAAAATACCATTTTGGCTATCAACTATGAAAGCATATCAATCCAAACATAGTAAATATATAAGAAACATTTGTAATATATAAAGACATTTTGAATGTAGAAGGGGAAGTTAAAACTAAACAAGACATGAAAATCCAAGTATGGACTTAGCTTGGTGGCCACATATGCAAATACAATCAAGATATGAGAAAAATATTAAGACATATGGCTTTTATAAGGAACAAGCAGCATTTGATCAAATATTATTAGCGATAGATGGAAAATTAAGAAAGTATATAGTTTATTAAGCCTAAAAATGAAAGATGAACAGGTGAAAGTATTAATGATAGTATGGGCAAAAAACTTTGGATATATTATAGAATTATAGAAATGGTAAAAATGTTGGGATAGAAACTATAAATTGACAATGGCAACTGCATATAAGGAAAATTTATATAAAATGTTTTTTAGGTAGCCTTTACCACCGACAAGACTTGCAAAGATGTTTAAAAACAGGTCTGCCAAATGTTGGAAATGTAATCAGACATTGGGCACCTATTATCATATGTGGTGGACATGTGCAAAGGCAAAAAATTTTTGGATGAAAATACATACATGGTTAGAAAAAATGTTAAAGCACATATAGACTATAACCCAGAAATATTTCTATTAGACATAGTACTAGAAAAATACGATAAAAGGAATATATATTTAATATTACATGTCTTGATGGCAGCAAGAATTGTATATGCATAACACTGGAAAAACAAGGAACCACCCATAGAAGAAGATGTAATAAAAAAAAAAAAACCACATTATGCAGAAATTGATAGGTTGACATTAAAGATAAAAGAAGATACAGAATATTTTCAGATATCGGACTTATTTTATCAATGGTTGGATAATAGAAGTAGAAATTAGAAATTGGAAAAATACAATTATGCATGTCTTATGGTTAATATATTAGTATATTATATAATATTATGTAAGCAAATTAACCCAGACAATGCTCTGATATGTTAATTAAGGAAAATATATAAATAAACTGTTTTTAAAAAAGCGAATAAGCAGAGGGGAAAAAGGAGCAGAAGTCTATCTTCTGTGTATTGCTAAGTCATACAATAGGTGCTGCCAGAGAGAAATCTTTTCGCAGTTGGCTATTAAGATTCTTCAGCAGGCAATAATCAATTTCTCACTGTTAGTGTTAGAATTTCTGCTAAAATGATAATGTTTTTATTAATACTATACTCTTGAGGTAGTGTTTCTGTTTATTTGATTTAGCCTCATCAATCATTTTGAATAACTCATTTTTTTTTCCAATGACATCATTATAAAAGACCCGAGGAACTGATTTTGTGATGTTAAATTTTTTGCACTATAGATAATTATATCAAGGAATTGCATGTACTATATATTAAATTCTTACAAAATCGGTTTGAATATGAATTTCACAATAGATATTTTAAAAAAATATTTTATAAATGTAATTGATGTTATTTAAATATTTTAATGTACAAGGGGCAACCAAGCTGCATGTGGCTTCCAGAAGATGTTCCTATGAGAGTTGTTTTTGATACTGATTTTCTCTGTCTACCATCTCTGTCTACCAGACCAATTGTTTGGCATGCTGATAAGAATATTATTTGCCAGCATGATTATATTCTTGCCAATCAAGAAGTTGGCCCTACTATCATAACAGAAATTGAGCTCTTAACTCTACTGTTGAGCCAACAAAGAAATAGTATACCTTTTTGATTCTTAATAGCGATGGAATTATGACAGTCCTTGCTGGAAAGGAGTGGTGAGGCATGCTTTCCTTAAGATTACTCAGACTTTTGTAGCTAAGGACAGGATTGAAGCTATAGATGTGTTATCTGATCTGGCATCTGATGTATTCCTCTGAGCCAATAATATTGCATAAGGGTTGTACCATTATACCATATCTTTTAAAAATCCTTGTGTACCGGGGAAGTACCTGAAAATTGAGCAAGGCTGATGTGGTTCCCATCTTCAAGAAAGGGGAAAAAACAGACCAGGAAACTACAGACCAATCAGTCTAACATTAACACCTGGGAAAATCCTGGAAAAGATAATCAAAAAACAGATATGCGAACAACTAGAAGCAAATAAAATTATAACTGGTAGCCACCATGGATTTCTTAAAAACAGATCATGCCAAACCAATCTTATTTCATTCTTTGATAAAGTCACTAAAATAGTAGAACAGTGAAATGCTGTGGACATAGTATACTTAGATTTCAGTAAGGCATTGGACAAAGTAGACCACAATCTACGTCTTGGTAAGCTAGAAAAATGTGGAATAGTCATCATTACCCTCAGTAGGCAAGATGGATTTGTAGCTGGCTGATAAACCGTACTCTATGAGTAGTTCTTTTTTTAAAAAAAATTTTTTAATAAATTTTATTGAATTTACAATTAAAAACATATCGAGATTACATATACAGAAGGGAGAGAAAAAGAAAAAAAGAAAAGAAAGACGCTCAGTCTTACGAACCGAAAAAGGAAGAGAAAAAGAGATGTAAAGAAAGAAAGAAACAAAGAAGCGGAGAAAAAAGAAAATACATTTAAAAAACAGACAGATATCCTTTTTGACATTCTGCAAGATCCAATTCTCCTACCTTAATTTAAATACACACATCTTGTCAATATCTATGCTTAAATTACCCATTGTTCATTAAGCAGTTTGTCTCTGAAGTAACCAATTATACCAAGAGTTCCAATTATCATAAAATGTTGAAGACTCTTTATTTTTAAGTGCTATAGTTAATTTATCCATTTCTGCGCAATCACATATTTTCTGGATGACCATTTGTTCTGTAGGTATATAGGGTGATTTCCAGCACTGGGCGAATGCTAATCTGGCCTCAGTTAGTATATGAATTGTTACATATTTCATCTTTTTAGGTAAATGTTTATCAGAGATCCCTAGTAGGAAGAACTCTGGTTTGTATTCGATTTGTTCTTTGGTTATCTCCTCCAACCATTTTCTGATTTTTTGCCAATATTTCTGAGTTTCTTTGCAAGACCACCACATATGAAAGTAGGTTCCTTCTATGCTTTTACATTTCCAACATTTTGGACTAGTGTTTGGGTTCATTTTCGCTAACTTCGAAGGGGGCAAGTGCCATCTATAAAACATTTTGTATGTATTTTCTTTATATGCTGCCGATTTTGTAATCTTAATATTTCTATTCCAAATCTTTTCCCATTCTGATAATGTAATACTTCTTCCGATATTCCTGCTCCAGGCCATCATGTTCCCTTTGACTATCTCCTGTTCTAATTCTACTTCCAGTAAGTATTTATAAAATTTGGATATGTTCTTTTTGTTTGATCCTAATAAAATTTTATCTAGATTCTGCAGTTTGTTATAAATTCCAAAGTGTTTTATATCTTGTTTGTATCTGCTATGAATTTGTATATATAACCACTGGTCAATTTTAAATCCCTGTTCTAGTAATTCTTGTCGAGTTTTTAATTTTCCTTGTGGATCTAATAAATCTTTATATTTAATCATTTTTGTTATGTCCAAATTATTGGGATGTACCATTGCCTTCATTGTTGATAGCCAGATCGGAATTTTTAAATAGTGTTTTTTACATATTTTTTTCCAATTAATTAATAATGAGTCCCTAATGAGGTGTCTATGAAAGTAAGACTGCTTGGGTTTCCCCACTTCCCATAAGAAGGCATGCCACCCTCTCTGGAGGTCATGCCCTTCTAATATTAAGGCTCTTTTATTACGTAGGTTCACCCAATCTTTTAACCATAATAGGATAGCTGCCGAATAATATAATTCCCAATTTGGCAGAGCTAGGCCCCCTCTACTTTTCACATCTTGTAGGGCCTTTACATTGATCCTGGGTTTTTCCCCCTGCCAAATAAAGTTAAGTGTAATCTTATTTAAATCTTCAAAAAAGTTTTTTGGCAACTTAATTGGAATTGTCTGGAATAAATAAAGAAATTTTGGTAATATATTCATTTTAATCGAAGCAATCCTGCCCAATAAGGATAGCTGCAGCTTATTCCAGGATTCTAAATCTTTCTTTGTTTGTTGAAATAGTTTATCATAATTGTTCTCTTTAAGTGATTGAAGTTAACCATATTCCTAAATATTTGACCCTTTTTGTTACCTGTATCCCCATCATTGCTTCTAATTCTTCCTTCTGATTTTCTGTTAAATTTTTGGTCATTAATTTCGTCTTTTTTCTATTAATTTTTAATCCTGCCACTGCGCCAAATCGTTCTAATTCTTTTATTAGATTCATTCCTTTTTCCAAGGGTTCCTCCAGAAAGAAAACCATATCGTCAGCAAACGTTTGTAATTTATATTCTTCTGATTTGACCCTCACACCTCTAATTTTAGAGTTTTGCCTCACCCGTGTTAAGAGAGATTCTAGGGCAAAAATAAAAAGAAGAGGTGAGAGAGGGCAGCCCTGTCTGACACCTTTTTCTATATTTATTAGACCTGTTTGTTCGCCATTGATTAGTATATTAGCCTGTTGTGTATTGTAGATTGTTGTTATAATGTTTTCAAATTTAGTGCCAAGGCTCATATTGTAAATTTTTTGAATTAAAAAGTGCCAATTTAAGTTGTCAAAAGCTTTCTCAGCATCTAAAAACATGAGTGCGGATTGTTTCTCCGGGTGAGCTTCATAATATTCTAGTACATCAATAACGGTTCTTAAATTGTTCTTTATTTGTCGGAACGGAAGAAATCCATTTTGGTCTTCGTGTATATGTGGATTTAAAGCTTGTTTTACTCTATTAGCTATGATAGAAGTAAATAATTTATAATCGGCATTTAAAAGTGAAATCGGTCTATAGTTGTTAATGTATCTATGATCTGCATCCTCCTTCGGGATTAGCGAAATCAGCGCCCCCCTCCATGAGTCCGGCATCTTGGCTGCCCGAAGTACCTCACTGAACACTTCCAGCATCAGTGGTCCTACTGGTTCCAATATTGTTTTATATAGTTCTGCCGGAATCCCATCTGGTCCTGGAGATTTGTTATTACTTTGGTTCTCCGTTGCTGACATCAATTCAGACCACGTAATATCTTTATTCAATAATTCTATCCATTCCTCTCCAATTACCTTGTCATTCGTCTCCTCTAAATAAGTTCTTATTTTGTCTTCATTAACTTCCTCCTTTTTATATAATCTTTGAAAATAGTTGTAAATGATATCTTTTTTCTTCTCTATCTCATGTTGTAAGATGTCATTCTCATCCATTAATTGGTGTATCAATCTCTAAACCGTACTCTATGAGTAGTTCTTAATGGTACTACATCCACATGGGGAGAAGTAAGCAGTGGAGTACCATAAGGCTCTCTGTTAGGCCCAGTGGTGGTATTCAGCCAGTTTGCACTGTGTCAGGCGAACCGGTAGCAAGAATTTGGCGTGGGTCACTGAACCAGTAGTAAGTTCTGGCTGGCCATGCCCCCCACCCGGTTACCCTCCCACCTGATGCTCGCTCACCCCGTCGCCCGCCTGACATTTGCCTAAGGTATTTCTTTCTTTTTTTTCCCCTCCCGACAATCAGCTGTAGATAAGATCAGCTGTGCCAGGATTCCCCTTGTTGAGGCCCAGGAAGGCAAAAATGGAGGGAGGAGTTCAGGCCCCCCTTCAATTTTTTTCCTTCCACAGCCCCAGAGGAGTCTTAGGGGAGCAAAAATGCCCGCCAGAGGCTTCTCTGAGGCTAGGAAGCTCCCAAAACAGAGCTTGGAGGGGTGATGTGTGCCCCTCCCATGCTCTGTTCCTTTTCTTCCAGAGCCCCAGAGGAGCCTTAGGGGAGCAAAAATGCCCCCCCAAGGCTTCTCTGTGGCTAGGAAGCGACCAAAAATGGGTGGGGGCTGCAAAAAAGCCACACCCACCCAGTCACATGGCCATGCCCACCAAGCCATGCCCACAGAACTGGTAGTAAAAGTTTTTGAATCCCACCACTGGTTAGGCCCAGTACTCTTCAATATCTTCATAAATGACTTAGATGAGAGAATAGAAGAGGAACTCATCGAATTATATTCCTTAATTCCAAGTTGCTTCTTTCTTTGATTACTTTCCAACCATTATTTCTTGTCCTGCCCTCTGGTGCTTTGGGGAATAATTTGACTGCCTCTTTTTTATGGCAGCCCTCAAATACTGGAATACTGCTATCATGTCACCCCTAATTCTACTTTTCTTTAGATTAGCCAAACCCGAAGAATGGGTGCTCCATCAGTGGAGGTTTTAAGAAGAAACTAGACACTCACTTATCTGAAATAGTATAGGTTCTCCTGCTTGAGCAAGGGGCAGGACTAGAAGACCTTCAAGATCCCTTCCAGCCTTTTCTATTTCTACTCTACGATGGATTTACCAAATTTAGACTACATAATTGTGGTTGGCTACTAAATGGCAGACTAATCTAAACTTTTCTCTGTTTTTTTGTTGTCTACTTGCAACTGTGTAAATTTTAGCAGGTATGATTCTCCCACCAAATCAAAACTTATAGTTGAATATTGCTAGCATGAACCTGATTGTGCCCTGTGTCTTTTGTTACCTTATAGCAGTGATAGCGAACCTTTTTGTTGTGGTGTGCTGAAAGCGCATGTGCGCCAGCACCCACAATGCAATGCACCCTGCCCCCCTGCATATGCATGTGCAACCCCCCCAGCTGATTTTCAGCCTGTTTGAGGCCTTTTTCACTCTCTTGGAGGCTCAAAGTAAGCCTCTGCAACCTTTGGAGGCCGAAAAATGGCCCCGTTTTGGCACTCGGTATTTCTGGAAGGCCGGTTTTTCAGCCTACCAAGGCTGCAGAGGCTTCCTTTGAGCTGGGGCTTGCGTGCCTGCACAAATGGCTCAGCGTGCCACCTGTGGCACATGTGCCATAGGCTCTCCATCATGGCCTTATAGCATTCATTATGAATGTTAGTATTAGGTAGAGTATTAATTGATATTAGGTACAGTATTGCAGGAAAGTTGCAAGTAATCCTTCATCCTTCTTTTTTTTTTTTTAAACAAGTTTTATTGATTTTACAAACAAACAAACAAGACAAAACATCATTAAACATTAAAAACATAAAACCTCTTTCCATTGTAGATCCTTACAAGGCAGGTAACATATTGCTTTATATCACATACTTATAATTTATCCCATTTCCATATAAACACATAAATTCCCTTTATCAAATTCCACATTGTTTCTCTTTAATCATTATTCAATCATATTTCCTTTCTGATTTACCTGCTATCCAGTCATCAACTTTATATTTCCCTCTGGCTTGTTTATAATTATTCTCATCTAGTCTTCTTCCGAGATTTTATTATTTAATTCTTAATTAAACACACACACATAAAACACAGACATAAAAAACATAAAGCTTTCTTCTAGAAAGTAACTTGGCCCCAGATTACCTCTTTTTATATGGACTCAGTTGTATTCACGCTTTTCTTATATACCATTACCCATCTTATTTACCATTCTATATCTATTATATAACTCCTCTCCACTTTTGCCTCATCTTAATTCTGTTTTATATATTTAATCTTGCTTTTTTAAAAAAAAAAATATTTTTATATCTTTTATCCATTTCTCCATTTACATCTGTCTCATTTCCAATTTAAGAAAGAATAGTTTCCCCTGGAATCACTAATCGGAGTATGATGCCTTTCTATCATTCCCCTAAGTTAAAATTTAAAATAACACCTAAATCCGAATCAGATTCTGCTTAGTACATTCTACTATTTCAAAAACCAATACTACAATAATAAATCCATAACAATCAACACATTAATCCATTAAGCTCTATATTCAAACTAATATTTTAAACATTCCCTTTAGTATTTTATTAAAGCTTATTATCATTCATTATTAAACCTTTAAAAGTTATACCTTGATATTTTAGCCTTTTATTAGATCTTAAAAAGTTCTGGTTATCTACTTATAATACAAATACCACTATTACAATACTCATGTGTACTTTGCAGAATCCCCCCTTTTTAAAAAACCCCATATATTACCCATTATCCCTGAAAAAATTTCCTTATCTCCATCTTGTCTTATATCTTTGTAACTTTTTTCCCCTTTTCCTTTCCTTCTTAGCCCACATAAACTTTTACCCCTCCTCTCAAAACCTCTGTCTTCTTAATTTCCCCTTTCTGCATTCCTCTTTCCTTTTGCTTTCTAGCATTCTGTTGTTTTTGCATCTTCTTTTTCTCTTTCATAAATATTTTTTATTTCTTAAGTCCTTCCTTTTCGCTCCTCTCTTTCTCCTTTCTTTCTTAGTCACACCGCTTAGTTCATTAAAAATGGCTTCTTCTTCCTCGATTTCTTCCAGCTGCTGTTTAATTTGCTGACACATAGCAAGCGCCATATCTAGGAAACAAAGGGCTTCTTCCATAACATCTTTGCCTTCTTTCTTTGTTTTTAGATATTGTTTTTAAGTTCATCAAGAGATAGAGCCATTTTAAAGTTTCTTCTTCTCTTTCTGTATCCTCTTCTTAAACCAATCAGTTATTTCAAGGCTTAAAACAGTTCCCAAACGTCCCAAAGTCCCACAGTCATCAAACAATCCAGGCAGAGTAAAAGCTTCTTCTTTTACAGTTTCTCTTCTAGGGGTGAAGTCAAATTAGGAAAGAAAATTCTCTTTATCTTCAAGGCATCTCCTCCAGCAAAGTCTTAGAATAAGAACTTGTTTTCCCAAGCCTCTCCCCTCCCACTTATAACAAAGGAGTTTAGGTTTTACCTTCTACCAAAAGGCTGGTTTCCCTTGTCCATTTGTTAATTCCATAAGGGAGGGAGAGTAACTTCCCCTTTTCGTCACTTTTCTTCGCAGCTGAAAACATCAATCGGGAACAATAGCTTCCAAGTCATTACTTTCCCAGGTGTTAAATATATCCTTAAGGTCCCAGTTCAACCAAGAAAAAACTTTCTTTAAAAAAAAAAAAAGAAAACTCCTTCTCCCTCCTGCGCATTCTTGATCCAATTGCCGGCTTCTTTATGGTGGCCATAAAAAGACCACCGCTAGAACCGTCTTGAGAAAAGGGGGTTATTGCTGGCTGGGGGGTTGCGATGCCCCTCACCCCGTCCGGATCCCCTCTCTTCAGCTGCCCAAACAGGGCAGCCTTAGCCTCCAAACCGTCAGGATCGGAGGCACCAAGGCGGCTAGCACAGCAGGAATCGCAGAGAAGGCGAATCCCTGCTGTTAGCAAAGCCAACAACCGGAAGTCACCTTCATCCTTCTTCTGGTTGAGGTACAAAACCCCTAGATGTATGTTTCAATCTGTATTATAAATAAATGAATTTGTTATATTCATTACATTCCCCTAAGCAAAAAATTGAAAAGAATAGTAAGATAAATAAGTTTATTGCATGCAAGAAAAAAATCAATATTGCATACATCAAGTACTAAACAGTCAAGTGACAGAAGATTAAAAAGTGGTAAGAATAACATTTAAAAGAAATAAATAATTGACAGAAAAAGTCATATGTAATTAATTTTTTAAAAATGTATTTGATTTGAGATTCATGGTTATTTATGTTGTGAAAAAAATATTACCTGGCAACCCTGAAAGTTCAGTTCTCTAGGAACAATTGGAATCAACACTGTAGTGTCTTTCTGAGTTAAATCCACTAGCAATAGCACTTAGACTTATATACCACTTCACAGTTCTTTACAGCCCTCTCTAAGCAGATTAGAGAGTGAGCATATTATCCCCAACAATCTGGGCCCTCGTTTTATTGACCTTGGAAGGGTGGAAGACTGAGTCAATCTTGAGTCTGGTGAGATTTGAACTGCCAAATTGCAGACAGCCGGCAGGCAGCAGAAGTAGCCTGCAGTACTGCATTCTAACCATTGTGTCACTACGGCTCAGTGTATATCTGGAGGGGACAAGTCTGGTGTGATACGAGCCAATACTTTATCAGTCTATATTCAGAAATCCCACAATATTTCAACCAGCTTATTTTTAAACTACTTTTTCAACTCTATGTTCCCATCCATTTTTTATTCCTACAGGTAGTATATGATATGATAAGTTTTACAATGCTCCAGTGACCATTTTGGCAAAGGTGTTATGTTATTGTTTATAATCCGTTGACAAAAGGCACAATTTGGCACTGCATCCCCTCAGCCCATGCAAACATGTTTAAATAATTTACAAATATAATAAAATCTGAAGTAACTATTAAAACCCAATAATTTCATTTATTAAATTTATATGCTATCCACCTCATTCTACAAAGCAATTCAGGGCAGCATATAAATTGGTAATGAGGCTTCTTTTAAAAGATTTAGCATTAAGAAGACTACAAAATTCCTAAATATATCTGAAGAGCCATCTCATTCCAATGGGATATACCAAGGGGTGGGATTAAAATTTCTTAACAACTGGTTCTGTGGCTGTGGCCTAATTTGTGGGTGTGACTTGGTGATCATGTGACTTGGTTAGTGTGGCTTGCTGACTGGGTGTGGCTTGGTGGTCATGTAACTGGCTGGGTGTGGCTAGGTGGTCATGATGGGTGGGTGTGGCTATGTGGTCATGTGACGGGTGGACGTGCTAGGTAGCCATGAGACTGGCAAACCAAATATAAGTGGTTCTCGCTTAATGGCCAGTTGCTTAGCAAGTATTCGAATTTACAACTGAGCTCCCCAGAGCTACTTGATCTGTTTTTGGTGTTTTGACAGCCATGCACACACACACACACACACACACACACACACACACACACTTATGATCAGTTACAACATTCCACACAGTCTTGTGACTAAGGTTTTCTATGTTTTTTGTCAGCTTCCAACAATTCCTTCTGGTTTCTGGTTAAAAATGCCCATTGGGGAAAATGGACTTGTTCAACAAACAGTGTTTGCTTAATGACCACAAGGTTCACTTAAAAACCATGGTGTTTGCCTAACCCAGGGGTCTGCAGCCTTAAACACTCAAAAGAGCCATTTTTCTATTTTCTTTTAAACAGGTATCTCTCTCTCTCTCTCTGTGTGTGTGTGTGTCTTTCTTTCTCCCTCTCTCTTTCTCATCTCTCACATCTCTCTCTTTTTTCTCTCTCTTTCTCTCTCTCATCTATAACTGCTAAGATTGGAAGCTGTTTTTTTATAATCCCATTTCTTATTTTTTTCACACATATTTGTGCATATTTATCCATACTCTTTCTCCCTTTCTGCTATGTATTCAAGATGGGCAATGATTATGTGTGTTTGTGTATGTGTGTATAGCCTCTCTATATTTGTGTTATGTATGTGTATGGATATGTATATATATTTCACTTTTAATGTGTGCCAGTGTACTTACAGTAAAAAATGATAATCTTATCTTTTTTCCCAAAGATTTTTTATTGTTTTTTAACATACAAACAAACAGACAAAACATAAAAACATCAGCTCCCCCATATTTATATACAAACAGTGAGTCGGTTGGTTCATCAGTTTTGTGCACTCATCTCATAGTCACAATTACAATTACCTTGTATAATAACTCTTATTGTCAATACAAACTTATAAATCATAATATCACTATTAAAAAAAGAAGTTTGACTAGACTTTTGTTTGATCATGCCTTCGTGAGATAACTATATTTTAAGTAATTTATTCTAAAACAAATCATATAATCGTGCCAATTCTATCCTAAATAAGAAAGAAAAAAAAGAAACAGAAAAATATTATATAAATATAATATCCAGTACCAAAAAGAGAAAAAGAAAATAAAATCAATATTATTCCTTATTATCTAACATTTCTATTTTTGTATTTCATCATTCAACCATTGATAGAAAAGATCCCAAACTATATAAAATTGTTTATCTTCTGCTCTCTGATGTCAAAAGTCAATCTACTCATCTCAGCACATTCCAATATTTTCTTTATGACTTCTTCCTGCAATGGAATTTTTCATTTTTCCAATTTTTTGCAAATACAATCCTAGCCGCAGTCAATACATTTACAATCAAATATTTCAGCTCTTTACTATAAGCATCTAGTAAAATTCCCAGTAAAAAAGTCTCCGGTTTCAAGTCTATATGCTTCTTTGTCATTTTTTCCAGCCACATGTGGATTTTAGTCCAATATTTTCTAGCGCCCTCACAAGTCCACCACATATGGTAATATGAACCAGGTTTCTGATGACATTTCCAGCATTTTTCGGATTTGTTCTTGAACATTCTTGCTATCCTCGTCGGGGAAAATGCCACCTGTAAAACATCTTATACAAATTTTCTTTAAAGGCTGTAGACATTGTCATTTTATAATTTTGCAACCATAATTTCTGCCATTTTCTAAGTCAATCCCATATCCAAAATTCCTCCTCCAAGCAATCATAGTTTCTTTAACTTGTTCTTCCTCCAACTTAATTTCCAATAAGTAACCATATAATTTTTTAATCACCTTTTCATCAGTACCCATCAAAATCTTATCTAAATCAGTTTGTTTATCATAAAATCTCTCTGCTTTGGAATCCTCATAATACTTTGAATGTATTTGCAAATATGAAACCAATTCATCTGTATACCTTGTTCCTCTAATTTTTGCATCGATTTAAGTTCACCCTTTTCATCTAGTAATTCCCATAGCTAACTGTTTGTTCCTTTTTATAAATTATAGGGTAAGAAAACGCTTCTATCGCCGATAACCAAACTGGAATTTTCAAATAACATTGTTTTCTTGTCTTCTCCCAATTTAACCACAGAGACTCCGTATATAATGTCTTCTAAAATACCCTGTGTTTTGGTTCTCTTATACCATAAAAAGCATGCCAACCCAACAACAAATCATGACCTTCTAATGTCAACAATCTAGTTTTCCTTAATGTTATCCATTCTTTAACCCACATCAAATTTGCAGCTTGGTAGTACAACTCCCAATTAGGCAGGCCAAACCCTCCTCTAAATCTAGCATCCTGTAAAAGCTTTAACTTTATCCTTGCTTTCTTGCCTTGCCATATGTACTTCAAAACAATTTTATTTAAATCCTCAAAATATTCTTTTCCAAGCCTAATTGGTATTGTTTGAAACAAAATAAAATTCTGGGTAGAATGTTCATCTTAATTGTTGAAATCCTTCCTATTAATGACAATTGTAGGTTTTCCCATTTTTCAAGTCTTGAGCTATCTGTTGTTTAAGTTTAATATAATTGTTCTCCTTTAATGTACTACATCTTGACGTCAAGTATATCCCAAATACTTAACCTTATTTGTAACTTGAATTTTTAACAATTCTGCCAGTTCTTCTCTTTGTCTCAGCAACATATTCTTTGACAAAATCTTTGTTTTATCTTTGTTTATTTTCAGACCGCCACCTCCCCATATGCCTCTATCTTTCCAACAGCTTCAAGGCTGTTTCTATAGGGTCTCCAGAATAAAGACTAGGTCATCTGCAAAAGCTTGTAATTTAAATTCTTCCTTTTTAATTTTCATTCCTTTTTATAGTTTTATCTTCTCTGATATTTCTATTCAACACTTCCAAAGTCAATACAAATAACAAGGGAGAAAGAGGACAACCTTGTCTTGTGCCTTTTCTTATATTAATAGGATCTGTGAGTTCTCCCTCCATCATTACCTTAGCTGTTTGTTCATTGTAAATTGCTTCTTTATTGCTTGAATAAATCTTCTAGCAAAGCCCATCTGTTCCATTAAAAGTAACATAAATCTCCAATTTACGTTATCAAATGCCTTTTGAGCATCTAGAAATATCAAAAGCCATTTGCTTTTCAGGATGCGCCTCATAATATTCCAAGGTGTCCAGAATTACTCTCATATTGTCTCTAATTTGTCGCTTTGGCAAAATCCATTTTGATCTGAGTGGATAAAGTTATTCAAATATTTTTAAGTCTTTCTGCTAATATTGAAGCAAAAATTTTATAATCTGTATTTAATAAGGAAATCGGTCTATAATTCTTGATTTGAAGTAGGTCCGCCTCCTCTTTTGGAATAAGTGTAATATAAGCCTCTGACCATGTTTTAGGTATTATCTTTTTTAGCATAACTTCATTCATAACTTCTAACAGTGGAATACACAATGATTCTTGAAAGGTTTTATAAAATTCTACAGGAAACCCATCTTATCTTATCTTATCTTATCTATCTATATCTTATCCTATCTTCCTTCTTTCCTTCCCAACCCCATTCCTCCCCATACCCTACTTCTTTTGGCTTCCCAGCCAAGGACTTACCAGGTCTGATCCTGTTTAGCTTCTAAAATCAGCCTACTGAAAAAAATACCAAACTAAACTGCCTAATCATTTACCTACGATCACTATCTTGCACCTGATTTCAATGTAAACAGCCAACCTGCAGTATTACTAAATTTTGCTAGGCATCTCCTGCATCTTATTCTCTCTTCCTTGATAACCCAGATTCTAGTCTTAGCTGGGCGGAACAGTGTGGACTCATATTCCTTTCTCTGTGAGCAGCCTCATCCCCTCCTCCTCATTTGTGAAGTGCACTAAGTTTAAAGGTGCTGCAAGAGGCTGCTCACTGAAAGAGGAATATGGGAGACGCGTGACTTTTCTTCATACCAAGAGGGCTGCTCTCGCTCTCTCTTGCCTCCATTCTTGATGCGGAGAAAAGTCATGGGAGCAGCAGTTGAGGTGATTGGTCACCTGTCCTGGGATTTACACTCACCATACCTGCAGGGGGTGGGGGATGCAGTGACAGTGAGGTGGCAGTGGCAGTGGCAATGGCAGCAAGGAAGGCAATGGCAATTCCAGCAGTGTCGGGGCTTCCAGGACCAGCTTGCCCCCTGCCATGCATGTGGCTGCACACGTGGTGCATCAGGGTTTCCAGGCACCGTTCCCTGCAACCGCTGTCAGCTGTCCTGAACTCGATCAAGGGGCAACTTGCCAATACTAGCCTCTCCATGTGTTCCTTCCTGCTGCTCTTGCTGGGAGAGTGAGCTGGGACTTGCAAGCTTTTCACTGTGCCAGGAAAAACTCTATTGCTCCCCCAGCTAAAGCAGCAGGTGAGAAAAATAGCCGCTCACCTGGCCGGAGTCTATACTCCACATGTTTTCCAGCAGAAGGCAAGTGGTGGGGAAAAGGCAACTAGAGGCAAAAGGCAAGTGGTGATGGTGGGGGGAAGGCAACTGGCAGCGGCAGAAAAAGTGGTGTGGGGAAGGGGGAAAGGCGATCGGCGATGGCAGATAGGGCTTATAGAGCCTCACTCATCCAGGGAGATCAGCTCAGGCAGGGCCACAGTGGAAGGCAGGCAGCAATGGCTGGACTGGCAGGCATGCGAAAGCAGGCTGCAGGCAGCGATGTCATGCATGTGCTTGATGACGCGCATGCGCAATAAGGATTGACTGGGCAGGAAGCAGAGAAGCAGGCAGAGAGGGCCAGGGCCAGCCAGAGGCCCGGTTTACCTGTTCTCCGAACTACAGAGAATGATAACAACCGGTTCTAATGAACCAGTCCGAACTGGTAGAATCCCACCCCTGGATTCGCCCATCCCATTTATTTCAGCAGAAAACACCATGCACCCCATCAGTCAAGGAATTTCAGCTGATGGGATCTAGAGGAGCCTTTTCTAGAGTCTTACTAGAAGGATTTCAAAACCTAGTTCTGCCAGCTGTTTTGAAGCCCCAATGGGGGTGCTGTATGCTGGAAATAGCTGGTGGGATAAGAGAGAGGATGTTTCATATAATTAAAATGCTACACAAGCCATCATGGAGAGTATAAAATACAACAGGAACAGGAAGTGCATCGCAGGAACAATAGAGATGAGATAAATACTAAAGTAACAGGAAACAACTACACTAGCAAGGAATGATAAAGCTGCACATAAGGTGACATAACACCTGTAATATCTTCCCCTTTTCATGTTTACAAAAAACAACATTGTAAAATTTCATATGAGAACTGGTACCAACACTTCCTCTAGGTTAAGTCTATTAGGTGGTTATGAACGTCTGACACTATGGGTGAAGACTGGCTCTCTTTGTACTAAGATCTTTTCCGACCTCGCTGAGGTTTCTGGGCTCTTTTCACCACTTACTGGGATGTTCCATGTTTGACTGCTGTCAGGTATACTGGCTTGCTCAAGCCTGTCATTAACCTTGGTCTGTGGCATTAACACTGCATTCTCTATTGTCAGTGGGTAAGTGTGGAGTGGTAATACCAGGTGAATCTGGTCTGTCCACTGGATATGGAGAGTCAAGCTGCTCAGCCACATGCAAATCCACACGATTGCAATGATAGAGTTTCCTCAATGTCCACTAGATAGGAGCATGGTGCCCCTGTTGTAAACTGATACCGATTTTCAAGTGACCTGTTCGATCTCCAAGCAGCAGTCTTATATGGATTTGTTCCCCAATATTCAATTCTGGCAAATCTCTGGCTGATTTGTCATATCTTGCTTTGAACACTTGTCTCTTAGCTAACTTTTCTGGGATCCCTTGTATCACAGAGGGCCTAAGCAACTTATTTGTTAAGGTATTGATTTAATAGCTGACCAGCTGTTGTAAGGCTGCTTTAAGGCTGATGCAATGAGGATGAATCAGCATGGTTATTGCAGCTTTAAGACTGAGGATGGGTCCACAGGGTTTTATCACTTTAAGAAGCTGTCTATATGTATGAGGCCATGACTGGGCGTACCTCTCCTTGTATTCTGTATACATTGTGGTTCTCCATACAGAGTAAAGAAGACTGATTGCTTGCCAGGTATTTGCCTACCATATATATGTATGTATATAGCTGTCTTATATATAAACCACTGTTAAAAGACAAAGCCTCTGTGTGCTGTGTTTTGCTACTGGGTTGTCTCACAATGGTAGCCATGCTGCAAACACTCTGACAGGTTATGGGCCCAGAACAGAGAGAAGGCCAGAATGACTGGAGAGACTAGAGAGAAGAGAAACCCAGTGGGATCTTGCACCAGAGCCAGACGTGGTTTAATCATGGTTAGTGTCTTGTGAAGGAACACAGGCAACATGGCCTCCATTGGCATAATGGGAGGAGGTTTATTGGTGTCTCAGCTGAATGAGACAAACTACCTCTCCTGGAATGTAAAGATGGAAATGTACCTTCAAAGGGAGGAATTGTGGACAATTGTTACTAATCCACTGGCGATCCTAGATGATGGGGACCGGAGAAAAAAATGAAAAGGCTTTAACCAGTATAATTCTGGCTTTATAGGATAGTCGGCTCATACACGTGAGGGGTCTCCAGTCTGCGAAAGAGTGCTAGGAGGCATTGCACAGTGTGTACATGAGAGAAACTGTGGGCAGTTGCTGACAAGGAGACCATATAAAGCACAGCTGAAGCCGAGGGAGAGTATGTCCACACATCTGCAGAATATGAGAAGGACATTTCTTGAGTTAGAAGAAAGAGAAATGACATTTAGTGAGGCTCACAAGGTGTATGTGATGCTCAGTTCATTGGACAGTTCATGGGATATTCATGTGACAAGACTAGAGTCTATGCAAGAGTGGGATTTAACAATGGCATATTTAACTGGTTGATTGTTAGAGGAGGAGCAGAAACAGCTGGAGAGGCATCCAGGAAAGGGAAGAGAGAACGCTCAACACAGACCAGCATCTACAACAGTCCAGGATGCTGGCAGAGTAGCTGAGACAGTTAACACAGTGAAGAGATGCTACACGTGTGGTTCTACTGAGCATCTCTAGAGACGCTGCCCTGAGAGGAGAAACAGGAGCAGCGAGACAATGGCACAGGACTAAACACATGTGGAGCAGTTCTCCAGCATAGTTTTCCTTGGCAGCGTCAATGACTAAAGACATCAGGAATAATTGATTGTTGGACAACAGGGTGAGCCAGCATATCGCTAACAATCCACAAGCATTTTCTGGTTTGAAACCAGCAATGCAAACATGGGTTAGCCTGGCCAATGTTCATTGACTTAAGTTAAAGAAATGCAATATTCCGCTGTTTGTAAGGAGTCAACATCCAGGGCATATCCTGTAAATAAGAAAAGCTCAAGGAAAACAGAGTATTGCAGTTAGTTCATGATGACTTGGTTGGCCCCATGGCACCCTCTTTAGGAGTAGCTAAATATTTCTTAGTCATAGTAAATGACTACAGTAAATATGGGTTTTGTTATCTGCTAAAAAGAAAGACAGAAGTATTGCAACAATTCAGGCAATGTGTAACACTTGTAGAGCGAAGGTATGGTTGTAAACTATGCCAGCTGCAAACAGACAGGGGAACAGAGTTTATGTCTGATAAATTCCAAAGATGGTTAAGCAGTGTAGGCATAAGGCATAGATGAATGAATCCATATTCACCAGCTGAAAATGGAGTGGCTGAAAGAAGGAATGGTGTAATACAGACCATGAAGGATGCATTGCTTGCTGTTGCAAGCATGAGTAAAATATACTGGGGGGAAGCCATAAAGACAGCAAATTATATAATTAACAGGATATGGAGTGTGGCAATAAACACCATATTTCATGTTGCCTGGAAAGAAATACTCCTTGGCTCATCTAAGGACATTTGGCAGTTATGTCTGGGTGCATATTCCAAAAAGCACCAGGAGAAAAGGACAAAAAAAAAAAAGGCCAGGAAGCTTAGGTTTGTTGGGTATGAACTAGAATCCAAAGAGTATAGGTTTACAGATGGAACTAGAAAGGTAGTGATTTCAAGACCTGCTAATTTTGCAGAGCAGAACAATTGGAATAGGGGTGTTATGAGGTGTTTGTGCCAATGCATAGCACTAGTTTACCAGAAGGCAGCTCAATGAAGGAAAGACAGGCAACCGGGTCAGATATAGATATAGAAGAGGATAGATCTATGATAAAAAGTGAAAGCACAGAAACTCAGGACCAGATAATACCAAGGAGATCTGAAAGAAGTAATAAAGGTACACCTCCTGAGCAGTTCGCTGCAAGTTGTGGGATCTCACATTGAAATGTTATGTAAATAGTGACTGGGCAAATGATATACAGGATAGAAAATCAAACACAGGTTTTGTAGTATTATTTCCTGACATTGTAATTGGATGGAAATCCAGAAAACAACCTTCAGTAGCACTCTCTACTGCTGAAGTGGAATTCATAGCTTTGTCTGAAGCATGTTCAGAAATAACCTGGTATGTACAATTGCTAAAGAATGTGAATGTGAATGTAAAAGATGCTGTACCAATATTTGAAGACAATGTTGCATGTTTAACAATGGCCACAGGAGATTGTGTTGGAAGCAGGAGTAAACATGTAGACATCAAATACTGTAATGTTAGGAGGCTGTAAAGGAGAAACTGATCAGATTACAGCATTGTTCTACCAACTGTAATATAGCTGATATGTTAATAAAGCCTGTATCTGTGGAAAAACATCAGGACTATGTTAAAGCATTTGGATTATCAACTATTCAGCTTTAAATGGGAGGAGTGTTAAGATATGATTTAATAGCTGATCAGCTGTTGTAAGGCTGCTGCAAGGCTGCTGCAAAGAGGATGAATCAGCATGGTTATGGCCACTTTAAGATTGAGGATGGGTCCACAAGGCTTTACCACTTTAAGAGGCTGCCTATATATATGAGGCCATGAGAGGGTATATCTCTCTCTCCTTGTGTTCTTTCTCTATTGTGGTTCTCCATACAGAGCAAAGAAGAGTTTTTAGTGAAGATGAGTGCAATGTGCTCCCCCCCAAATCAACGCAGAGCCTCATCCCACCATCTTCTCTTTAAATAGTACATGGGCTGCAACCTTAGATTTTGCGGGCTGGATAAATCCTCTTGCTAAGTTTGCATCAATGTACTTCCTCAATTCACCCATCTCTTTAGGGATCATTGAATACATTTTTGGCTTTGGTGGTTTCACCCCTGGTATGAATTCTATTGTGCAATCAGTGGGTTGATATAGGGGGAGCACATTGCACTCTTCTTCACTAAAAATTTCTATTAAGTCTTGGTATTTTTGGGGTATCCTAGGGCAACCAGGCAGCCCCTTTGTGGTGGAGGTCACTCCCTCCTTCTGGTTGCAGTCACTGGGTCCCAAAGATGGCCGGTTTTCAGTTTGTGGAAGGGATGGTAGCAGTCTGATGCCCAACTTTAATTTACAATAGCCATCTTCCCATGTGCCCCCCCCGCTTGTCTAACCAAGCTAAACTAAATTGAGGATGAGTGCCTCAGTCATTTCTGGGGCAACTACGAATTGTATAATTTCCCAGTGTTGCCCCATTTCCAGCCTTACAAGTTCAGTGACTAAAGTTGCAAATGTTCCCCAATTAATGAACCATCCATTTGTTCAAATCAGTTGGTGAGGCTTAACGTTCTTGTTTCTATCTCTAAATTTTGCAATCTGCGAGCTAATCAAGCACCAGGTACAGCTGGTGTCTATTATGGCCTCTAGGTCCCCATGGGCTCCTGTCCTGGGAACTATTATGTGAGACTTTATGGAATATTCATCTCTAATTATCTAAGTGCTAGAGCCCATTGTAACTACATAGCCAAAAAGGCATTAAGAGTTGTTAACCTAATCCTACATAACTTTTTTACTGGTAATACCACACTACTAACTAGAGCATTCAAAACATTTGCTAGACCAGTACTCGAATACAGCTCATCAGTCTGGAACCCACATTAGATATCTGATATTAGCACAGTTGTGAAAGTCCAGAAATATTTCAGAAGAAGAGTTCTCCACTTCTCTACTCGTTGTAGAATACCTTATGCCACCAGACTTGAAATTCTACACCTAGAAAACCTTGAATTACGCCGTCATCGGTCTGATCTAAGTATGGTATATAAAATCATACATTGCAATGACTTACCTGTCAATGAATACTTCAGCTTCAACCATAACAACACAAGTGCACACAATAGATACAAACTCAAGGTTAACCGCACCAAACTTGGTTGCAGGAAATACGACTTCAGCAACAGATTGGTCAATGTCTGGAATACTCTACCTGACTCTGTAGTTTCTTCCCCAAACCCCAAAAACTTTAACCTTAGACTGTCTACTATTGACCTCACCCCTTTCCTAAGAGGTCTGTAGGGGGCGTACATAAGCACACCAACATGCCTACCGTCCCTGTCCTATTGTTTCTTTTTTTTTTATATGTACCCATTTCATGTATTCATAACTATATATATACTTATACCTATTATCTTGTAAACGATTGACAAATCAAAATAAATGAATAAATAAAAATAAAATCTGTAAAAGCCCTGTGGGTTTCCCCGGAGATCTCTTTGCTGCAGCATAAACTGGAAAGCTGGCCACATAGCTTTAAATGTCTTTCTTCAAGGAAGGCCACCAAAACTGCCTCTTAACCAAGTGCAGGGTTTTTACAAATCCAAAATGTCCTGCTGACTTAGAGTCATGAGTGCCCTTTAACATGGTGCCTCTCAAGATTGAGGGCATATATAATTTGGCCCCGGCCCAAGCCAGTGCATCACGCATAGTGCAGTCATTTTTATGTAGTAAGCAAGTCATCAACTTTTAGTGCTTCTTTGAGCTTCTCACACAGTTCATTTGGAATCTCAGGCTCTTCCTTCCCTCTTGTGGTTATCGGGATTACTAGCTGCTTCGAGGGGATAACAGGTCTGACCACTTCAGCTTTAGTGTTGTTGTATTGGGCCAACCTAGACAAAGCATCCACCATTAAAATTCTTCTCCCAGGGACATAATGCAGGGTGAAGTTGAAATTATTAAAGTGTTAAGCATACCGGATTTGTTTAGGAGATAGCTTGCGTGGAGTTTTCAGTGCTTCCAGATTTTTATGGTCAGTCCATACCTCAAATGGTGTCCTTGCTCCTTCCAGGAAGTGCCGCCACATGAGTAGGGCCCATCACACTGCATGTGCCTCCTTCTTCCATATTTCCCACCTCTGCTCAGTCTTGTTGAGTTTCTTAGAAATGTACGCGCGTGGCTGTAGCAACCCCTGGGGATTCCTCTGCAATAACTCTAATCTCACGGTAACATCGCTTGCATTGGCCTGAATTACAAATGGAGTTTCTGGGTTGGGGTGCTTCAGCATGGGTTCTACTCTGAACAGTTGTTTGAGTTTTTCAAATGCTGTTTGGCACTCCATGGTCCACAAGTGGCTGTCCTGGTTTCAGCTTCCCCTCACCCTCAGTTTTTTTTTAAATAAACTTTATTAAAGGTTATTTAAAAATTATGTACAATACATAGTATATGACATTTCATTGCAAATGAAATCAATATGAAAAACACACACATACACGCACATATATATAGTAATAAGTCCAAATTTCCAACTGAAACACAAATAAGCAGGCAAGTCCAGTAATTACAGGGTTAAATTCCTTAAGCCGACAACATTCTTGGCAGTCTCACGCAAGCTGTCTGGCAAATCCAATAAAGAAGCAGGAACATAAATCACAAGCTGTTGCCACACAGGATAATTCTGAAGCTTCTCTCACTAAATAACACGTCCCAAACAAGAACCCAGAGCTAACACACCCACTTTTATTCCCTGTGGGGCGTGTCAGTCTCTCATCTCAGTCTCTGATTTGTCCTTTCTTTCTGCGTTGCATCTCACGCTTTTGCCTGCATCTTTGCCTCACATCAAACCAACATTCCTCAGCCAGAGGCTCTGATACGCCCTCCTGGTTATCTACCAACACCTGAGGCACAACCAGGGAGGAAGGTCTTGCCAAAGAGGAAAGTCCTGAGGAGGAAGGCAATTCCAAATCCTCTAACAAAACAGGCTCAAACGTCAGAGCCAAATCCTCCTCTTTCTCATCCAAGTCTGTGTCCTCTAACAGAGCAGGCTCAAACCTCTGAGTCACAACACTATCCCTCACTGCAGGGCCCTTCCCCTGAGTCTGACAATCAGGATGTGGTTTCAATGGGAACTGTGCATGGAATCTCCGGATAAGGTCCGGGGCGTGAACTGTGGAAGCATCCACCCAGGAAAGAACCTCCAGTCCATCTCCTAGCCTCTCAATGAAGTATTGAAACAGTCCTTTCAACCAGCAAGAATCCTGAATGCTGACCACCGTGTTGTCAGTAGCGGGAACATTGCTGGGTATAGATGGAGGAACTGTAGCAGCGGGAGAATGGAGAGGACTCGATGGGTCATCAGGAACCAGAAGGGAATGGTGGAAGACAGGATGAATGCGCATGGAGCGTGGTAGGGTGAGCCAATAAGCAACGGGATTGATGACCGCCTCGATAGGGAAGGGACTGATGAAGCGATGATCCAACTTCTTAATCAGATGATCGACCCGTAGATGCTTCATGGATAATCCTCCTTAGCCCGTTCCAATTGCTGTGAAATCAATTGCTGAACCAAATGCAGTTCCGACAAGAAGTCTCGCGTATTGGGAACCGGGGAATCCAAGATCGACAATGGAAAAAACCTCGGATAGTAACCCACATTTGTGTAAAAAGGTGTCATGTGAGTGGAGGTGTGCTGGGAGTTGTTGAAGGCAAACTCTGCCAAAGAGAGTTAAGCCACCCAATCGTTCTGTCGGTGGTTGACAAAACATCGTAAATATTGGGCAAGGATGCCAATCATCTTCTCCGTCCCACCATCAGTCTCCAGATGGTGGGCCGACGCCAAACACACCTGTACCTGTAACACAGTCATTAGGCTCTTCCAGAATTGAGCAGTAAACTGGACACAGCGATCTGAAACTACCCTGTCCGGCAGACCATGTAGACGGAACACATGTTGCAAAAATAACTGGGCAGTAGTACGAGCTGATGGTAACTTCCATCAGGGGATAAAGTGAGCCATCTTAGTTAACATATCAACCACCACGAGCACCATTGTATATCCTGACAAAGAGGGCAAATGTGTTAAGAAGTCCATGGAAATTGCCCCCCATGGTCTGTCTGGAGTCGGCAGAGGTCGAAGTAGACTAGGAGGCATACCCATCGCGGCTTTCGCTTGCTGGCATGGTACACAGGATGCCACATAGGCGTAAACATGCCGGACTCGAGGCCACCAAAAAGTCCATGTGACAAGATGAAGGGTCTTAAAACACAAAATGGCTGGCAGCAGGGTTGTCGTGACATTGAGTCATGATAAGGGCTCTTAAGTGTCCCTGTGGGCACGTACAACCAGCCCCGATGTCGTAGTAAGCCCTCCTCCAAAGTCCATGGGGAGTCAAGTCCAATTTCCCCCATTCTCTGCTGCGACCAAGCGTCTAAGCGCTGCACGTCTCATATCAGAGTCCGCAAATCCACTGGTTCCTGGATAATGGCCAAAGAGTCCGGTGGCAGCACTGTACGTGGAGGAAGAGGGTCCTCGGGACAACGGTACTCAGGTTTACGGGACAGGGCATCTGCTCTCCGATTTTGACCACTGGAGATATAAGTCACAAAAAGTTGAACTGGGAAAAGAACAATGACCACCGAATCTGTCGCTGGTTCAACTTCCTCGCAGTAGACAAGTGCTCCAAATTACAATGATCCGTCCGAACCTCCACCTTGTGCTGGGCCCCCTCAGGATGATGTCGCCAGGTCTCAAACGCAGGCTTGATAGCCAGCAAGTCTTTTCCCAGATAGTATAGTTGTGCTCGGAAGGAGTGAGTTTCCGAGAATAGTAAGTGCAAGGAAAAAGAGGGGCGCCATCCGCTGGGGCTTGCAACAACACAGCCCCAATAGCCACGTTGGACGCATCCGTCTCCACCACAAACGGACGATGTGGATCAGGATGCCTCAGGATAGGTTCTGCGATGAAGGCCTTCTTGAGAGCCTCAAAGGCCTGTTGCTGCAGGGGGCCCCACTGGAATGGGACCTCCTTTTTAAGGAGCTGGGTGATGGGATCCGTCAGCTTGGCAAAACCCGGGATGAAGGTCTGATAATAATTAGTGAACCCCAAGAGACGTTGAACTTCTTTCACTCAACGAGGGGGTTCCCAACTACACAAAACCTCCACTTTACGCGGGTCCGTGACAATGCCTTCGGGAGAGATGATGTGCCCCAAGAACTCTATGGAAGTCTGGAAGAAGAGGCATTTCTCCAGCTTCGCATAGAGTTGATGCTCCCGAAGACGTTGCAATACCTGACGAACTTGTTGAATATGGTTGTCCCTGGACCTGGAATAAATCAAAATGTCGTCCAGGTACACCACCATGAACCGATCGAGCATGTCCCAGAACACGTCATTCATCAGGTGCTGGAAGACCGCGGGGGCATTGGTCAACCCAAACGGCATCACAATGTATTCAAAATGGCCGTATCGGGTGCCAAATGGCGTCTTCCATTCGTCCCCCTCTTGCATCCGTACCAGGTTGTAGGCCCCTCGAAGATTGAGCTTGGAGAAGACAGTAGCCTCCTGTAACCGCTCCATCAACTCTGGAATGAGCGGCAAGGGATAACTATTCTGCACCGTAATGGCGTTCAACTGGCGGTAAACGCAGCACAAGCGCAAGTCTCCTGTCTTCTTTTTAATGAAAAGAATGGGAGCAGAAAGAGGGGACGATGACAGCCGGATAAACCCCCAGGCCAAATTCTTTCCCAAGAAATCACGAAGTGTGGCCAATTCGGGCTCAGACATAGAATACAGGCATCCCTTGGGTAGTGGGGCATCGGGCAGAAGGTCCACGGGACAGTCATAGGGTCGATATGGGGGTAACCGATCCGTCTCCTTCTCACTAAATACATCGGAGAAATCGGAGAATTCAGGAGGTGGGGGCGGCGATGTCCTGGCCAGCACAGGTGTGTTGTAAATGGTCCACGCACTGGAGACTCGGCAACAAAATGGTGTTCTGCGCCCATGCCACCCGAGGATTGTGTAACCGTAACCAGGCCATTCCAGGGACCAAGGGGAGATGGAGGTCTGCTGTGATATAAAAACTAATCGCCTCCTCATGGTCCCCAATAACCAGGCGCAACAGCTGGGTAGCGAAACGAATGGGCCCAGCACGAAATTCCCACCCATCAATCATTTCCACCTTGATTGGAGGCTACATCGCAGCCAAGGGGACGTCAAAATGAGTAGCAAAGGCCTGGTCCATAAAACTGGTCGTAGCCCCTGAGTCCACCAACGCAATTGCAGGAATCCCCTCCGACCGGGACGGCAAGAAAACCCGAGTGTCTAGAAGTAAATGTCGAGGGGGTCCAGAGTCCACCTCCGCTACTTTGGGTGATTGGTTGATACATGCCCGACCTAGGGTTTCCCCGAGGATGGGCCTGCCCCATTTCCCGACTGATCAAGTTTAGATTCGGGCACTGGCTTGCGTGCCCCCCATTGTTTAACAGAACAGGAATTCGCAAAATGTCCAGGCCCCCCACAATATAGGCATAAGCCTCCCTGGAGTCTCCGTGCACGTTCTTGGGCCATCAAACGAGGTCGGATCGCACCCAACTCCATCGGCTCCTCGGCCATGGCCACAGCACTGTGGGAGACCTGGGGCGCTGGTAGTACAGGATTCTGTGGCCTTGAGGTGGGTGGCTGCTCCAGAATGGGGCATCGAGTCTTGCGCCGTTGAAGTCGGGCGTCAGTGCGTAAGCATTGCACCACCAGATTGTCGAGGATCGGGGCCAGCTCCACGTGAACCAACTTGTCCTGTATGTCCTCCGACAGGCCATCTTGGAAAGCATCCATTAAAGCCGCATCATTCCACAGAGTCCAAACAGAGCAGTTGAAACTCTGAAATGAACTCCTGCAAGGGGCGTTTCCCCTGGCAAAGTTCCTTCAGGCGTCTGGCTGCTGTCTGAGCCCGTATGGGGTCCTCATACATTAGTCTCAGGTGACGCCAAAACCCTTGATACTCCGTTAGCAATGGACTGTCCTGCACCAACAAAGGAGTGGCCCACCTTGCAGCCGAGCCCGAAGGCTGATTACAAACCCTACCCGAGCCCAGTCATCAGGAAAATCCTCTGGCCTCAGAGCTATAAACAATTGGTACTGTCCCATGAAAGCCGGGAACATTTCAGGCTGCCCAGAGAACTTTTCCAGCACAGCTACCGGGCATTTCCTACGGGGAGGGGCAGGAGGAGCAGCACGAGCCTGCAGCAGAGTGAGTTGATTAATCAGCTGAGTAACTTGCTGCTGCTGCTGCTGCTGCTGCTGCTGTTGATCCATCTTGGTCAAAAGATGGCTTTTGTTATGGTTTGGGACAAAAATGTTATGTCTCACCTGGACAAACAAAGTAATAAGTCCAAATTTCCAACTGAAACACAAATAAGCAGGCAAGTCCGGTAATTACAGGGTTAAATTCCTTAAGCCGACAACATTCTGCAGGTAGTCTGTCTGTTCTGGGGTTTTTATTATTTTTTGTTTAATAATTGCCTCTTAGTTTCTCCTTAGTAATCTCTTCATTTAATCTTTCCCTTTCTTCTTCTGTTAGTATTGGAGTATTTTCTTCCTCTAAGTATTATTTAATTTTCTCTTCACTCATATCTTCTTGTTTATAAAGTTCACTAAAATATTCGAGTACTATTTCTTTTTTTTCTTTTCCATATTGTTTTGTATCTTTCCCTCATCTTGTAATTGCTGGATCCATCTTTTTTCTTCTTCCTTCCTTAACCTATATGCAAACCACCTTCCCGGCTTATTTACATTTTCAAAATAATTTTGCTTTACTAATTTCAAGGCTCTTAAATTTCTTTGCTGTTCTAATATGTTTGGTTTATGTTTAGCTAACCTACATTTATTTATGATATGCTCATTCTCTGGTATTAATTGTGCTTGTCTTTCCAATTTTCTGATGTCATTCTGTAATTCATTACTTTCTTTTTCTTTTTTCTTTCTGGCATTATATGCAATTGTTAGTCCTCTTAGGTAGGCCTTCATTGTGTTCCACAAATTCTGTAAAGATGTGTGTTACTTTATATTTACTTCAAAAAACATTTCTAATTCTTTTTTTAATTTTTCTAAGTATTCTTTATCTCTCAGAATTTGTGGGTTCAACGTCCATCTCTCTCTTTGTTTTTGTTGGCCTTTCCATGTTACTATTAGTGGGCTATGATCTGCCCACATATTTGGTGCTATTTTTACCTGCACTATGTCTTCCATGCCATATCAATTCTCGACCATGATTTATGGGGAATGGAATAAAAGGTGAACCGCTTTTCTTTTGGGTTGTGTGTTCACCAAATATCTGTTAAATTTTGTTCTTCTGCCATGTTAAAAAATGTTTTTGGAAGGGTCTTCTTTTTTTTCCTTTCTTTTACTGGTATTTTGGTAATCCTTTTTGTGTCCGTGACTGCGCTGAAGTCCCCTATCATACAAATATCTTCTTTACCTAATTCTAAAATTTTCTCATGTGTCTTTTTGTAATAAATTTCTTGTTGTTTATTAGGAGCATATATTACAATGAGTTGTAGTTTCCTCTGTTCCCATACAACTTCTAACATTAATGTTCTACCCATTGAATCTACATATAGTACTTCTGCTTCTATCCCTTTTCTAACATATATTACTATCCTCTTTTTTTTTCTTCTGATAATGCTGCATAAAGTTTTCCTAATTTTTTATATTGTAAATATTTTTTATCCGGAGCTCTAATGTGCACCTCCTGGAGGCACACTATATCCATTTTTTGTTTTGCCAATTTCTTCAGAGTTTGATTCCGTTTCGATGGAGAATTAAGTCCATTTATATTTACTCACAATATTTTCAAATTATTTTCCATTTTCTTTCTTTGCCGCTACTAATTAGTTCCTGTTGTTCCTTGCCTCTGTTTGTGCCCTTGTTCTTACTATTCTCTTCTTGTGGTCTTTCTTTTTTTTCCTTTTCCTCTTCTTCCTGCTCTTTTTTGTTCTTTTCCAATTGTTGATCGATTCCAATTCTTCTCTGCTGCTACCAAGTTCTTATGTGCCTATCAGTTGGGTATGGAAGTCTTGCGCTTTATCCATAATATCTATCTTAATCTTCTTCCCTTGCCACGACACCAACATTCCCTCTGGTGTTATCCATCTAAACAATGTTGTTTTTATTAAGTCAGGTGGCCAAAAAACAGTATTCTTTCCTTTGTTCATGTACTCTTTTCGGGACTTGTTTTAACGTTATGATCTCTTTTCCTTTATATGACATAGGCTCGCCTCTAGCAATCTTGTAGATTATATCCCTCACTTTTTTCATGCGAAGTGGACGTGAACTTCTTTTGGCAGTCTGAATCTTCTGGCATAATTTGTATAGACTCGGTAGACTTCATCCAACTCATTATCTCACTCTTATCTCTTTGGAGTGCCTCTGCAATAATCTCAGCCATTATTGTTGTTAAATCTTCATCCTTTGACTCTTCTACATTCTGAAATCACAGGTAAAATGAGGCTCTCTCCATTTCCAGCTGGATCAGTGAGTTCTCTACTTCCTTGTTCTACCGACTCTAATTTCTGTTCTGTTTTTTCTGTTCTCTTCTCAATCATTTGCAGTCTTTGGTCATTCTTTTGTAAGACTTCATGAATCAGGCCCATTTTTTCATCTAACTTCTAAATGTAATTTCTCTTTTCACTTCCTCCATTTCTATTTTCATTTCTCCATGGTTCCTAGTCATATTTTCCTGTAGTTTTATCATCGTTTCTTGTATTGATAATAAAGTGGTCTGCATGATCTATGTGTTCATCGCGGAAGTTGTTTTATCTGTTGTAAACATTTCTTCTATGGATCTTTGTGTAGATGGGGATGGTATTGCTGTAGTTGTTGCCAGAATGGGCTTCTTCCCGGTCTTCACTGCAGTTATCGTAACACTTGTCATTTCTTGTAATATTTTATTTTGTTGTCCTAATATTCTTTCTATCTTCTCCCACAACACCATTCAATGTTCCCCTAATTTCTATCACTGTCCTTATTCTACCATGCAGTCTACATCTCTATATCTCGTATTAAATCCTAATTAATTTGATAAATTTCAAAGGTTAATTTAAACTATGCAGTTTTACGAATCAATCCCAATATCCAGAGCCACACTTATATTAACTGTTTACCAATCTATTATTTTTAAATATTCTTATGTATTTCTATTTGTTAATTCCTTAATATTTTAAAAAATTAAATGTTTAAACAATTGATTATTTAGCAATTAACTTATACAATTAGATTCCTATCTCTAATAGTCAATTTAAATTTATAAAGTTACAGTTCTATATTCCAGTATACCTTTAATAACAATAATACTTTACTAATAGGAAAAAACAAACAGTAATCTAAATGGGTCCATCAATGTAATTCTTAGAGAATATCTATATTAAATTCTTTAAATTATATTACATAAATTATATATATATATATATATATATATATATATATATATATGTAGATCTTTGGTTGTTCGGGTTTTCTCCCGCGTAAGATTTGAAGTATCTAGGCACGTTTGATGAAGTCTCATTCATCATCTTCAGGCTTCTGTCTCTAGCTCTGTGCTTCTCAGAGTAATGGAGATTGCAGCTGCTTCCTCCTTTTAACTGCCAGTGGGGTGGAACTTGATTGGGTGGGGGCTTGGCTGTGTTCTGATTGGGTGGGGTGTGTTTCTCATTGGTAGGGGTTTGGCTGTGTTCTGATTGGTTGGGGGTTAGCCGTGTTCTGATTGGTTGGAGGCGTGTTCTGTTCAGGAGGGCTTGGTTGTGCTCAGGTTAGTTTTAGTTGCTGGGGGATTTGAGCTGGAGAGTTGTGATCTTGCTGTTTGGCTTCTAGTTCGTGGTCCTGCTGCATCTTCATAGTGGGTGTTGGTTTGCTTCATGTATGGCTCAGAGGGGTTTGAAGTGGGTAGTGATGCAGCTGCAGTGCAGCTTCTGGTCCATGGTCGTTTCTCATTTTCTGAATGGGTGGGAGTCCGTTTTCTACATGGAAGTGTGGTGGTGGCATCTTGTGTGGCTCTCATGGGTGTGGGTCCAGTGTCCTTCTTCATGTTAGGTACTCGTCTGTTCATGAGGCGGGTTTCCAAATGGCTGGAAGGCGGAGGTGTCATCTCGTTTGTTCATGCTGTGTGGGCGTTTTTCTATCTCTATGGCTTCTCTGATTATTCTGCTATTGAAGTGTTCGGTTTTGGCGATAGTTCTGGTATTTTTAAAATCAATTTCATGTCCTGTGGCTTTGAGGTGTTGGACCAGGGAAGAGAGTCGTTTCTTCTTTTTGATTGAGTTCTTATGTTCTTCAATGCGTGCGCTTATTCTTCTGTTAGTTTGTCCAATGTATGTGTTAGGGGCAGGCTGTGCAGGGATTTCGTATACTCCTTGGTTTTCTAATTCGATTTTTGTCTTTGGGGTTTCTTAGGATGGTGGATATTTTTGTTTGTGCAGAATGCTGTTTTGATGTTGTGTTTTTGGAGGATCTTGCTAATTTTGTCTGTAGTGCCTTTTTATATATGGGAGGAGGGCTTTTCCGTTTTCTTGTTCTCTGTCTTGGATTTTGGTTGGGGCTTCTTTTTGGATTAGGTGGGTAATCTTCTTTCTTTGGAATCCATTGGCTGTGAGTACGTTGGTGAGAGTATGTAGTTCGGTTTTGGTGTTGTTCATCGGCTAAGCATTTTGTTCTGGAGATGAGTGTCTTGGCTCTGAATTGATCTGTGCTGGGTGGTGGTGTGAGAGTGCATGTGAAGCGGTTAGTATGTGTTTTCTTCTGGTAGATGGTGTGTCCTAGGGAGCCATCGGATCTTTTTGTATACCAAGACATCTAGGAAGGGAAGTTGATTGTTGGCTTCTGTTTCCATGGTGAATTGTATTTTGGGGTGTAGACTGTTGAGGTATGTGAGAGGAAGTTGTTCAGTTTTTCTTTCCCGTGTGGCCAGATTATGAAGGTGTCATCTACGTATCTGAGCCAGAGTTTGGGTTTGTGGTCGTATTTTTCTAGAGCTTGTGTTTCAAAGTGTTCCATGTAGAGGTTTGCGATGACAGGTGAGAGGGGTGATCCATAGGTGCTCCTTCTATTTGTTTGTATTTTTGTCCATTGTAGGTGAAGTAAGTATTGGATAGGCAGTGGTTGGTTAGATCTAGGATGTGCTTGGGGGTTGTATTTGTTTTGGATGGCTGTCAAGGCTTCTTTTATTGGCACTTGGGTGAAGAGGGATGTGACATCGAAGCTTACTAGTAGGTCGCTAGGTTGTAAGTTTTGTTTCTTTATGATCTCGATGAACTGGAATGAGTTTCTTACGTGTGAGTTGATGGATTCTGCATAGGGTTGTAGTTGTTTGGCAAGAAATTTGGCCAGGTTTTGTAGAGGTGAGCCTATGGAGCTGACTATTGGTCTGAGTGGGGTTCCTTCTTTGTGTATTTTGGGGAGACCATAAAGCTTGGGGCATCTGGATGATTTTCTCTGGGTATGATTCCTTGCTGGATTTCTTCACTGATGGGGGAGGCTTTTATTTTGGATTTGGTAGTTTTTTCTTAGGTAGGTAGGGGGGTGGTGGGGTCTGTCTTTAGGGGTTTGTATGTGGGGTCTTGGAGTAGGTTCAGGCCTTGCCTCAAGCCAACTGGTTAGCTTGGTTTTTGGTAGTCAGATGTGTTCCCCCCCACAGCCACACATGAAACAAACAGTGCACAACATTACCACTGTCGCATATGGAGTTGAAACCAGCTCTGACCAAAACCAACCCTGATGATGCTAACAAAATCAGACTCGAAATCACCAACATCCTCTGCACTAGCAAACCACCCAAAAGCAACTTATCCAAAGAAGAACAAACTGCACTACTTAACCTGAAAGAAGACACCAGCATAATAATCCTACCAGCAGACAAGGGCAATGCAGACAGTGGTAATGAAACACATCTGACTACCAAACCAAGCTAACCAACCTACTCCAAGACCCCACATACAAACCCCTAAAGACAGACCCCACCACCTACCTAGAAAAACTACCAAATCCAAAATAAAAGCCTCCCCCATCAGTGAAGAAATCCAGCAAGAGAATCACACCCAGAGAAAAATCATCCAGATGCCCCAAGCTTTATGGTCTCCCCAAAATACACAAAGAAGGAACCCCACTCAGACCAATAGTCAGCTCCATAGGCTCACCTCTACAAAACCTGGCCAAATTTCTTGCCAAACAACTACAACCCTATGCAGAATCCATCAACTCACACGTAAGAAACTCATTCCAGTTCATCGAGATCATAAAGAAACAAAACTTACAACCTAGCGACCACTAGTAAGCTTCGATGTCACATCCTCTTCACCCAAGTGCCAATAAAAGAAGCCTTGACAGCCATCCAAAACAAATACAACCCCCCAAGCACATCCTAGATCTAACCAACCACTGCCTATCCAATACTTACTTCACCTACAATGGACAAAATACAAACAAATAGAAGGAGCACCTATGGGATCACCCTCTCACCTGTCATCGCAAACCTCTACATGGAACACTTTGAAACACAAGCTCTAGAAAAATACGACCACAAACCCAAACTCTGGCTCAGATACGTAGATGACACCTTCATAATCTGGCCACACGGGAAAGAAAAACTGAACAACTTCCTCACATACCTCAACAGTCTACACCCCAAAATACAATTCACCATGAAACAGAAGCCAACAATCAACTTCCTTCCTAGATGTCTTGGTATACAAAAGATCCGATGGCTCCCTAGGACACACCATCTACCAGAAGAAAACACATACTAACCGCTATCACATGCACTCTCACACCACCACCCAGCACAGATCAATTCCGTAGCCAAGACACTCATCTCCAGAACAAAATGCTTAGCAGCCGATGAACAACACCAAAAAACCGAACTACACACTCTCACCAACGTACTCACAGCCAATGGATTCCAAAGAAAGAAGATTACCCACCTAATCCAAAAGAAGCCCCAACCAAAATCCAAGACAGAGAACAAGAAAACGGAAAAGCCCTCCTCCCATATATAAAAGGCACTACAGACAAAATTAGCAAGATCCTCCAAAAACACAACATCAAAACAGCATTCTGCACAAACAAAAATATCCACCATCCTAAGAAACCCCAAAGACAAAATCGAATTAGAAAACCAAGGAGTATCGAAATCCCTGCACAGCCTGCCCTAACACATACATTGGACAAACTAACAGAAGAATAAGCGCATGCGCATTGAAGAACATAAGAACTCAATCAAAAAGAAGAAACGACCTCTTCCCTGGTCCAACACCTCAAAGCCACAGGACATGAAATTGATTTTAAAATACCAGAACTATCGCCAAAACCGAACACTTCAATAGCAGAATAATCAGAGAAGCCATAGAGATAGAAAAACGCCCACACAGCATGAACAAACGAGATGACACCTCCCGCCTTCCAGCCATTTGGAAACCCGCCCTCATGAACAGACGAGTACCTAACATGAAGAAGGACACTGGACCCACACCCATGAGAGCCACACAAGATGCCACCACCACACTTCCATGTAGAAAACGGACTCCCACCCATTCAGAAAATGAGAAACGACCATGGACCAGAAGCTGCACTGCAGCTGCATCACTACCCACTTCAAACCCCTCTGAGCCATACATGAAGCAAACCAACACCCACTATGAAGATGCAGCAGGACCACGAACTAGAAGCCAAACAGCAAGATCACAACTCTCCAGCTCAAATCCCCAGCAACTAAAACTAACCTGAGCACAACCAAGCCCCTCCTGAACAGAACACGCCTCCAACCAATCAGAACACGGCTAACCCCCAACCAATCAGAACACAGCCAAACCCCCTACCAATGAGAACACACCCCCACCCAATCAGAACACAGCCAAGCCCCACCCAATCAAGTTCCACCCCACTGGCAGTTAAAAGGAGGAAGCAGCTGCAATCTCCATTACTCTGAGAAGCACAGAGCTAGAGACAGAAGCCTGAAGATGATGAATGAGACTTCATCGAAACGTTGCCTAGATACTTCAAATCTTACGCGGGAGAAAACCGAACAACCAAAGATCTACATATAAATACCCATGAGAACCTCAGAAAACAAATATATATATATATATATATATATATATATATATATATATATATATATATATATATATATATATATATATATATATATATATATATATATATATATATGGTCTTCTTTACATTCTAGTCAATATATGATTATATAAGAATAAATATTTGAATATTTTATCATATACACTGCTCAAAAAAATAAAGGGAACACAAAAATAAGACATCCTAGATCTGAATGAATGAAATATTCTTATTAAATACTTTGTTCATAAACATAGTTGAATGTGCTGACAACAAAATCACACAAAAATTATCAATGGAAATCAAATTTAGCAACCCATGGAGGTCTAGGTTTGGAGTTACACTCAAAATTAAAGTGGAAAAAAACACTACAGGCTGATCCAACTTTGATGCAATGTCCTTAAAACAAGTCAAAATGAGGCTCAGTAGTGTGTGTGGCCTCCACTTGCCCTTATGACCTTCCTACAATGCCTGGGCATGCTCCTGATGAGGTGGCAGATGGTCTCCTGAGGGATCTCCTCCCACACCTGGACTAAAGCATCCCCCAACTCCTGGACAGACTGTGGTGCAACGTGGCATTGGTGAATGGAGAGAGATATGATATCCCAGATGTGCTCAATTGGATTCAGGTCTGCGGAACAGGCGGGCCAGTCCATAGCATCAATGCCTTCGTCTTGCAGGAATTGCTGACACACTCCAGCCACATGAGGCGTAGCATTGTCGTGCATTAGGAGGAACCCAGGGCCAACCGCACCAGCATATGGTCTCACAGGGTGTCTGAGGATCTCATCTCGGTACCTAATGGCAGTCAGGCTACTTCTGGCAAGCACATGGAAGGCTGTGTGGCCACCTAAAGAAATGCCACCCCACACCATTACTGACCCACTGCCAAACCGGTCATGCTGGAGGATGTTGCAGGCAGCAGAAAGTTCTCCATGGCGTCTCCAGACCCTGTCACATCTGTCACATGTGCTCAGTGTGAACCTGCTTTCATCTGTGAAGAGCACAGGGTACCAGTGGTGAATTTGCCAATCTAGGTGTTCACTGGCAAATGCCAAATCTCCTGCACAGTGTTGGGCTGTAAGCACAACCCCCACCTGTGGATGTCAGCCCCTCATACCACCCTCATGGAGTCTGTTTCTGACCGTTTGAGCAGCCACATGCATATTTGTGGCCCTCTGGAGGTCATTTTGCAGGGCTCTGGCAGTGTTCCTCCTGTCCCTCCTTGCACAAAGGCGGAGGTAGCTGTACTGATGCTGGGTTGTTGCCCTCCTATGGCCTCCTCCACATCTCCTGATGTACTGGTCTGTCTCCTGGTAGCACCTCCATGCTCTGGACACTACGCTGACAGACACAGCAAACCTTCTTGCCACAGCTCACATTGATGTGCCATCCTGGATGAGCTGGCTACCTGAGCCACTTGTGTGAGTTGTAGACTCCATCTTACGCTACCACTAGAGTGACAGCACCTCCAGCATTCAAAAGTGACTAAACCATCAGCCAGAAAGCATAGGAACTGAGAAGTGGTCTGTGGTCACCACCTGCAGAACCACTCCTTTATTGGGAATGTCTTGCTAACTGCCTATGCTTTCCACCTGTTGTCTATTCCATTTGCACAACAGCATGTGAAATGGATTGTCAATCAGTGTTGCTACCTAAGTGGACAGTTTGATTTCACAGAAGTGTGATTGACTTGGAATTACATTGTGTTGTTTAAGTGTTCCCTTTATTTTTTTGAGCAGTGTACTATAAACACAAAGAAGAAAGAAAAGGAAAAAAAGAAAAAAGAAAAGAACTTAGTCACAATATTTTTAAGTATATAAATATAGATATAAGTATTATAGTCAGTATTGCCCATTAATTTTAAGCAGAAACGCTTTAAAAGTTCCAACCAGATTGCTTGGGTCTTACTGTAGTGTTGAAAGCTGTGAGGTTGAAGAGTTAACTTTTACTTCCCTCCTTCAAAATGTCTGTGTCAGCCTCAAGATCTCTTCGGGTACCCCAACTACTATCCATCCCCTTTATCTCTCCCTTAGTTTCTCTACTGCTAGGCTTACTTCTTTCGGCTGTCATTAGCAACGGGGGGAGGGGTAATTGTGGAGGGGAAGAGAGCTGGAGGTGTTTTGCATTCCTTTACTGTGGGCAGAAGAAGGGGGGGATTTCTTCTTTCCAACTTTCCATTTCCTTGCTAGCCTCTATCCTTTTTGCGCAGCAGCGAAGTCTTATCAAAATATGTCAAGGTCAACGGACAGAGGCCTCATCACCACCTGAAGATGCTCACATGATCATATTCAGAACTTTTAATTGGAAGAGACTTCTGGACTTCGGGGGGTGGGAACAATTCCATTTCTTTGTATGTGTGATCTGCGCGCCAAATTCTCACTTTCGGAATTCCATTCGTAGCTTCCTTTTCATCTTCCAGTAAAAGAAGAACTTTGCTCTGAACCATGGAGTCCGAGTATTTCTTTCTTGGATCTTGAAAGGAGCACACATTGACATTATTCCGAAAGTCCCATCAGCCCACCCGGAGAAAACACCAATTTTTCTTCCGAGGGAGTTTTCACATCATGTCATCTCCAGCCGGCGAGGAGGATGAGCAGGGAGCTGTGTTGGGGCAGCCAATGCTGTTACCAGAGATGCCAGCCACCGATTTGTTAGCTGACCTTACCCTGGAAGAAACTCCAGCTGAGATGCCCAGATGGTCGTTAGGAGTTGGATGGAGAGATCCGGAAGACCCCCCCCCATCCTGGAATCACTGTAAGTCGAAGAGGTGCGAGGGAACGGCTGTGGCAAGAGGGGGAGGAGATGGAATGCAGGCTGGATCAAGCCGGGAAAAGCTTTAAGGATGCTTCTGAGAAAACCGGCGGGGCTCCAACATATGAGGGGGAAGAGAGAGCGAGTTCAGCCTGAGGAAGTCGGGCTGCCACCACCCCCCTGGCCCAGCCCACGCCAGCGCAACCACCAGCCCCCGTCTGGGGAGCCCCAGCAGCGGGGTAATGCCTAGAAGACGCCACCTGCCCTCCTTAGATGTGAAGTTTGGAGGAAATCCCAAGGATTTGGGGTTTTTCCTGGTGCAGGTTGGAAGCTATATGGCAGAATATGAAAGGGAGTTCACCTCTGAAGCAGCCAAAGTAAGATGTGTTACCAGAACCCTGGAGGGGATGGCAGCTGACTGGGGGGTGACTCTGTATAATGATAACTCCCCCCAACTGCGAAGCCTTGATGTTTTCATGACTGCCTTGAGGAGGAGGTTTGAAGACCCGCTAGTGGAGAGAAGGGCCAGGATTAGAATGAAAACCATAACTCAAGGGGGAAGATCAGTTGCTGACTACACCCAAGAGTTTAGACAGCTGGCATATCGCATCCGAGGCTGGTCCCAGGAGGCTCTAATAGAAGCCTACAAAGATGGCCTAAATGAAGAGGTATACCACATGTGCATCTCCAGAAGGGATCCGCATGACTTGCAGTTGTGGTACCTGCTAGCGGAAGAAGTAGAAATAGATCTAGCCCGAAGCAGACGCCGAGGAGGCCCTGCATGGAGCAACCTGCTCCCTCCCCGACTCCGAGAGATCCCTAAACCCCGAAGGGGAGGGGTGATGACAAGGGCCAAATCCACTGCCTGTTTTCGTTGTGGGAAGGAAGGCCACCCAATTGCGGATTGTCGAGTCAAACCAGATCCAAAGAAGGGAGGGGCCCTGGAAAGAAGCCCGAATCCTCCCCAACCAGGCCTCGTGAAACCGGGCTAAAGATAGGGGGGAGGTTGTAGAAGTTGCTCCCCAGCAGAAAAGGAGCTGGGACCTCCGACTCCTCCTGACGAGAGTGAAACCGACTCGGAAGACGACATCCCGGTAAGTCTAACCGGGGTCCCCTTACCATCCCAATTAAGCTAAGGGTGCCCACATCGGGTACCGAGGGGAGATGTTGGCCTTATTGGACTCAGGGTGCACGAGGTGCCTAATTAGTATGAAAGTAGTTAAAGGCATGGGCATTGGACTAAGAAATTTGAAAACGCCCATATCCTTTTGCCAATTGGATGGGTCTGAAGCGGGAGGTTGCCCTGCACAGTTCATAACGGAGCCCTTAGAGATGACCATGGGAACTCACAGTGAGACCTTGTGTTTTATTGTGGCTCCCGGGATGGAACAGTCCCTAATCTTGGGGTTGCCCTGGCTTCGGAAATGGAATCCCCAAGTGAACTGGAGAAAGGGGTGGATACGGATTCATACTGACCAACCTCCGGAAGGGGAGGAGCAACCCCCTGGAACCGGGGAGAATCCCCATCCGAAGCCCCAAACCCCTGTTGAGACAGCTTCCACAGGGGCCGGCGCATAGAAGGGGAGGAGAAAATCCCGAAAGAGTACTGGGACCTAAAAGAGGTTTTTAGCGAAGAGGCCTCCGATGAGCTCCTCCCCATCGGTCAACCGACTGTAGCATCGAATTTCTACCGGGAGTGACGCTACCGAAACCAAAGATGTATTCGATGACCCCAAGGGAGTTAGAGGAATTGAGATCGTTTATCGACAAGAACTTGAAACGAGGGTTCATCCAACCTGCCAGACCTCGAGTGGCGGCCCCTGTGATGTTCCGCGAGAAGAAAGATGGCTCCAAGCGCTTGGTGGTGGACTATCGAAATTTGAACGCGGTGTCCGTGGAGAATGTGTACCCCCTTCCTCTAATGAAGGACATGTTAGCTCACTTGGCCAAGGGAAAGATCTTCACGAAACTGGACTTGAGGGAGGCTTATTACAGAATCCGAATTAAAGAGGGAGACGAGTGGAAAACTGCATTCAACTGCCCGATGGGTTGCTTCCAGTTCAATGTTCTCCCGTTTGGCCTACAGGGGGCACCAGCTGTTTTCATGCAATTGATCAACCAGGTGCTTCATGAACATTTATACAAGGGGGTTTTGGTCTACCTGGACGATATCCTTATCTACTCGGAGACCAGAGACCAACATGTGAAACTGGTACGGTCCGTGCTGCACAAACTGCGCACTGCCAAATTGTACGCCAAATTGTCCAAATGTGAGTTCCATCAAGAAAAGATTGACTACCTGGGATATCGTATCTCACCCGAGGGTCTCGAGCTGGACCCAGAGAAGGTACGAGCCGTATTAGAGTGGGCCCACCGAGAACCCGAAAACAACTTCAAAGTTTCCTTGGATTTGCCAACTTTTACCGGCAATTCATCCCATGCTTTGCTAAAATAGCCATGCCTATCACCAACCTCCTAAAAACAAAGGGAGAAGCGAAGCCAAAGCCCAGTCAGCCGTTGAATTGGTCTATGGAGTGCCAAGCCGCTTTTGAGAAGCTAAAAAGACTATTTGCTGCAGAACCAGTGCTAAAGCATCCGGACATGGATGTCCCCTTCGTGATCCAAGCTGATGCGAGTGATGTGGCGGTAGGAGCGGTCTTACTTCAGTTAAACGAGAAGGGGACACTACAACCGTGTGCCTACACCTCCCGTAAATTAACTGACACTGAACGTAGATGGGCTGTCTGGGAGAAAGAAGCTTTTGCAGTCTGCTGGGCTCTAATGACCTGGAGGCATTTTCTGGAAGGCGCGAGGTACCCATTTGAGGTTTGGACTGATCATAAAAATCTGGAGGCATTAAAAACGCCTCGGAAATTATCTCCTAAGCAAGTTAGGTGGGCCCAGTACTTCAAACGATTCAATTTCTTTCTGAAATACATCCCAGGAGGAAAGAATTTTATGGCGGATGCTTTATCTAGGATGCCACAATACAACAGTGTTCGAAAAGAAGTGATAAGTCCGATTGTGCCCACCACACAGCTGGCAGCACCAGTGGTCACCAGAGCGCAAAAGAAGAAACAAGAGGCAGATCTGTCCAATGATTTGATCGAACGATTTAAAGAAGCTTTGAAAACAGATGAATGGTTCCAGGCAAATGCAAATAACTGCACCGTTAGAGATGAGTTAGCCTGGATGGGAACGAAACTGTATGTACCAAAAACATTGAGGAGCCAAGTATTACAACAAACTCATGATTCCAAGGCAGCGGGTCACTTTGGTTTCGTGAAGACCTTACACCTGGTGAAACGGCAGTTCTGGTGGCCCTCCTTGAAAAAAGACATTGAAACTTATGTAGCAAGCTGCCCAGTTTGCGCCTCAGCTAAGAGACCTCCTGGTAAGCCGCCAGGTCTGTTACAGAATGTGGCCAGACCAACTGCCCCTTGGAAAGAAATCTCTATGGACTTTATAGTAGATTTACCTGAGAGTGCTGGGCACACGGTCATCTGGGTGGTGACCGACTTGTTTTCCAAACAGGCACATTTCATACCTTGCTCCAAGATTCCCTCGGCGAAGTCGTTAGCCAAACTGTTCATTATACACGTCTACAGACTGCATGGTGTTCCTGAACGTGTAATATCAGATCGAGGGGTTCAATTTACCTCGAACTTCTGGAGGGAATTTTTGAAGTTAATAGGCTCCACCCAAGGTTTAAGCTCCGCCCACCACCCCCAAACTAATGGGGCCTGTGAGAGAACTAACGGGGTGTTAGAGCAATATCTCCGGTGTTACATAAATTATCAGCAAGACAACTGGGTGGATCTGCTACCTTTGCAGAAGTGGCGTATAACAACTCCGTTCACAGCAGTACTGGTTTTACCCTTTCAAAGTGGCCACGGGACAAGATTTTGTACCCATACCTGAACTCGAAACCCAATATCCAGTCATTGGATGACTGGATATCTCAACTACAACTCAATTGGCCAGTCGCTCGTAAAGCTCTGGACGAAGCGCATCAATCCCATAAGAAGTTTGCGGACAAGAAGAGAGCCCCACAAAAGTCGTATCAAGTAGGCGACAAAGTATTCCTCTCAACCAAGTATCTGCAGACCACTCAGAAATCAAAGAAGTTAGGTCCTAAGTATGTGGGGCCTTTCCCTATTGAGCGAATTGTGAATCCTGTGACGGTTCAGTTGACTCTACCGAAAACTCTTCGTCGCATTCATCCTGTTTTCCATGTTAGCCTGCTAAAACCCGAACATACCTGTACATTGAGACCGACCCAGACTGATCCCCCGTCCCATTGTTGATTGAGGGTGAACAACATTTTGAGATTAAAGAGATTTTAGACTCTCGGAAATGGAGGGGTCGTCTACAATATCTTGTAGCCTGAAACATTTTCCCCTCTCATGCTGAGTGGGTGAACGAAAAAGACGTTAGGGCTCCTGACCTGCTAAAGAAATTTTATACTAAGTATCCTGATAAACCATAAGAATGTATGCAATGCTTAACATATCTTTTATTCTCTCTTACAGGGACTAATGCCCTTTTTCTAGGGGGTCCGAATGTCAGCCTCAAGATCTCTTGGGTACCCCAACTACTATCCATCCCCTTTATCTCTCCCTTAGTTTCTCTACTGCTAGGCTTACTTCTTTCGGCTGTCATTAGCAACGGGGGGAGGGGTAATTGTGGAGGGAAGAGAGCTGGAGGTGTTTTGCATTCCTTTACTGTGGGCAGAAGAAGGGGGGATTTCTTCTTTCCAACTTTCCATTTCCTTGCTAGCCTCTATCCTTTTTGCGCAGCAGCGAAGTCTTATCAAAATATGTCAAGGTCAACGGACAGAGGCCTCATCACCACCTGAAGATGCTCACATGATCATATTCAGAACTTTTAATTGGAAGAGACTTCTGGACTTCGGGGGGTGGGAACAATTCCATTTCTTTGTATGTGTGATCTGCGCGCCAAATTCTCACTTTCGGAATTCCATTCGTAGCTTCCTTTTCATCTTCCAGTAAAAGAAGAACTTTGCTCTGAACCATGGAGTCCGAGTATTTCTTTCTTGGATCTTGAAAGGAGCACACATTGACAGTCTGGCTCTCAAAGTTTTGCACTGTCACTGTCACTTTCCTTTTCAGTCTTTTTATCTGCTTCTTTGTTTCTTCTTCTACTGTTACAATGTTATTCTTTTGGGAACTCAAAAATTTCAACCACACTGTTCCAATCAATCCACTTTCGCCTCTCCTCTTCTCCCAACTCACATACAGTCTATTACTTTCTCTTCTTCTCTGTTCTTTCCTTCTATTGCTGCAACCTCTTTCGTCCTCTCCCTTTTCTGCTCTCCTCACCATTTTCATGTCCATGTGCCACTTTGAGCTTTCACTTTCACCGTCTCTCTCTGGTCGCCCTTAGTTTTTAAAAGGTTGGTGATCGGCAAATGCGATCTTTGCAAAGGAGGAGATGAATTGATGGTAGGAATTGGCGAACCCCAGGAAGCTTTGCAATTGCCTCCTAATGTGGGAAGCCCCCCCCCTAACATTGTTTTTACCTTTTCTGGGTCCATTTCAACTACTTCATTTGAGATACGATAACCCAGGTAATCAATCTTGGTGAAATTCACATTTTGAAAGCTTTGCATACAGTTCAGTAGCTCACAAGACTGCCTGCACCAATTTCATATGTTCCTCCCTCATTTCAGTATATATTAAGATGTATTTGGATACACCAACATCAACACTTCCTTGTACAAAAAGTCATGCAGCACCTCATTGATCAGTCGCATGAACACTGTGGGGACCACCTGTTAGCCGAAAGGGAGCACCCAGAACTGGAAACAAGGCAATTAAATACAGTTTTCCATTCATCACTCTCCTTGATTCAAACCCAGTAGTAAACTTTCCGCAAGCTTTTTCCTTTGGCTAACTGTGCCAACATGTCCTTCATCAGAGGCAGTGGGTAGACATTTTCTATGAACACCGTGTTTAGCCCCTTATAACCAACGTGTGAGAAGTACATAAAAATGAATCAACAGACTTTTGATAATCTGATCCATAGGATGCTTTATTAGGGAGAATACTGCAGCATGGACCCGTTTACTCCAGGAAAAAAACCATTTTCTAGGAGGAAGGAGACACTTCCATTTAGTGAATACAGCTTATAAAGGTTTATCAAATCACATGGTTACATAACACTTCCTGTTGTCCATATATAGAGAAGTTATACAGCATTTTCATAAGAAAGTTCCAACCTTCCATGGAAAACTCCCAACATTCTCATTATAATCAGATTTCCTGTTATTCAAATACCAGAAGATTATAAGAAAACCATTAATATCTCTTAATGTGATTTATAATGTCAGAGTGCCCCGGCACATACCTCTAACTTATGCCAAGTACATAGCTTTGCAATCTTGTATAATTTCTAGCAGAAAACACATTACATAAATGTTATGAACTTTAAAAATTCAGACTGCAAACTCAAAATGGCTTCAGTTCGGCTCCTCACATTTTCAGGTGTTATAACCAAATTTTCACCTATAACAAATCCACCGTTTTTCTTTTGTAACTAATTTACACCTGAGAATTTCCATCAGGCTCTCGCAACATAAGCCTAACTTCCTGCTTACTAAACGTTTTACGTTTTACTTCAGGTTTCTTAGCCTTACAACAGTGGAAACACAACTTACATTATGTAAAAGAAGCATCATTAAACATTAATCTTGTTCTTCTATATTTTTTTCACATGTTCATCCACAGATTCATGTTCAACACCTCATCATATGATTTGATTTTTTTGTTTGTATTCTTAGCATGGGCTGTTGCCATAACAGTCATTAAACGACCAATTGCACACCCGTTGTATTAACTGGTATAAATAATGCATATTCATATGTTCCACAAAACATAAAATCTAGGTAAATACAACACATGTGTCATTCCACCTATGTCTTCAACCTCCATACAATATAAAAACTTCTTCAGTAGGCAAATAAGTATAAATTGTTTTGTCACCTGGATGTTTATACTTAACACAATCATAAGCTGGAAAAACTGTCAGCTTTTTCTGATTAGTCCATTTTGTTGGCTTCACAGGAAATCCAAACAAAGTATCATCTTTGACAAATTATACAAAATATAAGCATCAGGATGTATAATAATCTTAAACTCTGCTATCAAAAAAAATCTTCCTGACACTGGAACTTCTATAAAACAAGTAGACATGATGTCTGTAACTGTAGTCTCTCCTTTCACACAAAAAGAAAAACTATTCAAAGCTACTCTCATTAATTCCAGAAAAACATTTTCACTCTTAGCAACAACAGGCTCTTTTCCTTCAGTATCTTACACTTCTATGTAAAACTCTTGGTACTTCAAAACATCCAACTGTACATCTACCTTTCCAGTAAATGAACATTTTGCAATAGCTAAACTGTCACACAAAAACATCAACTTCATTAGAGTACTTCTTAATTCAATGAATGGCATAAACAATCCCTTCTCCAAAGCTCTAAATCTCATATAGGAAGGAGAATAATTGCCATACATGTCAAAACAACGATCATATAGTTGTTCCATCCTCTTAGACAAGTCCTTATGTCATATGTGCAGTTACATGTTGGATATTTTCTCAAATACAAACCATCATCTAAGGTGGATCTTATGCAGATTCCAACCTCAGCCGTAGGTTTCATCAATGTCAGTGATATCTGCCCTTCATATTCTATACTGTCAGGTTCAATTTGGAAGCATAACCATTGCCACGTTAACGGATAACCAGGCCATACCTCAGAAGCCTCCATACCTACCCCACATAAGGCAATAATCACTATCTACATCATATTAACAAATGGACTAGGCCCCCAACCCACCTTAACGTATGTAGTTTTATACCTCAAAACTTACAACCAGTCTTTGGGGACTTACATCCACTTCTTCATCTTCTACTGCACTCAGAGGACACAATACCTGTCTACACCAATCTATTGTTTCATCTAATAAAATGAAATTCAATGTGGAGAAAAGTAAAGTCCTACACTTAAGCAAGAAAAACCAAAAGTACACATATAGACTGGGTGAAACCAGGCTCAATAGAAGTAACCGTGAGAGGGATCTTGGAGTCTTAGTGGACAACCAGCTAAATATGAGTCAGCAGTGTACAGCAGCAGCCAAAAAAGCTAATGCAATCCTAAGTTGTATTAACAGAGGGATACAGTCAAGATCAAAGGAAGTACTAATACCACTCTATAAAGCCTTACTATGACCACACCTAGAATACTGCATCCATCTTTTATAAAAAAGATGTTGAGACTCTAGAAAAAGTACAGAGAAGAGCAACCAGGATGATTAGGGGACTGGAGACAAACATACAACGAACGGTTGCAGGAACTGGGCTTGGCTAGTCTAGTAAAGAGAAGGACCAGGGGAGACATGATAGTGGTCTTCCAATATTTGAGGGGCTTCCACAGGAAGGAAGGGGTCAAGCTATTTTCTAAACTGCCTGTAGGCCAGACAAGGAATAATGGATGGAAACTGAACAAGGAGAGATTTAACCTGGAAATAAGGAGAAACTTTCTGACAGTGAGAACAATCAATCGATGGAACAGCCTGCCCTTGGAAGTTGTGGGAGCACCATCACTTGAGACTTTTAAGAAGAGATTGGACTGCCATTTGTCAGAAATGGTGTAGGGTATCTTGCTTGGGCGGGGGGGTTGGACTAGATGACCTACAAGGTCCGTTCCAACTCTGATTATCTGTATCTGTCTTAAAATATTCAACAATGCAAGGAAAACATGTATTACACTCAACCAAATAATTAACAATACATCTCAAAGTTCCACAAGCTTAAGCTAAACTAGACATGTAATTATCTATCCCCACTATCTTAAAGAAATGGAAAATAAAGAGTCCAGTCCTTCCGAAGCTTGCTTCCACTGGAAACAGGAATCGGATCCACAAGTCCCTTCACACACGAATGATGTGTCCAACCTCACTCACATGTCCACACAACCAACTCAGTAGTCAACAGTACTTGGAATGGTCCTTCCCAGATAGGCCTCAGCTTCCCCAAAGCTCTCCACTGCTTTATCAGGACCCAGTCTCCACTCTTAAAATCATGCACTTGGAAATCAAACGGTGGTGTTTGAGCCAAAAGTCCTTCAGACCTTAAAAGAGAAAAACACTGGGACAGTCCCTGTATATATTTTCTAAAAAAATATATCTTCAAGTACAATTCTAGACATACCCACACTTCCAGTATAAGGTATTCCAAACATCATTTCATACAGTGAAATTTCAACATCTTTTCTCAAACAAGTACGCACTCACAATAGAGCTAGAGGTAAACATTTCATCCAGGGTAATTGAAGTTCTAACATTAATTTCTTTAATGTATTGTTTTATAGTTCTCATTTTTCACCCTACCTGAGGAAAAAGGCCCAACAGGTCTATTGCCAATCTATTTCCAATTCTTTCCTTATACCCTTTTACCACATGAAAAGTAAAATGTGTACCTCTATCACTATAAATGCACTATCAATGCATATCTATATATATTTATATTTGTATATATCTGTTCCAATATTAACTTCACAGTCATTTGTGCATTCGCTCTCACACAAAGAAAAGCTTCCAACCATCCAGTCAAATGATCAACAATCACCAACAGATATTTCAAAGTACCCACTGCTGACATTACAGTACAATCAACTTATATTCTTTAAAACGGCCAAATAGCCAAATCTCTAAAACAGCCAAATAGCCAAATCTCTTCCTCCTGTCAGGATTATACACATCCACACACATAATGTATACATTTTCTACTCACTTGCATAGCTATTGTGTACATACATCTACAAATATATTTTCTCTTCACAAAAGCCACAAATACTTGTGTTCCTAATGAGTACCCCTCATGTACCTTCTCTATTATGTCTCTCATAATAGGCTTATTAACTATTTGCAATCCATTCTCTATTAACCACTTCCAATCTACATACTCTACATTCTCTAATGTCATCTCTTTCTCTTCTTCATCAGTGAAACCTGGTTTTACATCCCATTCCAAAACAGGAACTAAAACCATTATCAGCACTTCTCTCATACATGCATCTATACATACATACATAAGCCTCATCTGCTAATCTATTTCCCAAAATCTCTTTGGAAAACTTCTCTTCTTACTAGCTTCAACATATATTATAGCTAATTCAATAACTTTAGCCATTGCTTCATTTTCTAAAAGTTTCAAAGCTTGCACTAAAGCAAACACTTTGCACACCTAAGCAGAATACTCAACAGATAAGCATTCTCCACTTTGAGAAGATCTATCAATAAACAAATTAATACCTCCCTCTATTGGGATATCTTTCAAATCCTCTCTCATCTTTGTAAATCTAGAACTTCAATACAATCATGTATTATTCTATATCTTTCCATTCCTGTCTCTCTCCCAAAAGGAATTCAACTGAATTTAAATTCCTGTCAGTTGAGAGAAACAAATTCTCCTTGACAATAAAATAGCTTTAAAAATCTAACATATGTAAGCCACAAATGCTTTCTGCATTAAAACACTTACTACTAAAGCACTTCCAAAAGTCAGCTTCCTACTTCCACAAATATAGCCATAGCAGCTACTGTCTATATACACAAAGGCCAATTATTCACTACTGAATCCATCAATTTTCAACAACAAAAAAACACTATAAGTTTCTTCCTCCCAGCTCACACCTGAGCTAGAACAAACACCTTTAGCTATACCTCTTCCACTGCTACAAACAAATGGAAAGGGTTTTTTTTTTAACTCAGATAAACTCAACACAAGAGCTCTCTTAGTTCTCGGTATAGATTATCTAACTATCCCACTCAATCCTCTCTCTGGATTGATTCTCTTGCTTTCATATCTAATCAAATGTCTTAAGTCAGACTCCACTTATTACAATTCCTTCCTTAAAACTCTCAGGCCCTATTGTCCTAAGAAATCTAACAAAGCATTTACACCTTTCTCAACATCTCTCTTCTTCTCACCTAATACCAACAAATCATTCACATACTGTAACACCTTTATACCCACAGGCGGTTCAAAACCCCCAAGGACCTGCTCTACACTTGTCCTAACAAAGTAGGGCTTTCTAAGAACCCCTCTCGGTAAAACACACCATCGATACTGTCAAGTTCGATGTGTATCTGGATCAGCCCTCACTACTGGGCAAGTCCAAGCATCTTTCAAATCTATCACACTAAAATACCTGTATTCATATGGAATTCCCCTTAACAACGTATAGGGGTCTGGTGTAATAATCACCAAGTGATTATATGAAACCAACTACTAGACATCAAAAACCATCAGGTTTCTCTACAGGTAATATAAGTATATTGTATGGTACTTTGCGGCTCACTTAGCTCATCCCTTAACAGGGACTCTATCACTGGCTTCAAGCCACATCTCCCTTCCAGGGAAATATCACATTGCTTCCACCTCACTGGCTCAATATCACCTCCACAGGTGCAATATTCAAAACACTTCTATTCCCTTTCACTTCCCACACTATGGGATCTATAAATCTCTCCTGTTCATCAGTCAATAAATGAACAGTACACTTATCTTCAGAAAGATAAGCACAACCTAATAAGGACAAAGCATCCCGTCCTAAAAGGTTCATACCTGCTTCAGGTATATACATAAAATCCAATGTTATCTCAGAGTGTCCTCCTTTTAGAGACACAATAGCAATAGCAATAGCAACATCAAAAGACTCTCCCTTAACACTAGATACATCATAGTTTTCCCGACCTGGGTAATACCCTCAGGTAAATTCAAAGAAATTCTGGCTACACCAGTATCTATCAGGAAAACACAATTGCTTCCTCAGGTCCCATCTTTACATTTACTAAAAACTCCCGATGAGACACAAGTGTTAAAAGCCTTTGACCCCCCTAATCTTCAATTAGGGTATACAGCCTCTGCTGCATTCTCCGCTTGTCCAGGCAATTTCTCACAAAATGCCACAAGCAAAACACTGCTTACTTCTTTAGCAGCTATTTCTGTTCCATGAAAGAAATTCTATTCTCTCCTTCTCCAGTATACTACAGTATACTTCCAGTATATGAAACTCCAATCCTGCGATTATTATTAACTATTACAAATCCAAGTCTATATGACTTATTATCTCTGCTCTCTCTAGCTTCGTTACAGCTTCGAACACAGAAAACATTAACTAACTGACAAGACTTCATTACATCACAACTTTTTTTAAAAAACTTTCTTGGCCTCTGTCACAAACTACAATTTCATTAACACGCTTAGTATTCTGGTGTCTCTGAAGCAAAAACAGAACACTTATTCAAACTATCCCTAATTCTATTCAAGAATTTAGCTGGCGATTCATCTCTTAACTGACCTATCTAAGAAAAAACTCTAACCAGATTCCGCCCTCGTGGCACATCAGTTTTAATACCTTGTACTTAACCACCCTGACTATTCCAGCCAGTATATCACCAGGTATTTCCTGCAGTAGGCTATACTAGTAGAGTATAGTATCTATATCCCTTCTGGAGTAAACAAATAATCCAAAATATGCTGCAACTCCACAAAAATATAAATGGTTAAACCAGGGAACAAATCCTTATCGGAACACTTTGCAACCACAGCATTGACAGCTTATAATTCCTCAAATCAGAGGAAGGAAGTAACACAACTGTAAAACTATTAGGCATTTCACAATACGGATAAAATTCCTTTGCCTTAAATTTTATAATTATTCCAAACATAAAATCCTTCACCTCCCTCTCACAGAAACATAGCTCATATTTCAGCTCTCTGCACTGTGAAACAGTAGACACTCATCCCCCTTAATTCTCCCCCTCTCAGCTGTATCTGAAAGAGTTGGAACATATTACAAGGGAGGAGATGAGCATAAATAGCTAGCATATTCCAGAGGCTCCCCCTCCTTAATAAAATCTCTTACTAAGAGGGGAAAGATTCTTCCACATATCACAGATCAACATAAATCACCTGGGCATCTAACCTCTTTAACCCTTCAACACAGCATTAAAAGAGACAATACAAAGAGTCAACAGTTAACTGTTTAACACAGCTCTTAAGGCATCAAGCATCAATCCAATACACATTTCAATACGCTCTCCAAATTTGAACAGTTTCAAACATAATTCAGCCATTCCAGCCATACAAAGTACAATCTGTATCACTCATCAAGGGGTTAATACTTAAATACCAGCAGCCAAAAGCTGAACCAGCTCTCCAAAAGGAGAGAGAACTCTGGGACTTTACAAACATATTGTTCTTGTTAAACAAAAAAATGTCTAACCCCCCCTTAACACAAAATATGACAGGGAGAAACAGTGTAGACTCACACACATATGTCAAATAGAAATCATTTTCAGACAACCAATACCCCTCTAAACAATCCTAAAACGATATAGGAAATGTTGCAACACAATTTTAAAAGTTTTAAAAGTTACTAATTCGATTCAACTCACCTGAGCCCCAGTGCACCAAACGTTGGCCGTTCCAAGCTCCTATGATCACAGATTATCAGTCAGTCAAACATAGATTTAAGAGTGATTTTCCCTCCCTTGGGTGGAAGATCCAGCAACTGCCTCCACAAACCCAGTGGAGAGGCACCATTGCAGTCCTGAAAAATCATCCATCCAAAGGAAGAAAAAAAATGTCTATCCCCTGGCTGGCTCACCAAAATTATGAGAAGTACATAAAAATGAATCAACAGACTTTTGATAATCTGATCAGTAGGATGCTTTATTAGGGAAAATACTGCAGTATGGACCCCTTTACTCCAGAAAAAAATCCATTTTCTAGGAGGAAGGAGACACTTCCATTTAGTGAATACAGCTTATATAGGTTTATCAAATCACATGGTTACATAACACTTCCTGTTGTCCATATATAGAGAAGTTATACAACATTTTCATAAGAAAGTTCCAACCTTCCATGGAAAACTCCCAACATTCTCATTATAATCAGATTTCCTGTTATTCAAATACCAGAAGAAAACCATTAATATCTCTTAATGTGATTTATAATGTCAGAGCGCCCCAGCACATACCTCTAACTTATGCCAAGTACATAGTTTTGCAATCTTGTATAATTTCTAGCAGAAAACACATTACATAAATGTTATGAACTTTAAAAATTCAGACTGCAAACACAAAATGGCTTCAGTTCGGCTCCTCACATTCTCAGGTGTAATAACTAAATTTTCACCTATAACGCAATGCATAGATGAAGAGTCCTATTTTTCTCCTGGAACAAAACTGGGGCTGCCACTTGTGGCCTTGCTGGTTGGATAAATTCACATTTTAAGTTCTTGTCTATGAAGGTGTGAAGCTTTCCTAGTTTGCGTAGAGTCATCAAATAAAGTATAGGCTTTGGGAGTTTAGCTCCAGGAAGAATTTCAATACTGTGGGGCAATGGGGCTGGAGCGCATCAGAGTCTTTCTCACTAAACGCATCTCTCAACCCCAGTACTCCTCCAGGATTCTGGATTCATTTATTGAGTGATCCCGAGTTGCTGCCCCCAGCTCCCTTTGCCCTTTATTTCTCTCACAGCTGGGTTTTGGGATCTTTTCCTCTTTCTTTGCCACTTTCGGCCAAATCTTTAACCCCCCTGCTTCCAAGTAACTTCAGGGTTTCATGTCTGCAGCCAAGACAGTCCAAGTAAAAGGGGCATCTCCATCCTGGTGCCACTATAAAACTCAGAGTCTCTTTGCTTTCCCATTCTCATCTCAACTGGTTCAGTGATAAAGTGAGCCGGCCCCTCTCCAGCTACAATTCCATCTAGCTGGCAAAACGTTACAGGCACCCTCAGTCGTTTGAATCTCAGTCCAAGCTTTTCAATGACTTCAGGGTTGACAATGCATCTAGTGCAGCCTGAGTCCAATAAAGCTGGCATCCTCCCTTGGGTCCCCGAAGAGGGCATCACTAGCTCCACTGGGAGGATTACAAGGATCACCCGCTGACTTACCAGGGGTTCATCATTGCCATCACTGTCAGCTCACCCGAGTTGATCAGAGTTTCCAATACCTCAGTGCCAGGAGAGGTGAATCTATGACCTCCAGACCTTTCAGTGCTGTCTCTTGGATCCTTGGAGCTGGTTTTGTTGCCTCCTGCCTCAGGGTTGCCATAGCACTGAGATTGATTCTGCTGGGTTGGTATGCCACAGCTCAGTGCCTCTCCTCCTCCTCACACTGAGGCATGTCATGCTCCCAGATTGTTTCTTATCCATGGGAGGGAGGACTCACCCTGTCCACCAGCTCTCATTTGTCAGTTCTGGGCAAGGTTGATGTCCACTTCCACTGCCAACACATATCAGCATCGTAGGGTTCGCGGGACCCGACACAAGATGCAGGTATGGTAGATGTCATCTTTGAGGCCATCTTTGAAGAAGTCAGATGTTCTGACCCAGCTTTTACATAAGCAAGAAACAGACTCCCCACAAAGGAAAATCCCACTTTATTTACACATTGGGAATTAACTGCATTCACCAACAGAAAGTCCTGGCAAGAGTCCAGCAAGAAATTAACTGAAACAATAGTCCTTATCAGCTCATTATGATAAATGCAAGGCTGTGAGCTCCCAGCTGGAAGGCTGCAAATAGATTCAGTTCAAACAAAGAAATAGACAAACCTCAGTTCTGGCAAGGCAATGTTTGTCATACAAAATACACAAGGAACAAATCTTGCAGAAATGCGAATGGTTGTCTGTGACAATCTGTTGTGGCCCATCAGCAGCCAGTGGAGCTGGCAGCAATTCACTTGAAAGACTGTTTGCTGGGACTTTGCTGGATGTGAATGATAGAAATTAACATTAGCCTAATAAAAAGGAGTTTTGAAGGGACAAGGAGTCTGCTTCATGATTTTGTGAAGCCTAGGTCAGAACACAACCAAACCACTCCCCTTTCGTCCTATTTATTCCCCAGCCAGGGAGGAACCATTCAGCTCCATATTCGTTATGGTTCCCAAGCCAGCTCATTGTCCTCCGTTGTTCACCTCTCCTATCTGCTCTGTGCAGGGCCCAGCTGTTTCTCGTCCTCACTCATCTCTGACTCCAAAAGTAGCTGCCTCTCTGGCTGGGGAATGCCAGACATTCCTGGCTCTATCTCTGTGTCCAATGCTGTGCATCCATCAGATTCTTCCCCAAGCTCCAGAACTGGCCCAAGTTCTTTCTCAACCTCCTCATTGTCCAAGTCTGCCACCAGCTCCACTGGCAGCTGGAGGGCCACAACATCAATGACAATGTCCTTGGACCATGCAGCCAACCAGCATACCAACTCTCAAAACTCCTGTATGTAGGTGGCCAATGACGTGGTCTTCATCTGGATCATAGCCTTGCACTCAGCCAGTGGATTCTTTAATCATTGGCGAAGGGCTGCCATAAAATGGTTATAGTTCTGAAGTTGGGGGACATTGTCATTGTGGAGGGAGACCATCCACTCTGCCGCCGCCCCCTTCAGGGTCGTGATTATTCATCTTATCCAGGCTTCTGCCATCTCTACTTTGGCTCCATACTCCTGCATGCAGTTCCAGATTTGCATCAGGAAGAACTGCAATTGCTCAGGGTCTCCCCCATACTTAATCCCCAAGACTGGGACCTTTGGGGCTGGTGCCTTCAAGGAGCAGTCCCTGCAGGTGGAGTGGCTTGTGTAGCTAGGTCTGAGGTGACCCAGGAACTTTGAGAAGCTTTCTGCGCAAGAGATTCTTGGGGTCTTCAACTCCCACTAACCTACTATATCAGGAACAGGGCCTGGTTCAGCATGGCTTCCTCTGGGCTTCTCTCCAGGGGGTGGTTCTCTTTGCCCTTTGCTCCTCACCCACCTGAGCTTGATGGGCTTCTCGTTGAAGTCCAGTTCTTCTCACTATTCTGCCTTGCCTTGAGCTCAGTGTGGTCTAGTGGGAGAGTCGGCCATAGCTCCAGTTACCTCCAGCTTGCTCTTGTTGTTGGACATTGGAAGCTTGATCCCCACGTAGATTTCTGTCTCCAGGTTGACCATTAAAGCAGAGCTTGCTTAATGTCAGGGCTGTCTCTGTTCATTTCCTAGAAAAGAAAAATCCTTGGCTCCAAAATTACTTTTATGAGGAACAAGCCAAAAGCAGACAGTTTCAAGCAAGTTCTGAGGCAAAGAGTGGGAACACAGCATCTTGAAACACAGTATAAAGCCCAACCCCCTTGTAGCTAAGCAACCGGAGGCCACCGCATACCAGAGCCAATGGACCTGGTCTTGGAGATAACCACAGTTGTAAAGCTGCAATGTAAACCTCTTTATAGTTCCCTATTCTATGGCAGCAAGCAACAGGCTGGCTGACAGTGACTTGATTCTCAATTCCAGGCCTCTGCATTACATACCACATATGTTGAACCTGGTTTGGGAAACATAAACTTGAAAGAAGTTGAAAATTGTGTTTAATTGCTGCAGGATCTTGCAGACTTGGAGGGGGGAGGGGAATAAAACTTGCCAATTTTAGTAAAAGAATTAAAACACATTAAACCTGTTAAATATGGTTTCAGCTTGAATATTGCTTGCTACATATTTGAATGTAAAATAGCTCAGGTATGCATTTTCCAAAGAAGGAAGTAACTGATGCCCCAGCCTAAGCTAAGCAAGAACATTCTTTGCTGCATGGTCAGAAGAGTTGTTGTTAGTACCTGCAAACTGTTTTCAGACTAAAGTTTATATATTTCTACACAAATAGAAACAAATCTCTGTGAATATGTTCACAGGGAAATAATTGCTTAATAATTATTTTCAAGTAATTATAATCAGGGGAAAATAATAGATGCAATCTACATAGACTTCTGTAAAGCCTTTGATTCAGTGGTACACGACAAACTACTATTAAACTAAAATCTTATGGTATCTCTGGACACCTGCATAACTGGATAGAAGCATTCCTGTCAAACAGACAACAAATGGTCAAAATTGGGAGCGTCCTATCAAATTCTGTACCTGTCAATAGTGGTGTCCCTCAAGGCAGTGTTCTAGGACCAACTCTCTTCATACTCTATATAAATGACCTCTGTGATCATATTAAGAGCAACTGCATTCTTTTCACTGATGATGTAAAGCTGTTCAATACCACAGACAATACTGCTTCCCTTCAAAAAGATCTTGACTATGTATCAGAATGGTCAAACAAATGGCAACTTCAAATCTCAACAAATAAATGCTCTGTCTTACATATTGGCAAAAAAAAAAAAAAACAGAAAATAAAATACAAGCTGAATAGTCAAAACCTTGTTGAGGATCCAAACTCTGTCAAGGACCTTAGAGTACTCATCTCAAATGAGTACTAAGTGCTAGAGCCCACTGTAACTTCATAGCCAAAAAGGCATTAAGAGTTGTTAACCTAATCGTACGTAGCTTTTTCTCTGGTAATATCACACTACTAACTAGAGCATACAAAACATTTGCTAGACCAGTACTCGAATACAGCTCATCAGTCTGGAACCCACATTACGTATCTGATATTAGCACAGTTGAGAAAGTCCAGAAATATTTCACAAGAAGAGTTCTCCTCTAATCATTGTAGAATACCTTATGCCACCAGACTTGAAATTCTAGACTTAGAAAACCTTGACTTATGCCGTCTTCGGCCTGATCTAAGTATGGTATATAAAATCATACATTGCAATGACTTACCTGTCAATGAATACTTCAGCTTCAACCATAACAACACAAGAGCACACAATAGATACAAACTCAAGGTTAACTGCACCAAACTTGGTTGCAGGAAATACAACTTCAGCAACAGAGTGGTCAATGTCTGGAATACTCTACCTGACTCTGTGGTTTCTTCCCCAAACCCCAAAAACTTTAACCCCAGACTGTCTACTATTGACCTCACCCCTACCTCACTCTGTGGTTTCTTCCCCAAACCCCCAAAACTTTAACCTCAGACTGTCTACTATTGACCTCACCCCTTTCCTAAGAGGTTTGTAAGGGGTGTGCATAAGCGCAGCAACCTGCCTACCGGCCCTGTCCTATTGTTTCTTTTATTTTTCTTATATGTACCCATTTCATGTATTCATAACTATGTATGTACTTATACCTATTGTAAGCGATTGACAAATCAAAATAAATAAATAAATAAATAAATAACTTGGCATTTACATAACAGGAATTTTAAAATTTGTGGCAGCAACTGGCTACTTTATCTGGATGTCTGATCTTAAATTAGGGAAAGGGAATATAGGCCCATTGCAATCTTCTTAGCAATTGCAACACTTAGTGATAGATTGACCAGTCCCAAGTGTGATTACTAAGTAAGGACGTAGTTTAATGAATGACTATCAGAGAATACCAGAGTTTAGGTTGACTGAGAAGTCAAAACACCCCTTGAAGAAAGGCAATGGTAAATCATTTCCATATTTTGCCAAGGAAACTGATGCCTAATGAAATAACTTAGTATCAAAGATATCAATTAGAAAATATATAACCTTTTTGGCTTTCAGTTTAAAAATAAGTTTTAAGAATATTTATATATAGAAACCTGATGTGTACAATATTAATTATTAGATACTCTCTTGTAATTTGTATATTCTTGTATTTTTGTATTATAAAATAATATTTAAAATATTATTTCAATCAATCTTGTGAGGTTTTTATGTAAATATGTTTTTATTCAAACTCATCTGTCAAAGGTATTTTTTCTTTTTTGAATAAAGTGAATACCTATGTCGCTTATTAATCCTTTTGAGTTAAAAGTTTCCATGTGCAAACATATAGCAATAATTTTTCACTGTTCTTTGTTCTGAAAAGGAGTGCCTTCTATATATACACAATATTTTCTCTTAAAATGCATGTATCCTTTATAATTGTCAGTTCATTTGTATAAGCTAATTTAGCTTATACTAGACCTATATATTATATCTTAGGGATTTCATCTCATCATATTATTTTTATGGCATGTTCAGATAAGCAGGAAAGGCCCTCTTAAAGAATTTTTCCATTCTGTAATAACAACTAGCAGGTATTAAATTCATTGCTTTCTCCTATCTAGTGTGCAAGTAAGTGATAAAGTAGTAACTGAACTGTTTTACTTTTTGTTCAAAGGAGGGATACACATAATTGACTGCGTACCTATATAAAAATAGTTTATATACATAGAAAATAAGAAATTAGGAAGAAAAAGTAGATCCTATTGATTTATATTTTAAAAGTGTAGCATTAATGGGATGGAAATGACCATTCCACAAAGGAATGCATCATTTCATAGTTAAAGTACTGGACTAAATCTCCAGGTTACTGGAGAACTTCTATTGTGGTCTATGCGTATACAAATATTGGCCTAAATCAGGGGTGTCAAACTCAAGGCCCGGGGGCTGGATTTGGTCCAGGGTTGCTTAGATCTGGTCTATGGGGCCGCCCTAGAAACTGCAGAAGACAGGCCTGTGGTGCCTCTGCAAGTGAAAATGGAGCTCAGGACGACTGTATGCAGCCCTCTCGAGCTTCATTTTTGCTGGCAGATGGTTGCAGGAGGCCATTGCAGCCAAAATGAAGCTTGGGAACCCATTTTCACTGGCAGACCTCTCAGGCCACTACAGGCACCCCTGACACAAGTGATGTCAAGCTTGGCCACACCCACCCTGGCCATGCCCATCCCATCCCCCCAAAGTCAAAAACAACCCTGATGCAGCTCTCAATGAAATCAAGTTTGACACCCCTAGTCTAAATAAACAGCAGGAGTATTCTGACAGCATAAGTAATTGTTTGAAAAGTAGAGGGTGAGTGCACAATGATTAAATGTGTTCTAATATCCTACAGTATTAACAATGATGCTGAGATACAAATGTTGCATACAGCTGTTTGTGAAGAACTCTGTTTAATTGGATCCAAAGTCCAGTGTTTCTCAACTTTGGCCACTTTAAGACATGAACTTCACTCAGAGGTAGGATGCTACCGGTTCGGCCCGGTTTTATGGAACCTCTAGCTGTGAAGAGTAGCTGACACCGAACCGGTTCGGTGTTTGGCTCACCTGCCTGCCCGGGCTCTAGGCTGTCCTTTATTTTATTCCCTGCTTTTCCTTCCTCCGCTGCTTTGCGCAGCACAGCTGAGGTTGAAAAAGCAGGAAACAAGAGGATTTTCAAATGCTGCGTATCCACGCGCAGCACTTGTCAGCTGTCCAAGCAGCAGAGCTGATTTCTTGCAAACGCTGCTCACACATAGTTCAGAGAACAGGCAAATTGCTCCACTGGCTGGACCCACCCCTCCCCGCCCACTCATTCATTACCTGGCATGCAAGCCATCCAACCTGCCTGGTTTGGTAAGCTGCTATTTTTCCTCCCCCCCCATCAGCTGTTCTGCTCTGCCAGGAGATTTAGATTAGCTAGAAAGCAGGAAATCCTTGGATTTCTTGCTTTCTGGCTAATCTAAAAGCAGAGCCGAACTTTCCTTAGGACTGAAGCTTCTGCTTTGCAGTGCAGAGTCAGCCTATTGGAGATAGATAGATCTCTAAATGAATCTGTGATTCTGTGAGCAACTCAATCTACCTGCCTGCTTTGCCTGCTTTTGGGTAAAAGTTGCTCTTTTTAAAATAAGTATTCAATATTTACATACATGGTGTGTTGTGAGTTAACTTTGTGAGTTTGCTTGCAAGCGCATTTTATGTGACAGACTCAGGTAGTCAATTGGAGAGATAGATAGATCTCTAAGTTAATCTGTGATTCTGTGATCAACTCAATCTGCCTGCCTGCTTTGCCTGATATTGGGTAAAAGTTGCTCTTTTTTTATAAAAATTCAATATTTACATAAATATTTATAATATTTACATACAAGGCATACCCACCCAGTCACATGACCACCAAGCCACACCCACAAATTAGGCCACACCCACAGAACCAGTTGTTAAGAAATTTGAATCCTACCCCTGCTTCAACTTATGCTACCTGGGGAATTCTGGGAGTTGAAGTCCACATGTCTTAAAGTGTCTAAGACTGAGAAACATTGATTTAGACTTAACAATGCATCCTGCAGTAGGCAACCAAATTTATGAAAAGAGAAAGGAGCCTAGTTTTCAATCATCCTGTTTAATCATCCACAGTAACAAATTATCTTAATTTACTCTACATTTTCTATAGTTAAAGAATAGCTAATATTTTGTAAAAATTAGGCAACTTTTTTCTTTTTTAATGCTCTTATGCCTTAATTTACCTCAATTATTTTATTTGTAATTTAGGTAGCTGTGATACTATCCCAGAGTCCGATTTTGAGGAAAGACCAGCCACACAAAACTCATCAATGTTTGTCAATTACAGGAATGTGGATAAGCAAGATAACAAACCCGGTAAGATGAATGAATTTCCATAGGGTAATTATCATAAAAATGTTTCATTATGTTTGCATGAAGACTAATAGAACTTATTGATTTTCAAAGACATATACACACACACATATATATTCGTAGATTTTCACGGGTACAGGTATGCAGGTCTTGGCATGCAACACAGCCAGCCTCTCCACCAGTATTTATAGAGAGATGGCAGCTCCACGCTTTGCTCGCACAAGCACGAAGCCGAAAGCACCAGCCTGAAGATGGCGAGTGGGACCTCATCGAAACATCGCCAAGATACTCTCAATCTTACACAGGAAAAGACCCGAACAAGCCAGGTTTGGCAGCACGACACACATGATTAAAAAGAACCCAATACACAAGCCTGAGGATGGCAGATAAGATTCTGCCGAAACGTCACTATAATTTTAAAAGTACAAATATTAAGACGTGGGAAAATATCTGAAGAAACCTAAATACCATACATATAAATACCCACAAAAACATAAGAGAATATATATGTGTGTGTGTGTGTGTGTGTGTGTATCTCCCAGCAAGCAATGATGAGTCTAGGCTTCTCAAGGCCTTTTGTATAAGATTCTTAGAATTAACCTCACATCTAGAGTTGGTCCCTTCTTCCTAGTCTCTCTAGTATCTTCCAGTATTAACTGCCTACTCATTTTGGACAAAATCCATGCTCTCCAAGGTGTTCTGTCTTGTAAAGCAAGTTCTCAATCCAAGGGTATTCTTAGTCTCATGGCTTGTCTGTAGAGCAGATGGAGATCATAGTGGGTTGCAGCCATTCCTGAACTACAGGCTTCGTTTATGATAATTCATGCCTTTCTTACTTCCTAACTGCAATAAACTTGTTTTATGAGAAACTGTCTTTAAGCCCACACAGAAGCCATAGCTGATCGGGAACGCAATACTCTTAAGTGATAATGGCATATCAGAGCTTATTTTTGTAACATTGTTTGAATTGCACTAGATGCTGGCTGGCTAGTAGGTTTTTAATATTCTTTATGGCCCAGGATCTGGGTATCTATTAAATCACTTTATTCAAGTTGCTTCTGCCCAAACAGCAAGATTCAGTGGGAAAGATATACTGCAGTTTCCGATCCTTAATGAATGATGCTATCAAATATTTTGAACACTGCACCACTCATCTTTGAAACACTCACTGGAACACTCACTGGAACAATCCTTCTCTGGACCATTCTCTTCTTTAGAATACCCTTGAGAAAAGATTGGTTCTGAAAGTTTTTGGTGACAAATAAATGGTGAGAAATTTGGGGATAGTTGATTAAGGATTTTGATGTTGGAGTGGGGTTTTTTGTTGTTATTAATTTTCACTTTCATAATTTATTGTATTTCAGTCTTATTGCTGGAATAAGGAGTTGTTATTGAGTAGAATAGCATACCAATAGTCATCAACATCCGTTCATTCAGCAATTATTCAAAATTACAATGGTGAATGAAGAGACTTATGGACCCTGCCAAAGTTACAGAAATTACATTCAGGAAGAAGAGCTGGCCAATCCACTCCTCAGCCTCTCTATAGAGTTTGGAGACCAGGTGACTCCATCCCAGAGGTGGGTATCATTTTAGGGTAGCCATAGTTTATTGTAGCTACTCCCAAAATGACATCCGCCTCCAGGATGGTGCCATGTGGCCTCCCTGTAGGAAGGCGATGGGTGGGTCATCTAGTTCCACAAGGAAATTGGGGAGACCCAATAGGACAAAAGAAGGCCCTGGTCTGTGGAGGATCCAGTGAAGTGAAAACAGAGTATAGAGGGCCTCAGATGTGGAGAAGCCATGGGAGGACAGGACAAGCCATGTGAGAGCTGGGAAGGTACTGCAGTACAGGTCTGAGCCTGGTTTGGGGGTCAGGGTGTGTAGCAGCTGGTGATGCAGCAACCAGAGAATAATCAGGGAAGCCATTGAAATAGAGAAACACCCCCATAACATGAATAAACGGGATGATACCTCCCGCCTACCAGACATCTGGAAAATATAATTTTAAAAGAGATTCTGCAAAAGTACATAAAACTGTATTGTTGTATTTGTATTTGAAATAATGTTAGAAAACTGGAATACTATATGATTATAAAATGGGATAAAATATTAAAAGGAATGTGTAAAATGCTTAACATTTAATGATAGAGTTTAGTTTGCTAATGGATTATTGTTTTAATTATATTATAAACTTATCATTTTCCTATTTTAAAATATAGTATGTAGCTTTAGAATGTACTAAGCAGAATCAGAATGGAAACTATATATATTTTAAGTGTTACATTTAGGGGAAAGATATAAAGGCGTTATACTTCAATCAGTGATTACAGGAGAAATTTTATGTTAAAGAGAAAAGATAATAGATAATTGAAATAGAACAGACAAATGATACAAGCATAATGATTTAAATTGAGATGAAATAAATTAGAATTAAGAGAGTAAAAAGAGGGGAGAAGCTATATAGAAAATGTAGAATGATAAATAAGATATGAAATGGTATATAATGTGTGCATGAATTTGACTGATGTCTGTATAAAAAGATGTAATCCGGGACTAAGTCGCTTTTCAAAAAGAAGTTTTATGTTTTTATGTTTTGTGTTTTGTTTGTGTATGTTTGTTTATTGAAAATTAATTTAAAAATTATTAAAAAAAAGAAAAGAAATACAACACAGCCAACCTCCCCACCAGTATTTATAAAGAGATGGCAGCTCCAATCATGATTTGCTTGAACAAGCACGAAGCCAAAAGCACCAGCTTGAAGATGGCGAGTGGGACCTTGTCGAAACGTGGCCAAGAAACTCTCAATATTGCACGGGAAAAGACCCAAACACGCCAAGACCTGCATACCTGTACTCATGAAAATCTACAAATATGTGTGTGTGTGTGTGTGTGTGTGTGTGTATTTAGCCTACAGGCCATATCAACATACAGCTTCAAACACATTACCGATAAAACTAAAAAAAAAACAAATTAAAATGAGAACAGGGTAAAATACAATAATACATAAACATGTAAAAGAATACAATGGCATAAAATTATATTTCTGTATCACACCTGCTCTCAGTCAGACCATTTGAGTCAGAAAAAAATGGAGCTGGGGGGGTGCACAGCTCCCCCCTGAGCTCTGTTTTGGGGCCTTCTGGGCCTCAGAGAAGCCTCCTGGGGGGGCGTTTATGCTTCCAGAAGGCTTCCTGGGGCTCAGGAAGGAAAAAATGGAGCATGGGGGCATGCAGCACTCCCCTGTGCTCTATTTTGGGGCCTTCTAGACCTCAGGGAAGCCTGGGGGGTGTTTTTGTTCCCAGATGGCTTCCCTGGGGCTCAGGAAGGAAAAAAACAGAGGGGTTGGGGGTGCTGCTGCGCCCCTCTTCCATTTTTTGCCTTCCTGCAGTAAGTAAGCGAGAGGAATCCTGACACAATTGATCATAGGAACAGCTGACTGTCAGGAGGGGGAAAAAATACCTTTAGGAGTTACTGTGAAGGAAGAATGCAGTCAGTGATGTCAGGCATGTGCTCAATGTTGCGCATGCGTGATAAGGACTGACTGAGTGAGGAGGGGATGGAAGGGGTGGGCAGGTGGGGCGGGGGCCAGCCAGGGGGATGATTTGCTGGTTCTCCGAACTGCACAGTATAATAACAACTGGTCTGAACTGGTAGAATTCCACCCCTGGGTGTAAACCCCAAACCTCAGCTCCATATAGAAGTATGGGGATTACCTTAGATTTATATACTTCGATTAGTGGTACTAGGGAGCCTGGGTAACTGTGATTCTTTAATTTAAATAATAGATTCAAGGGAGCTTTTGCTCTAAGAATGTTCCATTCATGGTTACAAGCCCAAGATCTGGTCTTGGAAAAAGTTATGCCTAAGAATATGAAGGTGTTAACCTGTTCAATTGGTTCTCCATCTAATTGTGATCTATGTCTCTGGTTATGTTTTATCCTGACAATAGTATTTCAATCTCCTTAGTATCCTATGCAGTCCTACTTGTCAGTATGATCATAGAATAGAATTCTTTATTGGTCAAGTGTGATTGGACACACTTGGACAGATAATAAAATCATATTATCAACATAGAGCAAGGTGTTAACAATTTCTGTTGTTCTAGCCCAGTTGGTAGCATTCTCTGCTTTAAGGTGGTCTGATATTGCCTTAGTATCAACTTTAGCCCAAATTTACCTTTTATTTTGGATCACCTCTACCTTTTTGATAGCCATCTGTCAACCATGTTATATGGTCTTAGATCTGAACAGCCTTGCAATGTCACATTTGCACGCTGATCGCTATCATCACTAAAGTGTACCATAACCTCTGAGAAGAGGTCAACCTTATCTCTAGACACACAAAAGAGATCCAGGACACTGCTTGAATGAGCCAAGTGGTATGTGTAAATATACGTGTAATTCTTATCCTTACCTCCCAGAATTTGGAGATTACCCTTAAAAATTAAGGAGAATAGGAGCAGGCCAGCAGTGTTACTTTTGCGGTCTCTCTTGAGCAACTGAGGATGGTTGTCAAAAAATTCCTCTGGGTCTCCTTTCTTCTGGGCGAACTCATACAAAGAAGGACCCAACCAATCATTATAATCTCCTAATAATACCACTAATGGTACAATACAGATATATCGTCTAGGATAACTTCCAAATTTATCCAATATTCAGAGTTATAATACCACGATGAGTTTGGAGGGATATACACATTTACCATATTACCTCAAACTCTTCATACCCAAATTTAACAGCTAGGAAATATGAATACTTATCTTCATTGTATAGTTTCTCCCCCTGCCATTGCAATTCTTGCTTTTTAAGAATGCATAACCTACCAGAGAGTCTCCCTTTGTTTTGTTTTGGGGCTGGGGAGGCTCATCCCTGAAAGTCTGGCAGTTGTACTGATTTGTCCACTTTGGTTAACCAGGTTTCTTTAATGGCTATTTCGTCGAATCTAGAGAGAAAATACATTAGTCCACCTAGAAAGAAAATTCATTATCAACACTCCTTTCCAGTCAGCCATGTTCCAAGTCACAATCTATAAAAGATTCCCAGTGGTAGGTAGTCTGGCTTGGATAGTAAGAATGCCAGATGTCAACTTGACTTTGGAGCTGGGCCAATATTAACTATGCTTCCTGTATACACAGAGTTATTGTATTTCTCCTCATGAGTTGCAAATCTTGTTGCTCTTTATTTTGATTGCCAGTGTTCCTCTGCTTTTGCTCCAAGACTGACATTTCTTCAGGTGGGCGGGAACTCCTGCTTTCCTTCTCTTTGTCTAGTTGTTCTACTGGATGGTTAATTTGGACTTATACTGTTAAGTCCTGTTGGATGTCCTTTTTCTTTTTCTTTTGGACTGGTATGCCTTTTCTTTTTCTTTTTTTGGGCTTGAGTGCTTTCAGAAGCCAGACTTGATAGCAATTCCATGGAGGAGCTGCCAGAAGGAAGCAAAACATTCAAGCTTTTGTTGTACTAGTTGCCAACATTTGACCAATTATTTCAATCTTCTTTAATATCATCTCTTGATCTCCTGAGCAAATGGTGGCAAACTAGTGGACTAGCTCTTCCTCATCATCCATGAACTGAAGGTTTCTGTTGTGTAGGTTTAAATATTCTTTTTTATTGTTCTTATCTTTTTTTCTAACTTTGTTAATTGAGGGCTTGCTTGTTTGGCCATTCGTGTTTTGGAGTTTTCAAGGTTGATGTCAATCTTCCTCAGTGTCTTGGCTCTCTGCCCAGACTTTTAACAGGGACTGTTAATTTGGGTGGTGTGAAATACTCATCTTGGCAAAATACAGAATTTCTTTAGTGATGTTTCAAGCCTGAATAAATTGATGGCAGAACAATCTGCCCAAAGGTTAGTGTTATTCTTTTCCAGCCTTGTCTGTCAGGGAGCCAAATAATCTCTGTTAGCTCATTAGAATGTACCTTACACCGTAAAAGTTGGGATAGAGGGATCAAAACCATTCTCCTGTTATGCCACCTGCCTCTGTTCATGGGACATTAGCAACTTGGAGTAAGATCCTGTGTCTCTGTAAGACCAGTCTCTCCACTGCAGTCCTGAGGCCCCCAGTCCACACAGGCTGGCCAAACATCATGGGTAAGCTTTGAAATGTGAGCTTTGCGGAGGAGGCGGGGCTGATGCTGTAACGACACGACATGCTCACAGAGAGGTCTGTGGGGACCATCGATATCCAGCTGGCAGAGGGGTCCTAATAGTTCCAAATTACCTTGGAGGGGTGAGGATTGTAGAGACCGCACTCTGTTGATCGCAGGGAGACCACAAATTCCCTGGTCAGTCTGGAGAAGGCTCTCCAATCTGACAGCAGAGAAAACAGCCATTGCAAGCCATTCTAAAGCTGGGGCAGCCACTGGAAAGAAAGTGAAAGCAGGAGATGGTGAGATTGGACTGGGTGAGAAACCTTTTAATTGAATTGAATACTCAAGAACAGATAGTAGAAAGAACCCCCTGGAATACAATTAAGGGGAAGTAAGACAGAAAAGAAGAGGTAGAATTTTTTTCCCCACCTCTGGAAGAAAAACTGTGAGGAGAGCTGTTAAGAGCCATAATAATTAGTACAGGAAATGGCTTAAAGGACTGGTTGAAAGATTATACTTAAGAAGTTAGACTGGGTATTTCAAAAGAATATAATACCAACTTAGAACTTTTGGATAATAACAAAAGACTATATGGAATTTTGTTTTAAATATATTTAAACATTTTATGATTTTACTCTACAACTTGAAAACTTTTACAGAAATACAGCATATAAAAGGGAAAGAAAGGAGAAGCCAGAGCAACAGTGCCACTTAAAGACAGAAGTGAAAATTGAAGGGGAAATTACTCTGACTTTACGTTGAAGTAGGACAATAAAATAACAAGACTATTTTGACTGAAGAATCAAAATAGAGAGTGGAACACTGAGACTTTGTTTTTTTTAAAAAAGTGTAGATCTTGGCACTTAATTGAAAGGAAACAGATAAAGTCAACAGAAGCTGAAAATTGTCCTTCTGTCTAGATCTTTTTCTCTCTTGTTTTTTTTTTCTCGTGAATTCTCCCTTTGGATACTAAACAGCTGGTGGTGGAACTCTTGGGTGTGGTGGGCCAATTTGGATTACAAATTATTGTTATATTAATTCTTTTTCTATGAGTAAACAGATTAGGATTAGAGAAAGCTTTAAAGAGTGGCAAAACCTGATTTTGGATTATAACTTCCTGGGATAACAACGTAATTTTTTAAAATTACTGGGGACTATAAATACTTAAATATTTTAAAATGAAGAAAACTTCTGCACCATCCTCAGTATCTTCTTTGGCAGCCTCCAGCTCTGTGGGCCAAAGAAACTTGGACTCCCTACTTCATCAAGAAAACACAAATGCGCAACAAGAGAAATTGAAAGTGTTACAAACGCTCCATGAGGACATGAAAGAATAGAGAAAATGGAAGGGAAATTAGAAGGAAAAATAGAGAAAATAGAAGGAAAAGTAGAGAAAATAGAAGGAAAAATAGAGGCCTTCCAAAAAATGATGGCAAAAAATGAACAACATATACAAAAAGTAGAAGAGAGAGCCGAATTAACAGAAAAAAGAGTAGGAGAACTTGACTGTAGATTGACACAAGCAGATAGGAGCAAGGAAAGGACAATAATAATGTTAGAGGTGGATAAGGCAGATTTTTACTTGAGATTTCAAAATATGGAACAAGAAAAGGGAGAAAATCTAGCAGAGATAATGACAGAGTTGTTGGTAGGAGCTATGGAGGTAGCTAAGGAAAAAAATCTTGGCAGAGATGGACAAAGTGTTTACATACTAGATATGCAATGTGAAATAGACTTCCCAGAGAGGTTCATGTGAGGTTTACAAAAAAAAGCACTAAAAACAGAGATTATGCAGAGAGTGAGAGATGGTCCCTTGAAATATAAAGGAAATGAGATTGTAGTCCTAAAACAAATTCCAAGAAGAGTCAGAGATTTAAAGAAGGAGTATCAGTTTTTGACAAAAATCTTAATCAAAAGGGGAGTGAATTTTAGATGGCTGATACCAGAAGGAATTTTGGTAAACTGGCAGGAGCAGAGACATAGATTAGATACAATAGAGAAGGTGGAACAATTTTATGATCATTACTTGGGACCACAGGAGGAAGAGAGAGTGAGGGAGGAAGATTCGAAGCCAAGAAGAAACTGCAGGAGAGAAGGAAATATAACAAAAAGAGGATGAAAGAGACTTGGAGGAAATAACCATAAGAAAAGGAGCTAGGGCAAAAGAGCCAAGAGACCCAAGGATGACTAGAACAACAAAACCTATCTATAAATAAAATCATGGAAGAAGAAATAAAATTAATGTCAATTAGCATAAATGGACTGAACTCCGCAATAAAAAGGAAAAGAACTTTCAGTAAATTAGAAAAATTAATGTTGGATATAACTTGTCTACAAGAAGTTCACATTAAAGAGCAACATAACAAGATATTGGAACATCCTAAAATTGGGAAGATGTATGCCTTTCTGGCACAACAAAATAAGAGAGGAATAGCACTGTATATAAAAGAGACAATAAACTCTAAACAAATTTTCATAGATGAAGAAAGAAGGATCTTGATGGTGGAGATAATGATGAATCGCAAACAGGTATTATTGGTAGCAATATATGCACCGAACAGTGACCAAGAAGACTTTAATGATCAATTGCATAAGAATATAATAGAATTGGAGTTCCAAAACATATATGCATAGTAGGAGATTTTAAGGCAATTGTGGACTCAAAACTGGACTATAAAACTAGGAAAACAAATAAGAAACCCAGGAAAATATTTCCAAAAGCTTTATTTAAAATGATGGAAGAACTAATCATTCAAGATGCAGGAGAGAGAGATGGAGAGAGATCTATCCAGAGAAAGAACAATATTAATTTTATTCAAACAGACATATGTCCTGGTCCAGAATAGATATGATGTGGTTTTCAGCAGAATTAGATCCAACATACCAGAGATTGATATTGAAACAAGCATATGGGCAGATCATTAGCTGATTAAAGCTATATGGAAAGGACAAAAAAAGAAATTTAGATAGACAATGAACCAAACAATATTAAAAGAAAAGGAATATATTCAGTTTATGGAAAAAGAATTAGATTTTTTCCTTAAAGATAACAGAAAAGAAGAAACTTCATTACAAAATTTATAGGATACTGCAAAGACATATTAGAGATACATTAATGATAACATATGTGGGAAAGAAATAAACAGAAAAGTACAAAAAAAATTAGGAGAAGAATATAAGAGATTAGAGACTGAACCACAGAAAGATCCACAAAAAAGAACATTAAAAAACATAGAATTTAAAAAACATACGCTGAATTTGATGGATAAAGAGGAACTAGCACAAAAAATTAAAAGCGCTAAGCAAAACTTTTTTGAAAATGCAAACAAACCAGGGAGATGACTGGCATACAAACTGAAAAAAAGAGAAAGAAAAGGAACTATTCATCAACTAATAGATAATGAAGGGATATTTCATCATAAAAATGAAGATAAAATGAAAATAGTCCAAAAGTACCATGTAAAACTATATGATCAAGAGATAATCGCAGATGATAAAATAAAACAGTATCTACAAAAAATGAAATTACCATCAGTAGCTGAAACAGTTAAAGAAACATTAGGAGAAAGAATAACAATGATGGAATTAACAGAAGCAATTAAAAGTCAAAGAATGACAAAACATCTGGCCCAGATGGACTACCAGCAGAACTATATAAAGACTTACAAGACTTTTTAAGTAACATAACGTTGGAAGTGTTTAATAATTTATTGTTAGAGGCAAAGGTACCTAATTCTTGGATGGAGGCATATATTACTCTCATACCAAAAGAAGACTCAGATTTTCAACAGATTAAAAATTATAAACCAATATTGTTATTGAATGTGGATTACAAAATATTTGCATCAATTATTGCAGAAAGACTAAAGGGATTTTTAAATCAGTGTATACATCCAGATCAAAATGGTTTTGTACCTAAGAGACAAATTACAGACAATATGAGAATAATTTTGAACACACTGGAGTACTACGAAGCACATCCAGAGAAGCAAATGGCATTGATCTTCTTAGATGCACAGCGAACTGGCAGTTTATGTTACAGTTAAAGGAGATGGAATTTGGGGAGCGATTTATTAAAATGATTAAGGCAATATATCACAAACAAACTGCAAAAGTGATGGTAAATGGGGATATGACTGAAAAGGTTAATATTAAGAAGGATACAAGATAAGGATGTCCCTTGTCGCCATTGCTATTTGTATTGACTTTGGAAGTATTGAATAGAAACATTAGACAAGATAGGAAGATAAAAGGCATGGAAATTAAAAGGGAAGAGTATAAGTTACAGGCATTTGCAGATGATTTAGTTTTTATTGTAGAAGATCCACAAGAAACAGGGTTGAAACTTATGGAAAAAATGGAAAAGTATTGGGATGTGGCAGGACTGAAAATAAAAAGAGAAAAAAACTAAGATTTTAGTGAAGAATATCACAGATAAGCAAAAGAAAAGACAAACAACAAATTAAGATAGACTTGAAAAAATGGAAAGGTTTGCAACTATCATTATCAGGAAGAATAGCTACAATTAAAATGTATATACTACCAAGATTATTGTATCTGTTTCAAACAGTCCCGATAAAGCTGGAAAAAATATTTTGAGGATCTGAATAAAATATTAAAATTTATGTGGCAAGAGAAAAGAGCAAGAATTAACTTAAAAGTGCTACAGGATAAAAGAACAAGGGGAGGTTTTGGACTGACAAATTGGAAACTACACTATCAGGCAGTGGTGTTAACATGGATGAAAGAATGGATTGTACTGAGGAACACAAGATTATTGAACTTGGAGGGACATGATTTGCAATTGGGCTGGCATGCTTTTGGAGAAAAATAAGATACATGGTTACCTTCAAAGACACTACAAAAAAAATGATTTATTGCAAGTATGGGAGAAAATTAAAGAACAGCACTATTTGAAAATAACAATTTGGCTTTCAACAATTTATAGTGAAGAGAATGTATATTTGATTATTCATGTACTAACTGCAGCTAGAATTGTATTTGCTCAAAACTGGAAATGAAACTGATTGAAGCATAATTCTATTAACATATTTTCTATATTTCACTAATCTATTAGCTATTTCTAGCTTTCATATTTTTTCTCTAGCCATCGATAAAATAATTCCCATATTTGGTAGTATTTAATTGCAAGTGTTAATCTATTCATTTCTGCACATTCTAATATTTTTCTGATCACATTTTCATCAGTAGAAATGAAACTGATCAGGAGCTGGTCAAATATGGCAGAGACTCTTTGTGCTGTTAGTAGGCAATTCTTGGCAACCAAATCCAAGTCTCCTTTAAAATTGTTCCTACTATTATTCTTTGTCTCCCCCCCAGCTCCTACTGTAGCTGGAACTCCCTCCTCCACAGAGGAGCAATCGTCCTCTTCCCAATCCAGTAAGGGGCTAGGTTTGTTTGGAGAGTGGGGGAAGAAAAGGAGTCTTACTTGCAGTGTCTGTTATCTGGAAAAAGTCTTGGATTGTCTTGGTGTAGTTGCAGCCATGTTGTTTCTGAGAGAGGTTTGCCTGTTACAATTTATTGCTTGACTATCATAGGGCTATTAAAAATATTTATACTGAAAAAGTAAACAGTCCAAACAATCTTATCACTCCTGATTCATTGATAAAACCACAGAAGGAAAACATTCCTGCTGTTGCTGCTTCTCTATGTTAATCTCCAAAAAAAGCATATATGTCAACTCGCGAAGTATTCCTGACCTGATCTCGAGTTGCTATAGGCAAGAAGGATGGGGAATTGAACTTCGCAGTTGCATCGAGGAACTTGCATTTCAGTCAAAATAAAGCACATTCCAGCCAGTAACATCAAGGTCATCTCTTTGGAAATCCACAGTGGTCGGAGGGAGTGACTTCTACAACCCATGAAATTGCTTCTTGGGGGAATATGACTGATGACACAACTTGGGGGGTGGGGGGTCAGAGCCAAAGCATGAATTAAGTGAGGTTAGAATTGGCTTCATTTGGTCCGTGCCGACATGAAGCTCCTAATAAATAACTGGATTTCTTTTGAAGCTTGGCCTGAAGCTCATGATTTAATTAGGGCATCGGTCGGAAAGTTAATATATAAAAGTTAAAAATTAAAAAGAAGAGGCAAGGGTGATTAAACCCTGTTAAAATTAGTTTCAAAGGCTTAAAAATAATTGAAATTTTAAAACATTAAAATTACATAGATTAAGATTTTAAAAACCAAGGTGAGGTAAACTGAAACCAGGACCTACATTCCCCTAAACTCTCTGGCAGCCAATTGCATTTGTAGATCTGTGGTAGGACTGGGATAGGATAATGCATTCATCTTGGCCTTTCTTATTTTTGATTCTATCAATCATGACATATTTTTGGATCAACTTAAAGGTTGAGTGTGGGACAATTTCAATTAGTGTTGATAGGAGACGAGAAAATTGTCTAACCACAGAATTTTACTCTCTTAAAAGAATGAGGACAAGTCTTGCCTTTCTTTGGTACAGGCAGGCAGGCGGGAAGGGAAAGGAAGGATTCTCTATGTAAGGAGAATTTTCCCACAAATCAGATCATGGGAAAATAAAGTTCCACACTGTGGATTACCTTTTTGTTTGATAGGAAGGAAAAAAACCTTTCAGGATTGCTTTTAGTGAGAATTACTTCTGAATTTCAGCTTGAAAAGGAGAAAAGGAGTTAAGTGTTATAATCTGATATGGGAGCAACACACATCAGCACACGCATGCATGCACGCACACACACACTACTCACTTGAGATTGTAATCAGTATTTTGGTACTTACCATTGCTATATTACCCAGAGTTAAATTTTTAAGTGCTTTCTGTTTAAATAAACTATATTGAATTTTTATTACATTAAAAACATAAAAAAATATATCATTCAATAACAGCTATTTGTGGTGCTTATCATATAACAATCATTTGTGCAATATTTACAAATATTAATTTGTGCCTAATTATATACTTATTCTATCTATATTCTATATTTAATAATTACCTATCCTTAATCTATCTCCGATCTATCCAGTTATACCATTGTTTCCATACCTTATAAAATATTGAAGCTTCCTTATCTTTTAAACTCAGCATTAGTTTATCCATTTCAGCACAATTCATAACTTTTTGTATAACCAGTTCCTCTACAGGTGTATATGGCTGTTTCCAACATTGTACAAAGGCAATCCTGTTAGCAGTCAATATGTGTAATAATAAGTATTTTGTACTCTGCGTATTTTTTTTTGAAGATCCCCAATAGGAAGAGTTCTGGTTCTAGGTCTAATTGTTCATTGGTGATTTCTTGTAGCCAATTTTGGATTTTGAGCCAGTATTTTCGAGCTTCTGGGCAGGACCACCACATATGATAATATGTTCCCTCTTTTTTTTACACTTCCAACATATAGAACTCATTTTAGGATACATTTTTGCTAATCTCAAAGGGGGTAAGTGCCACCTATAGAACATTTTATATGCATTTTCTTTGTATGTTACTGATTTTGTTAATTTGTGATTTCTATTCCATACAGTCTCCTAGTCTGATAACTTTATATTATGACCAATATTTTGACCCCGTGCGATCATGCATGCTTTCACTACTTCTTCTAATTCTGCCTCTAGAAAAAACTTGTAAATTTTGGTAATATTTTTTTCATCTGAGCTTAATAAAATTTTGTCTAATTGTTGAGGTTTCAAATATATTCCATACTCCTTTACATCCTTTTTATATTGACTTTGTATTTGAAGATAAGCCCACCAGTCTACTCATAGCCCTTGTTCTTGGAGCTCCTGTATTGTTTTTAAATTTCCATTTGTATCCAATAAGTCTTTATATTTTAACCTTTTATTCAGGTCTAAATTATTTAGGTGAATCGTCGCTTCCATTGTATAGCCAAATTGGGATTTTTATATAGTGTTTCTTCTTGACCTTGATCCAATTGTATATCAATGAATCTCTAATCAGATGTCTGTGGAAATATTTTTGTTTAGTGGGTCCAGTGTCCCAAAGAAAGGCATGCCATCCCCTCTGAAGATTTTGACCATTTATAGCTAATATTCTTTTATTCTTTAAATTAATCCAATCTTTTAGCCAAACTAATGCTGCTGCACTATAATATAATTCCCATTTTGGCAGTCCAAAGCCTTCTCTGCACTTCATATCTTGTAGTAGTTTCATTTTTATTCTGGGTTTTTTACCCTGCCAGATAAATTTTGCTGTCATTTTATTAAGATTATCAAAAAAGGTCTTTTCTAATTTAACTGGAATAGTTTGGAATAGATAAAGAAATTTTGGTAATATAGACATTTTTATGGCTGCTATTCTTCCTAGTAATGACAATTGCATTTTCCTCCATAGTTCCAAGTCTTTTTTGTTTGTTTGCTATAATAGCTTATTATAATTATTCTCCTTTATCGCCTTACAATGTGCTGTCAGCCATATTCCCAAATATTTAATTTTTCTTGTTGTTTGGAGTCTGAGCACCCTTTCTAATTCTGTTGTTTGTAGGTCTGTTAAGTTTTTTACTAGAAGTTTCATTTTCTGTCTATTAATTTTCAATCCTGCTACCGCTCCATATCTTTCTAGTTCCTTAATTAATATTTGTTCTTTTTCTATTGGGTCTTCCATAATAAAAGCCATATCGTCTGCAAAAGCTTACAGTTTATATTCTTCATTTCTAGTTTTCAATCCTTTTATCTCAGGGTTCTGCCTCACTCTTTCTAATAGTATTTCTAATGATAATATGAAGAGCAGAGGGGACAACGGACAGCCTTGTCGGACTCCTTTTTCTATATTTATAGTTTGGGTATTCTCTCCATTTATTTTCATATTTGCTTTTTGTACTGAATAAATTGTTATTATAATATTCTCACATTTGGTGCCAAAATTCATATCGTAAATTGGCTGAATCATAAATTACCAATTAAGGTTGTCAAAAGCTTTTTGAGCATCCAAAAAACCAAGAGCTACCTGTTTCCCCAGGTGGGCTTCATAATATTCCAGACTATCCATTATTATTCTTAAATTGTTCCTAATTTGTCTATTTGGGAGAAATCCATTTTGGTCTGGATGTATGTAATCATTCAGAATTTTCTTTAATCTAGTGGCAATAATAGTAGTAAATATTTTATAATCTACATTCAGCAAGGAAATTGGTCTATAGTTTTGTATCATTTTGGCATCTGAGTCCCCCTTCAGGATTAGCAAAATTAATGATTCTCTCCACATGTCTGGCATTTTAGCAGATAATGCCTCATTATATAAATCCACCATTACTGGTCCCACTTGTTCTTCAATTGCTCTATAAAATTCTTCTGGGAAGCCATCAGGGCCCTGAGTTTTATTACTTTTCTGGATTCTAATTGCTTGTTTTAATTCTGTTATAGATATGTCCTTCATCAAAAATTCTTTCATCTCTTCGTTAATTTCTCGAGTTCTTTTTTCTCTTAGGTATTCCCTTATCTTATCTTCATCTACTCTCTCTTATACAATTTCTCAAAATATTTATGTGCAATCTCTTTTTTCTTCTCTATTGTACGTTGATAATTTGCACTTTCATCTTTTAGTTGTTAGATGGTTCTTTTCTCTTTCTCTTTTTTGAGCTTATAAGAGAGCCATCTACCAGGCTTATTTGCATGTTCAAAATATATTTGCTTAGTTGCTTTCAAGTTTCTTTCAATTCTTCTTGTTCCACTAAATTGAGTTTATATTTATACAGAATCAATTGTTCTTGTATTTTAACATTTTGTGGGGCGTCCTGTAGTTTGGATTCTAGTTTCTTGATTGTTTGATATAAATTGTTATTTTGAGCATGTTTTCTTTATTTTTTTGTGCAGTGTAAGATATTATAATTCCCCGTATAACGACTTTCATAGCATCCCATAAATTTTGGATAGTTGTGTCTAGGTTATTTTCTTTAAAATAAAAAGTTAATTCTTCCTTAAATTTCTTTATAAATTCCTCATCCTTTAATAGTTGAGAATCTAAAGTCCACCTTCTCCTTGATTTTTTCTTACCTTTCCAATTGATTCTAAGAGAGTTGTGGTCTGCCCAAGAGTTCGGTATAATTCTGTCACTTCATCTACTAGATCTCCACTCATCCATGCCATATCAATGCACGACCATGACTGATGGAAATTTGAGTAGAAAGTGAATTGTCTCTTATCTGGGTTTAATTTTCTCCATATGTCTATTAAATTTAGTTATTTAATCATTTCTACACAAATTGTAGGTAATTCTCTCTTCTTTTTTTTCCCTTCCCTTCTTATTCCCCCATTATAATATTTTTGATAATCTGCTAAAGCATTAAAATCCCCTATAATATAAATAATTTTCCTTTCCAGTTCAATGATTTTGGCATATAAAATTTCTAAATTTAATTTCTAAAATTCTAAAATCTTTCTAAAATTATTTTTGATTGGCATTAGGGGCGTAAATTACCACCAATAGAATTTTTTAAAAATTTATCTGTATTTCTATTGCCAGAACTCTTCCTTTGGGGTCTGCAAATATTAATGTTGCTTTTATCTCTTCTTTAATGTAAACTGCTATTCCATTCTTTTGTTCATTATCTGCAGAAGCCATAAACACTGTCCCTAATTTGGGGCAGTCTAAATATTTTTCCACTGCTTTTAAAATGTGTGTTTCCTGTAAACAAATAATGTCTGCATTTTGTTTTATCAACTTTGCCAGAATCCTTTGTCTTTTTATTTTTGAGTTTAATCCATTTATATTAATGGATAAGAGTTTCACCTCTTTTTCCATAGTTCTAGTTATATCTATTTCTTTATCTCCTAATTGCTCTTGTTTCTCTTTATGTTATGTTTATTAATTTAAAATCTTCTCTTTCTTGTTGTTACTAGATAATTTTTCTTACTTCTTGTTTTTCTTCTTTATTCTTGATTGGTCTTATTCTTTTTGAGAGTTTAAGTCTAATTAATTCTCGCTCTTTGCCTTGTAGTTACTCCTAGTTCTACTTGTGGTTGGTAATGTGCCTTACTTTCTTCTTTTTCTTCTTGTTGCTGGTTGTTTTTCAAGTTTTCTGGGGTCTCTGTCCCTTCTTTTGATGCTCTTGGTCTTCTTTGCTGGTCTGCTCTTCAGAGCCTACCAATCTTTCATAGAAATCTTGGGCTTTTTTGAAAGAGTCTACTTTAATTTTCCTTTCCCCCCAAGTAATTAACATCCCTTCTGGGACAAGCCATTTAAACACAATACGTTTTTGATTTAATTGGGCCGCCAGGGATTTATAATCTCATCTTGCTTCTCTGACCCTTCTTGGGATTTGTTTAAGAACTGAGATTTCTTTATCTTTATACTTGATTGTTTCGTCTCTTGATATTTTATATATAATGCCCTGGACTTTTCTTCTTGCAAAATGTACATGCACTTCTCTTGGGCATTTGTGTTGTCTTGCATAATTAGTGCTTACTCTGTAGACTTCGTCCAACTCTTTCAGAATCTCACCTTTGTCTCTTTCCAGTACCTCCACCAAAATTTCTGCCATCACCTGATCTAAGTCTTCTTCTTTTGATTCCATTATATTTTGGAATCTTAGATATGCTGCAGCCTTGTCCAATTCTAAATACACCAGGGAATCTTCCATTTTCTTACTTTACATTCTTTAAATGTTCATCTACTCTTTCCAGTTTCTTTTCAGTTTGTTCTGTCCTTTTCTCTACTTCTTTTATTATCAATTCATTTTTCTCCAATGCTTGCTGTAATGTTCCAATTTTTTCATCTAATTTAGAAATATCTACTTTCATTTCTGCTTTTAATTTCCCCATCTCTTCTTTTAGTTCATTTATATCTGCTCTCATCTCTGTATGATTTTTGAGCATTATTTCTTGTAGCTTTGACATAGAATCTTATAAAGTAAGCAATGTCGAATGGATATTGGCATTTGTAATAGAAGGTTGTTTCTCCAATGTTAATGATTCCTCAATTGTCTTCTGTGATGTCGGTGAGGGTATTGCCATCAGAGTTGTTAATGTTGTCTTCTTTCCGGCTTTGAGCATTGTAGTCGTTATGGAAGTCATTTCTCCTAAGATTTGTTTCTGTTTTTGTGTTATATTAATTACATTATCCCAAATTAGCATTCACTGTTAAATAATATATCGTAAGGTTAATCAATAAGCTAAATTGACCGATAAACTAATTAACTAATCTGTTTATCTATCTCTTAATTTCCTAAATTCTTTAGTATATTCAACAAACTTGTAAGTACAAATACTATCCAATATAATCTCAAATTAAAATTCTAAATTAAATATATGAATATGCAAAATCTATGCTTATTTCTCAATATTATAAAGTCCAAGTGATATTCATAATAGATACCTTCTCCTATCTCTCTAATTTAGATACAAATCTTATCTATTGTATATTCTATACCATTCCAAATATAAAGATATATATCTGTATGTATTATGAGACAGTATTATATTGTAGTATTATAAAAAATTCATCAATGCACATAGAAAAATTTAAAGATAGATTAACCTGAAAAAGTCAATTAATTATTTAAAGTAATAAGCAAGATATATTCAAATATTAATATGTAGTTAATCAATTATAACTGTAAATGTAGTAAATATTGTAAATATTAAATGATTATTGTTATCAATATCAATGCTATTTGACAAGTTACTGATAAATCAGCTAGGTCCAGCAAAATACCTCACAATTACACTCATCAAATGTCTCTCCTTCAATCAGTACATCGGTAAAGGATAATAAAATGTAGAATAGTTGATCCAAATATCCAGAGTTGAAGAAAGGGGAAAGTCTTAAATTAATTGTCCAGCTTTCCATCTCTGAAGCTAGATGATTTTGCTTCCTTGTGTTCAGTCAACAAAAAAAATTTCTGAGTAATGTCTATGGCTTCCTAATATCTCAACACACTCAGCAATATACACTCCTCTTCTGTCTTGGGTTTCAAGCAGATAGTTTTTCCAGAATTCTCCACTAAAGTATTCCCCCAGCCAGCACCCCCCATTTCACATCCAGAGAGACTTAAATCAGTTATTAATATTGTCTGTAACCATGAGTCTTTAATCTACTTCAAAGGTTCAAGTCTTCTCCCGGTCTCAAAAACAGCCAGCCCAATCTTTCCAAGCAAAATAATCCCAAAACACCCCAAACCTCCATGTGTCAAGCTTTTTTTCTCCAACTGGCAACAATATAGCAAACCTCTCAGATCCAAGCCTCCTTTTCCTCTAAGTCGCTACTCTTAATCTTCACTTCCTCCTCTCGAGCCCTTTCACTTTCAAACACTTTCGCATTCTCTCTTCTTCACTGCTTCTTTCCAGGCTCCGATCAGCTTGTTTCTCAACGAATCTCTTCACCATTCAGCAATCGAACACTCTCGCAAATTCTCCACACAAACTGCTTCATTAGCCACCACAGGCTGTCACTCACTCTCTTCCTTTTGCGGGTGACAGTTCGGACTATGGGATCGCCATTACAAACCGGCAATCTCTTGCTGGCTAGTCTCTGCAGGGTTTCTCTTCATTGCGATGAGGGGTTGCCCTCCCCTCTCACCACAGCCTAAGTATCCTGACACTGGCACGGTTCTCTATGGGAACCGTGCACCCCAAAGGGTCGCACCAAACAGCAAAAAGGATTTAGAAGGACCGGAGACGGGCTTCTACACCTCTGTTCGTCCTCACATCACTAGAAGTCCTAAGTGCTTCTGTTTAAATCATATCATTCAATTTGATTAAGGAAGATATATTTGGTACATGTTTTCAGTCATTGAAAACTAAATCAAAATATGGATATTTACTCACTGTGAATGTGTAGAGCTTTGTTCTAAAGATGCCAACTATGAGTTTGTCCAATATGAACTTTAGCAGTGATAAAATAAGATATCTTACACGAAATATTAGCTGTCTCGTATACATTTCCTGTTTACAACATTCTGATATTTTAATGCTTTTTGTAAATGACACTGATTTATGAGTCATTAATTATCTTATAATTAATGCACTATACTACTTTATGGTTCTTGACAAAAATTAGGGATTTGGCTGAATAGATACATGTTCCTTCCCATTCTGCTTTTCACTTAGGATGAGCTGGATGACTATACATGATATGCTAAAAGATTATTTGAAATATTCACATATTAATGGTACCTCTGGTTTGAAAGAAAAGGACAGTGTACTTGGAAGAAGGAGAAATAATTTACAAACTTTAATCCTGAAAATAAGAGATATAAACATCAGAGTTTCTCTTCAAACTGGTTTGTGCATTAATTTGGCTCATTTATTATAAAATGATATTATATTTAAAAGGATTTTAATCAAATATACTAACCAAAGACTTCTCCCTTTTTTTGCTTGTTTATTTCAAATTCTTTCAAAAATTGCTGTGAAATAGCTATCTGTTCATATGGAAATTCAAATAAAGTTTTTGAAACTGCTTTTCAAGACAATTTAACCAAGGGGTGGAATTCAAAAATCCCAGCAACTAGTTCACTGCCCGGTTGCTGGGTGGGTGTGGCCATGAGGGGCATGGCCTACTGGAACTTCCAGGAGGGCTGTTTTTCACCCTCCCAAGGGTCCAGAGGCTTCCCCCAGGCCTCTAGGAGGGCGAAAATGGCCTCCCCTGGGCTCTGGAAGCCCACCAGAAGCCGAAAACAGGCCTGTTTCTGGACTTCTGGAAGGCCCATTTTTCCCCCTCCCAGAGCCTCCTCACTTGCCTGCATCATGTGGAGGGGTGGGGTGGTGGGGCCAGCCAGTCGGTTGAAATACTGGTTCAGTGAACCAGATGAAAACTTAACATCCAGTTCACCTGAACTGGTAGAATCCCACTCCTGAATTTAACCTACCATATTTTAGCAGCAGCAATAAAGCAGGAAAAGATTTTTTAAAGTCTACCTTTATTTTTGTATGGGTGAAGATGAATCTGCATGCTCATTATAAGTAGTGGGCAGGTAGTTCATGGAATCTAGAAATAAGTTGGGAATTCAGATAACAAAATTGCTGTATAACTTGATTGATTTAATCTCCATCATATTGATTTGATGCACATTGAAGTGGATAAGCTAAGGTCTGGTTTATTCATCATATCTGCCATGTTTCTTGATAAAATGGTAGCTAATGCCAGCCTCTTGACGTAGGCAAGAAATAGAAGAAATAGAAGCAGCAGGGATTCCATTGTTGAAGGGTAGAATAACATCATCTCAAAATTCTGTCAGTTTCTATCTTTTCTATTTTGTACAAAACTAAATCAAGGAAGGGTTATTCTGATTCTTTTTTTGTTATACTTCTGCTTTCTCGTGATTCAATTGTGCTTTCTCTTTTTTTTAAATTTTTTATTGGTTTTTAAAACAAACATAAACAAACAAAACATAAAAACACCAAATCATCTTCCATATATGTACATACAGTGTGCCGGTTGGTTTACAAATTGATTTGTGCTTCCATTTCATAGTCTTCAATTATAATTACATTGTATATAATCTAGTATTTTCAATCAATATATTAAATACATTAATATTATTAATCAATCATTTGACTATACTTTTATTCATTCATGTTTTCCAAAATGATCATATTTTACTTAATTAGTTTTATAACAATTCGTATCATCATCCCAGATCTATCCTAGAGTCATTTTGTACATATAATTAGAAAAGAATACATCTTTATATATTTATTATTTTCTAAAAATCTACATATTTCATTACTATATTTTATTGTCTAACCATTGATAGAATAGATCCCAAATTTTATAAAATTGTTTATCCTCTTGTTCTCTAATTTCAAATGTCAATCTATGCATTTCAGCACATTCCAATATTTTCTTAATGATTTCCTCCTGTAATGGTATTTTCTCATTTTTCCAGTTTTTAGCAAATACAATCCTAGCCGCTGTTAATACATTTAGAATCAGATATTTCAAGTCTTTACTATATATTTCAGATAAAATTCCCAATAAAAATATTTCTGCCTCCTCTTTTGGAATAAGTGTAATGTAAGCCTCTGACCATGTTTTAGGTATCATCTTTTTTAACATAACTTCATTCATAACTTCTAACAGTGGAATACACAGTGATTCTTGAAAGGTTTTATAAAATTCTACAGGAAACCCGTCTGGACCTGGTGCCTTTCCATTATTTTGTTTCTTAAGTGCTTGGCTTAACTCCATCATTGTTATATTGCTTTCTAGCATTTCTTCAATCTCTTTAGGTATCTTAGGTAGATTTGCATTCTGCAGGTATTGTTTAACTTTCTCCTCATCAATGTCTTCTTTCTTATACAAATGCTTATAAAAATCATAAATAATCTCTTTTTTTTCTTTGCTGCCATAACAAATTTTACCTTGGTCGTCTATTAACTGCGATATTTTCCTCGATTCTTTCTCCTTTCTCAATTTGTATGCTAGCCATCTACCTGGCTTATTTGCATCCTCAAAAAAATTCTGTTTAGCATTCCTAATTTTCTGTGCCAGTTCTTCTTTCTCTATTAAGTCCATTTTATGTTTAGTTATATCCAGTTTCATTTTAACATCTTTTCTGTGTGGCATTTTCTGTAATTCTTTTTCAAGTCCCTTATATTCATCATCCAAGGCTTTAAGAGTTCGCCTTTTCCTGTTATTCTTTTTCTTGTATAGTCTATTATCAAGCCTCTAACATAGGCCTTCATTGTATCCCAAACATTCTGTATTGAGGTGTCTTCTTTTCTATTCTCTTTAAAGAAGAAGGCCAATTCTTTCTCCATCCATTGTATAAATTCCTTATCCTTTAAAATAGAATTATTTAATGTCCATCTCGATCTTTTCCTTTGTCCCTTCCATTCAATTGTCAATGGGTTATGGTCAGCCCAAGTACTTGTTTCAATATTTACTTCTTGAATACTAGACATTAAATCTGTTGAGATCCAAATCATATCCAGTCTGGACCATGATAGATGCCTATTTGAATAGAACGTAAATTGCTTAGATTTATCATTTCTTTCTCTCCATATGTCTTTTAAAATTAATTCATCTATCATTTTAAAAAAGGATTTAGGAAGAGTTTTCCTGTTATGCTTTACTGCTGTTGCAATATAGTCAAATCTATTATCCACAATTCCATTAAAGTCTCCCATCATAATTACATTAGCATAGTCAAGTTCGGCAGTCTTAGTAGGCAATAGAAGCAATTTACAATGAACAAACAGCTAAGGTAATGATGGAGGGAGAATTTACAGATCCTATTAATATAAGAAAAAGCACAAGACAAGGTTGTCCTCTTTCTCCCTTGATATTTGTATTGACTTTGGAAGTGTTGAATAGAAATATCAGAGAAGATAAAACTATAAAAGGAATGAAAATTAAAAAGGAAGAATTTAAACTACAAGCCTTTGCAGATGACCTAGTCTTTATCTTGGAAGACCCTATAGAAACAGCCTCGAAACTGTTGGAAAAGATAGAGGTCTATGGGGAGGTGGCTGGTCTGAAAATAAATAGAGATAAAACAAAGATCTTGTCAAAGAATATGTTGCTGAAACAAAGGAAGAGTTGGCAGAACTGTTAAAAATTCAAGTTACAAACAAGGTTAAGTATCTGGGGATATATTTGACATCAAGATGTAGTACATTGAAGGAGAATAATTATATTAAACTTAAACAACAGATAGTTCAAGATTTGAAAAAATGGGAGAACTTACAATTGTCATTAATAGGAAGGATTTCAACAATCAAGATGAACATTTTCCCCAGAGTCTTATTTTTGTTTCAAACAATACCAATTAGGCTTGGAAAAGAATATTTTGAGGATTTAAATAAAATTGTTTTGAAGTATATATGGCAAGGCAAGAAAGCAAGAATAAAGTTAAAGCTTTTACAGGATGCTAGATTTAGAGAGGTTTGGTCTGCCTAATTGGGAGTTTACTACCAAGCTGCAAATTTGACGTGGGTTAAAGAATGGATAACATTAAGGAAAACCAGATTGTTGACATTAGAAGGTCATGATTTGTTGTTGGGCTGGCATGCTTTTTATGGTATAAGGGAACTAAAACACAGGGTATTTTAGAAGACATTATATACGGGAGTCTCTGTGGTTGAATTGGGAGAAGATAAAAAAACAGTGTTATTTGAAAATTCCAGTTTGGTTATCGACGATAGAAGCGTTCTCTTATCCTATAATTTATAAAAGGAACAAACAGTTAACTATGGGGAATTATTAGATGAAAAGGGTGAACTTAAATCGATGCAAAAATTGGAAGAACAAGGTATACAGATGAATTGGTTTTCATATTTGCAAATACATTCAAAGTACTATGGGGATTCCAAAGCAGAAGGATTTTATGCTAAGCAAACTGACTTGGATAAGATTTTGATGGGTACTGATGAAAAGGTGATTAAAAAATTGTATGGTTATTTATTGCAAATTAAGCTTGAGGAAGAACAAGTTAAAGAAACTATGATTGCGTGGGGAGGAATTTTGGATATGGGATTGATTTAGAGAAATGGCAGAAATTATGGTCGCAAAATTATAAAATGACAATGTCTACAGCCTATAAAGAAAACTTGTATAAGATGTTTTACAGGTGGCATTTTCCCCGACAAGGATAGCAAGAATGTTCAAGAACAAATCCGAAAAATGCTGGAAATGTCATCAGAAACCTGGTTCATACTATCACATGTGGTGGACTTGTGAGGATGCTAGAAAATATTGGACTAAAATCCACATGTGGCTGGAAAAAATGACAAAGAAGCATATAGACTTGAAACCGGAGTTTTTTCTATTGGGAATCCTACCAGATACTTATAGTAAGAGTTGAAATATTTGATTGTAAATGTATTGACTGCTGCTAGGATTGTATTTGCAAAAAATTGGAAAAATGAGAAAATTCCATTGCAAGAAGAAGTTGTAAAGAAAATTTTGGAATGTGCTGAGATGAGTAGATTGACTTTTGAAATTAGAGAGCAAGAAGATAAACAATTTTATTTAGTTTGGGATCTTTTCTATCAATGGTTGAATGATGAAATATTAAAATATAAAAGTTAGATAATAAGGAATAATAATGACTTTATTTTCCCTTTCCTTTTATTGGTTTTGATACTATATCTATATAATAGTTTTCTTTGTTTCTTTCTTTTTCATATTTGGGATAGAATTGGTATGATTATAAGATTTGTTTTAGAATAAAATATTAAAATATAGTTATCTCATAAAGGCATGACTCGAATAAAAGTTTAGTCAAATTTTTCTTTTTTTTTTCTTTAATAGCGATACTAGGATTTATAAATTTGTATTGATAAGAGTATTATATAAAGTAACTGTAATTGTGACTATGAGGTGAATGCACAAAACCGATGGACCAACCGACTTACTGTGTGTACAAAAATATGGGGGAGCTGATACTTTTATGTTTTGTTGTTGTGTTTTCTATGTTAAAAAACAATAAAAATTTATTAAAAAAAAATATTTCTGGTTTCAAATCTATATGCTTTTTTGTCATTTTTTCCAACCACGTGTGGATTTTAGTCCAGTATTTTTTACCATCCGCATAAGTCCACCACATATGGTAATATGAGCCAGGTATCTGATGATATTTCCAACATTTTTCGGATTTATTCTTGAACATTCTTGCTATTCTTGTCGGGGGAAAGTGCCACCTGTAAAACATCTTATACAAATTTTCTTTATATGCTGTTGACATTGTCATTTTATAATTTTGAGACCACAATTTTTGCCATTTCTCTAGATCAATCCCATATCCAAAATTCTTCCCCCAAGCAATCATAGTTTCTTTAACTTATTCTTCTTCTAGTTTAATTTCTAATAAATATCGATACAATTTTTTAATCAACTTTTCATCAGTACCTGTCAAAATCTTATCTAAGTCAGTCAATTTATCATAGAAACCTTCTGTTTTAGAATCTTTAATATTCCTTGAATGTATTTGCACTTATGAAAACCAATTCATCTTTATACCTTGTTCCTCTAGTTTTTTTATAGATTTGTTCACCCTTTTCATTCAATATTTCACCATATCTAACAGTTTGTTCCTTTTTATATATTATAGGATAAGAAAATGCTTCAATAGTCAATAGCCAGACTGGAATTTTCAGGTAACATTGTTTTTTAATCTTCTCCCAATTTAACCACAGAGACTCCTGTATATAATGTCTTCTAAAATACCCCTGTGTTTTAGTTCCTTATACCATAAAAAAGCATGCCACCCCAACAACAGATCATGTCCTTCTAATGTCAACAATCTAGTATTTCTTAATGTTATCCATTCCTTAACCCACATCAAATTTGTAGCTTGGTAGTACAACTCCCAATTAGGCAAACCAAATCCTCCTCTTATTCTAGCATCTTGCAAAAGTTTTAACTTTATTCTCGCTTTCTTACCTTGCCATATATATTTCAACACAATTTTATTTAAATCTTCAAATTAGTCTTTTCCAAGCCTAATTGGAATTGTTTGAAACAAATATAAAATTCTGGGTAATATATTCATCTTGATTGTTGATATTCTCCCTATTAATGACAGTTGTAAAATTTCCCATTTCGCCAAATCTAGCGCTATCTGCTGCTTAAGTTTGATATAATTATTCTCTTTTAATGTACTACATCTTGCTGTCAAGTATATCCCCAAGTACTTGATCTTATTCATGACCTGAATTTTCAATAGGTCTGCCAATTCTTCCTTTTGTCTTGATAGCATATTCTTTGTCAAGATCTTTGTTTTATCTTTATTTATTTTCAAACCAGCCACCTTTCCATATGTCTCTATCTTTTCTATCAATTTTGATGCTGTTTCTAGTGGGTCTTCTAAGATAAAAACCAGATCATCTGCAAATGCTTGCAACTTAAATTCTTCCTTTTTAATTTTCATCCCTTTTATATTCTTTTCATCTCGAATATTTCTGTTTAGCACTTCCAAAGTTAACACAAACAACAGAGGTGATAGTGGGCACCCTTGTCTTGTTCCTTTTCTTATATCGATAGATTCTGTCAGTTCTCCCTCTGTCATTACCTTTGCCATCTGTTTATGATATATAGCTTCTATTGCTTGAATAAATTTTCTAGCAAAGCCCACCTGTTCCAGCAGTAATAACATGAATTGCCAATTCACATTATCAAATGCCTTCTGTGCATCTAGAAATATCAAAGCCATTTGTTTTTCGGGATGTGCCTCATAGTATTCCAAAGTGTCCAAGATTACTCTCATATTGTCTTGGATTTGTCTCTTTGGCAGAAATCCATTTTGGTCAGGATGGATAAAATTATTTAAATATTTTAAGTCTTTCTGCTAATATTGAAGAAAAGATTTTATAATCTGCGTTTAGTAGGGAGGTAGGTCTATAGTTCTTGATTTGTAATGGATCGGTCTCTTCTTTTGGAACAAGTGTGATATAAGCTTCTGACCATGATTTAGGTATCCTCTTCTTTAACATAACTTCATTCATAACTTCTAGCAATGGAAAATTCAATGATTCTTGTAATGTTTTGTAAAATTCTGCCGGAGGTCCATCCGGGCTTGGTGCCTTTCCATTATTTTGTTTCTTAAGTGCTTCAGTTAACTCCATCATCGTTATATTGCTTTCTAACATTGTTTCAGTCTCTTTAGGTATCTGGGGTAAATTAGCATTCTGTAAATACTGTTTAACTCTTTCCTCATCAATATTCTCTTGTGTGTATAGTTTCCCATAATAATCTCGAATAGTTTCCTTCTTCTCTTTACTACCATAGCAAACTTGGCCTTGGTCATCTATTAATTGCGATATTTTTCTTGATTCTTTCTCCTTTCTCAATTTATATGCTAACCATCTACCTGGTTTATTTGCATCTTCAAAATAGTTCTGTTTGGCACCTCTAATTTTTTGTGCTAATTGTTCTTTTTCTATTAGACCCATTTTATGTTTGGTTATATCCATTTTTAACTTCATGTCCTTTTTCTGTGGCATTTTCTGTAGCTCTTTTTCAAGTCCTTTATACTCACCTTCTAATGCCATAGAGGCTAATCTTTTCATTGTATTTCTTTTCCTGGTATAGTCTATTATCAAGCCTCTGGCATATGCCTTCATTGTATCCCATAAATTCTGGATTGATGTATCTTCTTTTTTGTTTTCTCCAAAGAAAAAGGCCAATTCTTTCTCCATCCACTGTGTAAAGTCTTTTCCCTTTAAAATAGCATTAATGTCCATCTAGATCTTCTTCTTTGTCCTTTCCATTTAATTGTCATTGGATTGTGATCTGCTCAAGTACTTGTTTCAATATTTATTTCTTGAATATTAGTTAACAATTCTGTTGACATCCATATCATATCTATTCTGGACCATGAGTAGAAATTGTATTGTTTAGTTTTAGCATTTCTTTCTCTCTATGTATCTTTTAAGTTTATTTCATTTACCATTAAAAAAAAAGATTTAGGGAGAGTCTTTCTATTTTGCTTTATTGTTTTCTGTGCTGTGTAGTCCAGTTTATTGTCTACAATTCCATTAAAATCTCCCATCATAACTATATTAACATAGTCCAGTTCAACTATTTTCATATGTAGTTTTTTTATAGAATTCTTCTTGATTGTCATTCGGGACATAAATTGCAATCAGGAGTGTTTTTGTATTATTGTCCATTATTTCCACCATTAATATTCTTCCGTCATCAGTATATATCAATTTCGCTGAGATGGTCTCTTTAATATATAAAACCACTCCTCTTTTCTTACATTGTGTCAAGGAAGTGAATATTTTCCCTAATTTTGGCTGTATCAACAATTGTTCATATTGTTTTTTAATATGTACTTCTTGTAGGCAGATTATATCAAATTTTAATTTCTCTAATTTATGAAAGATTTTCCTTCTTTTAATGGCTCAGTTAAGTCCATTTATATTAATTGTAATCAATTTTTTCTCTTCCATGGTTATATTTTGTAATTAGGTTTGACAGCTCTCATAGATCTTGGTTCACATTGTTCTTTGGCTTCCTCTTTTCCACCTACTGCACCTTCTTCCTTTTCAGTCGTCATTTGGGAGTCCTCTTGGAATTCAATTAGTGAAATTTCTTTTTCTGCCTCTTCCTCCCCTCTGAAAAATTCTGTGTAAAATGATTCAGCTTTCTCAATTGAGTCAATTCTATGTCTCTGTTCCTGCCATGTGAACATTAAACCTTCTGGAATCAGCCATCTATAATTCACCTCTTTTTTAAGTAGCATTTTGGTCAGAAATCATATTCTCTTCTCATCTCTCTCACTCTTCTGAGTACTTGTTTCATGACCACAATCTCCTTGTCTTTTGGAATCTCTCATCATACTTTATCATCATTTGTTGAATGTTCTCCACCTTTTCATCAGTTTTTCCTGTTCTTTGTTCAATGTTCTCTGTTCTCTTTTCAATATTCTCTGTTCTTATTTGTATATTTTGAATTCCTTGCATAATCATCTGCGGTGTCACTTTTTCCTGTTCTTTTTCTTGCTGTAACATCGTCTGTATTGAGCGTTGTCCTCGAGATGGTGAAGAAGTAGAAGTTGAGGAACCAGGGGCTGTTAGTTTCTACTCAGTTCAGACAATTCAAAATCTTCAGGTTCTTCTAGACCTTAATCCACTTGTGAGATAACCAATTGTAATTCCAAGTAAAAATAGTGAGAAAAAAGAAGCCAAATAATAACAATAATAATAATAAAAAAATAAAAAATTTCTTCAAGTTCTTGTATACTTTAATCCAATCGATTGGTTAGATAGCAGTAAAAACTCAAAAATGGAAGAAAAGACCATAAACACACACACACACACACACAAATTGTTAAATCCTGGAACAGGCAGAAAAATAAAAATAAAAAACTAAAGAAGAGAAAAGAAAAGTTCTTCAGATTCTTCAACACCTTAATCCAATTAAAAAGTCTCAGGTATAAAAGGATGCATAACAAAAAAGAGAAAGCCACAAAAAAAAAAAAAAAAACACCAATATGGAAGGTAAATAGAAAAAAAAATACAAGGGAGGGAGACAGAAAAAAGAAAAGAGACTACTCCCTACAAAAAAGAAAAAGGAAGGAAATCATTAATACTAAAGCTTTCCTTTAAAATAAAATGCAAATGTAAAAATTAGACTTCAAAAACAAAAAGAAAGATAAAAACGAGTTCCAAAAGTCCAAAAGTCCAAATAGCTATTACAAAAAGTAAGCTAGTAAGGAGGGGGTTTGTTAAATAAGAAATAGCCCAGCTTAAAAAGAATAAAAAGAGCACACTGCACTTCGTTTGATTATCCAAGGCTCCTGTTATAACTCTCTTCTCCAAAGACTTATCACCTTTTCTTTTCCTAAGCTTCAACACCAGACTGCAGCTGTTGATAGAAACCCAGAAGAGCACCTGCAATAATACTCTCCCATGCTCTTCCCTCTATCTTATCAAACAGGCAATGTCCTTGAAAAGAAGTCTCAGTTCTTTCTCAGCTTTGTCTGGTCAAGAAAAAAAAAGAGATAGAATATTTCCAAGCCTCTAGTTGGCAGTGTTACAAAGTTTCTTCTGCTTTCACTTTCCCCCTCCTTTTCCAAACAAGATATAATAAAAATTAATTAAAAAGGGGAAAAGATATTAAAAAAGATGACTAGAAGGGAGTCTAAAGCCTAAAATATTATAAAGTCAAAAAGGAAAGAAAGAATAGGTGGAAGAAAAAAAACCAGTCCAGTTTCAAAATCTAAAATTATGTGTAGAAAATCCAGCAATGAGAAAGAAAAATAAAAAAAATATTACTTTGACTTCCTATTTAAAATCGCCACTTAATCACTTCTGTCAAATTTTTACAGATTCTTTCTTTTCCTTAGGGTGTCCTTTCAAATCTTAAAATAAAGAAAAAATTCTCACCAAACCGGCACACTCTCTTTTTCCGTTCTCTTTTGTTTCGGAGCTATCCCAACTTCACCAGCTTTAATGGCTGCCTTTTTGCCGCTGCCAAAGGAGCTTCTCCTGGATCTACCAGGGACTTTGCAGTGTCCCTGGGATTGACAGGATGTGCTCTTTACATTCACCATCTCTTCGGGATGGTTTAGATCCATTTGGACCGTCCAGGAGCAAAGATATCGGCAGCGATCTCAGACCTCCAAGATCGCATGCCATATCGTCGTGACGCCAGCTCCACCCTCCCTTATCCATTTCTAATGCTATAATTGTCCTTTCTTTGCTCCTATCTGCTTGTGTCAATCTATAGTCATGTTCTCTCACTCTTTTTTTTGGTGATTCAGCTCTCTCTTCTATTTTTGTATACATTGTTCATTTTTGCCATAATTTGTATACATGTTTTATTTTTTCCCATCATCTCTATTTTCCCTTCTGCTTTCTCTTTTTTCCTTTCTATTCTCCCTTCCATTTTCTCCATTCTTTCTTTCATATCCTCATGGAGTGCTTGTATCATATTTTAAAATTCTGCTTGCTTTTTCTTGTTGAAGTAGAGCATCCAAAGTTCTTTGGCCCACAGGGCTGAAGGGTGCTGAAGAAGATGCTGAGGATAGTGCAGAAGTTGCTTTCTTCATTTTAAAATATTTCAGTATTTATAATCCCCAGTTGTTGAAATTTATTTCCATTCTTATCCCAAGGAGCTATAATCCAAAACCCGTCTTGTTACTCTTTAAAGTTTTCTTTTTTACTTCAGATTCTTCAAAGCCTAATCCATTTTCATGTAGGAAAAGAGTTAATATAACAATAATTTATAATCCAACTAGGCCCACCACACCCCAAAATTCCACCACCAGCAATTTACATCCAAAGGGAGAGTTCACAGAGCAAAACAAGGACCCAAAAAAAGGAAAAAAAGATCGAAGCAGAAGGGAAGTATTTAGCTTCCGTTGACTTTATCTGTTGACTTTCATTTAAGTTGCAAGATCTACACATTTTTCTTGAAAACAAAGTCTCACTATTCTGCTCTTTATTTTAATTCTTCAGTCAAAACAGCTCCTGAATTTTGTTCTCAGGCTTCAAGGCTATATTTATTAAACAGTATACTTTCCCCTTCGATTTTCACTTCTGCCTTTAGATGGCACTGTTGCCCTTCTTTCCCTTTATATATGCTGTATACCCAGTGAAAGTTTTCAAGTTGCAAAGTGAAGTAGTAAAATATTAAGTATATTTAAAACAAAGTTCCATATAGTCTTTTATGTTATCCAAAAGTTCTAGGTTGGTATTCTATTCTATTTGAAATACTCATCCAGCTTCTTAAATAAATTCTTTCAGTAAGTCCTTTAGGCAATTTCCTGTTCTAATTATGGCTCTTAACAGGTCTCCTCACAGCTTTTCTTCCAGAGGTGGAAAGCAAACCAAATCCACCTCCTTTTTTAGGCCTCACTTCACCTTAATTATATTCCAGGGGGCTCTTTCTCCTCAATATTCAGTTCAATTCAAAGATATCTCACCCAGGTAGATCACACTGTCTTTTGCTTTCACTTTTTCCCCAGTGGCTGCCCCAGCTTCAGAACAGCTCACAATGGCTGTCTTCTCTGCTGCCAGATTGGAGAACCTTCTCCTGACCAACCAGAGAGTTTGCAGGCTCCCTGCGACTGATGGAGAGTGCTCTCTATGATCCTCACCCCTTTGAGGAAATTTGGGTCTGTTAGAACCCTTCTGACAGCTGGATATTGATGGTCCCCACAGAGCTCTCTGAGGCACATTGTGTTACCGTGGCATCAGCCCTGCCCCCTCCAGGTGATTGCACTTTTAATGCTGAACAAAACAGCCACTTTTTATGATAGTTTTGAAAATTGGCTCTTGTTTTCTGCAAATTGTGCCTGTCAGGTTTTGAATAATAACGCCATAGAAAGCAGCTCTGAGGCAGGCAAGTTCCTCAAAGAACAATTTTATTGGAGATATCATATTGGCACAAACTGGTGAAAACCAACTCTGAAGGTTCCCACGTTTTTCACCTGGTTAAAAAGTGAACGTTCCCCCTTTCCTCAAATGGTCAGTCACAATGTCCAATTGAGGTGCTGGCTGATCAATTGGCAACTGGACTCCTCCTCTTCCCCAGCCACCTGTTGGAATGTCCTTGATTCCCACAGGAAATTATTTTGTTTTGGCTACAAATCCCCTCTCTATCCCTTCTTCGCACTGTGGCAACTCTGAAGTCTCCAAAATGGCCACAATCAGATTCACTTCAGGGTTGACAATTGGAGAATTTAAGAGAAGAGAAGTTCCTGAAAAAGAAAAGAAACCACATGGAGGTTAATTAGTGTTCACTCACCACCCTCTTCTCCCCTTGGAGGTCCTTTTGGCTTTTGAGGGTACTTCTTGTGGAACTGCTTAACCAACCTGTCTGCTTTTACATCCCAGGTAATTCTTCCACTATACTAAGTACTGCAATTTCCCCCTGTACAGTCTGGAATCCAAAATTCTCTTGATCTCATAATGAGTCTTCCTTTGCACTATAATCAGTTTTGGGGCTGCCCAATCTACTGGCATGAGCTGGAAACCTACCTCTGGCTTTAACAAGCTAATGTGAAAAAGTGAATGCACTTTCCCCAGCAGATGGGGAATTGTTATCAGTGCCCATCGGACTGTATATGAGCCTCTGTGGCACAGTGGTTAAAGTGCAGTACTGCAAGCTGGCAGTTCAAATCCCACCAGGCTCAAGCCTTCCATCCTTCCAAGGTGAGTAAAATGAGGACCCAAGTTGTTGTATGCTGACTCTGTAGAGAGGGCTGTAAAGCACTATAAAGCAGTATATAAGTCTAAGTGTTATTGCTATATGCTTCTTTCTCCCACATGGCCCACCTCCTCTCTGTTTTGGTCAGTTTTTTTGGAGGGTAAGCACAGGGCTGCAAGTTTCCTTTTGGATTATTTTGGAAGAGGACTGTGTCACTGGCTACTTCACTGGCATTGGCTTAGATCATAAAGGGCTGTTCAGGTGTTTAAGGATCGGCTTTGTGGCAAACAGTCTTTTGAATGTTTCGAATGCCCACTGATGTTATAAGGTCCAGTCTAGATGCTGGCTTGGCTGAGGCTTCACTCCCCCCCACCCTTCAGTCTTTAACAGTTCAGTAATGGGCAGGGCAGTTTCCACAAAGGAGGGAATGAACTGTCTGAAGCAGTTTGCAAATCCCAGGAAGCTTTGAAGCTGCTTGCGGGTGTGAGGGGGTTGCCAGTCCAAGACTGCTTGGACTTTGCCTAGGTCCATCGCTATGCCTTCACTTGATACCCAGTACCCCAAGTAGTCTAGGCTGGACTGGTGAAATTCACACTTAGACAGCTATATAGATTGGCTGCAAGGAGTTTTTAAAGTACCTGGCATACAAGTTTAACATATTCTTCTGGGGCAGTGATAGTGAACTTTTTAGGGATCAAGTGGCAAACTGCAACCCAAAACCTACTTATTTATCACAAAATGCCAACACAGCAATTTAACCTGAATAATGAAGTTTTGTGAGAAATTTCAATCACTCTTTTACAACTTGACTTCTCCCTGGTGGTACTGGATTTCTTTAACAGCACAACTCAGGAATGATGGGAATGTAGTGTAGTAGCTTCTGGACGGCCATCACATCCTTATTTCTTCCTTCCCACCCTCCCTCCCTCCCTCCTCCTCTTATTTCACCTTCCTTTAATCCTGTATATTATGGTTTATTATTGATAGTATTTATTAAAGAATGCTGTGTAGCTTAGAAGCTCTCAGCAAAAATAACAGCAGCTACTATTTGTGGCAGAAGCTATCCCAGGCTGTTATTTACACATGCGTGCGCGCGCACGCGCGCGCACACACACACACACACACACACACACACACACACACACACACACACACACCTATTTTTATTCCACTTTCCCTGGGTCCTTAGGAAGGGAATGGCATCTTTTCCCCATCCCTGTCTTTAATAAACCGTAACTCTAACCCACCCTTGCAGCCTTTTAGTTACCTTGCTTCCCCCTCCCTTTAAAACGTGTCTAGGGAAGAAAACCAGGAAGAGGGAATCTAAGGGTGAGGGAAGAAGAGACCCAGGCAAATTCCCCTCTGAATAGCCTCCCACACAGATTTTGACTGATTTAGTCTCCGATCCACCGATGAACAGCCCCCCTGTTTTTCAACTCTGGACAGCTGGTCCTTTATTTATTGGGGGAAATTGGATTTTTATTGGGTCTTCCTCCTTCCCTACACCAAAAGGAAAGCCAGCCGGGCTTCTCCTCCTAGAAGCCCCCTTCCCCTTCCCCCTGTTTCCTTCCCCCTACCACCCACTCAACCCCACTTTGGGATAGGGGAGTGCGTGCTGGAAATGTGAATTGGAGTGATGTCAGACATCTTACCCTCTGGTGCTTGACCTGCCACTCTCCATGCTGCTCCAAGCCTGGCTTGCCAAGAAAAGAGGAGCAACCCTGATGCCTCCATTGCCCCACGCCATGCCTCAGCCATCACTGCTCAGCTTCCTCAAAGGCATAGCACATTTCAAAAGTGGAAGCTCACATCTGGAGGTACCAAATAGTGTCCTGCTGCAAGAGCCGACCAGGCCTCTCCACCATCTGACTCACCAATGGGGGTGCTTCTCCTGGGCCAGCCATCTCCTCCCACTGAGCTTTTGTGCTCAGCATTCAGTGGGGGAGAGGAGTGCTTCCCCATGCCAGTCCCTTCTTCCTCTTGCCCCCACTGATGAGGGAGGAGGAAGGTGAGGCTTGGCGTATGGTCCTCACCCCACAAGATCTGCCCCTCTCATTCTCTCCCAGCCCTCTTTGTTGGTGACAACAGCAAATTCCACAACGAAGGCAGAATCCTGTTGCCCTGCAAAGCAAGTACAGGGGCACTTCACTCCCACTCTAAGGCTCCAGCCATTGCCATTGCTACAACAGGGCGAGAGCTTCTTCATCCCTCTAGCATGACAGAGCCACAGGGAGCTACAGCAGAGAGGTGAAAGAGTCACATGGGTCGCATTGTGGTCTGCATCTTAATGGGCTTCAGGAGAGGATGGGACCCCAGTTTCCCCATTGGGAAGTGTGTGAATGAAAAAGTTCACTCAATCAATTCCAACTTTGTGAGATCTTTTCCTTTTGCGAGAAGTTGGAATTGATTGAGTAAAATGCGATGGAGAAACATAATTGGAGCTGGGCTGGGACAGAGAGGGCAACCATGCCATAGGTTCACCATGACAGCTCTAGGGTTTCAGTGAAGATGAGAATGCCATCTAAATATACAAGGACCCCTTTATACAGATGCTCATGCAACACCTGATTAATTAGCTGCATAAATACCATGGCGGTTCCTTGGAGACCAAATAGCATCACTTTAAATTGAAAGCTGTCCAAGGAGCAGTTGAAGGCGGTCTCCCATTCATTTCCTGCTCCAATTCACACCTGATAGTACCCCTCTCACAGGTCTAGCTGTGAGAATACCTTTCCTTTTGTTAGGTGGGCTAACAGGTCCTTCATGAGGGGGATAGTAGATATATTCCAAACAAACTGGGTTTATTCCTCTAAAACCTATGCACAGCTTTATTGACCCAGTTTTTCTTTAAAGAAAAACAATCCAGCCACCCTGGATTTGGCCAGTTGTATGAATCCTCGGGCTAGGTACATGTTGATGTATTCTCTTAGCTCCCTGATCTCTTTAAGGGTCATGGAGTACATCTTTGGCTTGGGTAGTTTCGCCTGGGTAAGAATTCTCTAGCACAGTCCATGGGACGGGGGGTATTTAGCTTTTCTTAGCTAATTATCCCATTAGGTCCTGGTATTCCTTAGAGACTTGCGCCCACAAGCAGCTCGGGGGTAGCTGTAGCTCTCTTGCTTCACTTAGCGGTGTTCTGCCACTGGACAGCTCCCCTCACAGGGAGGAGGGATATGGCTTACTCTCAGTCTCAGCTTCCGGTTGCCCCCTTCCCTTTGCCTGGTTGGATAAATGGGATGCCATTTATCCAGCCAGACCAGACCTAGAATCACTGCTCGGTCATCTTTGGTGCCATTGCAAAATGATTGAAGTCTCAGTCCAGCCCATTTCTAACTGTACAGGTTCAGTGATGAGCATGGCAGGGTCCCCCCCATTAGTGACCCATTGACTTGCTCAAACCATATGGGTCAGGTCAGTGTTTTCACTCTGATCCCTAACTTTAGAACTGTGGGTAGGCTGATCAGGTAGTGGGTGTAGCCCGTGTCTATGATGGCTTCCACCTTTGCTCCAGCCTTAAGTGCTATCAATCTCCCCTGGATGGCGAATGGGCAGATGGCTTCACTTACCAGCCAGTGCTGCAGTGACCAGCCACTCAGTACAGACCTTCAACCTGGTCCCAACTTGCTGGGCAATTTCTGCAATCACTTCTGCCACCCACCACCTCTCTGTGGGGGTCTGTAAGTCTTCATCCCCTTGCTTTTCAATGCCTGCAAACTTCCCTGAGTTTTCCTGCTCCCTCAGTCAACTGGGTGAACAGACAAGGCTCAGGGCTCCAGAAAGCAACTCAGGTTGGGGTGGAGAGTTAGGCAAAATTGGTTTAATGTCAGGGTTCCAAGTAAACAAACAATAATAAACAAATAATTCTCTCAACACTGTTCAACTATTTACAAAGTGTACACTACTATTACTGTTAATCTTCTCATCACTCCTTATCACCCATCCCCTCCCACTTGTGATTGTAGGACTGTAACTTTGTTGCTTGTATCCTTACGATTTATATTGACTGTTTCCTAGTATGATTTGATTGTTGATTGTACCCTATGACTATCATTAAGTGTTGTATGTTATGATTCTTGATTCTTAACGAATATACCTTTTCTTTATGTATACTGAGAGTATTTACACCAAGACAAATTCCTTGTGTGTCCAATCATACTTGGCCAATAAAGTATTCTGTTCTGTTCTGTTCTGTTCTAATAATACCATAGAAAGCAGAACTCCGAGGCAGGCAAGTTCCTCAAAGAACAATTTTATTGGAGATATCATATTGGCACAAAATGGTGAAAACAGACTCTGAAAGTTCCTGTGGGTTTTCACCTGATTAAAAAGTGAAAGTTCCTCCTTTCCTCAAATGATCAGCCACATTGTCCAAGTGAGGTGCTGGCTGGTCAATTGGTCACCAGATTCCTCTACTCTCCAGCCACCTGTTGGAATGTCCTTGATTCCCACAAGAAACTATTTTGTTTTGCCTAAAACTCCCATCTAACTATGCCCCCCTCCCTATCCCTTCTTCACACTGTGGCAATTCTGAAGCCTTCAAAATGTCCTGAATCAGGGCTATTTCAGAGCTGACATAGTGAGCACTGGGTTCATTTAATGACCATGGCATTTCCACTTATGACTGTGGCGTTTACTGACTAACTGACCCATTTTACAACCATGATGTGTTACAACCATAAAGGGCAGTCTCCATTATAGTCATAACTCAAGGACTATCTGTAATGATAACAGGTAACAACCAATCTTAAAATTGATAATGAAAATATCAAAGGGGTAGATAATATCTGTCCTTTAGGATTGATTATTAACAGTTAAGAAATAAGACTCAGATCAGCAATTGCTAGAGTAGTCACGAAGACTTTGAAAAGATATCCAAATGCAATGATATTTCAGAACTATAAAGATCTGAATTATGCAAGCCATGGTATTCCCTGTGACACTATAGAAGCAAAATGTGGACTCTTAAGAAGCAGGATAGAAAGAATGTTGACATCTTTGAACTTGGTGTTGGAGAAGAATCCTGAAAATCCTGTGGATAGTGAAGAAAACCAGCTGATCATCAACCAGATTAATCCAAACTCAAGGCATAAATTACCGTGATCAGAATATTTCTTCAGACACATTAATTTCTGCAGAAAATTCTAGTGTTGGGAAAGATGGAAGAAAAAGAAGACAACCAGCACCAAGGTAGACAGACTTAGTTATGATTCCACTGCTGGGAGTCATGAAAGAACAAGTCAGGGATAGATCTTCATGGAGAAGATTTTTTTAATAATGATTTTTATTATTATCCATCAGTACAAATCATAGTTACATTTTCAACAGCATTTTGTATCAATATGCAATATTGTCTTTTATTTCTATCATCTATTCGTACATATCACTAATAATTATTATCTTATATTTATTAGTAATATCTAATTTTATCTACTATACATATCTACATACCTATGTATGTAGGAATTACCTATGTATCTTAGGAATTCTCCTATGTAATCTTCCTTTTTCAATCCTTATCTCTCTTTTCTAACCACTTGTACTGTCTATGCCAAATTGAGTAATAATCAGATTCTTCTTTTTCCTTCATTTTTAGTGTGAGCATATCCATTTCTGTGCAATCTGCTATTTTTTGTAATACTAATTTTTCCGTTGGAACTTTGGGCCCTTTCCACATTTGCGCAAAGCTATTCTGGCAGCTGTTAGAATGTATATATATAATGTGTAACATTATATATTGTATCTTTTTCGGATATTGAGTTTTAATTATCCTCAATAAATAGAGTTCTGGCTTGAATTCAATTTGATGTCCAGTGATTTCTTGTATCCAATCTTTAATTTTAGTCCAATAAGTCCTGGCCTTGGGGCATAGCCACCACACGTGATAAAAGATACCGTCAACTCGTTGACACTTCCAGCATTTTGGGCTGGTATTTGGATATATCTTAGCGAGTCTTGCTAGGGCTAAGTGCCATCGATAAAACATTTTATATAAATTTTCTTTATATATTGAGGCTGTTGTTAATTTGTAATTTATGTTCCATAGTTTTTCCCATTCTTCTAAATTTATATTATAACCGAAATTCTGCGCCCATGCTATCGTAGTATTCGTAACCATTTCCTCTTCCATTTTAAAATCCAGTATATGTTTTGGATATACATTTTTGTTCTGGTCCAAGTAGAATTTTGTCCAATTGATTTTGCCCCATATCAAATTCAAATTCTTCTGAGTCTGTTTTTCCTCCATGCTTGTAATAATGAATCTGTTATTAAATGCCTATTAAAGTAGGTGTGTGTTTTACCTTTTTTCTCCCACAAATATGTGTGCCAGCCTTCATGGAAGTCATGATTATTGTTAGTATTCTTTTATCTCTTAATTTAACCCAGTCCTTAACCCAATTTAATATTGCTGCCTGATAGTATAATTCCCATTCTGGTAACCCAAAACCACCTCTGCTTTTACTGTCCTGCATCCATTTTAGTTTGATGCATGGTTTCTTGCCCAGCCAGATGAATTTAGTTTTATTTTACTTAATTCAGTAAAAAATGGTTTTCCTAATTTTATTGGGATCATCTGAAAAAGATGTATCAATTTTAGTAGGGTATTCGTTTTCAATACTGCAATTCTGCCTAATATTGATAGTTGTAGTTTCTCCCATGTTTCTAAATCCCTCCTGATTTCTTCAATTAGTTTGGTATAATTATTCTCTTTAATTGATGAGCACCTAGTAGATAACCATATTCCCAAGTATTTTTTTTTTAACTCTGTAGTGCCAATTTACTTTGTAATTCTGTTTTCTGCTTTGCAATGCAATGTTTAATTATCATTTTAGTTTTGTTTTTATTTATTTTCAATCCTGCAACTTCTCCAAATTTTTCTATTTCTTGAAGTAGTATTGGTCCATTTTTAATTGGTTCTTTCACTATGAATATAAGGTGATCTGCAAAGGCTTGGATCTTGTATTCTTCATTTCTAATCCCTTTTATTCTTAAATTCCATCTGACTGCGGCGAGTAACACTTCAAAAGATAAAATAAATAGCAGAGGTGATAGTGGGCACCCTTGTCTCACTCCTTTGCCTATCTCAAAGTCATCTGTATGTTCTCCATTCATTAGCACACTTGCTCTTTGGGTGGAATATATATGTTAGGAATAACATAGGCTACCTAACGTAGTTTGGGTAAAATAATATATATAAACTATGATTGTAAGTTTAAGTGTGTGTCACTTTAAAACTGCAAAGCATGTAATTTTGGGTGTGGTGTGAAACCACCATAAGAGGGAGCAAGAGAACCTGATTGATTGCTGACAATTACTGGATTGCATGGATTGATGGTTTGTTAACTGCGTGTTTCCCCTACTGCTGAGTTGCTGAAGGAAGAGGAGTTTTTGACTTCTTCATATCTCTACTGCAATGAGATATATTACTGGACTGATATTTGTAAGTTTACTGACCTCTCTTTTTCAACACTGGAATTTGCAACTGAATAATCCCTGGACGGACTGAACTAGTGAATGATATATGGACTGTTTTGACTATGCTATAATTCTTATTGGAATAAACTATTTAATTAGCACTGTGTATCTGTTTTACTGAGTGTAAGCTACAAAAACGTTTATCTCACATATTTTGCCTGCCTGCCTGACTGCTGTGCAGATTCTGCTAGGGTGTATCCCTAACATTTTTAATATTTTTGTAATGTCTTTATTATGTTAGTACCAAAATTCATTCTTGTTATTTGTTGTAACATAAATTTCCAATTAAGATAGTTGAAAACTTTTTGTGCGTCCAAGAAAATTAGTGCTGCTTGCTTTTTGGGGTGTGCTTCATAATACTCAGTTGTATTTAGTACTATTCAAATATTATTCCTAATTTGTCTTTTTGGCAAAAATCCATTCTGGTCTGAATGTATAATTTCGCTTCAAATTGGTTTCATTCTCTATGCCAATATTGTCATAAATATTTTGTAATCTGTGTTTAATAAGGAAATTGGTCTATATTTTGAAATCACTTGTTGGTCAGTACCTTCCTTTGAAATTAGGGTAACATATGCCTCAGACCAGGACTTTGGTAATTTAGCTTCTAATGGTGCCTCATTATATACCTCTAATAATATTGGTTCAAATAATTCATACATGTTTTTATATAATTCACTGGGAAAACCGTCTGGTCCCAGTGTTTTATTATTTTTCTGCTTTTGTATTGATTTTTATATTGACTGTTTCCTAGTATGATTTGATTGCTTATTGTACCGTGACTATCATTAAGTGTCATACACTATGATTCTCGACTCTTGGCAAATGTATCTTTTCCTTTATGTATACTGAGAGAATTTACACCAAGACAAATTCCTTGTATGTTCAATCACACTTGGCCAGTAAAGTATTCTATTCTATTTTTAAGCTCTGCTGGTATTATTGCTCTATTTATTATTTCCTTTTGTTCCTCTGTGATTGAACCCAAACCATTCTCCTCTAAATATTGTATTATCTTTTCCTCCATAACTTTCTCTTGTTTGCACAACTCCCCAAAATAGCTTAGTGCAGTGTGTTCTTTTTCTTTCATCTGACAGCAAATATTTCCTTTTTTATCTTTCAATTGTTGGATTAATCTTTTTTCTTTTTCTATTTTTAGCTTATGGGCTAGCCATGTACCTGGCTTATTTGCAGATTCAAAAATGTTTTGTCTTATGAATTTTAAATTCCATGCTCTTTCCTCTAAAAATGTCAGGTTTAACTTGTGTCTAATCGTCATTATTTCTTTGTTCATTGTCATGTTCTTAGGATCTTTTTGGAGTCCATTTTCTAATTCTTTAATCTTCTACAGCTCATTTTGTTGTTTCTGTTCTATTTTATTTTTTCTAATAGTGTAGGCTATTGATACCCCTCTCATATAGGCTTTTGTCATGTCCCACAAATTCTGCAGATTGGTATGTTCTTTTAATGTTAAAAATATTTCCAATTCATTTTTAATTCTCTGTATATATTCTTTTTCTTTCAAAATTTGTGAATTTAATGTTCATCTCATTTTCCCTTTCCTCTGTCCTTTCCAAATAATTTTTAGTGGATTATGGTCTGCCCATATATTTGGCATTATTTCTACTTTGTATATGTCATTTCCAACTGTCCCATTTGCCCATACTATGTTGATTCTTGACCAAGATTTGTGGGCACTTGAGTAAAAAGTGTAGCTTTTTTTCATTTGGGTATCTTTTCTGCCATATATCCTCTAAGTTAGTTTCTTTTATCAAATCAAAAAAATGGTTTTGGTAGACAATTCTTTTTTTTTCTTCCTAATTTGTTCCTTACTAGTGTAATCCTGTTCAATGTCTACTATGGCGTTGAAATCCTTGACTAAGCATATATTGTCCTGTCCCACCTCCACTATTTTCTTATATAATTTTTTGTAGAACACTTTTTGATTCACATTTGGGACATCCCCACTAATAGTAATTGTTTTTTAAATATATTCAATTGTACCATCAAAATTCTTCCCTGTTCTGCATAAATTTGTTTTGTGTTTATCCCTTTTCTGATGTACATAATTACCCCTCTCTTTTTTGGTCTGCCAATGCTACATATAATTTGCCTAATTCGGGATATTCCAAACTTTTACTAGGTTTTTTTTGAATATGTACTTCCTGTAAGCATATGACATTGATGTTTTGTTTCACTAATTTCACCATTGTTTGCTTTCTCTTAGCCAGGGAATTCAACCCATTAATATTTATTGAGATTAATTTGATTTCTTCTTCCATCATGTTAGTTGTAGGTCTGTCTTAATCTTCTATTAACTCTTGCTTCTCTCTGTGGTCTTGCTCTTAGTCCTTCTTTTCTTGGTTGTTCTCTCTCTTCCTTATCTCCTCCATTCTGTTCTTCTTCTAACACCTCCTGGTGTCGATCTTGTTGCTGGTCCTCTTGATTCTTACTCTCCAATTCTTCTTTACTACTTGTTTCTTTTTCTATTCCTGCCAGTTGTTCATATAGTTCCTGTGCCTTTTCAATGGTGTCAATTCTTATTTTCCTCTCTTGCAAGGTCATGAGCATTCCTTCTGGCACCAACCATCTAAACCAGATGTTTTGCTTGTTTAGGAATGATGCTAGGAATTTGTATTCTTTTGGATGGATGGATGGATGGATGGACAGATAGACAGACAGACAGACAGAATGTGACAGCGGTGGCACTTTGGGAAAGCAGTGGAGGCAGCTTTTCCCAATGTGCTGCCACATTTGAGGCGCCGGTTCTGATGCAGTACAACAGTCAATGGGGTGAGCCTGCAGGGCCGGAGCCTCAAACACCGCCCTGTCACCTCCTAGCATCCGCAAGGGGGCCGGCAGAGGGGCACTAAGAGGGGTGCTAAGAGGGGTGTTTGAGGCACTGGCCGGCCCTGGAGTTTCACCCATTGACTAGCACCACTCCAGAGCCAGCGCCTCCAATGCGGAAGCGGTGGCACGTTACATGCCACCGCGGCCGCGTTCGACACGCCACCCCCCTGCTGCCTCTTAGCGCCCCTCTGTTGGCCCCCTTGGGGATGCTAAGAGGCGGCAGGGGGCATTTGTGGCGCAGGCCCTGCAGGTTCACCCATTGACTATAGCACCGCTCCAGAGCCGGTGCTCAAATTAGGCCACACCCACAGAAATTTGAATCCCACCCCTGGATGGGGGGCACCAAGGATGAGTTTGTAGCACCAGGGGGGCAGTGGACTTAAAAATTTTGGGAACCACTGCTGTAGAGGTACAAAGCAAATATTTAATTTGAAAACCCTTTACAAATTGTGTGCAGGAAGAACACTAGAGATTACGGATTTCATCAGTAGCAACAGGGATTACAAATGAGCTACTGAAATCTTAGCAATAATTTCTGTTTAATTATCGGCTATCTAAATAATACCAATTATTATAGTATTTCCTTTGGGCTCAGTCAACTATTTCCATATCACTAGGATCCTTATTAATTTAATTACATTTTAATCAGGTCCTTCAGGGAAATTGACATGTTTCTATTGGAGGGTCCTACCCTTTAACTAGCAAACTATGATATAGGCAAGGCAGATGACATGAAACTGGCTTGAATTCACTTTGTTTCATGTGTGCAGAATTAGAACCATATTCCTAGTCTAACACTACTTTTTTCTTTTAATGTTTTGGGCTTCTTTTACTTTATATGCTTTAAGATTATTAAATGGATCAAATACCAAATACTTGTAAATCACACCATTTACCCCAGATCTGAAAGGTGGGCCTTGAAAAGATCACATGCAAAAAGATAAAATGCATTTGCCTCTCTTTTTCTAAGTTTAGGGAACTATTTTATTTTTTTATTCACTGCTTTTAAAAATTGTATATATAGCCAAAAATGGGTCATAATGTATCCAAACCAAATTTCCTTCAAATTAGTATTTATAGATATTTTAAAGAGAAATGTCATATAAACCAGCGATCCCCAATCTTTCCAGCTCAGTGGACCAATGAAGGTAAAGGCAGTGGTGAGGGAAAAGGGGATGGTTTTGTGCGTGAGCATGTGCCACTTTCTTTCTTTTTTTTTTAATAAATATTTTTATTGTACATTTTATTTGTAGTACATCGCATTTTCCACCTTGCAACAACAATATGCAGTTGTATCCCTTTTTAAGTGTCCTTTTATGTCCTTTTTAAGTATACATAGTGTTACACACCCTGGTTACCAATATTCTCTTAATCATACATTTATAATCTCTTTAACTGCATATTGTTACATGTCATAGTTATAATCTTTATTTTCATACTGATATCATAAAATTCTGTGTAATTGTCTCACTCTTTTCCTCTCTCTACTTCCCTCTCCTTCCTTCTCCTCCCTTTCTTCTCCTCTTCCTCTCCTCTCTCCTCTTTTCTACTTCCTTCTCCTTTTCTCTCTCCTACTCCTCTCCTCCTATCCATTTTCTTCTCTCCTTTCCCCCTCTTTCCTTCCTTCTCCTTTTCCCTCGACTTTTCTTCCTTCCTCGCCTCTCCTCCACCCTCCACTCTGCTTCCTTCTCTCACTTCATCTCTCCATTTCCCTTTCCTTCTATACATTTATCACTCCATGTGTTTTGCTTTACAATTGCGTACAGTCCTCTAGTACTATTACTTACCATTTATATTCTCGTATATGTCTTTAACTGTATTTATTTCATTACATTTTCTACTCTCTGCACCTATTATCTAATCACTTATATAGATTAAGTCCTATATTGAGTAATATTCTGTTTCTCCTTTATCTTTGAATTCCATCATTAACCTGCCCATTTTGGCACATTCTGATATTTTTTAATTACCATTTTGTCTGAAGGTATACTTCCATTTTTCCAGTTCTGTGCATAGATAGATAATTCAAGCAGCAGTTATTACATGTAACATTAAATATATAATTCTTTTATTATATTGCCATGGTAGTATACCTAGTAAAAATAGTTCTGGTTTTAAGTCTATTTGTTGTGCTATCATCTCCTCTAACCACACTTTTATCTTTAACCAGTATTTTTTTTGTTGATGGACAGGACCAATACATATGGTAGTAGGATCCCTATTGTGGAGCGGCAGAGATACGAGGCAGACTCAGAGCGTTCGTTCAAGGCTTTATTCAGCGAATAAAGGGTTGCCGCGGCTGCCAAAGGCTAACAAGGCAGATCAGCTGGCGGCAACAGCTGATGCTGTTTGTCAGCTCTTTTTATAGCCGGCTGTCAAACGGCATCAGCCAATGGGAGCGATCGGCGCTCCCGCCAGAAATGCGGACCTGGTTGGGAACTCCAGTTAGTTCAATGGACACAACACTCCTTTCCTCCGGCCAGGAGCATGCGTAGTCTTGTAAATAGGCTGGCCGCCTTTGCTGGCGGCAGGACCGCCTGAGTCCTGGGGAATCTCCGGCTGGAGTGAAGTCCTCCACCCCTGGGGGTGCCCAGGGGACCGCAGGGGTGCGAGTCTGGTCAGCAGGAGCCTGCGGTGGATCAGGTAGTTTCCCTCGCTCAGTTTGTTTTGGGCGCGTCACTTGGCCGGGGCAGTAGACCGGGTCGTTAGGTCGGGAGTCCATAGCGTTTCGTTGGTAGACCGGGTCCGGCAGGGAGCTCTCGGTGCTGGCTGGGTAGATCGGGTCCGGCAGGGAGCTCTCGGTGCTGGCTGGGTTGGCTAAGTAGACCAGGCCCTTAGTGCTTGTCGAGTCAGCTGGATCCTCAGGTCACTCGGCTGGATGCGGGAGTCATCAGTTGTGCCTTTCCACCTTCTCCTCAGCTGGTCCACGTGTCTGCGCCACATACGACCATTGTCTAGGAGGACCCTGTAGGATCTTGGCCCTGCAACTGATATAACCTGTCCAGGTACCCACAACGGGTCCCCTGCATAATTCCTTGCATAGACCAGGTCATGCAGGGCAAAGTCCCTGACAAAACTGTCAGACCCCAAGGGGGTGTCTGGGCTGTAATGGGGATGTAGTCTGTCCAAAGTGGTCCTAAGACACCTGCCCATCAATAATTCAGCTGATGATTTGTTTGTTGTGGTGCAGGGGGTTGTATGCTGGCTCAGAAGATATCTGGATAGTTTGGAGTGCCAGTCTATCTGGCCAAACCTAGCTAATGCTTCTTTTACTGACCTGACTGCCCTCTCAGCCATCCCATTACTAGCTGGGTGAAATGGGGCTGTGAGAATGTGCCTGATCCCGAGGTTGGCAGCAAACATCCTGAACTCACAAGATGTAAACTGGGGGCCATTATCAGACACCAATGTGTCAGGGAGGCCATGGGTGACAAAAATTCGGGTCAGGGCTTTAATGATGGCCTGAGTGTTTGTGGAAGGAAGTAGAGCCAAGTCAATCCATTTAGAATAAGAATCTACTAAGACTAGAAAGGTCCGCCTGTGCACTGGTCCAGCCAGGTCAATGTGCAGGCAAGACCAAGGGCCCCCAGCACTTTCCCACCTGGCAGGGGTGGCCGCTGGTGGGGCTGGTCTGGTAGTTTGGCATGGTTGGCACGAGCTTACCCATCTGGAGATTTGGGCGTCCATGCCTGGCCACCACACGTAGCTGTGGGCCAGGGCCTTCATCCTTACAATGCCTGGGTGGCCTTCGTGAAGGACCTTTAAAATTGGTTTCTGAAGAGTGGCTGGGATGACCACCCTTGTTCCCCATAACAAACAACCCTGCAGGGATGACAACTCTTGCCTGCGAATCTTGAATGGCATGAATTCAGGAGTGTATTGCGTTTGAGGCCACCCCCTCCCCACCCAGTCCAGGACTTGGGCAATTACCCTGTCTTTTTTGGAGTGCGTTGCAATGTCTTCAGCTGTAATAGGTAAATTGAGTTCGTTGACTTCAAAAATGGCATGAATGGGTGCGGGGTCTTCAACTGGTACTGGCAGGGGGCAGCGACTATGGGCATCTGCATGACACAAATTTTTTCCTGGGAGATGCACTAATTTGTATGAATAGGCAGCTAGGAACAGAGTCCACCTGGTCATCCTGGGTGACAGGACCTGCGGGGCTTGCTTGTCCCCTGACAACAGACCTAGAAGTGATTTATGGTCAGTTATAAGTTCAAAGTAGTGACCAAAAAGGAATTCGTGAAACTTTTTGACAGCAGCCACTGCAGCCAAAGCCTCTTTATCAATTTGGCTGTAGTTTCTTTCTGCAGCAGAGAAGGTTCTTGAGAAGAAGGCAATTGGTGCCTCAGAGCCATTTGGGAGCCTGTGGCTCAGAACTGCCCCTATACCAAAGGGGGAAGCATCAGTTGCCAAGACTAGGGGGAGTTGTTGATTAAATTGGATTAAAACTGCATCAGATGTTAGTAAGGATTTGACTGATTTGAAAGCGTGGGCTTCCCTAGGTCCCCAATGCCAGAGGGACTGTTTATCTAAAAGTCTGTGCAAAGGTTCTGCAATGGATAACTTATGAGGAAGAAATGAAAAGTTCAGGAGCCCCAAAAAGGCTTGGAGTTCCGTCTTGTTGGATGGTGTGGGTGCCTCATGGATAGCCCTGACTTTGGACTCAACTGGGTGAATACCAGAGGCATCAGTTCTGTAACCTAGAAAGTCCACTTGCTTAGTGGCAATGGTGCACTTCTCCCTTTTAAGTTTGAGGCCATGCTGCCTAAACCTGTCTAGGACTGCTCTAACCCTTTGCATGAGTTGAGACTTATTCATTGCTGAAACCAAAATGTCGTCAAAGTAAGGGACTACGCCTGGGAGCCCTTGAAGGAGCCTTTCCATGAGGGACTGAAAAATACCAGGGGCCACACTAACGCCAAATTGGAGGTGCTTGCATTTGAATGCACCCCTATGGGTGACTATGGTTTGCAATTCAGCTGTCTGGTTATCAACAGGAAACTGTTGGTAGGCCTGGGACATATCCAACTTGGCAAAAATAGTGCCAGGTTCAAAAGTATGTAAAAGGTGTTGGATTACAGGGACAGGGTATGCGTTGTCTTGCAGAAAACGATTGAGGGAAGTCTTGTAATCAGCGCAGATTCTCACGCTGCCATCTTTTTTGAGAGGGGTGACTATGGGGGTCTCTCCCACTTAGCAAAATCTACTGGTTCTAATACCCCTTGCTTTAACAATTTGTCTAATTCTATGTCTAATTTGGGGCGGATAGCAAAGGGTACTCTGCGTGGCTTGAGGCGAATGGGAGTTGCCTGGGGGTCTACAGTGAACGAGATAGGGGTGCCAGAATAGCAACCTAATTCATTGCTAAAGATATCAGAATAGTCTCTGAATAGGGTGTCTACTTCAGAGGTTGAAACAGCATGGATACCAGTTATACTAAGGCCAAGGGAAGGGAACCAATCTAGTCCCAACAAACTGGGGAGGGCACCATTAACTACCACCAAAGGCAAATGGCCTTTAAAGTTTTGGAATTGAATTAAAAATTTGCCTTTCCCGAGGACAGGGATGTTCTTGCTCTGGTAGTCCCGTAGGGTCAGGTGGCATTTCTGGAGCTTCTTTTTGGATATTCTGGGGTGAATCTTCTTCAGAGTCTCCCAGGAGATGATTGAGAGTGCTGATCCTATGTCCACCTCCATTCTGCAAGGCTTACCTTCTAAAAAAACAAAAATACTTATTTTGTTAGAGTCTTTAGAAGTGTGGTCTGAGTGGTAGCAAGTATAGCAATCTTCCACTTGCCTTTGAAAATTAGCAGTAAACTGAGGTCTCTGAGGAAAAGTTCTCCCTGCTTGGCAGACTCTAGCTAGGTGGCCTTTCCTTTGACAGTTCAGGCAAATAGCATTCCTGAACTTGCAGGATGCCCTAAGGTGGGACCTCCCACAGCTCAGGCAGATGGGTGGTTGCCTGGGGGTGAGGTTGGTCTTTTGCCCAGCTCCTTCTTGTGGGGGCTTTTGCTGTCTAAGGCGGTTTATGCCCATTGTGACTACAGGGTCTTCCTCTAGGGAAACTTCCTCAGAGTGGATAGTGGAGCTTCCTTGCCTGATAGGAGTTCCCTGGATCTCAGCTGCTGATTGAGCAGATAGCTCAGCAGCTTGGGCTTCTATTGCTATGGCTAAGGTTAAGTCTGTTTTAGCTAGCAAATGTCTTTGAAGCCTAAGGTCCCTGACCCCACAGACAACCTGATCCAAAAGGATGTCTTCTAGGTAGTCTCTGAACCCACACTGTAAGGCAGCTGATTGCAAGGCTGCCATATATTTGCTAATTGACTCCCCCTCAGCCTGCCTTCTAATTCTGAAGGCATGTCTTCTAGCTATCTGGGAAGGTTTAGGGGAGTAGTGGTTGGAAAGAATCTCCTGGAGTTCTTCCCAAGGGATGGTTCTGACAGAGCGAGGGGCTACCAGTGCTGTAGTGGTGTCAAAGACCGCAGCTCCACAGTAGCTAAGGAAGTAAGATTTTTTTCGGTGCTCTGCAGCATCTGCGAGGTTGATGGCATCTAGGAAATAGATGAAACGGTTCTTGTAGGACTCCCACGTCTCTTCGGCTGGTTTGAAGGGTGGGAATGCCGGGCTGGTGCTCATCTTGAGGCGGCAGTGTCAGTCGCCTCAGCTGCTGAAGGCTTCGAAAATCGCGCTCTTAGAAGAGCGTTTTGCGGCTGCACCTGTCAGGTGGCGTCTGTCTTCTCAGCTGAGGAGGCTTTTAAATTTCGCGCTCGTGGAGAGCGTTAGTGGTGGTGACTCTCAGCTCTCGGTGGCTCCGCTCTTTTTCAGTGACCAGCTCAGTGATCGGAATGTCTGGTAGCCTCTTATCGCATCCCGCCCTCGTCGCCTGTATTGTGGAGCGGTGGAGATACGAGGCAGACTCAGAGCGTTCGTTCAAGGCTTTATTCAGCGAATAAAGAGTTGCCGCGGCTGCCAAAGGCTAACAAGGCAGATAAGCTGGCGGCAACAGCTGATGCCGTTTGACAGCTCCTTTTATAGCCGGCTGTCAAATGGCATCAGCCAATGGGAGCGATCGGTGTTCCCGCCAGAACTGCGGACCTGGTTGGGAACTCCAGTTAGTTCAATGGACACAACAATCCCTGTTCCTATTACATTTCCAACACTCTGGTGACATATTTGGGGACATTTTTGCTAATCTTGCTGGTGGTATAGAACATTTTGTACAGATTTCCTTTATATTTATTTATTATTTTATTTGTTTGTCAAGCATATATGAGAAAACAAGTATGTATGAGCATAACATATAAACATAAGTATAAACAGGTATAAGTATATACATAATAAATAAGTACTAATAAATGGATAAATGAGAACAGTAGGACAGGGACTGGTGTGCTTATGCATGTCCCCTACCAGACCACTAAGGAATGGAGCGAGGTCCACAGTAGACAGTTTAAGGTTAAAGTTTTGGGGTTTTGAGGATGTAGCAACAGAGTCAGGTAGTGAGTTCCAGACATTGACCACTCTGTTGCTGAAGTTGTATTTTCTGCAATTGAGTTTGGAGTGGTTTACTTTGAGTTTGTATCTATTGTTTGCCTACGTACACTGCTCAAAAAAATAAAGGGAACACAAAAATAAGACATCCTAGATCTGAATGAATGAAATATTCTTATTAAATACATTGTTCATTACATAGTTGAATGTGCTGACAACAAAATCACACAAAAATTATCAATGGAAATCAAATTTAGCAACCCATGGAGGTCTGGATTTGGAGTTACACTCAAAATTAAAGTGGAAAAAAACACTACAGGCTGATCCAACTTTGATGCAGTGTCCTTAAAACAAGTCAAAATGAGGCTCAGTAGTGTGTGTGGCCTCCACGTGCCTGTATGACCTCCCTACAATGCCTGGGCATGCTCCTGATGAGGTGGTGGATGATCCCTCAGGAGCATCCCCCAACTCCTGGACAGTCTATGGTGCAACGTGGCATTTGTAGATGAGCGAGACATGATGTCCCAGATGTGCTCAATTGGATTCAGGTCTGGGGAACAGGCGAGCCAGTCCATAGCATCAATGCCTTCATCTTGCAGGAACTGCTGACACACTTCAGCCACATGAGGTCTAGCATTGTCTTGCATTTAGGAGGAACCCAGGGCCAACCGCACCAGCATATGGTCTCACAAGGTGTCTGAGGATCTCATCTCGGTACCTAATGGCAGTCAGACTACCTCTGGCGAGCACATGAAGAGCTGTGTAGCCCCCTAAAGAAATGCCACTCCAAACCATTACTGACCCACTGCCAAACCGGTCATGCTGGAGGATGTTGCAGGCAGCAAAACGTTCTCCGCAGCGTCTCCAGATCCTCCCACATGTGCTCAGTGTGAACCTGCTTTCATCTGTGAAGAGCACAGGGTGCCAGTGGTGAATTTGTCAATCTTGGTGTTCTCTGGCAAATGCCAAACGTCCTGCATGGTGTTGGGCTATAAGCACAACCCCCACCTGTGGATGTAAGCCCCTCATACCACCCTCATGGAGTCTGTTTCTGACCATTTGAGCAGCCACATGCACATTTGTGACCCGCTGGAGGTCATTTTGCAGGGCTCTGGCAGTGCTCCTCCTGTCCCTCCTTGCACAAAGGTGGAGGTAGCAGTCCTGATGCTGGGTTGTTGCCCTCCTACGGCCTCCTCCACATCTCCTGATGTACTGGTCTGTCTCCTGGTAGCGCCTCCATGCTCTGGACACTACGCTGACAGACACAGCAAACCTTCTTGCCACAGCTTGCATTGATGTGTCATCTTGGATGAGCTGCACTACCTGAGTCACTCGTGTGGGTTGTAGACTCTGTCTCATGCTACCACTAGAGTGACAGCACCACCAGCATTCAGAAGTGACCAAACCATCAGCCAGAAAGGAACTGAGAAGTGGTCTGTGGTCACCACCATCTCCTTTACTGGAGATGTCTTGCTAACTGCCTATGCTTTCCACCTGTTGTCTATTCCATTTGCACAACAGCATGTGAAATGGATTGTCACTCAGTGTTGCTACCTAAGTGGACAGTTTGATTTCACAGAAGTGTGATAGACTTGGAGTTACATTGTGTTGTTTAAGTGTTCCCTTTATTTTTTTGAGTCGGGTATTATTGCAGTTGAAGCTGAAGTAGTCATTGTCAGGTAGGACATTGTAGCAAATAATTTAGATCAGACCATAGGTGGCGTAGTTCTAGGTTGTCCAGGTCCAAAATTTTGAGCCTGGTAGCATAAGTTATTCTATTACGAGCAGAGGAGTGGAGTACTCTTCTTGTGAAATACCTCTGGACTCACTCAATTGTATTAATGCCCATTATACAGTGTGGATTCCAGGCAGGTATTCCAGGTATTCGAGAATTGGTCTGGTGAAGGTTTTGTATGCCCTGGTTTGCAGTACAGTGTTACCAGAGAAGAACCTTTGCAAAATTAGGTTAACAACTTTTAATGCCTTTTTGGCAATGCTGTTACAGTGAGCTCTGGGGTTTAAATCTTTTGAAATGAGTACTCCTAGGTCCTTGACAGAGTGAGGGTCATCCCAGTTTGTGTTTAGTGTTCTGATTTTTGTTGCCAATGTGTAAGACAAAGCATTTGTTGGTTGAGATTTGAAGTTGCCAATTGTTCGATCATTCTGACACATAGTCAAGGTTGCTTTGTAGAGTAGCAGTATTGTCAGTTTTACGTCATCAGTGAAGAGGGACGCAGTTGCTTATAATATGATCACAAAGGTCTTCTTCTTCTTCTTCTTCTTCTTTTTCTTCAGCGTTTGTCTCAGCGCTCGGGCGAGGTCCGCTAATGTCCTTGAGTACTGCTTCCACACCTCTCTGTCTGCCACGTGTGTCGGGTCTGCCTTCGCGATCTCTAGATCGGCCTTGATCGTGTCCATCCAGCGTTGTTTAGGTCTACCACGTGGTCTCGCTCCTCCGACAGTCACCTTCATTACAGATTTGATGATGGATTCTTCCTTGGCGCGGCTCACGTGGCGAACCATCGTAGCGGGACTGCCTCATGACCGTGGGGATGGGCACGACGTTGAACCGTCTACGCACTTCCCGTTCCTGGCGCGATCGAGTAGGGTGAGGCCTACCGACCATCGGAGCATTCGCATCTCCATTATCTGGAGTCTGCTTTCGACTTCTTTGGTGGTCGGCCAGCACTCTGCGCCGTATATGGCCACGGGCGCACCACAGAGTTATAGATTTTCGCCTTCAGGCGCGCCGGCATCTTCTTGTCACAGAGGGCGCCCGTGACGGACTTCCATTTGCCCCACGCTGCATTGATCCTGGCTGCCACCTCAGTTTGTAGTAGGCCTTCTTCCCCAGAGTAGTTCCCAGGTACTTGAAGGTGGAGGTGCGCGGTAGCTCCTGCCCGTTCACGTGGATGGAGCCTGTCATTTCATTGTCAGTGGTCAGGTATTCGGACTTCTTTAGGTTCAGCCAGAGCCGAACTGCTCGAGGCGGTCGTGCCACTGTTGGACTCGGTGCTCTAGTTCAGCCTTGCACAGGTTGGCCAGGAACACATCATCGGCGTAGAGCAGCGTCCATGGGGCGGGCGTGTACAGGTCGTGTGTAATTGTGTCCATCACCAGAATGAACAGCAGTGGTGAGAGAGCAGAGCCCTGGTGTCGCCGACGGTAATATTAAACTCCTCTGATATCCCAGCTGCCGCTTTTACACGGCTTTTGTGACATCTGTATAGGAGTTGGACCCATTGTACGAGCAGCTCAGGCACGCCGTGGTCTCGCAGTGCGTACCAGATGAGATCGTGCGGGACTCGGTCGAAGGCCTTTTCCAAGTCTAGGAAGGCGGTGTGGGCGGGATTTTCTTTCTCTGTGAGCCTCCATCAGCATCCGCACACCGAAGATGGCGTCGGTGGTGCCGCAGTTCTTGATGAATCCAGCCTGGTTGGCGCTGATGTCGACGGTGTCCCGAATCGCTTATCAGGGACGCGTTCAAAGATCTTCATAGTGTGTGACAGTAACCTGACCGGTCTGTAGTTGGAGCAGTCCGCTGGGCTGCCCTTTCCCTTCCAGATCGGAACAGTGGTGCTGCGGTACCAGTCGTGTGGCACTTTTCCCGTGGAGGCGATGTTGTTGAACAGCTCGCACAGCCACAATGCCGAGCCCGGTGGTGCCTTTTTCCAGAAGTCGGCAGGGATGTCGTCTGGTCCTGTTGCCTTACCGTTTTTCATGGCCTTGATGGCGTCGGCGACCTCGCTGGCATAAATGCCTGAGACTGGGCCTTCAACTGGGTCACCTCGCGGGGTTCGTGGGTGTGGGAACTCCTCGGTGGAGATCTTCTCGAAGTATTGCCGCCACCTCTCGCAGCGTCTCTGGGGTTGACGATCAAATTTCCCCTTTCGTCGTTGATCCCATGAAACTGGTCAATGTCCAGGGTCTTCCTGTGTCTGCTTTTGGCTAGGCGGTAGATCTCATTCTCGCCTTCTCGCGTGTTCAGCTTCTCGTAGATGTCATCGTAGTGGGAGCTTCTGGCTGTCGCTACTGCTTTCTTGGCTGCCTTTTTGGCCGCCTTGTATCGCAGAGCTTCTCGCTGGTCTTGTCCTGAAGAAAGGCCTTGTAGAGCCGTTTCTTCAGGTGTACGGCATCTTGTACTTCCGGTGTCCAGAGCCATGTATCTCGTTCGATGCGTCTCCGTCCTGGCTTGGTGCAACCAAGCTGTTGGCAACCGGCAGTGTGAACAGTGCTCTTCAGCATGGACCACGCTTCCTGTGGCCCGTCGACCATCTGCGGGAACTGCTCCGGTTTGATGAGGGGTCCCGCCATCTTCTTCTGGTTCCACCACTTGATTCGTGGCTGGTCTGCATTTCTTTTGTCAATCCTGGTCTTGGGCTTGCTGATCCTGATCTTCGCCATCAGCGGCCTGTGCTGACTGCTCGATTAAATGCAGGGACGCCTTGGCGTTGAGCACGTTTTTAGCGGCTCTTCGTAAATGCGATGATGTAGTCGATCTGTGTGTGGTGGCTCCCGTTTCTGCTATGGTAGGTGAGGAGTTGAGATTCTCGCCTAATGAAGCAGGTATTCGTGATGGTCATATCATGGGAGTCGGCAAAGTCCAGGATCCTCTGGCCATTCTCATTCGTATCGCCTGTGCCGTGCCCACCGTGGCACTGGTGTCCGTTTTGTCCGCCCTACATGACCATTCAGGTCGCCGAGATGATGATGTCGTCTTCGTGTGGGATCTGCCTGAGTTGGATGTCGAGCAGTTCCCAGAAGGTATCCTTCTCCTCCTCGTGACATCCGGTCTGAGGGCGTGGCGGACAAGATGTGTGGCGCTGCCTCTCGGTTGCTCGACGATTATCATCAGTCGTTCTGTGAGGCGCTTAACTTCTGCGACGGAACTTTGCCAGCTTGGACTGACAACCACAGCTACACCGCCGTGGTTTTCCTTACAGCTGGTGTATATGATCTTGTAGCCGTCTATAGTCGTAGCCTTGTTGCCCTTCCAGCGAGTTTCCTGGAGGCAGCAGATGTCCAGCTTCCTGTCCCGCATGGCCCTGGCGATCTCGGTCGGCGTCCAGTCAGCGAATCCACGTTCCAGGTGGCCACCTTGAGCGTCTGGCAGTCCTCTGTTCCCGCTTGCGTTTTTCACACGGCCGTGCTTTCGCGTGGACCATTTCGTTGATTTTGGCGCAGGCCAATGGTCTCCTGCGCCCGTCGGTTCCCGAACGGTAGCATTGGACGTGTGTTTTGTAGTGGGCGTTTCCATCATGTTGATGCGGCATTTGAGTACTCCAGCCGGCCTGTCGCGTGGGCCTGTCGTCGGAGGGTCTGCTCTCAGTTACGGTCAGCGTTTGACGGCTTCGCGCATCCAGGGGACACCACTTGGAGGTGGCAGACCGCTCGTCCCCGATCACAAAGGTCATTTATGTAAATTAGAAAAAGAGTGGGCCTAGAATGCTGCCTTGGGAGACACCGCTGTTAACTGGTGCAGGTTTCATAGGGCACTCCTTATTTTGACTATTTGTTGCCTGTTTGACAGGAATGCAGCTATTCATTTGTGTAGTAATCCAGAAATGCCACAAGAGCATAGTTTTAACAGTAGTTTGTCATGTACCACTGAATCAAAGGCTTTGCAGAAGTCTATGTAAATTGCATCTATTGCTTTACCCTGGTTGAGTTGTATAGTCCAAATGTTTCTGCAATGTAGGGATTACAGGACAATTTTTTCCTGAAACCAAACTGTTTGTTAGAGAGTAGGTTGTTTGTCTCTCAGTGGAGGGTAATGAATTGGTTGATGATTGATTCCATGACTTTGCAGGTGACACAACATAATGAGATTGGTCTGTAATTTTCAATTTGGCTGGGGTCTCCCTTTTTGAAGATAGGAATAACTGTGGCTAATGACCATAGATCAGGTAAAGAGTTGGTTCTAAAAGGTAGCTCGTAGATTGTGCTTAATGGTTTGGCTATGGCAGTGGAAAGTTTTTTTTAACAAGAAGGTGCATACTCCATCAGGGCCAATAGATAGAGATGGTTTTAGTTTGCGGAGTGCCTTTTCAATGTTATCTTCTGTAAAATCAATATGCAATATCATTGCAATTAGTTGTGGTATAATTAGGAAATGTGGGGCATGCTATATATATTGCTCATTGCTATATGCTGTTGACATAGTTAACTTGTAATTTCTTTCCCATAAGTTTTGCAAATTATCCAGTTCTATAGTGTACCCAATTCCCGCCCCCCACATATTATTATAGTTTCCTTTACAATTTCTTCTTCCATTTTAAAATTCAATAGATAATTATAATTTTTTTAATCATTTTTTCATCTCTCCCTAGTAATATCTTATCCAGTCCTTGTGGTTCACTATAGAGTGTATATAAGTCTGTATCTTTCTTATATCTCATTTGAATTTTCATATAGGGCTACCAGTCCAAATCAATTCCCTGATTTTTTAGTTCCCGTTTTGTTTTTAGGTTCCCCTGTTCATTTAGTATATCTTTATATCTTACTATTTTATCCAGATCTAAAACGTTAGGATATATTAGTGCTTCTATTGTGGATAGCCAGACTTGTATTTTCATATAATGATTCCATTTAATTTTATCCCATACTAACAACAGAGTGTTTCTAACATAGTGTCTTTGGAAGTATTTCTGTAGTTTATTTTTCCCATACCATAGCATGCCATCCCAATTGTAGGTCATGCCCTTCTATCATCAATATCCTTTTATTCTTCAGGTTTATCCACTCTTTTAACCATGTAAGCACTGAAGCCCAAATCCTCCCTTGTTTTTAGTGTCTTGTAACATTTTCAACTTGATTCTTGGTTTTTTGCCTTGTCAGATAAATTTTATTATCAGTCTATTTAAGTCTTCAAAAAAAGGTTTTCCCTATTTTTATTAGAATTACTTGGAATAAAATTAGAATTTTCAGTAGGATATTCATTTTAATTGTTGCTATTCTTCCAATCAGCGACAGTTGTACATTTTTCCATTTATCCAAATCTATCTTTATTTGCTGTATTAATTTGATATAATTGTCTTCTTTGATAGATATACATCTTGCTGTCAGTCAGATTCCCAGATATTTAACTTTTTTAGTTATTTGCATATCCAGCTTTTCAATCAATTCAATTTTCTGTTTGTTTGTAAGGTTCTTTGTCAGAATCTTGGTCTTTTCCTTGTTTATTTTAAGTCCTGCCACAGCACTGAATTCTTCTATTTTTTAATTAATTTGGGTCCGGTTTCCAGGGGTTCCTCCTGGATAAATACTAAGTCTGCAAATAAATACTAATTCTGATAAATTCTTCAAATGCTTGTACTTTATATTGTTCTTTTAAAAAAATACTTCAGGCCTTTTATTTCCTGGTCTTATCTAGTCTGTCTGAGTAGGACTTCTAGGGTTAATATAAATAATAGTGGGAATAATGGATAGCTTTGTCTTGTGCTCTTATTTATGTTTAACTTTTCTGTTATTTCTCCATTTACTATCACATTTGTCATTTGGTTGGAGTATATTGCTTGAATCATCTTTACAAAATTTCCTCCAAAGTTCATGTTTTTCAATTGTAGTATCATAAACTGCCAGTTCATGTTGTCAAAGGCTTTTTGTGCATCCAAGAAGATCAGTGCTAGTTGTTTTTTGGGATGGTAGTATTCATAGTATTCCAGTATATTCATAATAATCCTCGTTATTTTTCAATTGTCTTTTGGGTAAAAAAAGCCATTCTGGTCAGAATATATGAATTCATTTTAAAATCCTTTTAATCTTTATGAAATTATAGAGGCAAATATTTTGTAATCAACATTTAATAGTGATATTGGTCTGTAATTTTTTATCTGTTGATGGTCCGTATCTTCTTTGTGTATGCTTCTGTCCATGTTTTAGGGAGTTTGGCCTTTAATAACGCTTCATTGTAGACCTCCAGCAGAGATGGTCTTAATGATTCTTGTATATTTTTATAAAGTTCTGTGGAGATTCCGTCTGGTCCTGATGTTTTTATTGTTTTTTTTTAATTGCTTCCATTATTTCTGTTGTCATTATTCTTTCATTTAGCATTGCTCTCGTTGTGCCTGATATATTGTTTAGGCCATCTTTTTCCAAATATTGTTTAGTGGTATCTTCTGATATATTTTCTTGTCTATACAGTTTCCTAAAGAATTCCTGGGTTATTTTCTTTTTTTCTTCATTCTAATATTGTAGGTTTCCCTTTTTATCTTGCAATTGGTGTATCATTTTCCTCTCTTTTTCTTTTTTAGCTTGTATGGTAGCCATCTATCTGGCTTATTTGTGTGTTCAAAAAAGTTTTGTTTCGTCATTTTAAGTTTTTGTGCCATATCATCTTGCACTATTAAATTCAATGTATGTTTTATTAAGTCCTTTTTCTCTCATCTTTTTTTTTGTGGGTCTTTCTGCAATTCTGTCTCTAATCTTTTTAAGCTTCTCTTATAGTATATTTTGCTGTTTTTTCTTTTCTGTATTTCTTCTTGCTATATATGTTATCGCTAGTCCCCTCATGTATGCTTTTGCTGTATCCCAGACATTTTGCAGAGATGTATCTTCTTTTCTATTTTCTTTAAAGAAGAATTTTATTTCCTTTTCCACCATTTGTGTAAACTCCTTCTCCTTTAGGATGGCTTGATTCATTGTCCATCTCATTTTCTCCTTTTATCCTTTCCATATAACTTTTATGGGGTTGTGGTCTGCCCATATATTTTTTGTTATATCTACCTCTTGTATGTCTGTTCTCATTCCTGCTGTCATCCATACCATGTCTATTCTTGGCCAGGATGGATGTCTATTCGAATAGAATGTGTATTGATTTGTTTTTGAGTTCAACTCTCTCCATGCATCCTGCAAGCCTAATTCTTGTGTCATCTTGAAGAAAATTTTTGGAAGTATTCTCACTTTTTTATTTCTTTTGCTGCTACTGTAATCTTTTTTAGCATCCACAATTGCGTTGAAGTCCCCTATTAAACATATATTTTCATAGTCTATTTCTATTATCTTTTTGTAAAATCTTTTGTAAAACTCTTCCTGCTTGTTATTTGGGACATATATTGTAATGAGAAGGATTTGTTTCTGATTTATTAATATCTCTGCCATTAGTATTCTTCCTTCTTCATCTGAGTAAATCTGTTTAGATTTGAGTGATTCTCTAATGTATAATGCTATTCTTCTCTTCTTTTGATATATCAGTGATGAGTACAGTTTCCTAATTTTGCGGTGTTCTAATAGGTTGCCATGTTTTTTTAATGTGTACTTCTTGAAGGCATATTATATCCAATTTTAATCTTTGTAGTTTTGTAAATATTTGTTTTCTTTTTGCGGGGGAGTTCGATCCATTTATAGTAACAGATAGCATCTTAACTTCCTCATCCATCTTTTCACTTATATATAGATCTTGCCCTTCTGGTTGTCTTCTCTCTGTGTGTCCTTTTGTTCTTACAACTTCTTGTTCTGTACACTCCTTTTCCGCCCTCACTCTTTCTTCTAGTTCTAAAGCTTTTTCCTCTGTTTGCAATTCATCTTGATTTTTACTTTCTACCTCTTCTCTACTTTCCTGGTCTACATTTGTCATAAAATGGTGTTCAAAAAATTTGTATGCTTAGTCTAGGGTGTCCACCTAATTTTTTTCTCCTGGCAGGAGATCACAATTCCTTCTGGTATTAACCATCTGAATGTCACATTGTATTTTATCAATTGTGTGGTCAAAAATTGACACTGTCTCCTCTGCTCTCTGACTGGATTTCTCTCCCTTTGTATTTCATGGATTCATCTCTTGTTCTTTTGTATACTTCATCCCTCACAATCTTTTTGGTGAATCTCATGTGTACCTCTTTCGGTAATTTGTGCCTTCTTGCATAGTTTATGTGAATTCCGAAGACTTCGGCTATGTCTCTTTGTACATCATGCTTATTTTTCTGTAATACTTCTGCCAGCAGATCTGTCATCACCCTACCTAGGTCTTCATCTTTCTCTTCAACAATGTTCTGGAATCTCAGATAAAAAGCAGCCTTTTCCATTTCCAGAAAAATTGTTGTCTCTTCTAAATCTGTATTAGCCGAGAATAGTTTTTGATTCATTTCCAGCCCTTACTTCTATTTTCTGTATCCTCTGCTCATTCTTCATTATCATTTGCTGGATGTTCCCTATCTTTTAACCCATCTTATGTATATCCCCTTTCATCTCCTCCATATCACATCATGATTTTTGGACATGGCTTCCTGAGGTTTAGGCTTCTTGTATCGATAGTAACATCGCTTGCATGTTCTTAATAGAGCTTGACTTCTCCAGGTCTAGCATGGTTTCTATTGATCATTGATTGGAAGAAGATGAAGGTGCAATGAAGTTTTCTTTCCTATCTTTGATATGTTTTATGTGCTTGTCATCTCTAATGATTAAAAAGCATTACTCCAAAATTGCAAACACATTAAATATTTTTACACTGCTAGAAATTTTTCCCCACACCCCCTGGTGTATCTTGTTCAACACTCTATTATTATAACAGTAAAGATCAGCCCAATACTCAATAGAGTATATAGACTATATCCAGGGGTGGGATTCTGCCAGTTCACACCTATTCAGTAGAACCGGTTGTTAACATTCGAAGCAATTCAGATATCCAGTTACAAAGGAATGGAATTGTTCCCATCCCCCAAAGTCCAGAAGACTCTTCCAATTAAAAGTTCTGAATATGATCATGTGGGCATCTTCAGGTGGTGATGAGGCCTCTGTCCGTTGACCTTGACATATTTTGATAAAACTTCGCAGCTGCGCAAAAAAGGATAGAAGCTAGCAAGGAAATGGAAAGTTGAAGAGAAGAATTCATACACCCCCTCCTTTTGCTTACCCACAGTAAAGAAATGCAAAACACTTCCAGCTCTCTTCCCCCCTCAATTACCCCTCCCCCCGTTGCTAATGACAGCCGAAAGAATTAAGCCTGGCAGTAGAGAAGATACAGCAGATAGGATATGAGAGAGATAAATGAGATAGATAGCAGCTAGGGTAGCCGAAGAGATCTTGAGGCTGACACTGCCTCTCCATTAACCCTTATTACATTCTTGGCAGGTCTAGACTTCCTGTCTCAGGAACTTCTCTGGAGTTATTTTTCCCTCCTTTGCTGGTACTTTGCTTGTGTGGAGTGACCATTCAAAGTTACAGTGGCACTGAAAAAAGTGACTTATGACCATTTTTCACACTTATGACCGTTGCAGCATCCCCACAGTCATGAAAGGCCAGGCAAGGAGATGCATGCCTTGATGTAAGTGATATTGAATTGGCCATGCCCAGCCAATAACATGACCACCAAGCCATGTCCACCCAGTCACATGACCGCCATGCCCACCAACTAAGCCACGCCCACAGAACCGGTTGTTAAAAAATTTGAATCCCACCCCTGACTATATTGGCTATTTATATATATCTTTTAGTCTAAACAATTAATAATTGAAAATTAATAATAATTAGTGAAGGTTAATACTTCTATAAGTTCTATTGATTTTTCATAAATCTTAAGTGTAGGCATTTCTTCCAACTCTCCTTTCTTCACCACTCAAGTTTGTAATCAACACAAAATTTGTCCTCACTGTTGTTGATATCATTCTTTCAATAGTCTTTTTGCAGGTTAAGATTTATAATCCACAAAGGCCCCCAAACCCATCAGGTCCCTAAAAATGTTCCAAAACAACACTGGAGTGATTATACAATTTCCAAGTTCACTGAAAGTATTTCTCTTCCTTTTTACTCTTCCATATTCTCACTTCAATTATGTCCTCTAAATGTCTCAGAAGTCCTTTTGTAATGTCTATAGATATTGCATCAGTTACTTCACTTTATATGCATTCTTGTCAGTAGATGGCACTCTTACTCTTTTTAATACTGAAACCGCTTCTCCCGAAAATGAAAAAGTCAAAGAAAAGAATAAAGACAAGATAAAGTCCTACCCCAATCTTTTTTGAGTCACACTTTCCTATTACTATGCCAGGGTAAATCCATTGCAGAGAGCTAGAATTGAAAAGTTCTCACCTAGCATCTCCACATTGCTTCTTGATTCTTGCCTCTTATCTATCTGTCACAGCTTTGGATCAGCAATACTGACTGTCTTTTTTCACGTTGGCACCAAGGGGTTTCCCTTCACTCTAGCAGGAGATTGCCTTTCTCCACACTGTCTTCAGGGCTTCCCCTCTGCCTCTGCTAACCTCTCCAGGATTCACAATGCCCATTAAGGGTCACCGGACTTGAGAATTTGGATGTGAAACGGAGCCCTGTTTCTCTGTTCCACTTCTCTGTGATGTCACTACCAGAAGTCCTGTGCCACTTTCTCAAATGCATTTTTGCGCACACATGTGCTCAACCATCATTTCCACAGCCCGGTTCCTGATACAAAATGACTAAAATGAGAACAAAATTCATTTGGAAAAGAAAATTAAATATCATGTATTCACAGATAAGCAAATTGATTGCTATCACTTGCAAAGATAATAGAAGATCATATTGAACATCACTAAAAACTAAAACCAGAAATTTTGAATTGCCAAAAGGCTGGATCCAGACATTGCGCATAGACTGTGCCCATTGAAATTGGTGAGAATTAAAGTTTAGTCTTCAATAAATCAATTTTCATTAGTTTAATCATGTTAAAATAGTTTGAAGCAATAATGTGAATAGAAATACTGTAAAGAATGCTTTGGAATAGCTGTCAGTTTTGTGAGAAGGCACGAGACCAGGTGAGAAGGCAAGAGACAATGTGTTTGAATCCCACCTTAGCCATTAAATTTAGCTGGGTGTCTTCATCCATCCATTCTCTCTCACAGTGGCTGTTGTGGGGAAACTAAAAGGAGAATGATGTATTGGATATGTTTACTGTGTTATTTATAAAAATAATCAAGGTGAGATATAAACAAAAAATAAAAAAAATATATTTAATCTGATCCTAAAAAGTTTGTTTGTGTCTTTTCCTTACTTATTTTTGAACTTATGGACAAGCCACCAAGTTTATTGATTTAAACCTTCAGCATCACGTTAAAAGTACAAATTTAAAATGGCACTTTATTCAATCTGATTGAAAATAAATTCCAAATAGTTTACTTGTTTAGGTCCCAAACCATTTTAATTCTTGCATCAATAACAGTTATAGTTGTTTGAAATAACTAGTTTAATCTGTTTTGTTGTACTTTATTTTCTCATATAAAGCTATATGTCAACTCATAAAATATTTCTATGGTCTTTTTAGAGTTGCTAACAGAAAGGGAGGGGGAGCAGTGGGCAGCTTGCATTCCATAAATGTTTTCAAAGATAGTTTCTAGGTGATTGAAGTTTCTGCCGCACAAAATTCTAACTGGAGAGTATGATTGATGACTCTTGGCTATGGATGTGTCCCATTGGAGAATATGAATTATGATACACCCAGGGGGTGGGGGAAAACCAGGGTCAAGGGTGACAATGAATGATGTGTCTCAGAGTCGGCTACACCCAGGCAGTGCCGGCATGTTTACTCCTAATTAATCTTCTTTAAGTTTTGGAAGTTCAGCTCAAATCTCATGATTTAAATGGGGGTAACTGCTGGAGCCCTGACACTATAATTAGCAAATATTATATATTTGAAGACTAATGCCTTAGTAAAGGAGAAAACAAAATTCATATGGGACATTCATATATGTGCATTTCTGAAAAAAGTTAAGGTAATCTTTAGATAATTATGGTATTCTTGGAGTATGGAAGGAATGAATTATATTCAGCAAAGATACACCTGATCTTGGTATTCAAGTAAGTTGTTGGAATTCAAGTAATATAGCTTTGTTTCTTACATTAAGACTTGAACTGAACTATATGAACAAAATTATTTAAGAAATTCAAGGAAACTAAAAGGAAATTTGCTTTAGATTCAAAATGGGAATTCATATGTTTAATCCATGGTTTCTAATGCATAAGGACAAACAGAAATGCAGGAGGTAATGTTCTGTTATACTTAGTTGTTAATAGGATGATGAAAAATTGCTTTGGGTAATGCAGTGTTTTCAAAATACATAATATAGAAATTAATAGCAAGGTACTGAGTTTGAGCTGAACCATTAAGAGATTCTTTCATTCCCTCCCCCTTTTTTTTTCTTTATTTCAGAGACTAAGTAAACAGTACTGGAGGCTGTAGCCTGCATTTGTAACATCATTGTAAAGTTGAACTTTTACAAATGTTGTGCATAAAATTGAAGAATAAAATTTTAGAATAATTAAGTATTTTTAGCATCTGTGTAGCAACAATACCTGGAAACTCTGTTATAATTAGTTATAATATAAATAAGCTGAGCTATCCTTTTCTGACTAATGTGTACTCCCCAAATTTAGCAAAATGAAACTTCTCAAAACTTGTTTCATAATGCATTCAAATTGTATTGAATGATGTGCTTAGTTATACATTTCAAAATAAATATTGAAATAACAATGTGTGTATCTTTTATAAGATGTATATTCTGGATGGAATGGAATAGTGAATGATTATGTATAAAAGCAACATAAATCAGAAATAGTTTCTTTCTGCCTGAGCATTTTATTTTATACATTTTTCTTGGTGAAAAGTATGATACCAGTAAACTGGGGTTGAACTCTTTGCTTTGGCAACTGCAGTGGAAAGTTATTTCTGTTTTGATCTTTGTTTTTATAGCCATCTAGAAATAATTATATAAGACAGATTGTCATATAAGTCCAATAAATAAATAAGTGCCTGAGAAACAACTTAAAATATTTTTAAGTTTCTGCCTTACAATCTGTTTATCTCCCAAATATTAAGGCATGTCAATACATATTTTAGTAACATTAACTTTTGATGCAGCCTTCTTGGTAGAAAGGAAGAAAACTAGATAGATGAGGTATATGTGATTACTGAACTTGAAAAGAAGCTTCTGGAGAAGTTGCCAAGTTTTTGTGATGCATTAGTATTGTGAATTGCTAGCCAGGAATTTATATTTGCATGCATGTCTGATAAAAATTAATTTTGCCAATGTAAATGCATAAAAAGAGTCAGTTTGGTATAGTGGTTAAACTATCAAGATAGAAATCAGGACACTAAATTCTAGTCCTACCTTAGGCACAAATTCAGATGGGTGATCTTAGACCAACCACTTTTTCTCAGCCCTAGGAAGGAGGCAATGGAAAATCACTTCTGAAATATCATTCAAAGAAAACTGCAGGGATTTCAAGCAATCTCTGAGTCAGACACAATTCAACGAAAGAAACAAATAATATACTAATTAAGTATTTCAAATTAAAACAATTGATATGTGCAGCCTAAATATTAATGTCAGCAGAATTATTTTTAGTGGATTACCATCAGCATAATTCTCAGCTTTATATATTTTGTCCAATCCTAAACATTTTTAATGAGGCAAAAATAAAATTAAAAAATCAGAGATTTGGTTTCATTAAGTTAGTATATAATGTAGAATATATAATACCATCAAAGTGCTATATATTCAGAATTAATAAAGATAGATCTCTGCTTCAAGAATTTCACAATTGAATGTGAATGTTTTTCTGGAATAAGTGACAAAGAAAAGAAAAATAATAAAATTGAGATAGGACTAAAGTAAAGAAATATCTATGTATTTTAAGTATTTAAATATCTATTTTGAGTCTGTTGGGACTTAAGAATAAGCAGATTCCATTGTTAGTTTTTATTGGGCCTAAAAAGTCCAGTTTGTAGATTGTATGATTAAAATGGTAAATTGACTGCTTATATTGGCATAGTCTCACTAAAGTCAGTAGGCTTGTGCCAATGTAAGCTGCCATAGAATGGCTGCATTAAATTAATAGTTTTGATTAACTAGTTTGTCAGAAATTAAAAGCGAACTGTTACTCTATGGACTGCACACTTGACTGGTCTCCTTCTCCATCAGTCTCAAAGAACAAGAGGTAAAATAGAGTGGCCTAGACATGATTCATCAGTTATTCTACAAGGCAGCCAAAGGATACAGGATGTGGCTCATGAACAGCATGAAATAATCCTGCTTCATGTATATAACCCATGGTATCAAAAATACACCACAGGGACTTATTCTGTACGTAATTATATTTACCCGTATTTGAATGAATCTTGTAGAGGGGGTTGATTGTTCCAGAATGTTTTGCCAGATTTTAAATGTGGAAATACTATTTCTTATAACATTATTTTGGATTTCTTAATGTTCTGTCAGTTGGAATTGAATTATATGGTTAAAATATTCAGTTAATCTTTACATTTAAAATGTAGAATTTCTTCTTCATGAAAATTCAATGAATTTCTAGTTTTTTTAGTAGCTATCTATAAGTTAATCAAAAATAAAATTATGCTAGAAACTATTTGGGGCATGAATTATTGTAATCATTTTTATTGGTTCTTGAATTGTTTATGTGTTTATTGTTGGCTGATTTATTTGTTTTATCTAGGAGTTTTGACTTTTTATTGCCATTTTTATTATTATTATATCATGGAAATTCTATTGTACTGTTTATTGATATATTAAAATCAAGTCACTAAAAGTGTCATTAATTATGGCAGACATAAAGGCACTAATTAAAGTTGCTAATTGTGGCAGATATAAATTGAATAAAAATAGCTTCATTGTATGTCTAAAAGTAAATATTTATTTATATATTTGTATTTTTATTCTAGCAAGCATTTTTAAAAGTTTTTGTTGATATTTAATTTTTTAATATAAATTACAAATGAAAATAAAGACAATAGGGAACATGGCAAATGGAAAAGGAGGAAAAAAGATGTTGAAGAAATAAAAATGGACTTTTAACTTTTTTCATTGCAGTAAATTACATAGTAAAATTATGATCTTAACTTTTTACTTAAATGTAATTAATGTGTATTAGCCATTTCTATAACAACATCCTATTCTAATCATCAAAACCCAAAGCCAAATTTTCATGTTTTTAAATTTTGAGCAGGAAATCCAGAAATGGTTCCCAAATGGAAACAAAGGTAGATAAATTTTTTTCCTTGATTAAATCAATTAATTTTTGCAATCTCTGCCAGGTCCATCACTTTTTCTATCCATTAAATCTATATATTTTATCTATCTACTATAGGAGTTGACCATATCTTTTTGTTTTTCCACATATAAAATTCTCGCTGCAGTTACCATATATAATAACTAAGTTCCAACTCCAGCTTGCATTATTGTCTGATACAGAATTTTGATCATAAGTGCATTTGTTGGTCAGGTAATTATTTTTTTTGCTAATGTTTATTATTGCTTATAACTGTTAAAAAAAACTGTTGTATTTGCAAATGATTGCTTCCTGAGGTAATGATTAAATGAGGCAGGCTGTAGTTTAAATTTCAAAAATAATGTGTGATTTTAATCAAATGTTTTCTCAGATCATATCCAGTACTTTTCCAGCCTTAGATCACTGAATGGAAATTATCAAGATGTAATGTTAAGTTGTTTAGAAACTTTCTTTAGTACTGCGATTCTTTGGGAAAATATTTTTTTTATAATTAATCAGTCTTTGTATTATTTGGGTAAGTCTTTTTTAATTCCATACAGTCCTTCTTACTTTTGAGACCATTAAACAATTCAGCTTTAAAGAACCAAAATCAAAGCAATATTCCATTATGGCTCTATTATGCTATTTTTTTTTTCTTAGATTTGTTTCAGATATATAATTGCTTTCCTGTTAAACATTCTAAAATCTAGTAACAGCTTTTTATTTTTTTAAAAAAGAGAGATGTTTTAAAAGGAAGGTTTGTGTTTAACCAAATATAGTTTTTTAATACTATTTATTATCTTAATGATATGTGATTACAAACATTCAACAAATACTATTTTTCTGTAAGTTGTAGCATACATCAAGATGTGCATATTATACATTTGACTTAAATGTTATGAAAGGTAGAATTCTCCTATTCTCACACTGTTTCTGTGTTTTTGAAATATAAACAGAGCACATTATTTTTACTCAAAAGCATATAGATCAAGGTTAAATATGTTTTTAAAAACTTTTCACAATATAATGTGTTATGATTAATTTAAAAGAACGGGTCTATTCCAACACATACATATTCCCAGCCTTGAAAATGTAGGTGAAAAGTCCACTATTAGCTGAGTTTCATATCTGCCTAATTAATTGTGAATATAGTACCATGGGAGATTATTTCTTACACAAAGCACAGTTTTCGTAAAGATATCATGGTCAAACATTGCATTTAGAGCAGGGGTCCCCAACCTTTTTTGTACCAGGGACCAGTTTCACAAGTATTAATTCTTTGCGGCCTGGTACAAAATGATCCACGGACCGGGTCCGGCATCAGCACACATGACCAAGGCAAGGCAAGCCGAGTGACCGGCCAGGCAGCCATCCCCTGCTTCTCCCCGCCACCTTCAACTCCTCCTTTGTACCTTCTCGTGGTTGATGGGCTTTTCGGGCTCTTTCTTAATCTCCTCCTGAGTAAAGCAAGACTCCACTGCCATTGGGATGGCTCTTCGTTCGAAGCCGCCCCCCCTTCGATGAAACTAAGGCGCGAGGATTCCTTCAGCACCCAAACGCCGCTTTCCAACTGACGACCGACAAGCTCACCTGGAAGCACTTTCTCAAGCGCCGTCGAAACAAGATGGTAGCGCCCAAGTACCGGCAGCCCGGTACAAAATGATCCACGGACCGGTACCAGTCCAGGGCCCAGTGGTTGGGGACCCCTGATTTAGAGGGTCTCTGATACTATCTCAGTATGGTTGTTTTCTTGCAGTCATTTCAACACCCAAACTAGTTAACATTTTCAGTAATAATAAGGAGTGGGGTTTGCTCTCAGTGTTGGTGAGGGTAAACTTAGAGCTTTGATTAGGCTGTTTACTGTTAATTTGTTTGGCAGTTCCCTGATTATTGGTCTGATGTTAATTTTGGAATTAATCTATTCTCATCTGAGTGCTGATTTCGAATAGGGAGGTATTTTGATCTTTTTGTTCCTTTTTGATTTCTTAATAGACTATTCTGCATCACATGTAGATACTGCTTATACTGCATCTGTGTCTATTGATGACTAATTTGTCCAAGTGCCAGACTGCTAGAAATTCCCTAGCTTTTTAAAATTAGTGTGATTTTAGTGGGATCAATACAACAAGCCTTGGAGAAAAGTGAATTCACAATCAAAGAGGTGGAGAAAAGAACAGAACAAACTGAAAGGAAGCTGGAGATGGTAGACCAACACTTAAAGAATGTTAGCAAAGAAATGGAAGACTCACTGGTCTATTTAGAGATGGATAAGGCTTCATCATATTGGAGATTCTAGAACATAGTGGAATCTAAAGAGGAAGATTTGGAATAGGTGATGGCCGAAATACTAGCTGAAACATGAGAGAAGGACAAAGATGATATTTTGAAAGAGATGTTTATAGAGTCAGCACGACTTATGCGAGATGTCATAAGCACCCAAAAGAAGTTCATGTAAGTTTCACGAGAAGGAAGGTCTGCGACATTATCTATAAAATAACCAGAGAAGAAGCCATTATATACAAAGGTAAAGAGGTCCAAGTTCTCAAGCAAATTCCAAGAAGGGTGAGAGAACAAAGACATGATTATAAATTCTTGGCGGTACAACTGAACCAAAAAGTTATTTTATTTAAATGGTTAGTCCCGGAAGGGGTGTTAATTATGTGAAAGAAGAAGAAAATTAAAATAGATAACCTGGAAAAAGCTCAAGAATTCTATAAACAATTAGTGGGACCAGAAGATCATAGTAGCAAAGACGAACTAGAATCTAACTCCCAAGAAGACTGAAGTCAACAAAGAAATAGAGACAGGAATCAAGGAAACAGAAAAATAACCCAACAACAACAAGAAGGAGAAGAGAGTAGGACAGTCTATCAGACACATAGAGAAACTAGAGCAACTACAAAACAAAGAGTGAGACTTAATTAGAAAATGGAAGAAGAGATGAAAATATTATCGATTAATATAAATGGCCTAAATTCAGCAATGAAAAGGAAAAGAATATTAGCGAAATTAATTAAACAGAATGCAGATATAGTATGGTTACAGGAGACCCACATTAGAAAATCAGACAAAAGATACATAAAATGTCCTAAGCTAGGGAAATTGTTTACTGCACATGCAGATTCAGGGGGAAAAAAAGTGTGTTATATGTTAAAGATAATATGAATGCAGATTTAATTCTGACAGATCCCGATGGAAGAATTCTGGTTTTACAAGTCTGGATCAATCTAAAGCCAACCTTATTAGTTGTAACTTATGCCCCCAATAAAAATCAAAAGGGAGTTTTTAAAAAATCTACATGAAAAAATAGCAAGATTAGAAAAAAAATATTTGCATTATAGGGGACTTTAATGAGATAGTATACTATCAACCATAGTTGGGGGGGGGGGGAGAAGAAGGGAGAATTACCAAAAACATGTTTAGAAATGATAGCCAAACTAAACCTGATAGACATTTGGAGGAAGCTAAACCCAGATAAAAAACAATTTACGTTCTATTCAAATCCACATCAAATGTGGACATGGATTGATATGGCTCGGATGAATGGAGAATTAGCAAATGAAATAGAAGAGACAGAAATTCTACCAAACATGTGGGCAGACCACAACTCCCTTCAGATAATTTGGAAGAGTAGAAAAAAGACAAGGAAGAGGTGGACCTTAAATACCAATTAGTAAAAGACAAAGAATTTATTAAAAGACTTAAAGAAGAACTAAACTACTTTCTGACTGAAAATAATAATAATGATACTACTATACAGAACTTATGGGATACTATGAAAGCAGTTATAAGGGGGATTACAATATTACATAACGCAAAAAGAAATAAAGAAAAATATGCTCAACAAAATAAATTACAACAAAGAATTAAGGAATTAGAAACCCAACTACAAAATACACCAATAGATGTTAGCCTGCAAAATCAGATGACGGTAACTAAACACAAACTTAGACTAATAGAAGGAAATGATCAAAAATCTGAATATAAGTAGACAGACTTATTTTGAACAGGCCAATAAACCAGGGAGATGGCTTTCTTACAGACTTAAAAAGGAAAAAGATTAAAGATTGATCTATTAACTATTAGATGAAAACGGGGATAGCCAACATGGCATAGAAAAGAAAAAAGAAATTGTATATAAATATTTTGAGGATCAATACAAAAAGGAGGAGATGGATGAGGATTTGATAAGGGATTATCTCGGAGAAGTAAAAGATAGGGTAATTGAGGAGGAAAGGAAAGAGTCTTTAACTTGGTACATTTTATCATATGTGGTGGCTATGCCCTGAGACAAGGTCATTCTGGATTCAAATTAAAAACTGGCTACAAGAAATTACTGGTTATCAGATTGAGCTCAGACCGGAAACCTTCCTTTTAGGAATTATTAAAGATAGAATACCAAAAGAAATAAAATATTTATTGTTACATATCACAACTTCGGGAGAAGCAGAGTGGCAGGACAGGAGAACGGAGGTGAAGAAGTCTGGTGCAGGCTTCGAACACCTTTTCTGGCGTCAGGAGCGATCCCCCAGGGATACATGAACCCCGGAGAGGTTCGTGTCAACGTGGAGATCCTCGAGCTGCAGAGGGGGGAAGGCAACTCCCCGACAGTGAAGAGGGAAGCTCCCGAGCTCGGTGCTAAAGAGTAAGCTGTCATTTTATGGCGGCTTCCAATCCGGTCTGCCACTTGAGTGAATAAGCAAAGCAGTGACAGCCTGCGAGTTCGAGTAACAGGAACAGAGAAACGGTTTATATCTTGGATTCTTTGAAGTCTGAAGGGAGTAGAATGACAGAAGAATGATAGCATAAATTCTTCTCTCCTGGTTGTGATAAGCACCTCTTGGAAGTCGGGTGGAGAGCGCCAGAAAAGCAATTGGGAAAATGGAAAGATTATAATGGAGAGCGAAGGAAAACACAGCTTTACCCTGTGAAGGGGAAGCTTTGGGGAAAAAGGGAGATTGCTAAAACCTGGAGATCGGAGGTCCGGAACTGGTGAGGGGCTTTATTTGATTCTTGGACCTTTCTTTTTGACTCTATTTGAGAAGAGGAGGCAATGGAGGTGAAAGAATATTGACATTGATTGAGTCTTATGAATCCTCAGATCTGAGCACAACATGACTATTACATCTACTTAATATTGGGGAGAAGATAAATTGAGCATTATATTGGACTTTGGAAGATTTGTATGTGGATTTAAAAGTTGGAAAGCAAAGAAAGAAGCAGCAGCAAGAGGAAGAAGGCAGAGGCGAACAGTAGGCTGGGAAAGACGGTTTTGGGACTGCAGATTAGTCAGCACATTTCACCATTTGCTGATTGGAAGGCTGAAAAGAAACCTCTAGCTGGAAGATGGAACTTTAGCTCATCCAATTTGCTTTCTTTATTACGTGGTACTACTTAAGTTTACTAAGTGGGTACTATTTTCTCTTTAAGATGACTTCCTTGTTGTTTGTTTGTTGATTTTCTGAAGCTGTGGTAATCTCTCTTCTACCCCTTCTCTTATTATCTTGCCCCTGCCTCCCTATTGTATCTCCTAAATACTTTACATAATTTTACTTACTGGGGGGGAGAGGAGGATACACTATTATCAAAGAGTTAAGAGTTTACTGTTGTAAGTATTAATAGTAAAAAGGGATAAACTAAATCTATTTATAAATTATTTAGACTACTTATGACATTTAAGATTAAGCCCTTAAAGTGTTAATTGATGTACTATTGCTGACCAATTTTCTTATTACATAGACTAGAATATTGTTGCAGATATCTATTTATGATATAGGGGAAAAGACTGTGGAGTGAGATATAAAATTGAAATACGTGAATAGTCTTTCAAGTACAGGACCCAAATACTGAATGGTGATTTGGGATAATATATTTAAAATTGTGCATCAACAAAAACAAATACTTAGAGAGATGACATCCACAACAACTATGGCCTTAAAAACAGGAAAGAAGGCTATCCCGACCCTATCGACTACGTTGACAGCCACCCCATCAACATCTCAAAAACTATCGAGGAGTCTTTAATAGGGAAAAGCAGCCCAATGTCCCCAATATTAATATACAAACTTCCATATTAGCCTTGCAGGAAGCTATATCTAAAATGCAAGAAATGATGATTAAAAATCACAAAGAAACTAGAGCAGATATAAGCGAATTGAAAGATGAGATGGGGAAACTGAAGGCTGAAATGAAAGCGGATATATCGAAGGTGGAGGGTAAGATAGGGTCTCTACAGCAGGCCATGGAGAGAAACGAAGTGAAAATAAAAGATATAGAGAGTAGAACAACACGCATGGAGAATAACTTTGAAAGGATGGATGAGGAATTTAAAATGTACTTAGAGAAACGGAAGACTCTCTGGTCCACCTCGAGATGGACAAAGCAATGGCGTATTTAAGATTCCAGAATGTGGCGGAAGCCAAAAATGAAGAATTGGAACATTTGATGGCAGAAATATTGGCTGAATGGCTAGGAAAGGAAAAAGATGATCTAATTAAAGAGTTTGATGAGGTATATAGGGTTAGCACAAGCTACGCCAGGCGTAACAACTGTCCAAGAGAAATTCATATCCGCTTCTCTAGGAGATGTCTGAGGATTTAATTTTGAAAATGTCTAGGGAGGAAACAATATCATATAAAGGCAGAGAAATTAGGATTTTAAAACAAATTCCAAAGAGAGTGAGGATGATAAGACAAGATTATAAATTTTTAGCTAATGATTTAAATAAAGAAGGAATCCATTTTAAATGGTTAATCCCGGAAGGGATGTTAATTACATGGAAAGAGAGGAAAATCAAAATAGAATCGATAGAACAGGCCCAAGTTTTTTCATCAACAGCTCACAGATAAGAATAGTCAACCCACCAAAGAAGAACCTAAAACAAGACCACAGGAGGTCCGATATTATCACAGAACCCAAAAGGAGCGACTTTCTCCAATTTCAGGAAGTGATAATCCACAACATGGGAGAAGAGCAAATCCGCAACAACAACAACAAGAGAACCGAATCATTACTAGGCAAAAATCTAAGCAGAAGTAGATAAATGGTGGAGGGGAAGAAGTTGCTCTCCATCAATATAAACGGATTAAATTCATTATCAAAAAGAAAAGGATATTCTCAAAACTTATTCAACATAACATGAGATATAATATGTCTTCAAGAGACACATATTTCGAAAAATGACGAAAGACATCTAATTTGTCCAAAATTAGGTAAACTTTTACAGCACCGGCCGACAAACACAAGAAAAAAGGAATTGCAATTCGTAAAACAAGATGTAAAGGCAGAATTAATCTGGTCGGATCCCGAAGGAAGAACTCTGGTTATACAGGTTTGGATAAACCACATCACATTTTTACTTGTAACAATCTATGCCCCAAATGATGACCAGGGAAATTTTTAAACACCTTCACCAAAAAATAGTAGGCTTTGAAAAAGAAACATTTGCTTGATTGGCGATTTTAACTCCATTGCAGACTACCAGAAAGACCATAGTAATATGGGGAAAAACAAGAAGGGAAAAGGGAACTTTCTGCGGCATGTAAGGAAATGTTGAGAGAGCTAAATTTAAAAGATCTATGGAGGGACGGAATCTTGAAGGAAAACAATTTACATACTATTCTAACCCACATAAGACTTGGACCAGAATAGATATGGCTTGGATGGATTTGGACTTGGCTAATGAAATAAAAGAAATCAAAATCCTACCGAATGAATGGGCTGATCATAACCCAATACAGCTAATTTGGAGAGATAGGAGACGAATAAAAAAAAGATGGAAACTAAACAACCAAATTGTAAATGAAGAAGAGTATATTAATAAACTGAAAGAGGAGCTAAACTATTTTCTAAAAGATAATAATAATGAAACAACTTCAAAACAGAACATTTGGGATACTATGAAAGCAATTATAAGAGGCACAACAATTTCCTATAATGCTATGAGAAACAAGAGAATTTATGCCCAACAAAACGTGTTACAACAACAAATCCAAGACTTAGAAATACAATTACAAAAAACCCCTAAGATCCAAGGACTACAAAATCAGTTAATACTAGCCAAACATAAGCTGAATTTAATTGAACAAGATAAAATAGAAGTTAGCTTGAGAAGGTCCAAACAAAATTATTTTGAACACGCCAATAAACCAGGAAGATGGCTATCTTATAAACTTAAAAAGAAAAAGAAAAGAGATTGATACACCAATTAATAGAGCGAGAAAGGCATCCCACAACATGAGATTGAGAAGAAAAAGGATATTATATTAAACTATTTTCAAAGATTATATAAAAAGAAGAAATCAATGAGGATAAAATAAGAACTTATCTGGAGAATACGAATGATAAAACAATAGGGAAGGAGACAAAAGAATTACTAAATAAGGATATTACATGGTCTGAGTTAAAATCTGCAATGGAAAATCAATGTAATAATAAATCCCTGGTCCAGATGGGATTCCAGTAGAATTGTATAAAGCCACAATAGATTTAGTAGGGCCTCTGATGCTGGAAGCGTTTAACGAAGTACTTTTGGCTGCCAAAATGCCAGACTCATGGAGGAGGCGTTGATTGCGTTAATTCGAAGGAGGATATGGATGCCAGATATATCAACAATTATAGACCAATCTCACTTTTAAAGCCGATTATAAATTATTTACCTCAATTATAGCGAATAGAGTAAAACAAGTTTTAAATTTATACATTCATGAAGACCAAAATGGTTTCCTTCCATTCCGCCAAATTAAAAACAATTTAAGAACCGTTATTGACGTCTTAGAATATTATGAAGCTCATCCAGAGAAACAATTTACACTCATGTTTCTAGATGCGGAGAAAGCATTCGATAACTTACATTGGCACTTTTTAATACAAAAAATCTATAACATGAATCTGGGCACTAAATTGAGAATATTATCACAACAATTTACAATACCCAACAAGCTAATATACTAATTAATGGTGAACAAACAGGCCCACTAAGCATTGAAAAGGGCGTTAGACAGGGTTGCCCTCTCTCACCCCTCTTATTTATATTTGCTTTAGAATCATTGTTAACGCGGATAAGACAAAATTCTGAAATCCAAGGAGTTAGGGTCAAAGCAGAGGAATATAAATTACAGGCGTTTGCAGGCGATATGGTTTTCTTCCTAGAGGATCCCATGGAAAAAGGACATAATCTAATAAAAGAACTAGAACAATATGGCTCAGTAGCAGGATTAAAGATTAACAGAAATAAGACGAAATTACTGACTAAAAATCTAACAGAGAACCAGAGGAAAGAATTAGAAAAAACCATGGGGATACAGGCAACAAAAAGGTCAAATATTTAGGCATATGGTTAACACCACATAGTAAATCACTCAAAGAGAATAATTATGATAAACTGTTACAGCAAATTAAGAAAGATCTAGAATCTTGGAATAAGTTGCAGCTTTCTCTACTGGGCAGGATTGCCACAATCAAAATGAACATCTTACCAAAACTCCTTTACTTATTCCAGACAATCCCAATAAAATTACCAAAAATTTTTTTTTGATGATATAAATAAGGTAACTCTTAAATTTATTTGGCAAGGGAAAAAGCTAGAATCAGTATTAAGGCCTTACAAGATGCAAAAAGTAGAGGTGGGCTAGCGCTTCCAAACTGGGAATTATATTATTGGGCAGCCAACTTATTATGGTTAAAAGACTGGGTCAATTTACGGAACAAAAGAACTCTAGTCTTGGAAGGGCATGACCTTCAGAGAGGATGGCACGCATTTCTATGGGATGTGGGGAAAACTAAACAGGCGTACTTTCATAGACATCTTATTAGAGATTCACTATTAACTAATTGGAAAAAAAATATGTAAAAAACATTATTTAAAAATCCGATTTGGCTTTCAACAATGGAGGCAATGGTTCATCCCAACAATTTGGATATAACAAAAAGCGACTAAATATAAAGATTTATTAGACCCTTTAGGAAAATTAAGAACTCGACAGGACTTACAGGAACAGGGATTTAAAATTGATCAGTGGTTATATATACAAATCCATAGTAGATACAAACAAGATATCAAAGAGTTTGGAATCTATAGCAAATTACAACACTTAGATAAAATCTTATTAGGATCAAATAAAAGAATATCTCTAAATTTTATAAATATTTATTGGAGGTAGAATTAGAGCAAGAGATAGTGAAAGGGAACATGATAATGTGGAGTAGGAATATTGGAAGAAGCATTACATTAACAGAATGGGAAAAGATCTGGAATAGAATCATTAAGATTACGAAATCTGCGGCGTACAAAGAAAATATGTATAAAATGTTATATAGATGGCACTTATCCCCTTGAGGTTAGCGAAAATGAACCCAAACTCTAGTCCAAAATGTTGGAAATGTAAAAACATAGAGGGAACCTACTTTCATATGTGGTGGACCTGTAAAGAAGCCCAGAAATACTGGCAAAAAATTAGAAAATGGCTGGAGGAGATAACCAAAGAACAAATCGAATACAAACCAGAGTTCTTCCTACTAGGGATCTCTGATAAACATTTTCCTAAAAAGACGAAATATATAATAATTCATATTCTAACTGCGGCCAGATTAGCATTTGCCCAGTGCTGGAAATCATCCTGTTTACCTACAGATCAATTGGTCATTCAGAAAATATGCGACTGCGCAGAAATGGACAATTTAACCATAGCTCTTAAAAATAAAGAGTCTTCAGCATTTGATAATAATTGGAATGCGTGGTATAATTGGTTATATCAGAGATAAACTGTTCAAGGAATAATGGGTAATTTAAGCATAAATAGTGATAAGATGTGTATATTTAAAGTAAGGTAGGAGAATTGGATCTTGCAGACTGTCAAAAGAATATCTGTTTGGTTTTAACGTATTTTTTTTTTCTTCCATCTCTTTGTTTTTTCTCTCTTTTATACTTCTTTTTCTCCTTTTTCGGTCGCAAGACCGAGCGTTTCCTCCTCTCTCTTTCTCTTCTTTCTTTCTTCTTTTTTTCTCTCTGTTGCATATGTAATGTTGTTATGTTATTTTTTAATTGTAAATTCAATAAAATTTATATATAACATATCACAACTTCAGCTGCCAGAATAGCCTTTGCACAGGTATGGAAAACTCCCAATGTTCCTAAAGAAGAACTGATATTACAAAAAGTAACAGAAAGTGCCGAAATGAATATGTTAACATTGAAATTGAAAGAAAAAGATGATTCTGAATACTTCCTAATCTGGAATAAATGGTATGATTGGTTAGCAAACAGAACTAAAAAATATGACAAGAAATCTAACTGTAAGAAGCCTTAAGAAAGTAAAATGTAAATTTGTAAATTATATAATATAGGAATAACTATTATAGCTAAGTTATTAATTAATATTAGATAAATATAAATACAATGTGTTAAGATATTTAAGATAAGAATTTGTATAAATGTCAAGAATGTTGTTAAAAAACCCAGGTCCAGATGGTATCCCAGGGGAACTTTATAAAATAATAGAACAAATAGGACTCTTAATGGTGGACTTATACAATGAGGTACTGTTTGCAGCCAAAATGTCGTATTCATGGAGAGAGGCACTGATTTCGCTGATCCTGAAGGAGGATTCGGATGCCCAATTGATACAAAACTATAGGCCAATTTCCTTGTTAAATGCCGATTATAAAATATTTGACACTATTATAGCAAATAGACTAAAAAGAATTTTGAGTAAATATATCCACAAAGATCAAAATGGATTTTTCCCTAACAAGCAAATTAGGAATAATTTAAGAATTGTGCTAGATGTTCTGGAATATTACAAAGCCCGCCCAGAGAAACAAATAGCCCTTGTATTCCTGGATGTCCAGAAGGCATTTGATAATTTAAATTGGCAATTTCTGATCCAACAAATTTATAATATGAATTTAGGCACCAAATTTCAAAATATAACTCCAATCTATTCCACACAAAAGGTGAATATTATGGTAAATGGGGAATACACCCAGACATTAAAAATAGAGAAAGAAGTCAGACAGGGGTGCCCCCATCACCTCTGCTCTTCATAGTATCTCTGGAAATATTACTAAGACAAATTAGACAAAACCCAGAAATAAAAAGATCAAAAATCAAGAAATAAGAATATAAACTACAATCATTTGCAGATCACATGGGTTTTTTCATCAAAGACCCAATAGAGAGAGGACAAGAACTAATTGATGAGTTAGAACAATTTGAAACAGTGGCAGGACTTAAAATCAATAGAAAGAAAACAAAATTAATAACTAACAATTTAACAGAAAAGCAGATATTAGAGTTAGAAAAAGTGATGGGACTACAAGTGACAAAGAAAATCAAATATCTGGGTATATGGCTGATGGCACACTGTAAGACATTAATGGAGAACAACTGTAATAAACTACTACAACAGGTAAAAAAATATCTAGAATTATGGGTTAAGCTGCAACTCTCTTGAGAAGGATCGCCGCTATTAAAATGACTATCTTGCCAAAATTTATATATCTATTTCAGACAATACCGATTAGAATACAGAAAAAATATTTTGTAGAACTTAATAGGACTATTGCAAAATTTATCTGGCAGGGCAAAAAACCTAGAATAAATAAAAGCATTACAAGATATGAAAAGCAGAGGTGGTATGGGACTCCCAAATTGGGAACTATACCACAGTGCAGCCTCTTGGGTATGGTTGAAAGAATGGGTTAACCTAACCAATAAAAGAATATTAGTATTAGAAGGCCACAACCTACAGAGGGGCTGGCATGCCTTCCTGTGGGATACGGAAACTACTAAACAGAAATATTTTCATAGATATTTAATCAGAGATTCTTTATTGTGTAATTGGATCAAAATTAGGAAAAAACACTATATAAGGATTCCGATTTGGATATTAACAATGGAAGCAATGATTCACCCCAATAATTTGGACATGAATAAGATGATAAAATATAAAGATTTGCTAGATATACAAGTAAATTTGAAAACAAGGCAGGACCTCTAGGAACAAGGGCTATATATTGATCGGTGCAGAATAGGTATAGACAAGAAAGAAAATGGAATTCATGTGAAACTACAACTATTAGATAATAGTTGTAGTTTAAAGATAATAGTCTTTACTAGACTCAGACAAAATATATATAACTAAATTATATAATTACTTATTGGATATAGAATTAGAGGAAGAAATAGTCAAGGGTAATATGATAGCCTGGAGTCAAAACATAGGTCGTAATATTAGTCTAACAGAATGGGAGAGTCTCTGGAACAGGAATAATAAAATCACAAAATCGGAAACATACAAGGAAAATAGCCACAAAATGTTCTATAGATGGCACCTGCTCCCTTTGAGACTGGCAAAGATGTACCCCAACATGAGCCCAAATTGTTGGAAGCGCAAAAAAAAAGGACAGTACATATTATCACATGTGGTGGTCCTGCACAGAATCTCAAAAATATTGGCTGAGAATTAAAAAAAATGGTTGGAAGAAATTACAAATGAGCAAATTGAACTAAAACCAGAATTGTTCTTATTAGGGATATTTAGGGAAAAATATGCAAAAAACTGTTAAATATATAATATTACATATACTGACCACAGCCAAACTGGCCTTTGCTCAATGTTGGAAATAGTCCTACACTCCACCAAAGGAATTGACAATTCAAAAGATAATGAATTGTGCAGAAATTGATAAATTAACCCTACCCCTAAAAGATAAAGAATCTTCAGAGTATTATATGATTTGGGATTATTGGTATGAATGGATTGAGCGAAGACAGACTATATAATAAACAGTAAAGGAAGATAAGCAGTAGTTGTAGTGAATATATATTTGCATAAGATACCAATTGTAAATATTACACAAAATAATGTTACAAATAGGAAACCACAATCTGACGTTGACACAGTTTAATTTTTCTTTTATGTTGTTTTTTTGTTTTAATTGTAAAAATCAATAAAGTTTAGTTTTAAAAAATTGGTTTGGTCTAGAATGATCATGGTCTGTACAATCTCCATATTGGGCTTCTGACAAGGGATGGGCTGCACCTCACAAAGACTGGGAAGAATGTTTTCGGAAAATGCTCAACTTATCAGGAGGGCTTTAAACTAAAATTGGGTGTGTGTCAAGTCAAATAATGAAGTAAGGGATGGGAAGGAAGACAAACACAAACACCAAAAAGGAGACATAGGGAACATATCCAGAATCAGACACAGAGATCTCAAGTACTTATATACAAATCCACAAAGTCTGCAGAAAAAACAGGTGAACTTGAACTATTAATACATGAAGGTAAATATTGGAATAACAGAAATCTGGTGGGATGAAACCCATTACTGGAACATACTGATAGAAGAATACAAACTCTTCAAAAAACAAAAACAAAATCCAGACCCCATGAAAGAGGAGTTGGAGTTGCACTGTATGTAAAGGACCACTATATTGCTACAGAAATGCATGAAACCAAAGACGTAAATCTCTTACAATGCACATGGGTCAATATAAAAGAAAAAAAAATGTCATGGCCATAGGTGTATACTATACACCACCCAGTCAATCAGAAAAAATAAATGTCCGTTTTGCTAATCAACTAACAAATATATGTAGGAAAGACACTACAATAATTATAGGGGATTTCAATTACCCTGACATCAATTGGAAAACTAATTCTCCACCAAATGATAAATCAAATAAGTTCCTAACCAACCTAACTGACAACTTTGTTGTCCAAAAGATAGATGAGGAAACTAGAAGGACAGCCATACTGGATTTAAATCTTACCAATAGAGAAGAAATTATAGAGGGAGTTGAAACTGTAGGAACCTTGGGTGAGAGTGACCATGGCATACAAGAATTCAGCATAACACTAACACAAGCAATAGAATATAATGACACCAGAGCCTTAGATTTTAAAAGAGCTGGTTTTAATAAACTCAGAGAGAACTTGGGAAAGATTCCTTGGATGAAAATCCTAAAGGGGAAAACAACTCAAGAAGCTTGGGAAACTCTGAAAAGTACGTTCATAAAAGCCCAGATCAGCACAATACCACTGAGAAGGAAAAACAAGAAATCCAAGAAGTTAGCATAGCTGCACAAAGATTTCCCTGACAAATTGAAAGATAAAAAGAACAAGTACAAAAAAATGGAAAGAGGGACACACAACTAAGGCAAACTATCAGCAGATAGTCAGAATCTGCAAAGATGAGGTCAGGAAAGCAAAGGCTCAGAACAAAGACTTGCAACAAAAATCAAAGATAATTTTAAAAAAAATTCTTCCAACATATAAATAACAAGAAAAAATCAAACAATTGATCCACCAAAGAGAGAAGTAACAAGGAATAGTAACCCCTTTTTCGGCCTGGCAAAGAAGTAACAGGAAACAGAGAGAAAGCAGAACTTCCTTGCATTGGTCTTCATACAAAAAGAAACAATAGTCCAACCTAGCAAAGACATAACTTAAAAGACAGATGAGAAATAAAAGTTAAAATAAGCAAAAAAAATAGTAAGAGCTGTCTTGTCTGATCTTGACAAATACGAATCACCAAGACCTCATGGATTACATTTCAGAGTTCTAAAGGAGCTGGCAGATGTCATCTCAGAACCACTGTACCACATCTTTCAAAAATCCTGGAGCACCGGGGAACTACCAGAGGACTAGAAAAGAGCTGATGGGGTTTCCAACTTAAAAACAGGGAGAAAAAAACAGACCCAGGAAACTACAGATCAACCAGCCTAATACCAATATCCTGGAAGATACTGGAAAATATAATTTAAAAAACAGATCTACCAACATCTAGAAATGAGTAATGTAATAACTAGCAGACAGCATGGGTTTGTTAAAGACAGATCATGCCAAACCAATCTTATTTCATTCTTCAACGTAGTGACTAAGTTAGTAGACCAGCAAAATACTGTGGACATAATATATTTAGAATTCAGCAAGGCATTTGACAAAGTAGACCACAACCTACTTCTAGTAAGCTAGAAAAAAATGGGATAGATAGCATCACCACCATATGGTTTTGTTACTGGCTGACAAACTGTACTCAGTGAGTAGTCCTTATTGGGTCTACATCTACATGGAGGGAAATAAGCAATGGGGTACCTCAAGATTCCATCTTAGGCCCAGTATTCTTCATTATCTTCATAAACGACCTAGATAAGGGAATAGAAGGGAAACTTACCAAATTTGCAAATGATACTAAGCTGGCAGGAATAGCGAACACCAGGGGTGGAATTCTACCGGTTCTGTCCGGTTCTATAGAACCCCTTGTTAACTTTCTAAGCAGTTTGGAGAACCAGTAGTTAGAAGCAATCTCCTTTTGTTTTTTTCCACCCTTATTACATTCTTGCCAGTATGCCTAGACTTCCTGTCTCCGGAGCTTCTGAGGTTTCACTTTCTTAAAGGGGGAGGGTTGTTTTAAGATTTTTACACTGCTGTTGGGAGGAAATACTTCCCTGGACAATCAGCACTTTGAAGAAATACTTGAATAATGAAGCAAAGCTTTTAGTGACAGGGAACCAAGATGAGTGACATTCAGCAAGGCTGTTTGGCTAGCTAGAAAAATTGACATTCAAACATGAGTTTATATACCCTTTCTGAGTTTTGGTCCAAAACTGGTTTTTAGTGAAGGTTAATTCTGTGCTTGGTGACATTTAATCCTGTGTTTATTGATGGGATAATTTTCCCTATTCAGCTTCAATAAGCAACAGCTACTGTTGTGATTTAATTATTTGTATTGTGTTTGAATTTTTTCCTGCCTCGTGGTTTCTTTTTCTATCTGGGGAGGGGTCTTCTTCAATGCTTTAGTACTATCTGGCACTGTCCCTTTGGGGTATACTTCCAAAAGACAGGATGCCAGCTTGGCACTGATTTTTTTTTACTGTCTTTCTGGGGGCATGTGACCTTTCCTTAAATCTGGATATCTTGTGAGGTGAGTGAGACCTGCTGGTATCTTTAAGTGGTGCAAATGGATCTAAGGATTGCTTTTCCTGGGTGTGCTTTTTCTCAAGAGCTTAAATAACCTCTCTGCTAAAGGGTTTCACTTTATGAGCAAGAGTTGGCTGCTTGATAGTTATCACTGTATTTTAACTATTTTCATTCCTCAAGGTGCTCTGGCACCCTGCCTGATTTGTAACTCTGGCTTGCAGGTATTTTTAATCTAATAATTGGTATTTAGGGCAGCTTTTTTCAAGCAAAGAAGCTTTTTGTATTTTTGTACAAGTAATCCTTGACTTACAACAGTTCATTTAGTGACCATTCAAAGTTACAATGGCACTGAAAAAAATGGCTTATGACCATTTTTCATACTTACGACCATTGCAACACCCCCATTGTCATGAGAGGCTAGGCGAGGAGAAGCGCCCCTTGACATGAGTGATGTTGTGTTGGCCACGCCCACCCAGTCACATGACCACCAAGCCACACCCACCAACTAAGCCACGCCCACAGAGCTGGTTGTTTAAAAAACTGAATCCCACCCCTGGCGAACACCCTAGAACAGGGGTGTCTAACTCAATTTCATTGAGGGCTGCATCAAGGGCTGCATTGAGGGCTGTGTTTGACCTTGGAGGGCCAGGGTGGGCATGACCAGCTCAACATCACTTGTGTCAGGGGTGCCTGTGGTGGCTTGATCTCTCTGCCAGCGAAAATGGGCTCCCAAATTCCATTTTCAGCTGTCTTGACCTCCTGCAACCCTCTGCCAGTGAAAATGGAGCTTGAGAGGGCTGTGTGCAGCCCTTCCGAGCTCTGTTTTCACTGGCAGAGGCACCGTGGGCTGGTCCTTCACTGTTTCTATGGTGGCCCCGTGAGCCAGATCTAAGCATCCCAAGTTTGACACTTCTGCCTAGAAGATAGGCTCAAGATCCAGATGGTTCTTGACAGACTTGAACACTGGGCCCATCTAACAAAACAAAATTCAATTTTGAGAAAAGTAAAATCTTACACTTAGGTAAGAAAAACCAAACTTTTACATATAAACTGGCCAGATAAGAAATAATGGATGGAAACCGACCAAGGAGAGATTCAACCTAGAAATCAGGAGATATTTTCTGACAGAACAATCAACCAATTGAACAGCTTGCTTTTGGAAATTGTGGGAGTTTCATCACTGGAGATGAAGATTGGACTGCCATTTGTCAGGAATAAAGTAGGATTTCCTGCTTGGGTGCGGGGTTTGGATTAGATGACCTACAAGGTCCCTTCTGTACCACAGTTTTTCAGTTGAAACTATGGTTAAGCCTGTCCATATGTTGTGAAATTATAGAGAAGACATTATCATGTCTTCTGAGTGCTAGTTCCAGCCCCTTATTTCAACCCTGAGCTACAAATATTTTAATATTTAAATTGGTACTTTGTATTATTTCATCTTTTTGCTGAATTCTACATTAACAGAAAAACCTATGTCTACAGACTAGTGCTTAAATGTTGGCATCTATAGTTTTCAGCTCTAAATCCACATCTTATCTTGAGAATGTTCCCTCTCATTCTCCTTATTATTTCTTTCACAATCAGAGCAGTAACCCAAATATTTCTTATATGAAAATAATTTAATAGATACTACATTAATTAATATGTGAATAACAATATCAACCCCTTGGATAATCCTATTGACCCCTAGCAATTAATATTAACTACTTTTAAAAAATCTTTGTTTATGGTTTTAAATAAATTTCAGAAATGTTTCATGTCTAATAGTAAAATGTCCCCTACAAATGGTCTTCATATTCAGTCTAGTTGGAAGAGGAACTTAAAATAGATTCTTGTTTCCTTTGCCAAAAATTGAGTAATCACCAACATGTTTTTATGAACTATATTTTTAGAGAAGGTACTTCAGGTGGCAAATATATTTAAATCTTATCTCCTCTAAAAATTGCTTAGCTTATAGAGAATTGACTGATCAAATTTTGATGCCAGACATGTCCACATAGGAAATAATTAATTATGTAGCTCTAGATGGCCACAAGAATATGCACATTCATCAACTCCAATTGGTGCCACAATTTCTGTACCATAAAATTAGTTGATAGTTTGGACACACACACATACCAAACTCAAACAAAAGAGGCCTCCCCTCCCTTCCTGCCCCTCTCTGGACCCTCTGGAAGTTGAGCCGCAGGGCTCTGCTGTTGCCAGGTCACAGAAGCCTCGGAAAATTGAATGAGAATACTCACATGATTTGTGGATGCTTCAGAGGCTAAAAGCAAGATACAAAAGCAAAATCTTCTCATGCGAGTTCCAGAAGGTATGAAGACCTTGTGTGTCACCAAAAATGGCATGTTGTGTCATCTGTTGCATATTTGTCATATGTTCATCATCACTAATCTAAAATATGTTCCATTTCATTTCAAATTCCTGTTCCTCTTTATCACTGAAATGGAGAGTGGTGGTACATAAATGAACAAGGGAGGAATTTTAATGCCAAGAGGGAATGGAGAAAACTGGTTGCATTTTAAGGGCGGGTTGAAGCTGAAGGATAAAAAAACTAAGGGCTGTTATTTATAGTTACAGAACTTAGCATACAGCTTTCTAGACAGTTTTTTGAAGGGAGAAATCTAATAAAAAAGCCAAATAAGGTTGCCAACAGAAATGGAGAGATTTTCAGAGAGGTTGGTTAGTGCCGCAGTGGCTATGACGGGACTCCATGAGCTTCATGGAAATTGTCAAAATCCTCCTGCCGGGGGGTCTCTGGAGACCCTAGCCAACCTTGCAGGGGTTGGTGAAGAAGAGAGGATACTCAAAACACCACAGGGAGCATATCCCTGTAAGAGCAGAGAAAAACCTCTCAGACCGATGAGGAGTGACAGGCAGACATTACAAGCTGTCAGAAGCTGCGGTAGTCAGATCGGGAAGTTAAAAGGAGAAGATTGCAGAGTAGTGTGCTTATCCTAGGTGAGATTTTGTTGACCTCTACTTCAAAGAAAAGAAAAGAATTAGTTCTCCCTTAAATTGGATTAAGTGAAAGTGAAATTAAAGTGAGATTAAAGAAGGGGATGGGATTTAAACCTTCCACCTCCAGAGCTGGTGGTGAAAAGGCATTTAGCCATTAAGAAGGGAAAATACTTAGTGCTACATAGTACAACAGCCGCCAGAATAGCCTTTGCGCAGGCATGGAAAACACCAAATACCCCCAGTGTAGAACTAATAATACACAAAGTAACAGAAAGTGCTGAGATGAATATGCTAACAATGAAATTGAAAGAAAAAGACAACTCTGAATTCTTTACAATTTGGAACAATTTTATAAATGGCTAACAAACAAAACCAAGAAGTGAGACAAAAATGTTAATTGAATCAACCTTTAAGAAAATAAAATAAAATTTTGTAAACTTTATAAAGATATAAGAATAGTAATTATAGCTAAAGATATTATTTAATAGTAGATAAATGCAATATAATGTATTATGATATTTAAACCAAAATCCTGTATAGATGCCAAGAATGTTGTTGATACCATGATGCTTTACGATGTAAAAAGAAAAGAAAATTAATAAAAATATATTTTATAAAAAGAATGGAAAAAGTCAGAAGAATTTACCATTTTGCCAGAAGAGTGATAGAGAGAGGAGGCTGAGATACTAGTGAGGTTGAGTCTCTGTTGTCCTCACTATATCAAATTTTGGGACTTTTGGCTGTGAAAAGGAAAAGTTTCTAAGTTTTAAAAACGAGGGATTGGATTAAAGGGAGGAAAAAGAACAAGTGTTCCATCTACTAGTTCGTGCTAGCAGAGAAAGTGTTTAAAGTGAAAAGACTTGTGAATGGACATGGCCTTGAGATGTGAATTACAGTGAGTGGAACATAAAGATTCTTTTGACATCTATAACATTTTTAGTCTGGGAGGCTGGAACAGAGAGTGAAAGAACTATTACTGCGCAAATTTAACAGCTTTCTGGCTCTAGCAGATAATAAACCGGGACCATTTTGAATAGAATACTTTGGAACACTTTTGAATTGCTATCAACCTTTTTTTCCCTTTTCCTTTTTTCTTCTGGACTTTTTTTCCTATTTTTATCTAATTCCCCTTTTTTTTTTGTCTTCCCTGCTACCTTTTGAGATTTATAAGCCTAGAGACTGGGAATATGCAAAGATTTGCCAAATTGGGCTGGAATATAACTAACCTTGGTGGAACATGATTAACTTTGTGATATTATAATTGAAGAAGGAGAAGAAAAGAGGAACTTCTATAAGAACTTTTGGAATACTTTGGGAAAACTGTTGGGGACATTTGTGGGCCTAAGTGGATTACAAATAAATAAAGCTGGATAGCCTACCCACCTAAAAAGAAAGAAAAAGAAATAAAGCAATCTGCAAGAGAAAGCCCGATTTGCCCTATAAAATTTTGTGAGAGACATATTGTGGATCTGGTGAACCTCAAGAGACTAATTATCATTCTCATTCTATTGCTATATAATATTGTTTTAAAAAAGGAAAGTGGAAGAGTAAACATTTATACTTAAAGAGTATGACATACATTTTAGATGGCTTATTCTGAAGGTTTACTGGTGACCTGGCATAAAGAAAGAGGGGTAGACCTCTACATCAAAGAATCTATAGATTCAAAACAAATTTATAAAGATGAAGAGGGAAGAACTTTGATAGTGGAAGTAATTATAAACAGATATTATTAATAGTAATATATGCACCAAATACTAGTCAAGAAGTGTTTTATGATCATCTACACAAGAAAATT